>NC_079336.1:43015849-44215849 GCF_029582105.1 Oenanthe melanoleuca
TGAGGCATGAATGCTCCCCAGGAACTCCCACTTCCTGGCCAATGCTCTGACCACTGGGTAGCAGCACAGAGAAGGTGGACACTGTTTCCTCCAGCTGCACTTTAAAAGAAAAGGAACATTGCTTATTAGGAATTTTATATCTGCTGACAGCCCAAAAGGCCCTTTAAGCACCTTTGGCAGGCTGTTAACACCGACCTTGGTGTTTTCCAGCAATAACACAAAGAAAAATGCTGTGACCAGCAGCCACATGAACTGAAGTCATAGACCAGAAAAGCTACAGAGACTCTTTATTCATTGTTTTAAAGAACAGATTTTGGCACTCACTGCCAGAAGAGGACTCAAAATTCTGAGTCCAAAGAAGATAAAGGTGCCAAGCACCAGGGTGGGACTTCACCCACGTCTGTGTTCAGAGTTTCCTCACCTGAACTAAAGCTCTTGTTAGCTCCTCACTGAGTGTGCTGCTTGTTTTGGATCTATACCTGCATTTCTTTTTCATACAGGGAATGTGAGCCTGTCATTACCACATTCAGCCCTGAGGCTGAAAGGCTCATGCATCTGAAACATCAGTCCCTTATCAGTCCCAACCCTCTGATTTATTAAGATCATACAGAACAGAAAGAATTGAAGTCAAGAATCTAGAGACTCACTAAATTTCCTTGCATTCAGAAACTGCATTTAGTTAATAGGGAAGAAATGCCTATAAAAACCTTTATAATCAATTTAAGTTAGTTTTCTATCTGCCTTGGGTTTTAGCTTTTATTGCACAGGATTTTGTAGCGTCTTACTCAGATCTGCTTTTTCTGTATCTCCAAAGCCATGCAAGTTTAAATATACAGATTATATAAAACAGGTAATGCCTTTGTTTTAAGTTTTCCCAGGCAGCTTGGAGCAGAAGTAGTGATAAAACCATTTCTGTATTTCTGAATGCTCATTATACCATATGAAATACAAACTATTTGGCATTAATATCTATAATATTGTGCCTGTTCAGTATGTGCAATGTGGATGTTAGAATTGCTATGATTATTCTGAGTCATATAAACAGATGATATTTTTAAAAATCATTCTTCAACAAAATTGGTCTCCAAAATAATATCAAGAAATTGCTCTAACTCAGATCTGCTTTCATTATTTCTGCATATTAAAAGACAACTATTTCAGATAAATATGATTTTGGGAATAATTTCTTGCCTGGAGTGAAACTTACCCTTTCCTTTTCCTTGCTAACTTTTTTTTTCCTCATTCTGTTTCTTAGGCTGCGTGATGTACAAATGGAGAATGGAGTTCTTGTTCCTTGCCAAGTGCCTAGCTATCTGTAGCACAGGAATATATGAAAAAATGTGGGCGTGGTAGTTGGTAAAAAGAGACAAATCCTATTAATAATTACCCTCTTTGTGTTTCTCTGCTCATCCATGTCAAGCTTTTGTGGTTATCTGTCTGAAATCTACTTCCTACTCCATCTTCAGGCTAGGTTAAAGAATGGTGGATGAAGAGACTGACATTTGCCCTGGGAAAGTATTGGTAAAAACAGAAGTTTACTTTAAAAATAAATTCCAAGGCAACAGTGGGGACACAATCTGTGTATTTCATCTGCCTAGAGGGCAAGTTGCAACGTTCAAAACAATCTTTCAGTGATACCATTAAATATTTGAGACATAAGAGGTGAGAATTATCATGCAGTAGAAGTGTTTACTGTGAATGAGTCAACACCTGCAGTAATCATCCCCTACCTTCTTACATTTCTTCACTATGATTGTCATTTCAAACCATCCTTATATTTGCCCTGCCCTACTCTAATATGCCTTTTCCCTTTTGCATTTGCCTTTCTAATATCTAATTATTCTGCCTGTGCACAGATATAGTCTTTTGTACTGGAGTCAATTATCCTTGAAAACTTTCCCTTTACAAGAGCAAACCTTTTTTTTTTTTTTTTTCTTTTTCCCAAGGGTCCAATACCAAAGCCAGCAATTCCTTCCTGCCTCCCAATCTATCAGGACACAGTAAACTAAAGAAACTACGTATGGAAGAGAGTGTGGTGGCATCAGCAGGAAATAACAGCGGATAGAAAAAGTAGCCTTTTGCATTCTTCATGGAGGGTACTGAGGAGGACACCTTCAGTTTCCACATCAATCAGTATACTAAGCAGTATGTCTTGGAACTGGATTTTAAGTATAAAAGGAAGAAACTTGATAGTTAATCTTGTGGGGAATGGGTGGGTAAGTGGGTATTTTTACTTTGAAAAAATCCTAGCTTTTTATGCTATAAGAGGGAGTGGAAGAAAAAGAATACCAAATGGCAAAGGGCAAGGAACAAAGCTATAGGATCATGTAAACACAGTAAAGAGAGAGAAGATGAGAGACAAAACCCAAGTGTAACAGAAGGCAGATGAAAGAAGAGGAACAGAACTGTGGGTGAAGTGAGGAAGTATATTAATGACCATTTATAGTATTTGGGTTTTGCTTGATGCTTATTACAAAAAATGTTCAATTAGTTTGGACTGTTTAAAGATATATAAATGTAATTATTTTGATAGCACTGTATTGCAGGCTAAATGTTTTCATGCTACGAGAGCAATTATTACTAGATAGGAATTTGCAGTCTTGCACCTCTAAATGCTAAGTTCAGTTATCATCTGCACATAGAGGTTAAAGCAATTTACACCAACTTGATTTCCCCACCAAGGGTTGATTGTGAGTGTATCGTGTGCTGTTGGATGATGGCCCAATTGGATGAGGAATTTGGCCTGCTGTACTCATTGAAGAAAACTGTAAAACTCTTAATAACATTTCGACCCGAGTTTGCATGCTTGATTTACTGCCAAGTTAGAATCTATTCCCCAAAAAGTTGTTAAAAACATCAGTTTTTTTCTCCACCAGGATGTTTCTTTGCCTTATTCACAAAATGCTTGTATAACTCACTCTTGTTTTCTTTCTTCCTCTTTTTTTTTTTTCCCTCTATCAAAGCGGAACTAGAGAAATATCAGTGTGAATGCTTAGAAGTAAAATGCTGACAGAGTGAAAAGTCTTAGGAGTTGTGGGCATTCGTTGGGTTGTTTGTGGTTTGAGTTTTTTAATTAAAATGCCAGGTTTTATCCTACTTGACAGTACATGTGGTGGCATGAGAAAACAGAGAATGGCATTTCTTTTCCTTTTCTTCCAAGAATGAAAAACGATGACTGTATGAAGGTTCCGCATAAGTCTTGATGTTCAGGAATGGATGGGCTTTGCTACAGTACTATCAGAGAACAGAATGGAAATTTAAACTTTATGTATCCAGTTCTGAGACTGCCAGTGTGTATCTCTCAGTTTGTAAAACAAACTGCCTCCCATGGGTTTGGCTGTGTCTGTTTTTCAAAGCACTCCCAGGTTCCTTAATTTCTCTAATAAATTTTTGCCATTTGCTCTGAACTTATTTGAAGTGGAACTTGACAAAACTTAAAAATCACGTTGAAATGCTTTATTGATTCATTGAGGTTTCACTTCCTATTAGTTTTGCAGCTGCCACCATCTCATGTCTAACCCACTTATATAAGAAGAGACATGGGAGTATCAGCTGCTTAGATATGTCCTGAGCGTTGTCATATGTCAGGCTGATTAAAGGGGTTGTGTTAGGATGCTAGAGACTGGGTGTTCCCAAAACAACAATGTAGTTTGCCCAAATCATTATTTATTTCTTTTTTTTTTCTCTGTGGAAGGGCTGTCTGCTGGGAATAAGGCTGAGTGTTGCAGCATAGCTAGTATAGCTGACCAAGCTTTTCTCCCAGTTCTCAAAAAAAAAGTGAAAGGGGAAAAAATACACCAGTTTGGATTGTGTCACAAAAATGGCTTCTCGCATAACCATTAGCTAGCAAGGCTTGGCTCGAGTAGACAAGGCAGCAGCCAGAATTTTGGGAGCTGCTTGGTATAGCCTGTATTGGGGCAGTTGTTTAGAACTTCTCATATGTCAGATAAACACTGAATCTGTCTTTGGTTCATCTAAGGCTTTGTTTTCAGTTATCAAAGAAACCACTATAAGTTGTGCATGCTCAGTAGGTCAGGCCAGAAGATAGATATCTTTGTATTTCTTTCTGAAAAATGCTTTGATCTGCTTTTTCTTTTTCCTCTTTGAAGGTGTTCTGACAGCATCTCTTTCTTTGGTTCTAAAAGGTTGCCCTCACAGCAATTTGAATGAACCAATGTCCCTGTGAGATAGCAAACATCAGAGAATTTAGTGGAAGTATCCCTTACATTATCATGCTATTCATTTAGTGTGTCTTTTGGGAGACTGTTAAGCCAGCATTATTCCCTAAGTCTGCTATTGTTTACATGTGGAAAAAATTTTTCCATATGCTGCTTTACAGTATGAGGCATAATTGTATGTGTGGCAAAATATTTCTGGACTTTCACTTCAGGAGACAATTTTTTGAAACTTAGTAATGAAGTGGCTTGCAATGGAGGAGAGAAACAGAAGAGGGGAGGAGGATGATGAAGCCATAAGTGATCTTTCTGTAACACTTGGGATTTCAGTTGTGTTCAGTAATCCTCCACTGTTAGTATACTTGCTTGGGCCAGACACCAGTAACTAAAATGTCAATTGATTTTTACAGCAACCCCATCCAGTACTCTGGTGTTTACTGCTGGCCATATTCAGCAAAAGTAAATAGAAATGGTATAAAGGTAAATTGTATTAGTACTTAGATGACTGTGATGAAATGGGAAATTCTGTGTTTGTCTTAAGGTACCAAACTCCAGTTTGCTTGCTCTCTTCTAAGGCATGAACGTCGCATATACAGGGATGGACCTGATGGTGGGATTGCTCCCCAGCATACTTTGTGCAAGCTCACTCTCAGCGTGCATGTGATGGTGAGGCAAGAGGCAGAAGTGGTCCCACTGAAGGGACCAGCCCTTCTCATGCTCACACTCCAGGGCTGAGCACTCCAGCTGCAGCAAGGCAAGAGGTGGGCAGAGTATTTGCATTAGTGCAGTGCTGTCACAGGGCTAATGCACTATGCCTGGCACCATGCACAGGGTTGCAAATATATGGCACAAAACTCCGTGAGCCTCCTAGCTCAGATCTGGAGAAAAACGTAACTGGCTTGCCCAGGCTGATGTTTAATCACAGAATATTCTGTGTTGGAAAGGACCCATGGGCACAACTAAGTTACCCCATGCTTGATGCAGCCGGTGTTGGAACCAGTTACTTTGTATTTTTCTGGATAAAATACTGGGTACCTGAGCATCATTACTGCATCCAACATTGGCTGTGCCATTTCCCATTAAAAAACCCAAAGGGCCAGTGTTGACTCCAGATATGACCTGAACAGCACAAGTGCTTCACCTTGCTCACAACAGCAGTGTAGGCTGCTGGGGTGTGAACAAAGCATTTCTTCCTGCTTCCCCTCTCCTCTGCATGTTACCGGGGTATTTTGTCAGCCTCTGTTTAATATGCATAGTTCTCCCTTGGCTCTTGCCCAAACTCGAAGGAGTGCACTGCTTTCCTCAACCAAGGGCTTGTCTAAACAACTATATTCTGGCTGCTTTAACGAGTGGTGTTCACGTGCTAAATCCCCCTAAGCCTTGTGGAGTTACATTAGTACAAACATTGTTGTTTGGGAAGCAATATCTGCTTTAAAGCACCTCTCTAGGGCTGTGTACCAGGTGTCCATGGTGGTGGCACCATGGAATAAGAGAGTGGTTTAAGCTTGCTGTGTAAGACTTTTTAAAAAGCAAACCTGGTTTTGATGGTTTTATGTGATGGCTTTTAAATACCTGGGGGGAAAAAGTTGTGGTAGGCCAGTTGACGTTCAAGCATACGTCAAACTACTTAATTATTTCCTGATATGTTTCTTGTTGCAGTGGGCTGGAAGTGGCCAGGATGTTTAGTGATGTCTTGCTGGTGTAGAGTGATCTGGTCCTTTTCCTGGTGCACATCTCCTTGCCTGAGGTGTGCAGTGTTGTAGATGTTCCTGCAGTTTGGTTGCTATAAACTCTATTTACCTGCTGAGCTATTAGGACTTGTCTGCACCAGAGCACTTTTACCAGAGTAATTATGCTGACACAGCCTCAAAGCACTATAGCAACCATGCCCTCAGCTGCTCCACACAGCCTCTGTATCTGAGGAAGCTGTGGTAAAGCAAGGCGTCCATAACAGTGTCTGAGCAGTTTCTGCAAACACAGGTGTCTTGTGGTGTTTTCTTTCACACCCTGTGCTGAGCCTGTGCTCTTAGGAGCAGCTTGGGGAGCTCCCCCTCCAGCTGGTGGGTGTTTATTATCCCCTGCTGTGCTGGCAACGTTGTGGGGTTTTGTGCTGAATCACCACCACCAGGCAGGTGAGCTGACCTCTTTTCTTTCGCTTCCCTTTGGTTTCACTTGCAGAACTAAAGGGGTTTTATTTCCCTGTCTGCCAAATAGGTGTCCCCTATGCCCCCCCACCTTTGTATTACTGAGCTTGTGCCCAAACTCTCAAATTTTCTGCTGCTTTATTCACTATTTGCTTCGGATCACTGCCTTCCTTAAACTGTCCACAGACCTATCTCCTTGGAAACAGCAAAACTTGTTTATGTGAAAGTAATAAGGAAAGTAATTGATGTGTAGCTGTGCAGGCATGCAGGGGAGCCATGTTCCACTGGAGGATGTTGGAAAAGCAAGTCTCCACTTACACTGACTGCCAGAAGGCTGGACGGTGTGAGTAAACCACCTTCTTCCTCTGCTGTTTCCAAAGTTGCCTTTTATTCACAGAAGTGGTAGGAAACTTCTTGCCTGTGCATATACTAATTTTTAAGGACTTTTTTTTTTTTGTTAGTCTTTTTCATTACCAATGTGAAGGGATTGAATAGCAGCAGGAAATTTTTTAAGTCTTGCTTATCTCTTATTTTCTGGAGCTCCATGCTGATGCACTGTGCCAGGACCATCTCCTCTCTTGCCTTGGCCCTGACCACCTCTGTGGCCACAAGACTTTCTCATCCATGTTTTGGGGTTTCTGCTGCTCCTTGCTTTGTGCTATTCACTACTATTGCCCCTTGTGCTGTTGGACATGGTTGATAGACCTGGTCAGGTGTCCCTGGATGTCTTTCTCAGTCCTTCAGAACAGAGGTAGGGGAGTTTTGTGGCCATAAATGTGGTGGGGTCTCTAGATGGGACCTCTTCCAAGTGATGGTGGGGTGCTTGGCTGTCTGCTACTGCCAACCCAGCACCAAGAGCTTGTGGGCTGACCTTGAGTAGGATGGCAGCAGGGGCCCATGGAGAAGGCCTTGGAAAAGACCTGTGGCAGGAGGGTAGCCTGGATAGGCTCCCTCTTTGGGAACAAGGGGGCTGCTCTGAATGGTGTGACCCCGGGGGTGTTAGCACACAAAAGTGGTGATGGTTGGGAGACCCCAAGTCAAGCAAGCCCTGGTGAAGAGATGCTCATGTTGACATTTCTGTGATGACAGTTTGGAGGAAGAAAGAAGGATTTCTGCTTGGCCTCAGTTTAGTGCATACCTAGAAGAGGCAGTGTGGCTGGAAGATGATTTTTTTGGTTTTTTTATACAGCCTTTGGAACAGGCTTTAGGAGTTGTAAGTGCTTCTAGAAACTTTTTTTGTTGTTGAAACTGTTTTTCCTGTTTGCCGTCTAGTATGAATGGCTTCTCCTGGGGTATGCTTCATCAGCAGGCTTTAGTCTTGGCCTGTTTCTTCCTCATGTTACTAGATACCTCCTTTGGGTGATTTTCTTGGAGACTAACACATGTAAATAGCCTTACCCAAACAGGAAGACTTTTCCAGCCTTGTATTTTAAACACAAATGATACAGCAGTCATAATTGTTATATCACTGAACCTTCAAATAAACTGTTTTTCTATTAGCTGAAGCTATATACTTCTTCACTTCTTACACTGTATCAAGTGAAATGCTTGATACTACTTTGATAGGTAGCTGCAGGATGATTTCAAACTTTAGAGGTTATAATAGCCTAGAGTACTTTCTGCACATTTCACTGTCCCTGTCTTAAGTATCAAGAAAAAATTCTATTTGACAGGGTATGAACTGTTTTCAAGTGTGCTTCTCATAAAACAAAGAATGTGAAAAGCTGGAACAGAAGGAGGGTGAAGAAGTAGGACTTTATACACACGCCTAGTAATGGAGATAGTACTGGGGATATTACATATTAAATATTCTCCTGTTAACACTAAATGTGGAGAACTGTGTCTTTATTATGTAATAATTGTAGATTATTATTATTCACTAATGGTACATTATTTACCATGTGTAAATTGGTTTTACATCCAAAAAGATGGGGAGAAGAGCACTAAGGACACTGCAAATGGAAACAGGCTGTAAAATCTGCAATGCTTGCTCTGCAGGGAGCACTTAGACTCAATACATTGAAGTCTTTAAAATAGTTAGTAGAAAATGCTCTTAATACTTGGGTTTTAAAAAAACAAAAATCAGCATAAGTTATTAAAAAGCACCGAGAAAATCTTGGAAAATTTTGGTCAGTCAAAGGAAGCTCTGTTTAGTGTTATGAAAGACATTGTTTTAGAATTGCATTAAAAGACAGGATTCTTCTGGTGGGGTGTGGGTATTATTATTATTGGTATTGTTGTTGTTATTATTACTACTAGTATTATTGTTTTGGTGTACATGATCTGGTTTGATATAAACAGAGTCAGGAACAGCCCAGTGACTTTTGAAAAAGAATCTGTTAAAGAAATAATGTCATTAAATGGCTCTTCTTTCTGCAGGCTATGGACTCTGAATCAAGGAACAGTTTCATAGGAAGCTTTCTTCAGCCACCAGATTGGATGCCTCCTGCAGCCTTTGTTTATAAAGAATCAAAGAAGTTGGCAGCTGCTGCTGGTGACAGGCCTTCTCTCCCAAATAAGCAAGGTATAGCCAAAATATGTCCTTAAAATGGTCTTTTTAATTGTTCCTTGAGCAAACTCCCCATCCTATTTGACTGAGTTCAATGACTTGCTGCAGTTATCAGTCTGACATTGAGACAGGATGTATATGTGTCCTGAGGGAGTAGTCTCCCTGAAGTCATATGTCTAGAATGGAAATCTCTGCAAGTCTTCTAACATCCTTGTAAACTTTGGCTTTGAAATTTGTTTAACTTAAAATAGTCAGACTTCCTCTGAAAGCAAAGGAGAATGCTTCAAACTCAGCAGAAGTAGTTCATGACTTCAAATACAGTAAAAAAAAGATTGTTACCATGGTACACTGACCTGAAATTTGCTTTGCATTTGACTCCATCCAGCTTAAAATGACTTCTAAGCTTTTGGGTTTGGTTTTTTTGGTTTTTTTTGCATGGTATATTTCTTTGGGAGAACTTTTGAACAATTCAGACTCTCAGGAAAGTTAGTAACATGAAAGTCCGTATGAAATATGATTGTCATGTGCCTTTATGGGTAACTTGGAGCTCACAAGGCAAATGTTCAGTGGCTCAACATATTTGGAGAGCCTGGGGAATCTTAAGGATACCCATACTTGGACTTATTATCATGGACAACTTTGCTACCTTGCACAGACATAGCCTATGAATGTTCATGTGGTCACTGCTCTTCACCTGAAAAATCTGTGATTACTGTAGTAATCTTATGTCATAGAAAGTTTGGGCTTTTTTGGATTGCAGTGATCATTTAAGTGCTATGTAGTGAAGTGGTTAAGGAGGTGTTTACCAATAGAAAGATGGAAAAGGTGGTCCCTCTTCATTCTTCTGCTTTCTGGTATTTGCTTTTTGTTCTGTTTTGAGTTTTCATTTGATGTTTTTTGCTGTTGTGTGTTTTTGTTTGGTTTGGGGGTTTTTTGTTTGTTTTTTTAATGGATCTGTGTTAAGATAGTGACAGTTGTTTAGGAGGTAGCAGTATCTGATGGTATTCTTTTGATGAGAGAGTTTGGAATAGAGAAACTGTCAGTTTTAAGATGTCAGAAAATAAGCTTGACTTTTTACAGAGCATGTCTTAAGCTTCCACGGGTCTGTATGCTGTATGGAGAGCTAGCAGACTTTTTCTTGTAGCTGAAATTGCAGCTTTTATTTTTGGTATAATTTGACACATACTGATTTGAGGCTGAAAGCAAAATCTTCCAGACTTGTTTCTATGGTTTAAAGCGTCATCAAGTACAAGATACTAGATGTTGAAACGTTACCTTTTGAAACAATAAAGTATTTAATGTATCCTTTGCTAAATTGTCCATTGTATCTAATTTCTCGCCTCATTTTGAGCATGTTTCCTCTTTTTAATCTGTCCAGACCAGTTGCCTTACATCAAAACTTGTGATTTCTCTTGGATACCTGCGTTCTCTGCTTCTATTTAAAGAGAAAATAAAACCCCAGGGTTTATTATATTCTATTTGCCGTGATTTCTTTGTGCTTGCTGCAGTTTGGAGTTTTGCTCATAGGGCCAGAGCTTCGCACCTCAGTTTTGCAGGAAGCACATCAACTTTCTCCCATGTATGTTCTGCATATGTTGGTGTACAGCTGGGGAATATAATAAGTTTTGGGACTGATCCTAGGAAGAAAATTTAGGTAGTATAGTGTAATGTGAAGTGTTTTCTAATAATGATTATCATCACCAAAATAGGAACTGTTACTTGAAGTGTAGCTGTTGTGTTGTTTGCTAGCTGTAGTGGCAGCCCTGAAAGCTCTGCAAGAAAAAATCCGCCGTCTAGAGCTGGAGAAGTCACAGGCTGAAGGTAAACTGTGCAGCCTCTCCAGAGCAGCTGCTCAGTACAAGAAGATCCTAGAGCATGAATCCTACGAGAGGGACACAGCACATCAAGAGCTGATGCAACAGAGGAAAGGTATTTCTTTTGAGTGATAAGGTGTAGCCACAGCAACATTAAGACTGTATAATCCAGGGAGTGTTTTGTTTTGAAAAACTGCTAATTAGTACAGCTGCCTTTCATTTTTTGCTTCAGAACCGAGGAGGTACAGGAGCTTGATAATTGTGGATGACGTTGAGATTTTTTTTTACATATATCAACCAAGTATTGCATAAGCCATAAAGCAGTTTGAAAGACTAAGCATGTTTCAGGTGGTGTATGTTTAACTCCTAATAAGCTAGCAGCTGCTTACATAACACAGCTAACTTGAGAAAAGATAGGAGAAGAGAAGATTCTCCTGCCTCAGGTTCTGGTTAGGTATCTGCTGATACAGATTGAAGTAACTGCAGTGCTCATGCCTTTGGAATTCAAATTAGGGACTAGCTTTGAAAAACTATTTTGATTCTCATGTCTTATATATAAAATACTTTTTAACCACATGACTTGTTCAACTAACAAAACTGTTCTTGCCTGTTTTGAAGACAGAGAATTCCTCAATGAAATAACAGTCTCGCTAAATGTGTAGCTCCCTTTGCTGTACTGAATGTCTTGTTTCTCTCTGTAGATGCAAGTGTGCAGTTAAATGCAGCACAATCCCGCTGCTCCCTGCTGGAGAAACAGCTGGATTACATGAGAAAAATGGTTTCCAGTGCAGAACTAGAAAAGAAAATTATTTTAGAACAACAGGTGAAGCCCTTCAGCATAAAAACAAAGTAGTGACGTAGTTTAAAATTACAGAAATGTGCAGGAAGTTTTTTGTGGTCATTGTTTTTCCTCAGCTCTGCTCAGGCTGCTAGCAAACAGAAGTAATTTAGTGTATGGCTGATGACAACCATTCAATGAATTGTATGAAAAGCTCCCTGGGTGGAACTCCTAATGAGCAAAACCATGCTAATACTTGCACCCTTGGTAGACAAAAAAGCTGCTGGAAGCTTAAGTTGTCTTTGTCTGCCTGGTATTTTTCATCACTTTGCAATTTAAAAAATATGGAATTTAAACTAATTAAACACCTTTACTCTGGTGTGGGGTGGTTTGGTGGTTTTTTTCCTCTCTGAAACAATTTCAGTCAGTTGCCAGCTCCATTCTTGCTTATTTTTCCAGGCTCAGCTTCAGAAAGAGGAAGGTCAGAACTGGTTAGAACTGCATGCAAAACTTGAGAAGCTTGAAATGCTAGAAAAAGAGTGTCTTAAACTTACTGCTACTCAGAGAATTGCTGAAGTAAGCATGCATGGAATGACAGCCTGAAAGTGATTTGGTATCATTTTATGCCATACTATTAATAGTACTAAGTTTTGCAAAATTACCTCTGTTAAAGCATACATGACTGAATGCCACCTTGGCTTCATGTGCATAAGTTTTTTTTCAGTCTGGGCTTTAAAAATTCCTACAGTCCAGTTTTATCCCCACATTACAATTGTGAGCTCCTCCGGACTTCTGATTTAGCATGACAAATTGAAGTGGGACTAATCATTCTTGCCTTCAAATTCAGGACAAGATCAAACACTTAGAAGAAAAGCTGTGTAAAGAAGAACATCAGCATAAGCTAATACAAGATAAAAATGCTCAGGTAGACTGAAAAGATTTTATTTTATCTTATTTTTTAGTACTGAAGAAAGCTATTCTCTCTGTTCAAAATCCTTTCTTATTTTATTACATTTTAAGTCTTCGTGTTTATTACCCAGGCAGAACTCCTGAAATATTACCTAGATCAGTTATAGCTCCATATTAGAAAGTTTGCCAGGTGTGTTACATATGTCAATGAAGAAATATTCTACTTGTGTTTGTATTAATGAAAACAATTTATCAGCCTCAACGCTGCTCTAAGTGACCAGGTAGAATTAATTTCTAGAAAATCTATAACTGAATCAGGTTAATTTAATTTTCAGTAACTCGAAAGTGGTCACATATGAAACCATATATCCCAAGTGAGGTTGGTTATTATGTTTGTTTTTCTCCCTCTGTTAAGGTCTGTAGAAATCTTACAAATAGGGCTGTATTGGAAAAACCTTAATCAGTAATATGTTGTTCATCAAATGAGATCTTGTATAATTCATTATTCTGTGAAGCCATAATCAGTTCATTGGGCCAGCATCCATCTGAGAGTGGAGTGTTTGCCAAAGAGAACAAAATGATGAAACCGTTTGTTAAAGGGGCAAGGTAGTCATATTCCAACCCTCACTTTGTGCAGCCAGTTTGAAAGAGAGGCCAGTTGTGGGAGAATTCCAGTGGGGTGGGGTGGGGACTGCAGTGCTGAAGAGTAATATTTTGGAAGAACATAAGCAAAGCTGATGCCTTAATTTAATTCATCATTGCTGTCAGCTCATATACCTCATCCAAGAATGATGGGTTTTCATCAATCCAGGAAGCTTTAAATAACATGCAGATTTGTAGCCCAGATGTCTGACCACCTCCAGAATCCAGCAGAATGATACAGTTGAAAACTTGTAGGTTTTTTGGTTTCTTACTTAGTCTGCTTGCTGTTGCAGAGCAAAAGGCCTAGTACAGAGATTTTATCTTGAGAAACATGGTAAGAATGACTGTTCCAGAGCAGATAGTCTAAACATTTGCTTAAGAAAGGACTTAGATGCAGTAAACTGAGTCCTAAAGTAGTGCTAGTATCCTCTTGATACACTGCAGGATGGATTTAGGTCTGTTGGATCTGGATTGGAAAGCACAGGGAGTGGTGTGGTTCATTTCCTCTTGATGACAGAAAAGCCAGAATATTCTCACTTTAGCGGTGGACCTCCGGCGTTGTTTAGCTGGAACTGTAACACATGCCAAAACAAAGTCCTTGTCCAATGTTTAATTGGGAATGATTATCGTCCTGTTTATCATGGGCCTTGATAGCAACTTTGAACCACTGAGCAATGAGGATTGTCTGGCAGGTTTGACCTCAGTGTAATACAGATAGGCTTAGTTCTCTCTCTCCCCAGATTGCAAGAGCCAAATGTTCATATAATTTGGATTTTATGATCAGATCCTCAGGATGCAGCAGGATTGGCTTATCTCAGCTGCTGGTTGTCACAGCGGAAAAATACAGCTGCTACTGCAGCTGAATATGAAAATGAGGAATAATAAGACAGAGCTGCAAGATCTGCTTGATACCCTGCCTTCCTTTTAATCGGTTCAGATTTTAAGAGTAGCTTATGCCTTCCAAGCAGGACAATTAATAGTGCTCTTAATTGGTTGTTATACATGCATGAAAGAGAAAATTAATTAAACCTTGCTATTTCATACTTCTGGTATTACATTAAATAACTGTGTTCTTTTTTGCGTATTGCCACAGCTTCAAACAGGATTTGATATAAACAGAATTTTGGTGTCTTCAGTAACATCTCAACATTTTCCTGAAAAGGAAAATGGGAAGAACAAAAAACCTAGGAAGGTAGCGTGGAAATTTTTATTAGCATACTTTTGCTGATAGCATCTGACTTGCACAGAGACTGGAATTTGTGAAAAATGGTGCTGTAAGAGGCACTTGATTCATATGCTGCACTTTACTCCACTTCTGAAGTGAAAAACAGTGCTAAATAACTCTTCACCCCCCACCCTTTTTCTTCTTACCTTAATTAATTAAAATGGTACTGGGACTGGTAGGACATCACTGGAAAACCTTTCCTTACTAGCTTGACAATTACCTTTGTAAAGTCTTGCTGCCATCCCCCATGTCCTGTCTTAACTGCCTTTCAGTTTGTCTGGCAAAATCAGTTTCCAAAGGAGTTTTAGCTCAGCATCTTAAGATGGTGTGTTCTGGGGGGATTACTGAAATCAAGAAAATTTATTTTGCAACATATGTTACAGATCAGTCAAAATTTTGCAATTGGGTTTTGAAAACTTAAGTAAACAAAGTTCAATTCCTTTAATGTTAGCCAAGTTGTTAATCAATCTCCTGCATGCATATGGAATAAAATTTACTGGTGTCAGCTATTGGAAAGTCTTACTTGTTACACATACAGGAGGGAAAATATTTTTTTTAAACCAGAAGAAAACTGAGGTGATGCATTTCACTGTGTATTTATATTGAATTTTACTTACTAAAAAACAGTTTTGTACTCTTAAGTCAGCAGATTGGAATTTCTTGTCTTATATTTTCTTATGGCAGAGAAATCCTACCATGAAGAAAATGCAGCTTTCACAATTACATGTAAAGGCTGGTGAACTACCTTTTGTGGCTGGGAAGGTAGGTGAAAGCCAGTGTTCCCACTGAAGTGACATCTACAGTTTGAGTAAGGCTGTGTAGTTGTTAAATACTTCTGTAAGCCACTGATAATTCTTCTTTTAAGTCTGTCAGCTCCAGCCATTCTGTCAGTGCAAATGTACAAAGTGTGTTGCACATTATGAAGCATCGCCATCCATGGATCTCATCACAAAGACAAGGAGGAGCTACAGCTGGGATTTCGGGACACAGTGCACTTTCAAAATCTGTATCCTCTTGTTCCACAACACCCACTGTCACTAGGAGCTTTTCAGACCTTCTGTTGGCCTTGCAAGACGAGCTGGGCCAAATGAGCTCGTGAGTACCCATCGTAGGTGTTGTGAGTAAATGTGACTTCAGCAGGAGCCCTGAGAAGCTGTAGTCAAGACTAGCCTGTGTCAGCTATAGGACTACTTGTTGACAGAATAACCTGAGCAGGCTTGACTAGTAGGATTTTTCTCATTCAAAAAATTCTTTCTATCCTGGTGTTTCACTCGTCTTGTTTTTCTGCTTCCACATCTTGTATTTAAATAAGCTGTTATTGAAGTAGCAGCTGCAGCAAATGAAAAGCCTTTCAGACCTGTGCTTTGTAGACATTTTAAACATATTCTGAGATATACAAAGTAAACTAAGCTTTTTGTCCTGGAGAAGGCTGCAGAGGTGGTGCTGATATAGAGTAGGCCTTCAGGATGCAGTCAGTCTGGCTGGTGGAATGGGTTAGTATAGCTCTGGCATGAGCAATCCTGTCACAACATCTCTCCTGTTCCTTTGTACTCACTCTGTGTTCTCTCCTTACCGCTGTGCCTGCCGGGTCATTGTGCTGAGTTAGTCCAGGGCTCATACCCTTTGCTTGTTGATAGCAGGAGAACTTGCTGGTCCTGTAAGGGGGTTGGGAAAGAGGGGCAGTCTCCTGCCAGAAAATGGGCAGGGTGTAAAAGAAGCTAACACTTCAAATGGGAGTGTATGTGTCTTTCTCGCCATGCAAGTAAATGTGGATTACAACCTGTTGTGATTTTAGGTATCTTCCCATTAATGCAGGCTTGTGGGCTATGGGCCAAAGCTCTTTAGCTGGTTGTAGCAGACATGTCAACATGATGAGCTGTGGTTTGAGCAGAAGAGGATGTGCTGATTAAACCAGTTAGGATGTTGATGCTGATTTGAAATGCTTGATGTGGTAAAATTTAAACTGGCAAGCAATCTCATGTTCAAAAAGCAATGTCTAGCTTACTCACGCCAGTTCAAGGACAGGCTTTTTTTTTTTTTTTTTTTTTTTTTTTTAATTGCAACAACCAGTTGCTTCAATTAAACTGTCAAAGAGAAGCTGTTACTCAGAAGTCAGTAAAGAAGCTCTGATCTTTGTAAGGGGATTGCTTATCTAAGAGGGGGTCTCTGGCTTCAACTTGTTCAGGTATCTTGGCATCAAGATGTACACAATTTCTTTTACTTAATCTGGTTAGTTTAATTAAGCAGCCCAATTTGCTGTAAATCTTTTTGAGTAGAGTATTATAATTTGAATAATTTGTCAGAAAATTTGTAACTTGAATGTACTAATTTAAAAAATGCTTTTGTGATTTACACTAGGCCTTCCAAGTCTGCGATAAGTTGGGCAGGAAGTGAGAATTAACTGCATAGCTGCTGTCCACTTTCAAAAATCTTATTTTTACACTGTTACACATGTAGTTGTTATGCCTGTGGGAAGAGGGAGAAGTAAGATAGACATCAACTTAAAATTTGGAACAAGAAAATCAGACTCATGGGAAAACCTTTTCCTTTTCTCATGTTAATATCTTCCAGATTAATGTGTATTTTGTGAGAGTAGAAATAATGCTAAATTTCTATACTCTGTAAAAAAAGGCTGGGAACTCCTGCAGGAATAAATCCTAGAGACTATATCATGAATGCTTAGATTGCCTTTCTTGTCTTTGATAGTGAGCATCAAGAACTTCTGAAGCAAATACAGGAGACTCAAGACTCCCAAGCTCGTGAAGACCTGGAACAGGAGCTGGATTGCCTTGTAAAACAAATGGAGATGAAAGGAAAACAAATATCCAAGCTGAAAAAGCATCAAGCTACTGTAAGAATGAAATGTAAACTCTCTAGCTACTAACATTCTTGTTGAAATGCTGGCACAACTCTGCCTTCTGTTGTCATCAGTTAGAATGTCACTGGAATGTTTTAAGCCAAGATGTTCCAGAATGGATGATTATAATTAGACTGCTGGCTCATATTTTTGTACCTCCAATTTCTTCATTTGATCAAGAAAAAGTGCTTACAGCTGGCAGTTAGGAATGTATGCTGGTGGGAAAGTTTCCTGCCCTGTGGCAGTTCCGCAATACAGAGCTGGGTTGCACTGTCTGTCACTTCTGCTCACCATGTTAAGACAAACTCTTGGAATTTCATTCCTTTGTATCCTATCCCTCAGGGAAATGAGAAAATAGAAGCTGTAATTCCTGTGCAGGCTGGATTAAATGTCCTTTATATTACTGAAACATTGAAGCTTTTTTATAAACAAGGCTGTTGACCAGAGCTTCTCCAAAATCATAGCTGGGCAAACCTTTCAGTTTTGTTTAATCTTTAAACTGTCCTCATTTAGTTTAGCATTTAGTTTAGAGCCATAGCTAACATCTTTTCATTCATGCCCATATAAAATCCCTCTTCTGTAGTTGAACAGCCTAACTCTTTTGTAGCAATTTGGTTTGGGCATATGATTAAACATTCAATCCATAGTTCTGTTTGATTGTTTTCTGTTTTTTCATCTTGTGTTTCAAGATAAATACTCACCTGAGAACTTTGCTTATACAGGAAATAAAACTCAAAATGAGACCTTATGAAAAGAGGAGATTATAGTTAATTTGAATCTGACCAGTTTTGTTCATATTCATTTTTGATGGATTTTGCTCACTTAAACCTTTTATTGTCCGTGTAATTGCAAGCTTTATGTCATAACAGATGTGTCAGACTTGCATGTTAGCAATATGGACAAAGAGCATTGACTGCTGAGTCCTCACTGCTTCTCTTGGCAATGTCAGCAGGTTCTTTGATAAAACTCTTATATTCTTGAAGACCCAACAATTATTGTGTTATTCCTTGCCTCAAGATCTTACGGACTTCATCCTCAGGAACCTAAGACAGTGGAAAACAACTGCACTTTTGTTTCTTTCTTTTCCATTTTTTTATGGCTACAGTTTGCTTTTGTTTTGGGATGATGAAGAGTAGCACATACAATGTGGTGCAATCTTGTTATCATCTTTGCCTCTTACCAGTGTGCAGATCTTTTGGCAAGTCCTCCGTGCTCTTGTACAGCCTGGTCAGAGCACACCCCTTAGGGTCATGCTGTAAATAGTAGTGTATGTGTAATTACTGTCCATCATGCCCTGGTGATCAACACAGACCATTCCTCTAACTCCTTGTCCTGTATTTTTTATTTATCTGGTGCTTTTGCACACAGCCATTTCTATTTGTATTTTGTACAGACCAGTCTTAGTATTTCTCATACATATTTCTTTTTCTAGAACCTGCCATACTAAAAGTGCCATGCTAATCTCTGTGTTTCACAGTTAATAATATGTTCTAGAATGCAATTAAAGTTAATTATTTTTAGAAATGGACTTAAATTTGGAATGCATCCAGCTTAATTTTATCTTTGGGAAGTGACCTTTTCATGCCAAGTGGAAGTCAAGACTCATTATTTGACATTTTAAAAAACATTATTTAGCAATTAACCCTATTTTTTCTGTCTTCCACTTTTGTTAAGGAGGCTTCAAAATAAGCTGCTTAGATCCAGTAACTGATAATTAACAGTATACATTTTAGAGGTTTATTGGTTGTTTGGTTTTTTATTAGGATAGTACAATCTGAAACTGAAAAAGACTGTTGTAAATATAGATTATTAAGAGATTATATTCCAGCTCTCTCATGCAAGCATTTTTATGTTAGGGAGCAATGGGATTCAACACCCAATTGGGTGTGGGTGAGGTCAGTTTTGTGTTACAGCGAGACCACTGTGCAACATTACTAAATTTAAACTTTTCTCTTTTATTAATGTCTCTTAGTTCATCTGTAATTTGGAGTTTCATAACAGTCCAGTCAGCTCTACAGCTGTGGGTCTTTGGTGTATGTAACATGCTAATTAGTAATGGTTTTTTTTCCTAGGTGCAGAAATTAAAAACTCAGACATTGAAGCAAGGGGCAACTCATGTCAAACTAAAGTGCAGTGAACTAAAGGAAGCAAGGGGGAATGCCATCACTGTAAAGGGAAGTGTGTCTAAACCTTGTCCTGGACAGAAAAGCAGAAGTTCTCTTCAGCTGCTAAAAGCTGTGAGGAAACTTCAGCTATCTCTGAAAAAAGATGATGTCATCTGAGAAGAATAGTTCCAAAGTTTGCTATGTTAGAAGTTTTCGAAGTTGTCTGACGCCTAATAAAATTTTAGTTGTACAAAATATCTTTTAAAAATAAACTGGATACAGAGGACATGTACATTCTGAACTGCCTACTCTCCAGCAGTTCACCTTAGAATTAACTTTCATGCAGTGTAGCTGTAACTCAACTATACTTCCTTAATAAAGTAATAAAGTGTTTTAATGGACTAATGAAATGTTATTATTTGTTAACTTGTCAAATAAAATTTTATACTTTTTTTTACATTTAAAATAGTATATGATCTTTGATGTCCTATTTTCCCAGCCACCAAGGAGATATTTAGAGCTTGCTTTTCCAGAATGACCTGTGCTAGTTCTTCTGTACAAATAAAAACAAAGGTCTTCCTTTCTCTAATAACTAAAGACTCAGATCACTGTGAATGAGGCAGAAGAGGTATTGTCTCTTTATTTATATATGTTTTCATTATTATTAATATTATTACTTTATAAGCTCTATTGACAGTCTTAGTATTAGGGACAGGTGGGCTCTGGAAGCACAACCCATGACTTGGTTTAACTACAAAAAAAGGGGAGTGTTCTTGATTCGTGAGTGGGAGGGGCCACTGCCAAACACTCGGGTGCTTGTCTTCTCTTTAACAGAACCTACTTCTAGCACAGTATAAAGTGACTGAGGAGGAGACTGTCATAGAGGAGACCTTCAGCTTTGTACCTGCCACCAAGCTTCTTATTTGTGGATTATTTCTATCTTAGAGAAGCACACTGTATGCTTAAAGCTGCTTAGACAAAATTTGAAGCCTGGTATTTTTTCATGGTGCAGATAGCTTTTCTGAGATAGGTTTATGCATTTCGGGGTACTGGAATCACTGATACTGGTAGGGATAGGGTACATAAATCTCTCTGGCTCCCTTCGTACTTTGACCTGGTATTTTTGTTGACTACAGAATCCTGGGGAAGGGGTGTTATTTTGGAGCTGGAGAAGCGGGGCCCTGGCTCCCCACTTGGGCAGGAGCTGTGGTGGAGGGCTGCAACTTTGGGTCTGTCAACCATGTACTGGATGGGGCAGTCTTTAAACAATGGCAGCATTGAATAGTCAGTCTTCAAAATGTATGTGCTGACGGGCTATCCAGTGCCAGAAAAAAAATTGTGTTTGCCCTTCTGTGGGGTGAGTGGCTGGAGGGAAACAGCTGAGCCTGGTTCTGCTGGTGGCTGGGTGTTTCTCATCTCTGCCTGCTTCAGAGCAGGGCCAGGAGCTGAAAAAGCTGTCTTGCTCAGAGCCAGGAGCTGGGATTTGAGAGGGGAAAATAGGAATTGGCTGGCTGGTTACATCACTTGTATTTTAACTCAAAAGATTTAAATAAATTTTAATAATTATTTTCTGCTTTTTCTCTCTGAAGCTTTTATTTCTATAGTGCATGTGTTTTTACACACCAAAGCAAAGTAGATGCATTTCAGCATGAGCTGAGAGATCCAAACCAGGTATGAAGAAAGTGTGTGCCGAACCAGTTTTCTTTCTTGAAGAAAGGCATAAAATTTGGTTTCAGATTGTATCTTGGGAGGGAGAAGTAGGGTAGGAAGTCAGGTTATGTATTTACCAATTAGCATATTCACAGTTCAAGGCAGTTGTCAGTCATGTAAAAGAAATCTTCAAGGAAATATCCGTCAGAGAATAATTGTCCAGAAGCTGCATTGGGAAAGTAAGATTGTGTACAGCTGTGGTGAAGTTCTGCTACATGAGAATTAGGCAGATCACAGTGAATTTTGCTGGGATTGAATGCTTCATTTCTTTATGGTCCAAAAGTTTTCTGGCCTGGAACTCCATAAATGCACATTTGGAGAAAGCACATTGGTCAAAGGAGGCTTCTTCACAAGAACAATATGTTTTTGGCTTAGTAAGTGCTTACTCTATTCTTTTGCAAATCCTTGTTTTGATTTATATCCCGCATGTTTTTGTCTTCTCAGATGAAACTGTATATATCTCTTTTTTATTAATGGTTTGGATCTAGCTCTGCAGGGCAGCAGACAAAACCACACAGTGATCCCCAAAAAAAGACTTATCAATTTATTTATTTGAGATCTAGGTTCTTTTGCTCTGAGTTATGCAAAATTGCAACAACAGGTTTTATTGGTATTTGGATAAAGGGTTGTATTTTATGGTTAGATATCAAGGAAGGTGGACAAAAGATGTAGGTCAAACAGTATGATTGAAAATACAGACCAACAAATTGCATCCAACAATAGTTCGCTTTCCTGCTGTTAATGTATTCTAGCACAATTTAATGTCTTGTTACTTAAGCTTGCTGGAAAGACTTTGTCCTAGTACAAAAGAGGTTTGGTTTGAGCATGTGTGTTACAAAATTCTAACCAGCAAAGCTGGAGGTTGGACATAGCTATAAATCCAGCCTGTTCTGGGAATAGAAGCTGGCAAAAACATTCAGAGCTAAATAATCAGGGCAGGATCTTGCTGAGATTTGGATACTGGCTAACATAACTAAGTGCAGATGTTTATGTAGACTGAAATACATTCCCAGAATAAGAATATTGTACAAACACATGATGATTTTATAGCAGAGAAAAAGCCAAGAAAGTGAGGGTAATAAAACAAGCACTCTTATTCTTGATGAAGCACGTTCTGTTTCCCTCTGCTTGCCTGTACAAAAGTGGCCAAGGTTGCTTCTACTGTGTCCTCTGCTGGGGACTGTTGAAGATTCTGCAAGTTGCTTGGGTTGTGGCTCTGGTGCTTACCTGAAAGTCTCCATGGGCTTCCATGTGGGTGCCACAGTCTATCTTAGATGAGAGGAGATGAGAGAAGCGTTTCTGAAAATGTTACTCTGAGGGAAGAGCTGTAACAGGTCATCTGAATCTTATCCCAAATGCCTGGTCATTAGTTTTATAGCCATTATCTGTGTTATTTTTATCTGAACTCTCCTGGCTACATAATTCCTTTTCTCTTACTTCCTTCTTATTTATACAGCTGAAGAACTGCCTGCTCTTTATTTTCCTTAGAAATTTTAATTTAGCTGGTGTTTCTTGCTTTAGTTTGCTTTAGTTTGGGCTTCCCAGCCCTGACTTTTGGGTTAGCTGCCCCAGTGCTTTTTTTTTGAGTCACAATTTTTGTCAACTGTTCAATTTTGAGACATACACACATGGGAGCCAGGAATACCAGCTTTTTCATTGTGTGTTTACCACAGAATTATGGCTGAAATGGAATGGAATGTCAAAACATAAACTAAATTCATTTCATGTTGTATATTGTAAGCAAAACTTTATATCTCCACGGCAGGTCAAGTATGTCCTTCTTAGAATGAAGAGGAAGCAGCTTCAAACATAATGCTGCAATCTGTAAGCAGAGTGGTTACATAGGAAAGTTTTCTTGGGAATTATGAGAAGAAAGCTAAGATGATGTATTAAGGTTTGGCATTACACTTCAAGGAAGTGTAGACTGCTTGGAGAATATGTGGAGGAAAAACAGAGGTGAAGAATATTTGACTAGAACAGTTGAGACAAAAAAGTAAGGAGCTGGACTTATGTTTCCACTCTATTTTCTCTGTGTTCTAAATCTTAAGAAACATTGGTCATTGCTGCAAAGATGAAGGGAATGGAGTTCTGTTTGCACTTATGAATAGGACATAAAATAGTGAGCTAAAATTCAAGCTTTTCAAAGATAGTGTAAGCTAAACACTGCCATCTAGGCTAGGAGGTTGTTGACCATCTGTAAGGACCATCCATTTTTAAGAACAGGATGAACAAATACCTTTAGGTATTTACATTTTCCTGCCCAAGAGCAGTGAAAGTAGTAGACAGATCATAAAACCCATCCTGGTCCTATCTCTTTATGGCTCTGAAGTGTTCCATGCCAAGTTTTGCTTTTGGATGAGATCTAGGGGGCCTTTTTTAATGGTCCAATTTTTCACTTGTGGTTTTAATTTTCATGCATTCATTTTACTCAAATAGATAAAAAATTATGTAGTGTATGGTTCTTGTAAATGTATTTATCATAGAACCTTAGAATCTCTCAGGATGGAAGGTGAGCCATAAGAACCAAGGATTCTAATTCCCTGGTCCTTGCAGGACTACCTAAAGCTAAATCAAATGACCAAGAGCGTCATCTAGATGCTCCTTGAACTCAGAGACGTTTGGTGCCGTGACCATTTCCCTGGGAGCTTGGTCCAGTGGCAGACCATGCTCTGAAGATTCCTTTCTAGTAACCAGTGTTGATACATGAGAATTAAAAACCTGTTCTCCTCCAGAGGTTTTATCAGGTCCCCCTTCTGTGATACAGGCATACTAGGAAGGTGACAGAATGGTGAAAGATGCTTGTCAAGGAACTCTATTGCATAGCTGTGCATTGTAATATGTGTTTATAGGATTGAGAAGTATCCAGATGGACTTTTTAAAGGCTTTGACAAAAAAAAAACAAAACAAAACAAAACAAAAAAAAACCTGGAAGATAAGAATTTGCCAACAAAAATAATTAAATAAATTCTGCTGGTTTAATATAGTCTTTCCCATATCACTAAACTTGCTTACTCATAAATTCACCATCTGAGCCACGTTGAGCCTGATGAATTTTTGGATCATGCCAGCTTGTGAACAATTTTTCCCTTACTGTTCTGTTGAAATTCCAAAGGATGCATCTTGTTTCAGAAAAGCAAGGGAGGTACTACTGAAGAAGGGCTTATAAGCAGGTAGATAAAATGCACACTGGTTTTAAAAAAGCCTGTTAGATCTTGCCAAGAAGTAACTGAAAGTTAAAACCAAAGAAAATAATATTATTTTTGAAATCTGGGCCGGTAAAGACAGAATAGGAGGGATCAGAATGCTGTTTTCACTGTAGTAACACAGCATAAACCTTCTTTCATCTGAATAGTACTGTGGACTTGGTTCTGCAGCATTTATTTATGTGACAACTGACAACTCCCAGTTAAATTAAATACCTGTATTTACCAGTTTAGAATTTTTTTTATTATTATTATTCAACGTGTTCTCCTTTTTCATGTGCCAGAAGCAAATGTCCTTGTTATTCAGGCTACTGTCATGCAGAGGGAGTTAGAGTGCTGGGAATAGCCTGGAGAAGGGAGCACACAATAGAACTGCTGCTTCTCCAGGTACAGCTCCTGATGGCTGAGAGGACCCAGGAATTTTTGCTGGCTGCACTGCACACATTTGAGAATAAAACCAATATGAAACTCCTTCCTGAAAACAGGCATGAAAATGCTAGTATTTGCTGTTCCCTTGCCCAAGATGAAAATTTTCTCTTTCTCTGTTTCTTGAAAAGACAGGAATCTATGCCAGACCTGATGAGCTGGGCCAAGGTTCTCTTAATTCCCTGGTGATTTTGTGCTGTTCTAGTGCGTCTATGTTCCAGGTTATTTTTATTTTCAGTTTTCAAGTGGATTTCAAATTTCTAGGTTCAGTAATCTGAATTCTGCCATTTTCCTGGTATGAAGAGTTTTGGTTTATTTATACCTGTAATACTTCCACTGGGTCAGTTTAAGGGAAGTACACTTCATGCATAAGTCTAATAGCACAGTGTCTTTGATGGCTGATTGGCTGTTGTTTTGGTGTTACTCTCTGCTGCTGCTGATATATAAACTCTTAAAGTTTTCTATTATGTTAAGCTGCTATTGTTTTTGAATGTGTTATTTGCTGGTTATTTCTGATTTTATTAAAGTTTTTTGCAGACAGAATTACTCAGCTAGTCCAGAGTAAATATTTGCACGTCCTAAAATGGAAGAGATTTTGTACGCATGACAGTGTTGTTGGACAGTTTTATCCCCTTTATCAGGAAGGAACCAAACCTAGATCTATCATGCATACATCTAGCACAGCAGCTGTTTGTGAAAAACAGTGTGTCAGCAATGGCTTTTCTCCCACCCAAATAAAAAGCTATTAACATTGAGAGCAATTTGTCTCTAGACTTTCATTCTCAGCTGTCTACTTATGATCAGAATTAGCTGCTCAGCAAGATTCACTATTGGGACTGAAATTCCCTTTTCTTCTTTGGGTTGGAAATAACATTAGTAAGCACTTAGAAAGAAAATAAAACCTTTGAGATTACTCTCAGGCTAGGATTCTGCATGCAGTGGGAATGCAATGGCCTTCTAGCTAACACAGGAAGAAGATTCAGAAATGCAAAATTAAGTCTCTCTTTTATATACTTAAGCAGAAGCAATTGTCACATTAAGGAGGAATACAGCAATGCAATTTAAGGGCTGCAAGGTTTTCAGTGGCAAGGAAAAGTTCCTGACAGGAAAGAAAAATCCAGTGAATGTAGGGATGCAGGATTGTTGATTTGCACCTGGTAGTTGCAGTGTGTCACCTACACTCTCTGAAAGTAGTTTTCTCCAGGTAAGATGAACATCCTTTTAACAGTGAAGTGTAATTATGATGCATTTTAAAAATAAACAGAGGAAGATCAAATTCAAGGTAAGAAATCTATAGGTTTATAAGTAATGAGCTAGGCTGCATATATGTGACTTTCAATTCTTTTAGCAGGTTGATTTTACTAGAAAGGAAATGTTGCAATGATAAAAATTATTTAGGTAATTAATGAGTTCCCTGCGTGCAGTGTAGGGAGCATTGAGCTGCTCGGATTTGAGGAGGTCTGGGATGAGAAGGAGAAAGCTTGGAGAGACTTTTCTCTGTATTATCACTGTGATGACGTTTTAATAGAGCAGGACACTATTGGAGACTGAGACATCTCAATGAAGCCTGCAGACTTGGGGAGTATTTGTTTAAGCATCACCTTTTGAAAATAGTTTAAAATACTTCCTTATTTTATCCAATTTCTTCAATATTTTTATCAGTGCTATCATTGACAGTGAATAAACTTCTGGAATTATATATAACTGAGAGCTACAGTTTTGTTTTTTCTCTTTTTTGTTTAATTTTGTTACTTTTGTTAAATTTGCTGCTTAACAGTTTATATGCTTTCTAAATGAATAAGAAAAATAATTGATATGTTCTTAACTCCAATTCTCCAGCATTTTTGCCTATTTCTCATAGAATGAATGTGGCTGGTGAGAAATATACTGATGGGGTTCAAGACAATTGGGAAAATTAAGAAGTGCTTTAGACAGGAATTCAGATATTTTTAATACTGTTGTGCTTCCCTGTTCAAGAGTTTTAAGAAGAAATTGTGAAGAATCATCAGCTTTTTTTAAAACCATGGTCCTACAGATAAAGTGCTTGTTTATATATATATTCTGAGAAAAGTCAATACTTCAAATGTTGCCATCCTTGGGTTTGTATGCTTGAGAAATTTAGAGTGTGGCTTTTAAAGTCAGCAGTAATCCTGGAAATCTGGTGCTCAGATTCCAGAGTCTGGAGTCCTGAATCTGCAGTGGTTGCTCCTCTGGACTTAGTGTGTCTTGGACTGCAGAAACAGGCAGTTCAGAAGGATATTTGTGGGATCAACTTGATGGAGAAGCCAAGATATTGTCTCCATTATGCCAAACCCTGAAACTCACCCTTCCAATTTTCTGCAACAGTATTATTTAAAATATTTCTGTTTCTGGATAAACTAAGAGAAGAAGTCTCTTGTTTAAAGACTTATGCTAAGTATCTCTAGGAGTCTCTAGATTTTCGCTCTAAGCTGTCTGCTTATGATCATAATTAGCTGCTCAGCAAGATTCTGACTGAGTATCTAGGAGTATCTGCTTGTGGTTATTCTCAAATTCTCTTTCCTTTTGAAGGAATGGAGGCAATTGTTTAAATAGAATTACTTGTGCGAGTGGTATTTAGCAAGCAAAGCAGCATTCCTCTTTCAGAGTGTTTAAAACCTAGGATTTAAACCATGCTGTTACAGAGTGGGAACAGTGTGGAACTGTAGCAGTTCACAGGATTGTCTCTGGAAAATTACAACCCCTCACTTCTGGGAGCTAGGCAGGTCTATGCCTTGTCCTTGCAGGTGAGGAGTGGGCTGCCTAGGGTGGAGAAATGAAAAGGTGCTCTGACTTGTCCTCTTTCTCCTTTCTCCACCAAAAATGGTGGATGTAGTGGATGTACTCTGTGGACTAGCACAGGGGAGGAAGGCACAGCGCTTGGCTGGAGTGGCACTGCTCAACCAATGACAATTGATTTGGAGCAGTGCTAAGGATTTACCTGGGACAAATAAGGGGCCTGTAGCATTTAGTTAGTGGTCTAACCAAGCTCTGGCTGGTCTAACTGGTGGTGCTGGTGCAGCTATTTTTCACTCCTTATCTCAAAGGGTTCCCATGAGGGGGAGACAAGGCAGCATTGCCCCAGGAGTATGACACTACCAGGAAGAGCAAGGTTAAACTCTTCATTCCAAATTGAATTCATTCCTCTTGAACCTGTCACATTTTTCTTATACGAGTAGGATAGAAGGAGAGGTGATCCATTATCTTGAACTCAATGGGCTAATAGTGTATAGAGAAGGAAACAAGACCTACAACATTACAAAGTTCATCTGAGCCACTCTGTCGAATAGACCCTTATTAGTATTAAAAGCAACTCAGATGTGCTCTGGATCATTTTGATCTTCAGTATCTGATTACCTAATATTTGAGGAAGAGTTTCATCTTACCATCATAATTGTCATTCATCTGCTATTTAAATCTGAATGTCATAGATGAAACAACAGAATGATTAGACAAGACATTAAAAACAAAGCTGAAATAAAGCATGGAACGGAAACACAGATGGCCCTTTATTGATGAAACGATGAGATAAAAATTCTATTACATGTAGTTCCAGTAAACCCCAAGAGTCTTGCTGAACTTTAGCAAATTCTAGCTTACCTGTTAGGATCATCACATGTATAAGTGATACTTGCCAATACTGGATAAAGAAGAATTAGCTGATACTTACCTTCAAAGGTCTCTGGAAAAGTAGTAGCAGAAAAAGAGCTGCTGTTATGGTTTGGCCTAAAACAAAAAAGCAGCCAACCAAACTAAACCAAACCAACCAAACTCCCAGTGTTAAATATACCTATCAAAGAGCTGAGAAAAGGGAAGAAAATATGACCAAACTTACAGGAGCACAGTACTTTTGGTTCTTCAAGGATGAAGTTATACTGGTATCCTTCAAAGCCTTCAGCAAGCCTCAGGTGATATAAAGAAGGAGGAAACAGTTTTCGTCTAAAAATGGCTGTTATGATGCCAACAGACTCTCCAACACTGATATCAGGCCAGACTCAGCCATCCCCAAGTCACCCTTGTTTCAGAAGCTAGAGATAGCAGCATCATGCCAGAATCAGATACCAGAGGAGTGATAACCCTGAAATAGTAACACACTTGAAGTCCTCATGGCATGAGAAGATTTGGGAGGTGTGTGTGTGAGAAGAATGTTGTACATGCCTGAGCAGGACTCTGTTCAGGCAGAAGGATTTGTTAGCTGATGTCCTTTTCTAGAGGACAGGCACTCCTCCAAGGACTGTGGAGGTGGCTTGACCTCCAACAGCTGTTTGTCTTTCAGGGTCTGGCAGAAAGCCCTTTCTTAAAAGAGATGTGAAAATAATAAAAGTGCACCCAAAGTGTCCATTCTCTGACATACTTTTGCTTCAGGATAAACAACCCCAGGGAATTAAATCATGGTGTGGATGAAAAGTAAAGGGCATTGACAGCATTGCTTTCAGAGATCTTTGCACTCATATTGCTTAAAAGTTTGATGTTCTCCAGCTGGTCTGATTATGGTTTTTTTGCAGAGTCCTACCACAAGGACAATGGTTTCACTCTGCCCTGACACAAAACTGAAACCAAGGAGCTGAAACCTCAGTTCCAGCTTCTGCTTTCTCACTTTGATATTGACTATAACCTTAAAAATCTCAATACTCACTGATGAGATTGGACCTCTTTTCCCTGGTAATTGAAATGTACTTCCCAATGGAAAAAAAGTTTAAAAAAGTTTTTAAAAGCATGGAAGAAAGTTCCATTTATTACTAGTCAGTGTTTTGCATCATGGAAAATAAGATTGTGTTATTTTTGCTCTTGACAGGAAGCAGCAGAAAGGCTCAACTCACACCCACTAAGCTCTAATAACTGCGCACATTCATATTTTCAGTATATTGGTTCTGAGGCTGTACCTTTGTTCTCTCAGCTCTCACTAGTGGTTTCTGTGCATTTTCTCGAGTTTTCCTGCCTTTGTTTGGCGTCTCCTTGAGCTGTGGTCCTTCCACTAGAGGTCGGCTGCAGCACACCATCACCCAGGAACTCGCCAGACTCCACAGTTCTCAGGATAACAGCAGGAAAACTCTGTTTCGTTTTTCTTGCCATCCAAAAGGCAAAACCAAACAAAAATCTCCACCATGTACCCAGGGTCCAAAGGAGATGTGTAGCTGTTAAACAGAAAAAACAGACTGCTTTTAAATGCATGACTTGCCTTAGAAACTGCACCTTGAATGAGCACAACTGATCAGCTGAAAAGGGCAAAGGTTTGATTGCATAAACTGATCTGTAACGGTTTCCTCAAATTAGCATTTGAGCTATCAGAGATAAGAGAAGGCAGACGTGTTTACCCAGCTAGGCAATGATGTACACTGCATTCATAGTAGGCTGGCTTAGTTTGTGGCTTAGTTTTTGTGGCTTCTCAGTTTTTGAACAGGACTTTCAAAGTATACCTTCTGGGTTAATGCTATTTTTACCAAAGCCATTGATAAGAAATTTGCTATTAACTTTGGTCAAAAGACTGGTTTTGAAAATTCTGGTTTTCTATTTGGAAGTGTTAGCATTAATAGCAGGGAGTTTCATTGTGTCTGCTGGAAAAGAAAATAAACAGGACCAAAATGTCTCCTTTGTCCCCTTACCGCTCCACTTATTTTCACCTCTTTTATTTTTGGCTGATAATATGCAGTATTGCTTTACTCTAGGATTTTATATCCAGCTTAGGAAAGTTATATCAGTACCGTCTCCTTTTGTGCTTTAGGTTCTGAAAACTCTAGAAGCATCTTCTGCAAACAGCAGATGATGAGAACATTTCTAGTTTATGATGCAGAGGTTTCTCAGTCAGAGAGCTGGGGCATGCTAGATGAAGCCAGGAGTTTGGAAAAGAGAGACTACAGGATTCCTTATTAAAAGGTAATTAAAAGGAACTTTCCTGTTTTCAGTCCTAAATAGCCTTCAGTATATACCAAGATACATTTCAGCAATTTAATAAAAATAAAGTTTAAAATGTTTCTTTTGACAAATTGAGGGATTATTTTTTAAATAGTTCAGGCCTTATCAAACTACAATATTTCTGTATAGTCAAGAATCCCTATTCATATCTGCTGAAAATGCTACCAGAATATGTTGCTCTAGCTTTACTATGTATTGCCTCCTATATTCAAACATGTAGCTATATTCATAAGTTTTGTGGTTACTTTTATGTCAACCAGATTAATCCTAAAGTATATGCCTGGCAGCAAAAGATTTTGATGAAAGAATAGAAAAAAAGAGATAAACTGATAGACTTCCATTCTAAATCTGTAGAGGTAATATAAGTGATTAGAGTGATTTTATTTATTTATTTATTGGACACTTCCAGAGAAATTGAAATCTTTAGAAAAAGGTTGCCTCAAGTTTATATATCATGTACTTACGTATTATGTACTTATGTACTTTATATAACATGTACTTGAATTCATTAAAGATCCATTACTCAGGTGCTATAGAGATATTTCCCCCCTCCCCTTTTCCAGTTCAGCAGTTTCAAAAAGCAGCTCAAACACTTGCATAAATATTCAAAAGCTCTGAAGTTCACCCAAGTCAAGTCAAAATCAGCCCTGGAATTTGTGTCAAAGGGATTGCTCAGAACAGCTCTTTTTGTAATGTGACCAAGGTTCAGACCTGTGCTCAAAAGACATGGAGAGGTACTCTAATAATAAGGTACAAGTCAGTGGGTCACAATGTGCCCTAGGGAGTGGCTACTGAGTGTCTCTATTTTGGTTCTAGCTTCCCAGGTTCTCTTGACTGTGGTAATACAATCTCATTTTGGGACATTTGGAGGATGTGCTACCTGCCACCCAGCCCCCTTGGAAAAATTGCAATGTGTCTTCACAGATCAGGTATCTTTTGCATCCACAGGGAGCCTGAGGCACCTCTAACACCTCTCATTCATTCATTGTAATTGCATCTTATTCAATGTACCTGTCCTTCAGCCTTCAGGGCTGACCTGCACCTGCCCATTCACTCCTGCTGTGGATGCTTGTGGAGCTGCAGGGTGTGACAGGCTGGTCAAGGGTGCTGGGGTCTTGCCACATTTTCCTAGTGAAATTGGAGCAGGTCTGGTATCCTCATCTGTAAAACTGGTTTAACAGGAGTGTTCTGCCTTCAAAACAAGAGGAAAACTACTGTAGTTAAGATAGTGAACTGCTACTAAACAGCTGGATCTATGCAAATATCTCATCCAGTGACACTGATGTGGTGTCAGAGGATGAGGTCACTGCCTCTTGTCACTTGGGTGAGCCTGAAGTTCTATGAAAATAAGAACACCATGTAGCTCATCTCCCAGTTTTACAGAATATAAATACCGTTTCTGAAGCTGTGGAGGAGTTGTGCTCCTATGTGCCCTTTTCTATCAATAATCACATTCCTGACAAATGGCAAGTCCTCAGCATACTGTCTCTTTCTTCTTTTATTACTCGTGTGGTGTCTCCAGCTCACGTGAGGATGTTTCAGCCTGGAAAGGTTGCTGAGCTCTTAAGTTTTCTGTTCCCAAAGAACCACTGCTGCAGTCCATCCAAATATCTCTGTGCTCAGGCTTGAAGATCCCTGCTGTCTAGGAGGGGGGTAGTGGGCTTGTCAAAGAGCCACGATGATGATGTGGATATGTTTGAGTTGTGGGCAAGCGTTCATTTGGGACCCTTGGTGGCTGGTAGCTGTTTAATAGAGAAGCAGTAAAGGATTAGAAATTGTTGACTCCCAACCATTAAGAAAGACAATAAAGTAAACACTTGGGAAATTAATGGCAATGCAATTTCCATAGAGTTTTATATTTAATTTACATTTTTATTAAAGGCTTCCTAGTCCCCTGCCCCACCCTTTTAATTTTCTTTTCTCCTGTGTTAAGCAAAGTTTCATTTGTTCAAAACAGATGACAAAGAGTCTTATGAAACTCCTGTTCTTAATATCCTTGGAATTCCTAAAATGCTGTGCTAAAAGTTATATCAAGAAAATTTTATGAATACTAATAACTGCTAAAACATTACCATGTTCTTCAAATTATACTTCTGATAGAAGTGGCAATTAAAAAAAACTCCTGCAAAGTGAGATGTGTGGTTTTTTTAATTACTATTGTACTACTATTAATTTTATTTAACCTAGGGTTTGGCAGTACTCTGTATATTAATATTCTCACTGGTTCCTATTTAACATTCATTATTATTTAATATAACAAAGCATTTGAGAGAGGAGTTGTCTTAATTTGCAGAATTCAGAAATTAGATATGTAGGCTTTACAGCTGAATTTAGCTTTACGATATTTTAACTAATGTAATGGGCTTGATTTTGATGATACTCTTAGAAAGATTAGGTGTTTATGGCCTTAAAAAATAAATAGGACTGAAATAAGTTTTCTTTTATGATCCCTATCTTCAGACCTTTTCCCCATGCCAGATACTTCACAAAGAAACCATTCTTTTGAATCTTGCTACAGCAGGTAGTTTTTCTGGAAAGCTTAGGTACAAGCCATCATCACTAGCAGAAGTAAAACTGGCTATGCTGCTCACTGAGACAATGGTTGGGGGGGGGCGGGGGGAAGATAATTCTCCTTGTTTTTCTATAGTGATTTGCTCACAAAATACAGTATGCTTGATTTTGATCATCACTCCTTAAGGATGAGCAGTAACAGGAAATGAGAGAGGTAGACCCTCCCCTCCATAAATCTTAGAAAAAAAACCACTTCTGTGTTCTTTCCAATCTGGTGTATTTCCGCATATGCTGTAACAGGCGGTCATTTCATCTTGGAGAGGGGGCAGCAGAGAGCTTTCTTAAATAAAAGGAGAAGTTGTTAGAAGCAGTGCTGCAGAGGCCAGATGCTCTAAATTGATCTTGACTCACTGCAGGATGGGGTCTGGTGTGCTGACTCATTGGCCCTGTGAATCTTTTGTCTGTATTTAGTGTGAGAGTGATGGAGGATCTCAGCAACTTGCAGCAGCAGTGTTTGAAACACATCCTGTGTGGTCAAGTTCTACCACTTCTTTTCATGCTGCTGGACAGTAGAGCTACAATCATGTCTGGGAGATACTTAGAAGGGTAGAAATTATCGATAATGGACAATTAACATGTCTAGCAGGCATTTGTCAGCTTTGATAGAAGGCTTCTGTAGCATATTTCTTCTTGGACACAAGCCTTCCCCTTATTCAAAATTCAGTCTCCTGCTAGTGCTGCTAAGCAGGAGCTTCCCAGCTGCAGTGTATGGTGGTGTGCCAAAGTGTCCTCTGCTCCTTGAGCTCACCAGCTCCTGTACAGTATAAGCAGCATGAGACTGCACCTCTGTAAAAATAACAATGGAGATGTGCCTGTAGCAGGGCTGGGGTGTAGATTTGGCCACAAGAACTGTTTCCTAGTATTTACTGAAGGATAATGGTCTTAGGGAATAGGTTAGCATGCGTGTATGGCAGGGAGGGGAGGAAGGACGGGGGCATTGCCTGGTTGCTAAGATGTCCAGCAGCTGAGCACCTGGGGACCTGAGAGCAAATGCTGCTTTGTGCAGGGGCAGGTGTGATACCAAGTTCCTCCTCTAAAGGAGGAAGTGACATCTGTGGACATTGTCTCACAGAGGCTCAGAAGCTGCAAGAAATCTCCACATTCTGTAGAGGGGAGGAAAAAGCCCAGATGGCCTCACTCTGGGGGTAGTGAGTGAAAAACAGAACCTACTTCTCCAGTATCTGGGGAAGTTACATTACCTGTGAGGCAAGCTCTATGACTAATCCTCTGAGTGCAAAGGTATCCCTTTGATGCAGATGGGCTTTGATTCCCTATTTCTTCATTGTTCTTCGGACTGAGAAGCCCTGCATAGCTGCTGCATTTTGCACAGAAGGGTTACATCACGGAAGTTTTTGTATCTACAGCCCAATGTTCAATTTGGCTCACTCTACCCATGCCTGCACCAGTGGGCCCTGGTGGCAAGGTAAGAAAAAACTGAAAAATCTCACTTTGCTGCTGTTTTTTGAAGGGGAAAGGTCTCAGCTACTGGAGCTGAGGCAGCCCTGATGTTAATGAGAAGGTCTTAGGCCCATGCACTTGGCCAGGATCAAGCACAGCAGTAACACAGGAGCAGAGGAAAGGGAACAGAGTAAGAGAGAGAGCATTTAGTCTCATGCATTCCCTCTTTCCTGCTGATTAATGTGTCCTAAGCTTGATACCAATTCTCTGTTAAAAAATATAACCACGCTTTCTGTCAGGGAAATTTCCCACCTGCTAAAAAATACGGAAGATCTTCCTACCTCAAGCTGACCCAGATGAGGAAATATTCATTTGCTAAATGCAAACTTCAGAAAAAAACTCCAAACATTGGGTTTACTCTTGCAAGCAACATGAAAATTAATTTTTAAAAAGAAAAAAGGAAAGAAAACATGTTTGCACTGCACAACTTTTGTCAAGTGCACTAAATCCTCAACTAGATTGGGACAGAGTAGCTGATTGAGGGCAATGCAAGGAATGTGACTGATTTAAATTATGAAACAGTCTAGTCATCAAGGTTACTGAAATACTAGAATCAGATCCTCCACAAAGAAAAAAAAAAAAAAAAAGTGCTGTCCAGATCTCTCTCTTTTAAGATAAAACTTTAGCTGCTAGCCAAAAATGTGCCATCACTTTTTTTCCTCATGTCCCACACGTTTTTTCAGGCATCATTGTCTGTTGTTTTGGAGTGGAAATTTTAAATGGAAATTCTTCATCCCATGCCTAGTCCATATACTTACTGTGATATTTAACAGAGATGTACAATTAATGCTATTGATTTAGGAAAACATATTTTAATGCTGTTTGACCTCATGCTATTTTAAGTAATAAAGATGGAAGGACCTAGAGTTTCTCAAATTTGAGAAATTAAACCTTTAGAGTCAATGAGAAGTGGATGAGTGAGGGTGATCATACTAAGTGAGACAGAGAAATTGGTCCACAGATAATCTGTCATTGCAAGGATTATGTAAAGAATTCATTGCTTGACAGTTTGTCATCAAGATTTGCTTGGCTTGAAGGAATTCTTGGAGACAAAACACTCATGTCAACTTGCAAATTTACAGAACTGCCAATGTAGTCCTAAGTTTATCTGCACCACTTCTATTAGAAGCTTCGTTAGAATGTCTCATGTTGAGGAGGATAAATTTGACAAGCACCCATTTATAAAGATACATTAACAGGATTTTCTGTAATCAGAAAAACCAAGGCAAAGATTAATCCTTAAAACCTTTAGCACACTGAAAAGAATTCCAATTTATGCCATCCAAATAAATTTGATTAGAGAAAATATAAGAATTTTTTGTATCTACTTGATTGTCTGAGACAATGAAATGGATAATGCCAAGTAAATCACTGTCCATAATGATCCACACTTAGTAAATACTGCATGACTCACTCACAGTGATCTTCTCATTTACAGTGACACTAATGTCAGTTTAATTCCACTGATACTGGTGGAATAAATCCTGATGTTTTTGAGTAGGCCTTGGAATTGATACCAAGGCAGGTGTAGCTGTTTTCTTGCTTGCTGTTCTTCTGCCATTCTTTTACTACAGTGTGGAGTGTGCTGAAAAGAAGTGAGAAAAAAAACCCAAACCAAGTACTTAATTTCATTTTACAGAATGTTGGAGAGAATAACATGTTTTGGGGATGTTGTGTGTATGTCACAGTAAAACTTTCCTACAGCCTAGTCTGATGTTACTTCTTTATTCCACACTATGATTTTACCACAAGCTGTTCCTTTGACCTGCTGGAGCCCAGAAACTAGTTTTGCTTTTATGTCTAGAGGAAAGAGGATGAACTAGGAGGTCAGACATGTCACTAGCACTGTGCTGAGGTTTTAGTGAAACAGATGTTTTGAATTTCTTTGGAAAATTTCCTTGTTCTGTCCCTTGCCACAGTCTTGTCTTTGAAATAGAGACAGCACTTTCATACAGCCCAAGGACAAACCACTAAGGATTGGAAAAGAATTGAATATTGTAGAGTTATATGCTGGGATAATTTCACCACTGGCTGGATTATGAATTTCATACAGTATGGAACTTCCTTCCCTTTTCTTTTTAATATGATAAAGTCAATGCGTAAAACTGCTTGTGTATGTATATATTTAATAAAGCCCAAAAGAAGGAAAAACAATGATAGCAACATATTAACAGAAGCAGTAGTGCCTTCCTTTTCCATTATTCCATACTGCAGGCTTCCATGACGTTCAGTCCTGTAGGCAGCATCAGTCTTCTTTTAGACAACAGATATTGCCAAACTGTTTGCTTTGGAGAGGTTCAGAAGTCTCCTTGATTAGTAAAAAAATGTAATGGCATTTTTCCTGTTTGAAAAAAGATATAGTTATACAGGCAGCTTGCAGCTGCTGGTGGCAGCACAGCTACTGCCACAGGGAGCACATGGTGAGGAGAAGAGCCTACTTGTCCCTTCTTTTCTTATGTCCCCTGAGGAGTCTGTGGGCTAATGGTTAAAAAATGGACATAAAATCTGCAAAGATAAGTTAATTTTTTCAAGGGGATCATCCAACTGAAAATGCAACTGTTCACTTGTTCCAGCGAATGTGCTGGAACGTGAGGATCCTTAAGTATTTCAAGTCCATGGAGAGAAGCCTAACCATCAGTGCTGCTGGCCACTCTTTCAAGGCTGCTTGCCTAAATCCCAGCACAGAAGATGCTGCCAAAGGAGGCACTGAGGTTTCTGGTGGCCTGGGTTCTCAGCCATATGACCAAGGTGAGGTACCACCCAAGTCTTCCAAAGCATATTCTTCACCAGGAGTACCCTATCCAGTGCTCTAGATCTCTACATGCCAGCAGTGTTCTGATCAATTGCTGAATGATCTGCGGGATTCAGGGTAACTGATTCCTCAGAACCTATGTCTTGCCCTAACCAATTAAATCTTGTGTTTACCAGTGTTCTGTAACAAACCTGAGAAACTTCAGGCATGTGGAAGTACAATGTCAATAATGACTACGAGATAAACATTCACTTAGATAGATGCTGCTGGTTGTGCTTAAACTATAACCTTTGTAAGTGTGGGACTATAATATAGCATAGATGTTCCTGAAAAATCCAGGGCATTCTGCAGTTTATGGAAATGTTTGTTTAAGTAACTCCTAATGACTTCTAAAATGTATTATTAGATTTAGGTAGACCTTAGGACTTAGTGATTTTTAATCTTGGATGAGAGAATGTGGCTGAAGTGAGATAATGTGTACATTTGCTTCACAGATTTGAAAAAATAACTACAAATGTAATTCCTAAGACCTATATGACTTTGAGTCTCCAAAGTGTTTTTTGTGGAATACCCCAAACAGAATCATCCTGATATTAGTGATTTGATGTGAGATATATACTATTTTGTCATTTAAGCTGTAGAATTTCTGCTGCTTAACACTCTTCCCAGAGTTCTCATATAGAAAACCTGAGGAAGCATGACAGTATTCTGCAAGGAACTTTTTTAGAATTTTGAAGTCATATTTATTTCTTATTTACTGGAAACTTGTTTTTGTGTTTTTCTCTGTAGAAACACATAGGAGCAAACACAAATACAGAAGTTCTGCAGCTATAACCAAATAGGAAGTAGGCTTCCAGCCCCCATTTTTTGCTTGTGTTAAGACATCAAAGATCCTATCTATCTCCCCCAAAAACAAAACAAAAACAAAAAACAACAAGAAAAAAAACCCACACCAAAAAAAACCCACAAAAAATTAACCAATCAAACACCCCCCACAAAAAAAAAACTGCTATCAAAATGTAAAACCAAACAACCAAATAAAAACCCCACACCACCTTCATCTGGAAGCAAGAAAAATCCTAAACTTCTTTGAAAATAAGCAAAATGTGGGGGGCAGACATGGAACTGATGATATTTTAAAGATAGCTTTAGTTTTATTTCTAATATGATCACATTTATCCTTTAAAAATAGAATCAGTAAAATTCCTAAATGAAAGCTACTTAGAACTAGAAAATATTATTTTTCCACTAAAGAAATGTTGAACAGCGTGCTACAGTATCTTCAAATTTTCAAGTCAGAAAAAGTAATTTGAAAACTTTTGCTTTCCAAGGGGAGGTATCAGCTTTCCAGGGACCAGGTACTGGGACAAAATCTCCTGGATTCTAGATAATATTCCTTTGTTTTCATTCCTCTGTTTTTCAGTGGCAGGTGAAATGATACAAAGATCAGTTCTGACCTTCCACGTACGCAATCTCTGAACTGGAGATTAGATGTGAAATACTTCAGAGAGTCCTCACAATGAGAGAGACATTATTGCACAGGGGCCTGTCTTTCCCCTGGACTAATACATGGATATGAATATATATTCTTGAACTTTAACTAAAGCCTACATAAATATTTACTAATCTGATTACAGTTTATTTGGCAGTGAATTTAGAAGCAGAGACAACTGTGTTTCCTTAACAACAATCTCTAATGTGTTTTGTTTGTTCTGTGTTTTTTTAATACACTGCACAGACTGTCTTTCAAGAACTGGAACAGGAAAGCCAATTTACTGGCAACCTACTTGAGACCTACCTTACATGTATGTAGCATGTGCTATAAACACAAAATGTATGTCATTGTTTCTTAAATACATTATCATTTAATCAACGCTCAGGATTGGAGGGGTACCTGTGTTATGAATCCCTCCACACTGTAAGCTGTGAGCCAGTGTGACAGCTCAGCACATGGTCTATCTGAAACTGAGACGGAGTCAGTGTTGCACCCTCCCTAGCAGAATGCTTAGGATGATCAGAGATCAGAGATGTGAGTTACACTGACAGAAGGCCCTGCAAACCAATAAATTACATTAAGTTAAAACCATTTTCTGTTCCACTTTGAGATTCAGCTTGGAAGAAAGTAGGTGAGATATATGTTGGTGTGTAAGTGCTGCTTTAGAACCAAAAAAGGATTTATTAAGGCCCAGTAAGCCTGAGCAGAACAAGACGAGAAGACCCAAAACCTGCAGCAAAAAACTATCACACAAATATCCAGTTACTTGATTTGCTGCTAATATACGTAACTGGGTATTAACGTTTTTTATAGTCATAAGTAGTACTTAGAAGACTTGGGTAGACTCTTTAAAATATGACTCCCAAAACAAGCACAACAGGGAGAAGTCTTAATTTCTCGTTGTCTTTTTCTTTTTTTTTTAAAAAGGTCTCTAGTTTTGTAGTCACACACCCCTCTTGCAAAGTGCAGTAGTCTTGACTGAGATGTTTAGGACTAAGAGCAAGAATAGCCAGAAAAAAAGGTGATTATCTTGAAAGGGGAGATATTTCAATGAATGTTCTCCATAAGGTTGTTTAAAACACAATCAAAAACCTCTTCTATCTGCTATGGTGAAGTCAGCCCAGAATTTGCTCAGTTATTTACCTCAATCAAGTTGAATTTAATTCTTCTATAAAGGGCTTTGATGTAACCTTTAGCAAACTCCACATCCCATCATTAAGAGCAGTGAAACATATAGTGTGTTCAGAAGAATAAGGAAAGAACAGAGTGCAGAGAACTGTATCAGAAAAAGGAAAGAAATCTGACTGGGCAGATCCAACATGATGTTCAATTTAGGTGTACATTTCTCATAGACTTTATGGTAATGAATGAATTCTAATTTGGCATAGACCTATGAAGCTGCAAGCTGCTCTTCCCAGCACATTTAAATTTTACTAATATTTCAATGACTAAGGCAAATAGCATTTTCTTTTCTCCATCCTTTCTTTGAATAGAATTTGGGACACCTGGGATGCACTGGAGATCCTGTCAAGGCAGAGGAAGTCTGCAGTACCTTGTCCTGGGGTGACTTCCCAAACCAGGACAATTGTGCATCATTATTTGACACTGAAGGGACAAAAAGGTGCATTACACACCAGGAAATAGCAAAACCAGCAGAAAACCAGGACCTTGAATTTGCTTGCTAGATTCTTACATGGAGAACAATTTTAAAAATTTCCATGGTTATATCCATATGCCAAGTGCTTATTTATACTGGAAGATTAACTTCAGTAATTATACACCCAGTGATCTATGTATGTAATTTTCTTTGTGGCACTCCTGGTCAAGAAACAGAATTTTTTGAAAATGAACACCACTTCTGCTGACTGCAGTACTGTATTCTTGTCTGGGGTGTTACCAACCTAACAAATGACTCACTGCCAAGGTAGACAATTCTCTCTTAAACATGCTGATGGTTTTTTTTAGAAAAATAAGGTCATTGTTAAACTATTCTACTGAACAAGTTCTGATGTCACAGCAATTTGGGACACGAGTCAATGAGTATTCCTTTTAATTAGAGTCCTTGTGTTATGTGAGCTTATCTTCAAATCTCGCAAGTGGAAAGACAAAAAGGCTTTAAAAATATGTTGACATTGAACATCAGAATTTAAGACTTTTTTTCCAAACTTAAACTAAATTAGAAAAAAAGAAGAAAAGTTCTACCTTAGTTCAAGAGCTAATCTTTTCCATTTTAATGCCTTCTTGTTGTTTTTTGTGAATTTATATAACTGAAGGAAAAACTAGGCACAATGAAAAATTCGTATGGTATGTCTTACTCTGTGACGATATAAATGAAGCCACAGTGTAAGCCTTACCTGTAAAAAAGTAATATTTTGGTGATATTTTATTTAGTTATTCTCTGCTAGTGACTAAGCACTGTGTTCTGAGGCCAGATCCACTCTTAGGTCAATTATAAGGAATTGAAATCTTTGCAGAGCTGGCTGCTGTTTCCTGGGTGTCTTTTTTTCATGGCACAGGTCCACAGCGCTCAGTTCATGGAGCTTGCTGAGGTGGAAAACCATGACAACTCCTACATTGATGAGGGTGGATATATTCACACACAGGACCAGTGAGGGTTTTACATAATACATGATGTGAATTTAGAGGAGGTTGGAGCAGCTGCTGCTTGTGACCAGCCAGTATATTAAGAAAGATAAACATAAGATATCCACAAGTGAGAAACCTATGACAGTTAGGTTTGCTCTTTTCAAGATAGGCCAAGACCATGACTTGAATTGTTGTTATACTTCTGCAAGACCAAGTGCTGACTGCATTTCTGGGACTTTTCTTTATCCTTCTAGTTAGTTAGGTGATGAATGTTCTACAAAGACCTAACTGAACACGTGGAATTGGTTGTCACATATTGTTAATGTCACAGTTTTGCACTTTTTCAGGGTCATACACAACAAAGTCACCCTGGAGGTAATGCCTTCAGCTTTAGCTTTCATATTTTCCGGATTCTGTACTGCATTAGTATACAACTCTGAAGTTCATATAAAGTTTTAGCAAGTTCTCTTCACAGTTTAGTTAGACAAAACAATCCTTTTCCAGCCTGAGAACCAAGGATAGTGTTGCAGCTTCAGGGCCAAAAAGTGTAAGCAGCAGTGAATTGAGAAGAGCAATCTGGGAGGATGGGACTTCATAACCTGGAGCTGTAATTGGACAACTAACCCCAACATATAAGTGGACCAAAACTTATAAAAGTGTGAAAACTCATGACTCAGAGTCCATCTTGGGTGCATCTTGGGTGGAGCCGTGGCTGGGCTCCTGTCCAAGGTATATTCTTTAAAGGCCTTTAAATAAATACATACTTTATTTCTTTAACACTGTCTAGCCTCTGTTCTAGGTAGCTTCGTTAGGCACCAGAGGAAATAAAAACAGAGAAGGGACATTTACTGATGTAGTTCAATAATGTAATGAGCAAGCACATCTTCTAGGCACAGGGAGTTGGAAAAGAAAAATCTTAATTTTTTTCTGAATGTCTTTTAATTAATGTATTGGATTACTTTTTCCACAGAACTATATTTAACTTCCTACCATTTTGAACTTTTCTCAGTTGTAAATAAAAATCCATAAATTATTTGATGTTACAGACTTCGTTTTTCTTAATCAGCAAGATCTGAGTTAAGTGAGACTATTACAGATTGCTAAATAAGATCAGCAGTACTTCTAGAAGGATGAGATGTAAGAAGCTTGGAAACCTCATGGCTAATTTTTAACTGTGCAGCTCTAAACTTTTCAGATTCACTCTACTTGATTTATCATTTATTGTCAAAACCAGCTCTCATTTAGATGGCAATACAGCCAAGAAAACAAAAGCTTAAAAGGTTCTTTAAGGATTTCTCACAGACTGATAGCACTGAAACATTTGTAGTGTTGTTTTTCTCCTCCTTTCACAGTAATTTTCAAATTATGAAGACTGACTTTTCTGATACCAAGCTATCTGAAAAGAAAATCTACCCCTTTGATCCACTCTCTGTCCTGCAATACCTCTGAGTAAAATTTATCTTTGAGTAGTCTGTGTTGCTTTTCATTGATCTGAGAGTGAAGATGAAGGGATGAAGATGATACCAAGAGGATTTGATGTTGTGAACAATTAAGCTTCTCTTCACTTTCTTCTCCTAGTTTTCTTGTGTTTTCTCTAGTTTTATGTTTCTTGATATGGGTCTTTTGAGTTTGAACCTCATAAAAAATATTTGTTAAACAGGGATGGAAGAGACATGTCTACACCAAATGGCTGGCGCACTTATTCCTTTCCTTGCAGAATACTCTGGGGTGCACCAAAGCTTATGGAACTTGAAATCTCTTCCTGGCCTGGGGTTCTCTGCAAGCAAAAACCACAACCCTGTGCTATAAATAAACCGAATTACCACAAGATGGTAGGCATATGGAAATCCCTGTGATACTGACATCTTCTTGTTTTCTCCTTTTTTGGTTCATCTTAGGCAATGTAACTTCCGAGCAATTCAGTGGCAGCAAGCCAATCCTTGGCTGGGCACACGCCTCTGTGGATCAATGTGCTATACTGCTTAACCTCTGGACCTGCGAAATTGCTCTCCTGGAAAAAACAAAGTCAGGTACAGATGATTTTTGGTCTGATAACTGTGATTTGCGATCAGTTTGCTTTGGATTGTGCAAGACTCTCTTTCAACGTTTCCTGTTGTGCACACATATGGATGCTAGAGGCATCAACTGTATATATTCTATAAATACCACTCTATGTTTACTACACGTTTTTTTCATTGTTATTTAATCTGAGAAAAAAGTGCCATGTTTTATTACGTAGTTAAGAAAAACAACTAACAAACTGACACTAAAATATGTGTTAAGCAAGGTGTAGCTTTGTTATTCACTAGGGCAGCTGCCTATCCTGAGGACTCTCCCCTTCCTCGCTACAAATCCAGAGATGTGGCTGTATTTTACCATGGCCCATGGAAGCATACAGGGTTTCTGCCCAAAGATTTCAGTGTTGAAAGATGAAGATTGTACAAGTTGAGAGGACTTGTAAGAAGGAGCTTGGAAGTGTATTTCTGTCAAGGGGACTCAGCAGTCTCAAGGACAATGCTGTGAATGTCAGGAAGTGGAAAGGGGAGATAAACCACTTCAGAAGCAGGGAGAAATGGCACTAATTGAGGTCATCTTCACACATTTGAACTGTTGTGTTCTCAGTCCTGGAGCAGCACAGAGCAGTTCTCAAAATAGGAATAGTAGAGGGTGTTATGAAAACTCCTGTGTACCCTTTGAGAGGCTTTAAATAGAAAACCTTTTAAAACTAAAAGTATGTACTTTAAGAAATCTCCTAGGGCCATTCTCCTGTTTTCATGGGTGTTACAGAGCTATATGAAAGGATGTATAATTGCCTAAACTTCTGCCCTCATCCCAACTGACTTCACTTTTCATTGCTGTATGATCATGCTACCTCTGTGAATCTACCTTTCATTTTTATCATGGGTCTTCTGTACAACGAAATTTGCTTTGTTTTATAAAGAAAAAGCTCCAGCCAAAGAATAATGAAACCTCTACAGCAGCAATACAATAATACTCTTCCAAAAGCATCAAAGGACATATTCTGGAATTGCTCTCACAACACAGCTATCTAGGCAGGAATAAATGTACAGACGTACTGTTGCTAGAGGTCTTGCTTTTAGCTGAGATTTTAGCCAGCTTTCTTTCCATCTGGGACAGAGTTCATGCAGAAGAATAAGGAAACAAAAGCACTTTATCCAGCAGCTTAGCTTAGCCAATACAGAAAACTTGCTACCTGTCTATTGCTCAAGTACTCTTTCAGCTTCCTCAAAACAGCTCAGGTCAGGCAGGTCTAAATCAGAGAAACTGAGTATTGAAGTCTGCATTCTCAGCAACTGGGTTACCTCCTAAGCCTTTCTGCATCTTCCTCTCCCAGAATCCTTTGGTTTCAGTGTAGAATGTAATGTGAATGCTTTTCTACTTGAGTGTAAACGCAAAAGAGTCAGATCTAGATCATTGCACAGTGACATTACTGGTATATCCAGAAGAAAGAGCATGAGTTCAATCTCCTAATTACCATTTGACCAAAAAGTACTACAATGTCATCTCAAGAGTTCATATGTAACGTTGTTTTTGGAATATTTCTTTTTCTGACCTAAGCTGTGGCCATTTGTAATTAAAATATTTATTTAAAAAGAACTTAACAGCTATTCTTGGTAGAGGAGCCTAAAGAGGGCTTGAGTGTTTGTGCAACTTTAATTACACCTTCATTTAATTTGGAATTTCTCCAAAAAATATAAAGTAACAGTGACAGTCATTGCCAAATGTGATAATGGAAAGTCTTGGAAGAGTCAACAGGTTTCAGGCTGAGGGAAATGGAGCTCTTCAAATATATGAAAATGGATTAGTTGTCAAAAGAAGCAGGTGTTTTTAAAGCAGTAAGTACACTGCCTGTTACTTTTTTTAAAAAGAAAAATTTATATCATAAAAATCTTCATGTTTCAGTAGAAAAAAAACAAATGTTAACTTTGCAAGATTTGGAAGAAATATCTCTCATGAGTAGTTTACTCTGTGTTCTGTTCTTGAACCTTTTCATGAAGCATTCAATAATACCCTGTACCATAAACATGATGCTACCACCAGGCAGCAACCTCCATGTTCAGAAATCTTTCCCCAAAAAATAATTAATATTTGGGCAAATAAACATTTCTAAATGTGCTTCAGAGTATCTCTTCAGCTTTTTAATGTTTACTTTGGAGTTTATCAGAATGTTTTGGACCCAGAGGAAAGATTCACTTTGTCTTGAGCAGTGATTCACATCATGCATAAACATCCAGGGGTTGATCTTGAGCTTCAATATATGTTAACACCTACAAAGATGAATGTATGTGTTTGCAACTTCACCCCACTGCTGAAGGACATAGTAAACCAAGAAGTAGGTTGAATTTACAGTATAGCCATCTTGGTCAAGTAGGTGAAATCCTTAATGGGACACTTTGATTAAAGCCTGCATGGATTTACAGTGTTAAGGTGGATTCATAGTAATTTAACAATGAAACCCATAGATGTTTTGTAAATAGAAGGCCTGAAGCTCAAGAGCACTAAGCTATCATTTCCTCATCATAAGAAATGAAACATTGGAAAGATTGCAGAGCTTCATATGTCATGCTAAAGCCCCATCTGCTACTGTTTGAGACAACTAGAAATAGTATTTGGGAGGCATGAAAGGTAAATAAAATTATCATCTAATATTTTTCTTTAATGCAGTGGATAAGGAGCTAGTCATGTTTAGAGTAAGAGAGAAGAGACTTTAAAGAGAATATAAACAAAGTTTGTACTTTGCAGTGTACTTTGAAAAATTTCAGATAGCTGGGAATTCCTGCGCTAATAATTAAAGCAGAGCATTTCTAATCCTTACATTTTTCTTCAGGCCTAAAAATCTGCCTCAGCTTTCCTCTGTATCCTGTCACAGGGTATTTCTTTTTGATTTCAGAGGCTGAAGGTTGAGAAGCTTAATTATATACTTTTTGTAATGTGGCTTTTAGTCCATAGACAGAAGTTGAGGTTTTGGTACAAGAGACTCCTGTTGTGCTGCTGTTGCCATCAGTGCTTCCACATTGCTAGCAATAAAAACGGAATGTTGCCAGCATCACTGGATCTCAAATTTTGTTCTGAAACAATATGAAAGACTCGAAATAATTTTAGTATGTATGATTCATCTAGAGTGGGTACACAGATAATTGACATGAAAATTTTACATATATATATATATATGTATAGATTTTTTTCTAAATTCTGTTTAGATAAAGAATAATTGATTTTTGCCTTGATTTCTAGCTATATGTGAATTTTGTTGGCTAATGTCACTGTATTTATTGCTCAGCTATATGTAGAGGCCCAGAGGGGAATATATCCATGAGACTTGTTTGCTTCCACGTATGACAGCCAATGTCATGCAGCTCCAAGGGGGGCCCACTGCTGGTCAGGCTGAGTCCCCCAGTGACAGTGTAGTGCCTCTGGGATATCAGATTTGGGAAGGGAGAAAAAAACCTGTGCAACAGCAATTACAGCCAGACAGAGAAGTGAGAAAAAACAGCCCTGCAGACACCAAGATTAGTGGAGGAGGAGGGCGAGGAGGTGCTCCAGGTGCCAGAACAGAGATTCCCTCACAGCCCCGGTGCAGACCATGGTGAGACAGGATGTCCCCCTGCAGCCCATGGGGTCCATGGTGGAGCACAGACCCACCTGAGATCCTGGAGGACCCCACACCAGGGCAGGTGGATGCCTGAAAGAGGCTGGGAGCCTGTGGGAAGCCTGTGCTGGGACAGGCTCCCAGCAGGACCTATGGCCTCATGGAGAGAGGAGCACACACTGAAATGGGTTTGCTGGCAGGACTTGTGACCTTGTGGGGGACCCATGCTGGAGCAGTTTGAGAAGAACTGCAGTCTGTGAAAAGGACTTGGGTTGGAGAAGTTTGTGGAGGACTGTCTCCTGTGGGAGTGACCCCACACAGGGGATGACCATGAGGAATCCTGCCACTGAAGAGGAAGGAGTGGCAAAGACAACATGTGATGAACTCATTGCAATTCCCAGTCCCTCTCCCCTTGCCCCGCTTTTAGGGGGATGTAAAATAATCAGGAATGGAGTAGACCCTAGGAAAAAGGAAGGGGTGGGAGGAAGTTGTTTCAAGATTTGGAGTTTTTTCATTATCCTACTCTGATTTTGAATGTCTATATAATTATTTTCCCCAAGTCAGATCTGTTTTGCCTATGACAGTAACTAGTGAAATCTCTCCTGGTCCCTATCCCACCCTATGAGAATTCTGTTATATTTTCTCTCTTCTGCCCTGCTGAGGAGTGGAGTGATAGAGCAGCTTCATGGACACCTGGCATCCAGCCACCATAGTAAAAAAGTTAGGATCCAACACTCAAAAGTAAGACTGTTTGAAAAAATTGCAGTCTTATGTTGAATCAAGCAACAGATAAAAAGTCTCATGCTGTTTAGATACTCAAAAAAAAAGAAAAAGGAGAAAATGTGATTCCTCCCCCACCAGCTTTACATTGCCCTTTTATGACAATGGATTTGGTAATTGCATCTTGCAGTACACTGGGGCATTAGTATTCCTATAGGTACAGAATATTAAACAGTAATAATGGAAGTAATTATGAGGTCAGCCTGGCCTCAGGGTCGCTGCATCAGTATTTTGACCTGGTGGTACAACACTCCCTGCCCTTTGGCCATAGCCTATTACTCGTCTGAGCACAGCTGCCCAGCTGGATGTGTATGCACTGTGATTTCCCGTACAGAACCCACACGTCACCTGCAGTACAGGCCTGCCCCTCGTTCCCAATCCCGCACTGTGGGTTATGCAGAGCAGCCACAGAGCGACTGATACACACCCAGAAGCCAAGAGCTCCTTGCCTCAGGTCCCTTCTGGATTCTTGCCTCTGGCTTGAGCCTGTCGCCCATATTCCTCTCCCCACAGACCTTGTGATTTTGTGTTGGTTATCTGAGGGTTTATTTTCAAGTGCAGGCAGTTCTACTGGGCAGGCATAATCACAGTAGATGTGACACTGTGGTTAATAAAGCATGTCAGCTAACAAAAGAGAATTTTAAACATTTACTGTTTTCATTAGCAAATGAGACTACTTAGATGTGTTCCAATATAATTATATTTGTTACAGCTTCAGTTCTATTTTCATATTTGGTGTTTGATATCTGATGTGCCTTAAAGCACTGCAGCTCATTCTTCCATATGAACCTATCACAAGGTTTCTTATGTAGAAAATTTATAAAAGCCTTATTTGAGACCTATTTTTTCTTTCTGTGTTTTTGTTGGTTGTAATTTTTACTTTAAGGAACATTTATTTAGCTGGAATTTCACCCTTGTCTTAGTTTGGTGCACTCAATCCCCAAAGCTCTTGAGTGTGTGTACCAGGAATTCTACAGCATCTATGGACCAAAAACAGACAACAAAGGAGATAATCTAGGAAAATAAGTACCACAGCTAATAGTTGATAATTGGCTCACTGTGGAAAACCCAGAAACTTTCTACAATGCTTGGATTCAAAAAAACACAACTTCCATTTTGCTTATGTTAGTAATAACTCTTCCAAGTAGAATGCCCCAGTGTAATCTTGCTAGTTCAATTACACTTCCTGGCTAAGTTCTAGCTATGTAATTCTTGATTTATTTATGTATTTATTGCTTAAGATTGGTGAAGATACATTCCATCCACCCTTAAACCAAGATTTTTTCCTGGTAAATGACCACAGAAAGGTAGAACTCTTGACCTCATTGTGACAGGAAGTAGAAACAATCAGCTTAATGAGAAGGAAAATATACATGTTTAATACTGATGTGAGGTCATGATAAGTCTCCAGATTTTGTGTTTGTGTGTGTGTACAGTCTGCAAAGAAAAAAAAACCTTGAAATTAAAGCAAATATTGTTATGGTTGAAGCAAATTATTACCATAATATCTACCATTTCCTGGTCTAGGACTCCAAATTTGGTTGGGTATAATTTTGATAAATGCTAATTAATGTGAATGAAATTACTGATGCTGGATATCTCTAGCAGGTTGGGGGTTCTTCAATTAGTCAGTTTAGTTGTTGCTTGCTACTTCTGCTGTCCTCACTGTAAAAAGGAAAGATTCTGTTCTCCTTGTAGCAGCTCTGTGAAAAAGCGTGTGAAGCTGAGTTTCCTGTCCCACCCATCCAGAGTCACAGAGTTACAAAAGCACATTGTAAAGTACTGGTAAAAGGGGACAGAATAAAGTTGCAAAGCTTCTGACACCGAACTTTGGGGTACTGTCTTTCCAAGCTCTTTTTTTTCAGTGTAGGGAATGGCTAGTGTTGAAATATAAACATTTATTACTAATAACTGCGATGCAGTGTTCACATTTTCTTATGATCTGTGATTCATTGGTCATAAGCAGCAAAGTGTGAAGCCACTTAGTTATAGCAGTGGCCACATCTGCCATCTGCTGTGAGCAGGGTGGCCCCGTTGTACAGGCTGAGACAGACATAGAAAAGGAGCATCTTTCCACACACAGAGCCAGGAGCTGTTCCTGCCACAACTTCCACAGCACAATAGATGATGGGCTGTTGTAATTTCAGCCTCCATGTGACCCATCGGCAGCTTTTGATCATTTTTGTTTTCTGGGGTTTCTGTTCTTTTGGAGGCTTCCATCATCAGTAGAAAAGGGGTCCAGCTCTGCAGATCATAGGTGTTTGCTGTTCCGGTTTTGGGAGCATCATAGGTACACTGGCACATGTGCTGCGATCTGCGCAGTCTTTGGAGGAGGAATGACCTCAGCTTGTAATATGTGAACCAGGTTACAGCGTATTTATACTTTAGAGAGGTATATACTGATGAAAGCCTGCTGAATTTTGATTCAAACGGTAAATATCTTACATTAGATATAAGAAAAATAGATAAAATAACATTTGTTATGGATAAAATAAGCTTTGAGCAAAGCCAGGTTTATAGATTAAGTGTCTTTTACCTTCAAAGCAAAAGACAAAATTACAGTATATTTTTAGGGGCCAGAATAGATCAGAGTGGGCAAAATTCTGGCCCTGCGTGGGTAGCAACTTGGAAACAAATCCAGTCACAATTTACAATTGATTTTGGAATGGTAGCCTAAAGTATTTAAAGGCCATTGTTATCTATATGTAAATAATTTCTCTATATCCTTTTTTATTATTCCTTTGTTAGCAGTTTTTGCTGAGGTATTGGTGGAAGACACTGTGTTGGTGCTAGAAATTGCTTTGTCTTTGTGTATTAGAGATGGAAGCAGATGAAGAGAAAAAGGCAGAAAAAAACAGTTCTTTATCCTGTATTTCCTCTCCACTCTCCTGGACCTTGTCACACTCTGCGATTGGCTGATGGAGATGGCAAAAGAGAAGGCATGGTTACCTAGTTTAGCACTATTTTAGCTGCGGTGATTTCAGAGAGCTGTGGTTTGTAGGGGAAAAAATTACTTCCTTTAAATAGGCTGCCTACTCTAGTTGGGAAAAAATGCAGAGATAATTCAAAAATGCATTTTTGTTGTGGGAGCTGTTTGCCTGAATGTGGAGCTGGGAAATGGGTTTAGCTCCAAAAGTTAAGGCCAAGCTGCTTCTCAAATCTTGACAGGAGAAACTCTTTCCCAGTAAAGATACCAAAACTCTGTTAAAAGGAGCAGGCAGAATTCACAAATCAAAAAACCACAAAGATGCCTTCTTCTGCTGAATTTTACACACTTAAATATTTTAACAGCCTTTTTATGAAAGATAGTGCAATATAAGAAGAGGAACACAAGAAGTAAAAGTTTTGCTTGCCACCAGAAGTTGGAAAATATCAAAATTGCTCTAGCTCTCCTGATCTTTACTATGATAATGAAATAAGATAGGCAAGGGAAGTCAGTGTCATTTATGGAGTTATCAGATGGAGGAGATGACAATTTGTACAGGAAGACAAGATAAGGACTGAGGTAGTGGGGATACTACAAAGGGTAATGTTGAACTGCTGTCTTAGAGGCGGGTTACTGGTGAAAATTCTTCTTGTTCAGCTCCATACTACTTGACACTTTTAGCAATGATGTCAGTAGAAAACATAAGGAGGTGTTATTAAATCCAGGACATTGCAGTGCTGGCAGATAAAACTGATACGGAAAATAAATGGAATACCTTGCAGGAAGAACTCACAGTTCTAAGGATTAGAGAAGTAGAGAGGAGATAAGCATCAATAACACAAATCTTAAGGTTATGCATAATAAAAGAAAATTCTCCTGTGGGCTTTGGGCTTATTACTTGGAAGCAACAGAGGAAGAGAAAGAACTGGGTATGGAGCTAACCACAGGATGATTGTAAACTGCCAACATATTGCAAATGTGATGGGCAGGAAAATCATTATTTTTTACTGTGAGTCATTCAATGAGTTTGTAGCTGGAGGAAAAATCGATGCCCATATGTGGTTCTGGTAAGACCTTACCTGCATTATTAAGTATAATTTGAAGATTTGTGTTCAGGTAAGAAAAATTCAGCCTGGAATAGGGGCAAAGATGATATACTGGCATGTTGGGGTGAAATAGAGGACACATTTTACAAAAGCAAATGAAATAGATCATCTTGTTTATCCTAGCAAAAATGAAGGCTGAGAGAAGATAAGGTTTTTCTCTATAAATACAACAGAAAGATAACCACTGAGAATGGAGGAAAGCTATTAAACTAAAGGGCAATTTTGGCAACAGAACAAATGGTTCTAATCACTGTGAATAAATTTAATCTTGAAATTAATAGGGAATTTCTAAGAATCAGACAACAAAGTTCTGGAAGGGAAAGAGCAAACAGTAGAAAACTAACAAATTTAAAGTGGGGCTTGATTCATTTATGGAAAGGATTTGTGGGATGTGGTTTCTTGCAATAGCAAAGTTGGGTGTGTAGGATAGATGACATTTCAGTCACAAGTTTTTTTGTCTTAACCCTTTCTCTAACTTTCCTCTTAAAAATTCAGAGTCTATATCAAAAAAGTCAGGAGCATTTATTTTCAGCAGTTGAAAACCTAGACATATTTAAGATATGTGAGCCATGACCACTCAACCTAGTTTGGTGGAAAATCTAATTTTCTGTCACAACTCTTTTTCATTTAAATAAGAACTTCTGGGACAAAAAACTGACACACAGAACTTTCTTGACCAAACTAACAAGCAGGTTGATCTACTTCAGCCAAAATATTCCATGAAGCAAGGAGGTTACTTTTCTTGGCAGTTTTTGTTTCGTGTTTGGATACTCAGCTTTCTAGTAAAATAGAAATTCTAGTTAAGCTGCTACTGCTTGAGCAGTTCAGTTATACACATGCATATGTACAAACACGAGTATTTTGTGGTAATTAATAGGGGGTGAGGTAATATTGAAACTTTTCACTTACCTTTTTTCATGAAACCTGAAGGAAATGAGTATCTTGAAAATTCTGTCTCTATATTAGATTTCATTAATACTCACTGATTGCTATAAAAGTCATCTAGAGCAAGCAGATGGGCAGTCCAGATCAATGCCTGGCTGCAATTTCTCTTGGGAACAGGACTAAGAGGACGTACTCATTTAAGGTGGCTTACTTACAAATCCCTAAGAAATAGCAGGAAATTATCATTTTATAGTATGAGAAATGAGTGGAAAATTATGACAGAAAGTGAGACCTCATATGCATATGTAAGACCAGCAAGCATAACATTATCTTCATTTTAAAGAAGATGGTTAAGTCAGTTTAAATATTAATATAAACCTATATAGCTTATTTAATGTGGTACTTGAAGATGATGTTCTTACATCTTCTTTTGATGTTATGAAGTTCACAGCTCATTACTGTGTGAACTGGTAGGGGCTCAGATTCAGACTGAAATATCAGAAATGTTAGTGATCTCTTTTCCTGTTATGCAGTGTTAAATGTAGTTAATTTGTGGATTCCTCTATCTCATAAAACAGTTTTTGTCAGACCTGTCAGAATTACTCCCATGACTTGATTGTCTCTGCATTCCTGAAGGTCATTTATAGATAAAAGTACACATTTTTATTGTATGTACTGCTCCTTTCAGCTCCCATTTCTTCTCTTTGTTCCTCAGTGTTTCCCCAGTTCTCAGTTTCTCAGTATTCCTCTTCTATCATTTGAAGACAATGGTGGAAAACTAGCGCTAGGCAGTGCAACTTTAGTCTGAATTTTGCTTCTTTTTGATTTTGTTTGACACAGTCACTTTTAAAATATATTTTATTGTTCTCTATTTATCCTCTTTGCCTTCTATGTCTTCTATGTTCTCCTTGTGTTTTTATCTCATTCTCACAGCATAGATTCTCTGTGACCTGATTGTTTGACTGATAAAAACACCTGATGTAGCATTAGGAGGAAGCAAGGGAGTATCTTACTCCTTTGCACTCTGTACCGAATAGTCAAAGCCTTTCTTTCTGACATCTTCCTACACTATATGAAATGAAGCATCACAGGCCAGATCAATATTTCTGTGATCTTGCATCTCAAGGAATGCAGTGATGGATTTGTAGGGAGGGAATACTAAAAGCAGAACTGTGCCCAGCTTCTGATACTTGGTGCTTTAGAAGTCTTCTAAGCTAGTGGTTGTATCCAGACCATGTGTTTACTGTCTGCTGATGGACAGCTCTTACAGTTCATTAGATAAGGGAGGTTATGTTAGGGTTGTGTCATACTGCGGCCACCTAGAATAAATGTTTCTTAAGTTATGAATTTTTTGTTTTAATAGTCATGATGTGTATGGGCTCTACTTCTCTCTTTAGGCTTCCTCTCTGGCAGTCAGTCCTCTTCCCAGTTTTTTGTCTACAATAATTGTTATTAATCTCTCTGCCAAAGGCTATCCTATCTAAATAAGAACAGGTAGGCTATTTCCTTTTATTTTCCCTTTTGATATTACAGGCTTTCAACAGGCTGTCCTTTGTGAGTGCTCTCTGTGTCAATTGAATGGGCAATCCTGAGCAAGCATCAGCTATCTAGGTACAACACTTGTTTGTTTTGTATCCATCACATCATTTCAGATGCCAAGAAATAGTTTAAGTTGAATGCAGGTGTCTCACTGAAATGAGCCTGATGGAGGTCGATTTCTAGACATGGATTCTTTACGGAAGGAAAGTTAATTTTTCAAATGTATCCATATGGTTTTGGTTTTAAGTTATATAAGGTTTTTGCAGTGGAAGCCGGTTTGGGGGAGTTCCATTTGTCCATTAATGAATCATTCTAAAGTCAACCACAGAACATCATGAGAACATATTCCTTTTCTTACAATACTCTTGAAAACTAAAGCATCATCCTAATATCAGTAAATTAAGGACTAGAGTGACCAATTCCATTACTGCTCCAAATCTAAAGGGGAAAAGAAATAAAAAGTGTTTCTGAATTTATTACAAATTTTCTTTTATTCTTAGTTTGGCTTCTTTCTGTCATACTCCATGTTGATAGATAATTTTGCTTTTATTGCAGATATTTTCCATGTAACTTACCAATAAACATTCAAGAAATTGAAAATCATATTGGAAAGTTTAGTGTCTGTACAAGAGATCATATAAGGCAAGAAAATAATTTAATTTGCAGAATAAGCAAAAACACATGTATTAAAATATGAAAGAAAATTACTTTAGTCTTCAATGGTGTTTTTTGCATACTTATTTCCTCTTTGTATAGGTGTATAAAAACAGTATCACAGACTGCCAGGCCATGGACATTTCTCCTTTAAAGCTTTCCACAAGGTCTCTTTCTTGCTATCAATTAAGTCATGACCTGTACTTTGCAGCATGGTGGCATGTAATTAAAAATTTACCAAGGGAGAAGAAGTATGTTTTATTTGGTATCTATTCCTTTCCCAGCCTCTTTGCACTTAGCTGCAGTCTCTAGCATTCTGCTCTACCAAGTAGAACTGAGCATACAACTCACTAAACACAAATGAAATGTTTCCTCAGTCTCTACATTTAGTCATGTTTTGATGATAACAATTCATACAAATATAACAGAATGCCCTCCCTTACTCCTCCTTTCTTTAATTAAGCTGCTGAAGTACTACAAAACAGAGAGCAGTTTATGTAAAGTGAGCAGCAAGGGAAATACCTAACACATTTTCCCTTTCCTTAGCTCTTGTGTCTATCTGGAATAAGGAAGATGTAACTTATCCTGGCCTGTCAGATCATTCAGAAAAATACCCTTTTGGCAGATATTCAGCAAGCGTCCTTGTGTAACTGGATCCAGCCTCCCCATACCCTGAGCAGAAAGGTTAGCAGCATTTTCTTCCTCACACTGCACTAGTAGTAATGGGGTTTGTCAGACTTAGCCCTAAGAGGCTATCTGTTAATTATGTTTATAATTAGTTGAGTGGAAGTCCTGTACAATACTTGGAACAGCATCACTGGTGACTGCAGGAACTGTAGTGGGTGTGTATTACCATATGACAAAAAAATAAATGGTGTTACATCAGTGATTTATTCAAAGTCTATGAGCTGGGGTAGCGATGAAGCATAGCTAAAAATACACAAGAGAGGACTGATGGGGGTTGGAGATGAATTAGATGCAAAAGGCACAAAAGGTGAAATCTTAAAGCCTGTGGTATGCAAAAGGTTAACAATCACAACCTGACCTTGAAATATACATTCTTCTGTCATAGTGAAACCATGAATTCCCACTACTTTTGTTTGTCCTGTCTTCCAAAATGAGAAGTATGGTCAGTGCTATTCACAATGGGAAACATCCATGCCATCCTGATGCCATAAAGTTGGTTCAAAAAGCTACCTCCTAAGGTTACCAGCATTGTTTTTCCTCATACATGGCTTTCCTTTTTCTTTTTTTTTTTAACATCCTGTATTTAATATATGGTGTTCAGGAGCTGCCCTTGCTTTATACATGCTAAGTTTTGTAGAGCTTTATGCAGAATTATCTTACTCTTCCAGAGTCTCTTCCAGAGACAGCTGCCTTACAGTGGTGAGTGATCTCATGTGCAATATTGAATTCATAAGCAAAGAGAGATTCTTTGGGGCTTGTTGTGCCTTCTCTGTGCTTATATTGACATGTCTTTCCATGTTCCTTAGTACACTTCTTCTGTCTCCCCTGATGCACCCTGTACTCAATCCCTCACCACCAGGGAGTATCCTCAGCCTGTTCCTGAGTATAGGAAATGCCTGTGGTTTGCTGTCTAGCCAGGCAAGAAACACTGTGTTTTGCAGCAGGTTTGTAGCTGTGCACGTGCTGACTGCCTGGCTGTGATGCTGGGAACCCAGCTGGCTGCTGCCTCCTGAGAGCTGAGCAAGCCAAACAAAACAGCCAGGGTTCAAACTCTCCCTGCTTTTCCCTGAGCAGGGAGTCCTCCTCACTAGCTGAATGCTGATTTTGCAAAACTGGAAGGAACTTTTTACCCTTGAGATCTCTGTTCTTATGTCAAATGTATTTAAAATTAGTCAGAGGGTTCAAAAGCTGTTGGAGATGAACCAGCTAAGGGAATGAGGCTAAACCGTTTCCTGTGACACACCACTAGATTTTTTCTGAGTTTAAAAATGAAAAATAGATGTTATCGTAGCACTCTATTGTCTCATTTTGTGTCACTCATAGCTGTAGTGTAAGGAGGGAAGGGAAAGACATCACATGCACTGCAGCTGTGACTTGCAAGCATCTGAGCATGAATTGCTGTTTCTAGAGCAGCATCCTACACACTGTCTTTCCTTACAATGGAGATGATTGTAAAGAAAGTCCTAGGGTCCATATTTCTCCCAGAGACTGTCAACTGTGCCAGAACAGACTTGTTCCACCACTACATGGTGTCCCAGCACAACCAGGACAGGGAAACTGCACTGTAGGGATGAGATACACTTGCTCAAACACATTGATACCCTGACAATCCCCCAGAAAAAAGCCTAGTGCTGCGTGGTCAAAGCTGCCTGCTTGCTGCTGAGCAGGAGCCTTCACAGCACTGAAATGCAACTTTTGGCTGCACACAGCCCATGTCCTTGGGGGCTGCTGCACTCTGCAGCCACTTGGTGGGCACCCAGGTATTGAGACCAGCTGTGCAGCCTCCTTGGGCCAGCCAGGGTCTACTTCATCCAACAGACTGGTTTCCATTCCAAGACGTATCTTTATTTCTAATCAGATCCTGCAACACTGAAGTCTTCAAGGGGAACTGAACAACCAGTTGAAAAGAATTGATCTTCCAAACATATGGAGCTCTCTTACTGTCTAAATGCATAATGGTTTCTTTGCCACAGATTGGCAGTAACTCTCTTTTTCATTTTCAGATGTCTCCTCTCCTCTGTAAATCATTTAGGGGCTGTTGCATCCATTCTGAATCAGTTTTTGCTGATTTACCGTCAGTGGGTATTAGCTAACTTATCAAACTCACACACTGGAGGCAATCAATACAACCAACAGAGGCAGTGATAAGATGATCATCTGTTATTCCAGAGCAATATGTAAAAATGGAACCAATCTTACATAGGAATAGGAGATGTACTCAGGATGTCACAATCTGTGTCAGCACTGAGGGACCCAGTGGTGCTGTGAGTGGCATGGTTGGCCACCCAAAATAGGCCAAGGTTCATGGTGATTCCCTTCAGCCTGTGTGAAGGAAAGCTGTTTGTGTGATGCCAAGGGAGCTGTCTGCTCTGCCATGGCCTGGCTAGTTGATAGCCAAGACACAGGGACTGTGCCATGAAGGGCAGACTCACTGAGCAATAAGTCCTCGTGCAGACCAGTCTGTTTGATAGCAGCCTAGGACTTTCAGAATGATGAAATTCCCTGTATTTGAAATCGCAGTGCCCAGATTTACTATATTGCCTTTGTTTATAGGCTGAATTTCTCAGGAAGACACAGCTCATGTCTGCCCATTTCCTTCCAAGGCAATTGCTGACCACTGATTTTTAAAAAGTTTCATATTCCTTGTGCTCAGAAGAGTTGTTCTCTGGGCAATAAATCAATTTCCTACAACAGCGCTAAAGCGTTCTTTGGTAGACCTATCTGCAAGCTGCCACTTATCCAAGTCAAGTTAGTACTTAGTTAAGAGAAGGAAGTCAGTCCTCAAAAACATGGCTTTTTCCCCCTCTTTGATCATCTTTCCCTTTCCTGCTACACATACAACAATAATTCTCCTTGATCTGCAGTGGAATTAGTGTGCCTTTTTAGTACTCCTTGACTTCAAAGTGCCTGTGACACTTTTGAAATATGACTTAAAATATTTGGAAAACTACCACTTGTTCCTATTTGAAAATTAGGATTATTTTTATATAAATATGCAAAATTTGCTGAGGCTCCTTCATACCAAGAGCCAATGGGACTTACATAGGAGTTGTGAGGGGATAAGTGCAGATTTTTTGTTTGTGGAGGGGCAAACTGATTTTCCAGACAAGTAATCTAGAGAAACAATTATTTGTACGTATTTGAAAAATGTGACTCTGTAACATTCATATTTTATTTTCAGCTGATTGAAAGTTGAGAATGTTGTCTGATTTATAAATAAGGTACTGCCTCTAAGTCTGCTGCTGCTACAGCTTCATTACGCACATGCTCAATGAGAAATATTTTTCTACTGTGACTTTTGATGATCCCAGTGAATTATTATAGCATAAAACTAGAGTAAACAGAAACACACAGAATTGCAAATCTGCAATGATTTAGTAGGAAGAGCTGCCAGTCTTAATGACAGCAAGCACAGAATTGATGTTCATTGTATTTTAGGAATGACATGTTGAGTCTAACAGGTCAGAGCAGCTCAGCAAAAGAAAGAAATTTGGAAATTCTGGGAGTGAAATAAAGGATTGGCTGTTTTGATGGCATTCAAGAACAGGTTTATGGGGCTTTGGACAACCCTATTTAGTGGAAAGTGTTCCTCCCCATGGTAGGATGTGACCTCTAAGGGCCCTTCCAACCAAAGCCATTTTATGGTTCTGTATAACTCTAGTTTCACATTAAAACCCACAGAGAAAACCTTCAGTTAACTAAAGGAGAAAATCCAGATACCTCTCAGGAGTTTCTAAATATCATCTAGTTTAGAATTGAAAACACTGCAAAATTTTTACAAATAATAAGTGGGCCAGGATAAGGCCATTAAATATGATTTTCTCCTCCTGTAGAACAGAGCTTGGTCTCAATAGTTTTATGCCCCCTTACTACTCCCTGGCTTTTACATGGGGTACTGTGTACTAACAAGGTACTGGCAAGACATAGATATATATTTTTTTATATTATTCAGTGCTGATTAGCTGGAAGTTGAGCACAGAACACTGTGTGCTAATTGAACAGCCCGGTTTGAAGATAAAAATAAAAGGACTTTTAAGGGTGTCTAGTTGACAGTCTTGTGATTCTTATTACTATTTTAATGCCAGTATCAAGAGGTTTTTTGTTTATTTGTTTGGGGTTTTTTTGTCAGTATTTCTTTCACAATATATTTCGCTTGCACTGAAATTAAAAATACGTAAAACTGTGTAACTTTCTCCAGAACTCATCTCATAGCTGATCCACAAGGCCCTGTGTATTTATACCTGTTACATATAAGGAATCAGTAAAATGCATGTTGTTGGAAAAGTTATCTGAAGAAGTTGAGTCATTCAGAAATAGGTCATCAGTTCACCTTTCAAAAGGTGACTCTTCTCAGTTCCCATGCTTTTCTTCCCTCTTTGGGCTTCCAGAGGCTTTCATTTTCCCTCAGCTGCTCAAATGGGAACCCCAAGATAGGATGCTGAACCTTTTCACTCAAAAGAGAGAAGCACTGGGCAGCAGGTTGCAAAGTCCTGTAAGTACATCAGGATGTTCCCAAGTGATTTTGTTGGGTTTTGGCACGTAGGTGAAGTGACAGCTTTTAGTTAGTGTTTGTACTTTCTCAGTGGTTACTTTGAGGAGAAGGGTAAGCAAGTGGCAGGTGTGGAAACTCCAGCAGAGGGGAGAAGGCTGGGATGTGGCCAGGGTGTCTAGGCACTGGCCTGGTACCTTCTGCTGCACAGTCTCCCCATGGGCTCCCATGGGCACTGCTGCAAGACTTGTGATGGAGAGGGGTATGGAAAACAACAGTCCCCAAGCACAGGGCTGATTAAGGTTGTGGATGCCAATGGACATTGCCCCTAAACTATTTCCAGCCTACGTATGAACATAAATTCTGGCTGTAGCTCTGTTGATGGCTGCAGAACTGCTCTGGGCTTCTGCATATGAAGTGTCCAACAGTGGTCCTAGCTAAAGAAGGATACTTTGTGAGAAAGGCTCCTCTAATAAATATTTCTATAAATATTTTAATTTTAGAAGAGGATGTGTTAGTTATTAAAAATAATAAATGTAAACATACATTATGACTATAGATTTTCTTTTGCAAATACCTATTTATCCAGTGTCTAAAGGTGAGAACATAGATTCTGTATTAAACTGCTTGTGATTCTGGTAATGAAATCAAACTTCTTCTATACAACCCCCTAATTCCTATTCTGTTTTTAAAGTAGCCAGCCTAAATTATTTTGTTTAATGTCCTCCTATGGTTCTTGCCAGCTCAGTAAGCTTTGTGAGTGTACAAGGAAACATCTGCAAGCTGCAGGCTCTTTTGGGGAAATATTACAGCATTTGTGAACAAAACTGGTGTGAACCAGACTTTAATAAAATAATTCTGAATTTACTTACAAGACTGACTTAGCTGTCTACATGGCCTGGCATACTAGTTGAAATGTGTTTTTTTTAATGTTTAACCTCCTTAAGGCTTTGGAATTTCATAGTTCAGATGTTTGTAATACTGTACATAATTTAGAGGGGTTTTAAAAATTATATTAATAGAAAATGTTACAAGTGTTTTGTCTTTGCTAGATTCAGAGTGCATGTAAGTTCTACATGATGCTAAGAAGAAAACATTGTCTCTTTGTAAAGTTCTGAAACTCAAAAGAAGAATGATTGTTGCATGATGCCGTAAGTAAGTATATTTGATATAGATGTTTACTGTAGGTCTAATAAGTGTTTAATATAGACCTAGTGTAGCCATTTCCATATAACTACATCACAGTTTAAACCTAACTGTTGTTCTGAGGTCATCTTTTTCATGTGGATAGTATGAGCTTACAGACTCTTTATTCAGAATATTATTAATATTCCTGTAAGCTGATTTCAGCAGTTTAATGAGGTAACATTATAGGTAGTACAAGCCATGCTGATGAGTAGGAAATAGTAGAGCCCCTTGGTCTCTTTATGAGGAGAAAGGATTGATGGTGGGATGCTAAACAACAACACCAGCACTTTTTTGGTACTTCAGCAGAAATACCAGATAAAGAACATTGATATGAGTGATAAATTGTAGTGGAAATAATGTGCAGCAGATCAGAAATGAATGAATGGGATGTGTTATCCTGTGAATTCTATATAGCTTGTAAAATAATTTGTGAGAAAACAAGTTCAAACAGAGTTGGACTTGATTTTTTTTAAACTCTGTGTTCATATATAAATGTTCAGTATTTTATTGTTTTTGTTCCCAGATAAGTTTATATGTCTGAAACCTTTCTCTTGCTTACAGTATTTGGGATTGAGCACAAATGCCAATAAAGAAGAAAGAAAGAAATAGGCTTTTTTAGTCTATTTTCACTAAGAAACAGACCACACTTGGCATAACCCCATAGCCTAGTTTATGTGTGTCCTTTGTATGGGTGTGTAGTCTGTTGTGAAGCCACCTAGAAGTGAATGTTCCACTCTGTCAAAAGGCTGGGCAAGAACATGGCATGGGGCAGTATCCAGATCTGCCATTTCATATGCCCAGGAACAGAAAGGTGCATCCGAGCAGCCTTGGGAAACACCTTGGCAAGGAGAGAGCTGTGAGCCCGACAGCTGTTCCGGGAAGCCTTGTTTTGCAAATGGTGTGGGTTTGTGTCACACTGTGGGTGCAGACTGCCTGTAACCCAGGTAACAGTGGGTGGCTAAGGCCACACTGAGGGTTTGGAGGCAGCTTGCAGCCCGAGGTTGGAGTAGAGTTTCAGCACAGCTCAGTGATTATGAAATCTGACTCAGGGTCACACTGTCAAATCCCCAGTTCTGCAATTAACTCATCGTCTCACTTCCTGCTTCTGCTGCCTTATTGTAAGTTAAGTATCAGCAGCTACCACAAAGTGGCTACTACATTAATTTGTGGATTTTTCTAAAGCATTATAATGACACCTGTGAGATGAAAAATGTTAAATAAAAATTTTATCTTAGTTCTTAAATCCCAGCTTCACAATTTTTATCCTGCTGGTCATCACAGCACAGAGGAAGCACAGCTTGTAAATCTGGCTGTAGAAGCTGCCAAGAATGTCCATATAGAAAAAAGTTCAATAAAGATAGAGCTTATCTGGGTTGATGATGCCCTGCACAAAATTACATATTTAAATTTTACTTTTTATAGGCTGTGTCACTGTATGTCCCCGTATGCCCTGAGAAATTGCACTACTACAGCCTAAGAAGCATCTTAGATGACATCCCTGTTATCAGAAACAAGTACCTCATAATTGGACTATCTCAAGGAAAAAAAAAAAAAAAAGAGGAGCAAGGACTGAAGAAAAACCCTGCAGCTATGCCAGGTTTGCATTATGTTTGCAAAAGTGTTCCTGCAGGCCAAAGTCCTCAGTCAGTGCGTATTGCTAAGGTAAATACATGTCTGTAAAGGGAATGATAGTCTGAAAGTGCCTTGAGCTATGTGTTCTGCCAGTCTTCAGGAAATTTTTGGTGGATAGAGAATGTGCACAGAGTCTCCTACAAAAGCCAGCATACAGATAAAGTTTAGAAAATGCTCTTGCTTCTAATCCCAGCAATATGTATAAGGTAAAAGCAAACAGATAATCTCATTTTCAGCATGTAAATCCACTTCTTTAATGATTAAGCTTAGGTAGTGAGGGCTGTTTACCCTTTAAATTTTATTTACTTAAGATTTAAATGAAACCTGTTAATAAGCTGCAGACATGTGACTTGTTGGAAGTTAGGAAAGGAAAGAAAGAGCATACAATAGCTTAGGAGATGATCCTGTATCAACGGCTCCTTTTAGAAAGCACAATTTTTTGACCATGTCACAAGGATCTCCTTTCTCAAAACTTGTGTCTAGCAAGCCATGCACTTCTGCTGACTCCCTGTGTGACTCTGTTAGCAAAAGCAGACAGATGGGTTTAGAAATCAGTCCCCCAGCACACTGTTTTTGCTATTGGTCATCTTGTTCCCCAGCAAAAGAGAGGCTTAGCAGGAAACACAGGAAAACACGGGTTAAGACTCAGGCAGAGGCTTTTGTCTAGGCTGGAAGCTGTAGTTAAAAGCCTAGTGAACGATAAATGTTGAGAAGGGGCTCATTAGCCCTCCCCTGCTGTTTGACTACACATCAGTTGCAGGCATGTGGAGCTACACCAGTTTAGGGTAGCTCTTATCTGGCTTATAGTTGCTGGAAAGTAACTCTGTCACAGGCTTATTGTACAGGCTGTTTTCCTTCTTTTATCTGCCTAGTTTTGTTGGGTATTGTCTAAGCTGCTGCATTTTGTACCCCTGTCTCAGACTGCCCTGAGAAGCTTTTAAGCTTTATAATATTTTATGTAGTCTCATAAAAAGTTGTACACAGGCCATTCATAGCACATTTACTCTTAGATTTAGAAGGAGTTTTTTCTGGACAAAAGAAAAAGTAAAAAGTAAAGTAAAAGATAGTAGTAACCCTAGAGCAGATTATTTTAGTAGACAAGTTTTGAGCTCGTGCTGTCCCCACCCCAGATGGTTTCAGTCTGCGGGTTCAAGGGTCTCAGTGTCCTGCCCTGAACTCATTGGGAGCAAGGACCAAGAGTGGTGGCTTGTCATAGTAACTCCTGACAGCCATCCTAGTTTATCAGCAAGGACTGAATCAAACATGATTTATTTGCACCAAGGGCCTGAATTTATCCACCTGCAGTTCATACCATGCACTTCCTGCTACTCTTGGAGTCACAAGGATTTGAGTAAGGAATAAAGCCTTGGTGCATTTCAGGAGGATCCATCTTGTGACAAAGAAGACATTTCAGACCATTTACTCTGCTGGGATAATCAAGACAGAGATCTGCAAATCCTAATGCTGTGCACCCTGATCAGATACTGGTTTGTGCCTCTTGAACTTATAATTTGTTGACAGCAAGAAAATATTTCAGTACCTTATAATACTTTGTAGAGTTCTACTATTACACTTCTTCAAGGAAGTCAATGTATTAACTTATAAGCAGTTACATATTGTCCTTTTACACTTTAAAATGAAACATCCAAGAAACTGACACATCCTAGAAAATGTATGTATACAAATGAATGCCCTTTTATTTCTTTAATAGCACTGAATTTTCTTAAGTTGCCTGTTCTCCTCCTGTGCTTTGACATTTACCTGTGTCTCTCCATCAGCCACACTCACTTTCCTATCACTTGATATGCTGCTTTTCTGTACTTTAGATACAAAGGAAGTCGAGAGCAATACCTCACCTACTGGAGGGAGGCAGATATAAGGGTGCCCAGAGAGCAGTATGCAGTACGGGGATGCAGGAACTGGCTTCAGTATGGGTTTCAGGGACCCCTGCAGCATGGGGCCTCTGCAGCCTGTGAACTGGGGACCCCTGCAGCATGGGGACCACTGCAGCACATCTGTTGCTTCTGCATCAACCTGCCCTGCACAGGCTGCCACAGAAACTGGCATTCATGCCAGAAAGGAAGTTTCTGGAGAAAAGGCTTTAATTAAGAATTGCTCCTGCCCTTTCCAATCCTCTGGTCTCTTTTCATTCCTGCTTTATCAGTTATCACCAGTTAATGTTTCATTTTCTGGTTTTGTTTAACCAAAGCCAAGAAGCATCTTGTAGACAGCAACTGCCAATTAGTTATAATAAAAGCAGAAATTTAGTTTTCAGCTTGCCTGCATTTGGAGGGCTATAGCAGAAGTTAATTCAATTGCTTTCTTATGTTCTGAACTGTTCTTACTACATGCATTTGTGGTTGCCAGGTGCTTCTGGGGTGAGCAGGCCCTGCCTTTCCTGCCCCTCTCTCCCTTCTTCCCTCTGATAAGGATCTGCAGCTAGGAAGGAGGGAGGGAGGGAGGGAGGGAGGGAGGGAGGGAAGGAAGCAAGGAAGGAAGGAAGGAACTACCGCCTACTCACTCTGGTTATAATGTAAATCTTTCTGAAAATATACATATATATGCATTTCCGTAAAACTATAATTAATTAATGGTAATGGGAACTGTTTGAGAATAGCCCATCTCACTGTAGTCACCTGTATCTGAGAAGACTCCCCTGATCATCAAGAGGTGCTTCAAAGGCATGACTTGTTTCAGACTCTTGGGTTTGGATGAGATGTTTTGTGTCCTGGAAGTCCCTCTTTCTCTCCCCAGGATCTCAGGGGAGGTGCTGATGTTGTCAAAACCTGCATTTTGTCAAGTGAATTCTCTTACTTTCCTGATTTTGCTGTCTTAAAGTTACACAGAGTTGAGCTGCAGCAGGATGAAGGAAAAGCTGTATATAGTAGTCTGCATCCACCCTTACTGGCTTACCTAAGCCCTAGCAGTGTCTCTGAGTAAAAGGCAGAAACACTGGGTGCAGCAGAAATGTTACCTTACAGAAGACAGTAAAGGACTCCCGCAGCAACTGCTGTCTTAAAAGTAGATGTTGGAAGCAGAGTGAAAGAGGACAATGTAGGACTGTGAGTTTAGTGCAGTGCTGCCATCCTGTTCTTTCCTTCTCCCAGACTTTTTCTTTGTCCCCAGATTTGGCATATGAAACTAGGTCAAGGTTCTTAACCATGTTTCAGAAGTACTAGTCACTCTGTGAGCATGACAAAGCATGTTTGGGGTGGGGGGGTAGAGTTCGGTTTTGGGTTTTTTTTCACATAATGTAGAAAATCAGTTCTATTTGGGATTAGCTGTTTCTTGGGAAATGGCACTGCAAATCTTTCATCTGTTTCTGGGCTGATCTAGATGCAGTGGGATGTTCTTTTCTCTCTGAAGAAGTCACATACCACATCACAGGAGAGTGACAAAATGTTTGGACTCCTCTTCAAACATGGCTACAGAGAAGTCACCCTTAGTGTCCTGCAGTGAGGTGGAGAAGAACAGCATCTGTGACAGGCAGCTCACAGTCCTAGACCACCAGAATCAGTGAAGATGACACACATCTGGACAGCGTATGCACTTCTGCCCTGGGAGTAAACCCTGTTCACCCTTCTTGCTCTCACTCTGCTGGTATCATTTACTGGTTGTGATGTAAAGCAGAGGAAATGGGGACTGTAAATACCCATCTCACTCTGAAAAGGATCTGGTTTCCTCAGGTACAGTTCGTGCTTATCAATCTTGCGCAAAAGTTAGTAGGTCACAGCTGGTTAAACAAACCCTGCCCAATTATAATTTCCATGTTTACAACAGAGAGTACTTAACCTTTTATTACTCCTTTCCACCCAAATCAAAGGTCTAATTTTTTGCATTCAATTTTACTTTGTTCTTTTTTCAGAGTAAAAGAAAAAGGAAAACATTAAAACCCTGTAAAACTCACTTCAAAAGGACTTGAACCTAATCTCCAAGATTAACTGATGTCTCTTATTTCAGAATGTACTAACTGCATATTATACTTCATGTATATGAAGACAAGAAATGGCATATTGTATATAAAAACAGAAAAACGCATTATTCATATAATAAATGTTGTTTTTTCATGTCTTCTGGCAAAAAAAGTGGGCTGCCTACTAGTTAATTGCACATCATATTTTAAAATAATGATGCACATTTTTAATGTCAGTTGCTGCCTGCCCCCTGTCCCAGCCAGCAAAAGCACATTCCTGGAGAAAGAGACACTGAATGCCCTCAGTGCAGCAGCTCACATATATGCCTTATAAATTAGATGCTTTAAGAAAATTTATTCCAAATGTTGTTCAAATTCAGCAGGTTTAGAAGGTCAAACCTTTACCTTGTACTCTACACATCATAGCTAAATCATATTATGTCTAAAATACACTTGCTTCAACTCTGAGAAATAAATCTTATGTTCAAGTAAAAGTTTGACTAAAATAAAACAACAACAACAAAAAGGAATTTCTGGGAAATGACAGGCACAAAGAAGCCTCAAAACACTATATACTTCTTGCAATAACTTCTAACCTCAAACACACTCTGCTCTCTAAGTATGGGCACACATTCCTCAACTTGTGGATAATGACTCATGCTAACAAAGTGCTGGTCATGTACAAAACGCCTCAAGAGAAGGTCAGTATTTGTCAATGCTAAAAGAGAATTTGTTCTAGGCACTAAGCCATCCACAGCTTTTCACATGCATTACAATATGGCTTGCAACAGGACACGGGGTAAAAACAATTATAGTGACAATCCGAATGCAGTCAGTGTGAGCCACAGATGAAGGGTTTTGATGTAGCTATGAGATGCATGCAAAAGGAAGCATGGCATTGCTCTAACACAACTCCCTCCACACCTTTCTCCCTAGCACCAGCCAGGTCATGGACATCTCAGCCTGAAAAATAGGCTGCATTTACTGCTCTACTTAGGGTTAGGGTTATGCTTAGGGTTAGGGTTATGCTTAGGGTTAGGGTTATGCTTAGGGTTAGGGTTAAGGAAACCACAAAGCCTGGAATTCTAGGGACACTGCAACTACAAAAGGCATGCCGGGGTAGCAAAACACTGCCCCAACATTGTTCCCTCCTTCTTTCTGCTAGGCCATGTGCTGGCCACCTCAGCCTCAGCCTCAGTTCATGCTCCTTTTACTGCTCTTCTTAGGATTAGTGTTATGCTTAGGTTTGGTCTTAGGGTTTGATTTTTGCTTTAAGAATACCACAAAGCCTAGAGCTCCAGAGATATTGGAATTTTATAAACAGAAGCTGCTTCTACAGATATTCATCATGGTTAACGACCAGTGCAAGTTAAGGCAGGGGCACGGAGTTCACTTTTTCTCTCAGGAGGCAATAACTGCTATGCTGAATATCAGGAATTACCACAAGAAAGCTCTTGTGTGTAGGACTGGGACATGCTGAGGCCAGGGCTCTCCCACAACTGTCCAGTTCCAGGATGATGCACAAGCTGTTGTTCATTTCACACAGAGAAATTGCATCCCATACTTCCAGCCCTCCTGAAACCAAGTCCTGCTCTGTCCTGGAGCTGTTTCCTCAACAGATTTCATGAATTAGTTAGAGGCAAAGACCATGGATCCCCAGGATTGGACTGGGTGTCTTCCACACTGATAGTAGTGCATGGGAAATAGCCCTGGGATACAGACAGATACCTGGAGACCTGAATGGAGAAAATCAGATACGAGCTCTTTACACAAACACACACATTTTCTGTGACAGATTCAGACTTGTCAGTTTAAAATACCTTGGCCTTACAGGGACATACCCACTGAGCATTGCTTCTTCCCTGACCCGTTGCACGACAACAATATTTTCCAGTGTCTACATGCACAGATTTCACCCTCACTGTGTCATCTTGGTCTTTCACTTCCTTTCTCATGGTTTCTGGGGACAAGGTGTTTTTTAAAGGCAATGTTTCATTTTCTGCTTTCAGAAGGACCTCTTTGATGGCAAACTTCCAAATTTATATTCTTGACTGCTCAAAGTTGAGCCAAGTGGGAGGGTTAAGAAGAATCCTGCTACAATTCATCTAACGGCTTCCCAAATTTCCATTTATTCAAGTACTGTATTTAACATTGTTTGTGGAACATGACATACAGGAGCGAGTCACATGACTGAGAAGAATGCACTTGGAACACAGCATGAGCAAACAGGCTGAACAGACATTGAAAGAGGGGAAAAAACAACCATATTGAAACAAAATGTAAGCCTCAAGCCTCTAGAGAAAAGCAAAAGTACTTAACTAATATTAAAAGGGGAAAAAAAAGGCAGAAATCACAAAAAAAAAAAAAGGAAAGTAAAAGAGGAGGACAGTAGGAAAATGCATGGACAAGGCAGAGCAGAGACTTTTCTTATTTTTCATCTTTTCAGTCATTCTGGAATATTCTTGCATCCCTATGTCTCACAAAATTCTTTGTAGAGAAGACTTGTATTGATACTTTCAGTCCTGAGCTTCAGTCAGCCCCATTCTGCATTTAGTGTTGCTTCCACAGTATCAGAAAACATCTCAGCAAGTTAAGTGATACAACCAGATCACAAACCCTCAGCAAATGTTTGCATGCCTTTTTGCCATCCTGCAACTAGTTAGTACTTGAGTCAAGCATTTCTGCCACGTTCTACTGGAAGTCACAAGGAAATGTTTTCTTTGCGTAATATAATGTCATGAGATGCCTAATGAGACAAGACATGCGACAGGCTATTGTGCAATTGCAGCCTTACACCAGGATTGTTCAGAGCATGGCACAGGGAAAAAGGACCTATTTTTTGACTGCAGTGGGTACTCACACACAGCAGAGTTGGGGATAAAATTGCACAGAAGTGAAATCCTTTGTTTTATTGCTGCTTTCCTCAAGTGGATTGCTTCAATAGCATCTCTGCCTGATCGCTGTGAAAAGTGCTGTTACAGAAATCTGCCTTTTCACTCATTTTACTTTAAAAATTGATCATAGCATGTTTTCCATCACAAAGCCATGGAAGTACCTTTCATCTCCTTCACTTGGTTTTAAACAGTGACCAGCCTGTTCCTCTTACCTTTGCACTGAACAGCTCTTGACAAGAAAGAGCTGGTCCTTTGGTGGAGCATAGGGGTCTCTGCTTTCTCTGTAAATCTGGAGACACCAGCAGGTCCTCAAAGGGCGTCTGCAACTCAGGCTTCTCTTGAGACCACTCAGGATTTATGAGGCAACACTGTTCCCTTTGCTTCTTACCAGCTAACTAGGTGTAGGTGAGGGCACAATTCAGATCTAGGTCACTTATGTTCACAGAGATTTGGTTGCAAATATTAAGAGGAGTCCTACACAGAAGCTGTACAGTCCCAAAAAAACTGAGCTGTCAGAGGCACCAGCTTGCTCTAACAAGGCTAACAAGGCCTGACAGTCAGTGTGCTCCTCCACAGCATGGCCATTGCTGCAAGACATCCCCCAGGAGAAAATACATCACCACCAGCTCTGCATGACCAACTCATCAGACTGCACAGGCACATCTGGGGAGGAAGGCAAGGTCTCTGAGGGTCTGCTGTCAGAGCTTCACCAGTAACAGCAAACCTCGTAACTGTCAGCATGGGGGCTTTTGTGTTACAAACACAAATGGGTTTCAAGATTTTAGCACCATGGTTCTAAGAGACATATACCTGTGCATGAAAATTTTCTAGCTCTAGCACACTAGAAAAATCCTAGGTATATTATCAATAAAAATATTCTCTTCTGCCTGAAGAAAGATCAGATGTGATGCAAATGGTAAAAAGGACTTTTTGACAGAAAAAGGGAGATATTTTTCACTTCTGTCCTTTAAAAATAAAAATAAAGATAGGAAAAAAAGATAGCCCTAGTTTACTTTCCTTCTGTATCATAGAATCATCTTTATGTCTTTGGACATAAGTACAAGGCTACTCTGTACTCTCTCACTATACTTGTATCTTGTAATTTAAATAAATTACATTGTTGATAGTGACTGGGAAAAATCCTCCATTCTTAGGAATATCCTCCAAGGAAAATGCATGTGTGCCCAAAAAATAGAGATGACTTTTGTAAATAAGAACAACATTCAATTAGTTATGAGAGTCCCATCTGAGGAAAAAGAAACTCAGAGGCCACATTGATATTTGATATATGGTACACTGCTCTGACTTTGAAATTAGGCCATGTATGAGAAAAGAGCATCTATTACCAATCCTTGTGAAAAAAGCCAATAAGATTAATTCCAGAATACTTGTTCTACTAAGATGCTGGACTACTGCTGTTTCCACGGAATAGCTCCCACATCATTACCTAGCTACTGTCAATCATTTATTGTTGGTCCTGCCTCAGAGGCATCAGGACATCTTATTCATCAAAGCCATCCAGATTTTGCATGCCAGTATAGATCCTGATTCTCAGTTATGCTAAGTAAGTACTATGTGTCATTGGACCTAAATCAAGGCAGAAAATTGTATTCCTATAAATCATTGTTTGGGAAAGGCATTATTAGAGGTGAAATGATAGTATCTAGCATTGGATAATTAGTGGAATGGCATTAAAATGAAGAAACATGAAGTGAGAATGATTACTTAAAGCTGCCTGTTACCTTGGAACATATTCGTATTGTCATCAAGACTCATCTTTACTTTCCCTGACAAGACACCAGCTTTTTTTACCAATGTCATTCAAGATGCCTCTCGAGCACACAGGTATGTAATTTGGCATTATGTAACTCTATATGATGTTATATTTGAGAAAACCACTCCACCTAAATATCTTGCACAAAACCACAACAGACATGTTGATCAATGAAAACTGCTGCCAGGTGGTAAGAGAGCTCAGAAGGGTAATTAACCAAAACTGAAAATCAGTAGAAACACCAACATCTGTCATGCAGAATAATTCCATTTTGGTGACACTGCCGTGATGACATTCTGTCTCAGAATTTTACTATTCTCTGTAGAGAGTGCTTTCTAGAACTCCTGATGGAGAATCAAGTTAAGCTGTCATCATGGGAATTCTTTTAATTGGCTGTTATTGGTTAGGTTCTTTGCCCCATGGTAGGGAAGGAGTAAGCAGCACAGAGGACATTGTTCTCTGAGGAACTCAAGTCAAATGGAGGAAGGAAGAGTGCTGATGAGGAGTGCCGATTTACTCACCCTGCAGCTTTGAGGATCTGGGAGCTGTGGGAGTCAGAGCTGTGAAGAAAAAGCACTCTGAATCACAGCATTACTCAATAGAGGCAGCACATGGTGCACTCTGTCTGTAACACTCCAGTAGGCTGAAACATGCCCTGAGGACTAAAATGTCTCTTGGTAAAGATATCAAAATGTTTGTACTAAAAAAAGAAGTAAGGTGACTTCAAATTCTTCAAACAGTCTGTACCAAAATTACCTGCACTTCATTTTAACTCAGTGTGGTGGGAACTAAAGGGGATAGTAGCAGATGCAATTTAAACAAATAGACACAATTATTAGTGATCTAGACACATGTTTGAAAGTACCTCTGACTGGGGGCATTTACAGCAAAACATATGTGTAAGAGGAATGCTCACAGAGAGGAATGTTACTGTAGCTAATGGACTGGATAATAATTCAGAAGGTCTACTGCCTCCTATTCATGATATTAAGATAATTTCCTATACCAAGTGGGAGACTCACTAAAGCTTTCCAAAGTTTTCAAAAGTGCTTGTGAAACTTTGGAAAGTAAATGACAGGATTCTTGGAGTTGGAGTCCAGAGTCAGGTTTAGTAGGAGTACTCTGCATTGATTTTCATGAGACCTGGACTCATACAGCAGTGCAGGGGACATCAGTCTCAGCTAAACCATCAAAGTGCTCTTCCAATACAGTTGTACAAGTGCTTCCAGGACCCAGCTGACTCCTCATGCTTAGATTGCATTGTGCTGTGCAATGCTGCACATAAAGCTTTTACTCCACTGTATGCATCATGTAAATATATTACTCAACCAAGATTACTTTGTCATCTGACTTGTCATGACTTTGTCATCTCATTGTAGCCTCTTTGTCACTCTCAATCCTTCTGTACTTCATTCTCATGCTTTTTAAAAAAAGAGTCCATGTTCGACCAGTTCTTGCAATATAAAAAGCAATTTTTTCTGTAGTTGCACATCCTCCTTTGAAAGGCAACTCTAAAGCAAGGACCTTGTTCTTTGTTTTTGTCAAACACATGCAAATGCTTTTAAAAGTGATATGGAGTTTGTATCTGTTGCAGGACTACCAAGAAAATTACAGGGGCAAATAACAGTTTCTGGGATTGAACTTTGCAGAGAAGTTCAAATGAGGTTAAACGTGATTTAGTGTCACACTAAGCCCTGGTGTGAAGAAAATGGAAACTGATCGTGCTGGCAATAAGAAAAAAGAAAGATGAAGCATCTGATATTTGCATTTTGTCTTACTTCCTATTAACACACAATTCCTTCTTTGAGGAAAATATTTCCCTCATGAATTGCCTTTATAGTACTTTAAGCAGGGAAAAATAGAAAAAAAGCACTAGGTAGTTTCATCTCCTTGCAAATCTCCAGAAAAATCCTCAGTCTACAATTACATACAGCTCCAGTGGATAGCACAAGCGTGATCGTACTGGGTCAGAGCAAAGGTCCATCAGCTCAGAGTCCTGCCTCCCACAGTGATCAAAAGCAGACTCGTGAGAAGATTACAAAAATCTCCAGAACAAGCATATGATGGTATTTCCCACTGATGTTCTCAAGGCCTCCTCGGGCATTTTCTCAGCCAGACATGATTGCTAAATGTTTAATCTTGGTAGATTTGTCTTCCATGAGCCTGTGCAGGCTCCCTCTGAGTCCTATGAACTTTTACCACCACACAACACAGCAAGAAATCCCACAGCCTAATTATAGGCTATGTACAAGAAATACATGATTGCTGTTTTTGTTGTTGTTGCTGTTGTTGTTGTCATTGTTGTTGCTGCTGCTGAGAGATGATTGTCTGCTGTTCACCTCTGCACCTTACACTGGAAAAGACTGTGAGCAAACACTCCTCATTTATCTCCAGGCCTTGACTGACAATTTTACAGGACTCCCAGCTGTACCTCTTGTTCCACCCAGCAACTTTTCACCTCTGGGAAACCTGGGAACCTTTGGGAGTTCTCTCTCCCTCCTCAGGTGGGGACCAGAACTGTGTGGGCTTGTCAACACAGATTTATCCAGTGGTGAAGTGGTTGTTCCTATTTTTTTTTAGCCTAGAGGGAATCAATTTGCTTTTCTTTTTATCATCACTGAGCTGAAAGTTTGACAGAATTATCCATTGTAATTCTGAGATTTTGCTATTGCATGCTCAATGCATTGACATTTAATGAACAAGTTAGAGGCTTTTATACATTAGGATTGGTTTCTTTCCCTCAGGGATGTTATTTTACCAACCACTGAACTCTTCTTTTGAAAAAAAGTTCAGCTTTTGAAGGATGACTTTTTGCTGTTTAATCCTGCTGTTTAGCAATGCCAGCATCCTCTCATCCTTTCTTAAGGCTTTCTTCACATGTGGTATGCATTTCTTGAATGCTTTCAGTATGCCCCCAAAGGGTCTCCATGCCCTCTGCAAGGACTGAATTCCCTCAGCTAAGCCTTCTGATTTTTTTTTTAGCAAGTATTCTCCTTTTTATGTAGTCTCTTATTTTGAAGTTGGTATAAGTATGTAAGTTATCTATCTGCTTATTAAGCATATTTTGACAGAGGAGATTATAAAATTGGACATAGATCCCACAGAAAAACAAAAAGATTAACTCATAAGTCAACCTCTGTGGCAGCCACAACCTCCCTGATGTAGTAAACCATGAATCAAAACATAAAGGTGATATAATGCTCAGCTAATAGGACAGCTGTACTCAGACATGATGAGTTAAGATCCCTCAGTGAGGCGCATAAGGATCTTCAGCACTTTTAGTTAAATAAAATTAATGCTTTTAAATGAAAGGAAATGTTTACAAGGCACATATCATGATCTCGGAACAGACACCGTGGACAAAATTTAAATTAATATTTCCTACGATTTTTCTTTCTTTGTGAACAACTAAAAAAGCACCTTTTTATCAAAAAAGTTGCCAGTCCCATCCCCAACAAGTTGTAATTCCTACCATAATTGATGCCTGATTGCTGCATCGAACTGTAGAAAGCCCACTTCTCTGTGAATTGGTAATTGCTGGGATACTCTGCTGAGATCCAGTGGATTCTGCAAGCTGCAATAATTTTCTGTATGTCTTGAAGTTCAGTCCCTGCAATCTCAAGAAGAGTAAGTTTACCAGGTAAGATGTCAGAAACTGCACATAAAAAGATGTCAGTTTTGTAAACTTATTTTCCCTCCAGAGGTTTTGTACTTCAGAACTTTCTCAATTTTTCAACCTTCCCTGTGATGCAGAAGAAGAATGTGTTTACAACCCCCTCAAAGTTATAAAACCAGGTAAGAATAGAGATCATGGCAGGTGGAGAATTATGAGGATGTAGTAAAGTCAGGGAGGAAAAGACATAGTAATGAAAATTGCAAACAACCCAGAAGAGTGGTTCTTTCATTAGCCTTTCCCATTAAAAAGTAAAACACTATAAAATTCAAGCAAGGATGGTGGTAAATCCTACTGACTATCATATTAAGATAAGGTTTGTCAGATACATGCAGAATCATGTCTAGAGATGGCATTTTACTTACTCCAAAGACTAGATACTCTTTGACTAGGGATGAGAGGGGCATTTCCAACAGTTTTTAAATTAAATACTATTGTAGCTTAATCCTGCAAGGTATGGAATATTTTCCTACTGAGGCTCTGAAGTTATTTATTCCCTCTAAGTTTAGGAAAAAAATTCTCAAAGGAATGGGTCTCTGCAAGCCATTACCCTTACAAGAGCACCTGCTCTTACTTGGTGTTTGTAGAAGTGTGTGCACAGGGCTTGACGGCATCCCAAGAGAGCCCTGGCAGAAGTGATTTAACTTGGAACTACCTGTCATAGAAACCCAATGTTCTCTCTGTCAGACTGAAGGGTCTGCCATCATTCAGGGAAGTTAAATGGTCTGATTTGGAGGAGAGGGAAATTATTCCTCAGCAGCAGCAGCAGCAACCAAAAGATCTGTTGATCATGAGCAGCAAAGTAAAACTCTGTGAAAAATATATTACAGAGACAGCCTGTATTTTCTGCCTTAAAAGTTTAATAGTTAGGCACACATCAGATGTGTCTGAAATTGACATACGTTACACATAATATTCCTCCTACATCTGGTTATGTGGTTTCTCACTGATCCTTGAGCTCAGCCTTTTTGATTGTTTCAAAGCTCATTATGCATGCTAATTTACATGCACTTTCTCAGTCATATACAAATGAAGTTACTGATATGCACTTGATTGCACAATGAGCACACACCACAGAACAGAAAGGGCTTTTTGTTAAAGAAAATAAACCCACTTCAAACATCAAACATTCATAAGCACAGTAGTAAAATAAAAGCTGTAACAAGTATTTATGATTCACTGACTCCTTTCTTCTTTCCAAAAAGAAAATTCAAGAAGATAAATTCAGAACTGATAATAAAAATCTTACTCACATAAAAAAGAAAAATACATAAAGGATAAAATCTGGAGATATTAAAAGACCAAGCTGGTCTTTTATTTATTTTAACCAACTATTGAAGAATTTATTGTTTTTATCAAATTGTTGTGAAATATTTAACAGATGCCAGGACAAAAGGAAAGCTGTGCAGAGAAACTTTTTACCCCTGAGTTGTATGTGAACAGCACCGAATGTACAGATATATAAAGAGGGATATTTCCTGGTGACAGGAAAACAGTCCAGACACGCAGCACCCACACACACAGAGAAGATGGTATGCATAACACGCCATGTTTTGAAATTCCAGCTCATTATACTGTGAGAATACTCCAGGGGCTGAAAAGCAAAATGCCAAAAGAGCACTTCAGTACTTAGGACAGGATTATCTGACGTGACCTTGGTTGCCTAATTATCATTCATCAAGTTTAACTGGGCTCCTGCAGTCTCAGGCACCTCCAAAGCGACTTTTATCTTGCACACAATGAACACAGTTTAGCTGAAGGTGTCTTTGTGAGAGTGTTCTGCAAAGGTGTCCAGTGACAGCAGAGGTACCAAACCCGTGGTGAGATGTCAGGAGTTACACAGCACTTCCCTGCTAGCTGCTAAAGGAAAGGCAGGCAAATCCCAGTCCTGCAGTCGTCAAGACATGAATAACAAGCCAAAGCTCTTAGGGAAACCAGTACTGTCTCCATGCAGGATGACACACACCTCAGCTGTTTCACCCTTTGGAAAGGAAAAGAGAGGAAATGACACATTTACTATAGTAACTCCAGCTTGCTGTTTCAAATCTTCTAGTAAAGAGAAAGGCATCATAGGCTGATCAGATGGTTTAACAGGCACTTGCTAAAGGGGTGGAAGAACAATTTCTGGACCATGTCGTCTGTTCCCTGCAGGAGCAGACCTCCCAGGCTGGTGGTGCATTGCTTTTTCTGTGAGATCATGACTGATGCTGTGGACATGCTCTGGAAACACAACAGCCTTCCACAAGTAAAATGCAGAAGGAATAAAAGAAAAAGGATAAAATTTCATCTTGACTTTATTCTTCACTTGAAATCAATCTCCTCCTTTTCTCCCTTTCTCACTATCTGCATTTTGCACTTTTGCACCTGGAACCATCTGCTTAAGCACTCAGTACCAGTCACTTTTCAATCCTCTTGCTTGCTCCCCAGTCTGGGGTCAGAGGCTCTGGATTTAAGACACAAAAGCAGTCTGGGGAAATTCCTAATTGAGCAAAAGCCAGGATATATAAAACCACATGGTAAAATGCATCCACCATTTCTAGGCTTAGGTGGGGAACTCTGAGAGCAGCCTGCAAACAAATAAAACCATAAATAAACTCACCAAAGTAGCAAATATTTTTGCTTCTTGGGCCACACCTGCTCCCAGAAACCAAATAAGACCTTGCTGGGATGGCACTGAGGATCACTGGGTTTTGTTGAGGCTCTGGGTATCACTCCCAGCTGTCACCATTCCATCTACGGTCACAGCTTCTGTTTAAGAAATTTCTTCCCCAGTACCTCTTACAACTGCTTTCTTCACTGTTTACATTTACTCAAATAGATGCAGCCAGCCTTCCCCCCACAGTCCTTTCCCTCAGCTCCCACAGAGCCAGGGCCCACCAGGTACCTCATCCCTCCTCTTCCTTACTTTACATATTTCTGCAGAAGTAATTCAAGGAGTTAAAGAGGACCTAGCCTAGAATTTCAGTGTGCACAGGAACAGGGACAATACTATACAAACTGGTGGGCTGGAAAATAATGGAAAATATAGGAAATATTTTGGTGGTTTTGGTTTACTTACATGTGACATTTAACCTAAAGGACGCTTCATTTCCATTTACTTTCATTTCCACCTAAAAATCAAGATGACCAAAGCTTTGTCCTTTTTGGCAGGCAAAGTGTCCCTGGAGTTTCAGGCTTTGTGGTTTTTTTCAACCCTAACCCTAAGCATAACCCTAACCCTAAGCAGAGCAGTAAAAACTTTTGCTGAGGTTGAGGTGGCCAGCACACGGCTGGTGCCAAGGAGCAAGGTGTGGAAGTGTCTTGGGGATGGCTTGTATCCCATAACCACTTTTGGTTTTGTTTTTGTGGCTGGAATAGTCACTGCCTCCCCTCCCCCATCTCTGGGAATATTGCAGCTGGTGAAGGCAGCCTGGGATCCTCCAGGGCTTGGGGGCCAGGGGCTGCTCTTCCCTCAACCCAACTGCCACCTGGCACTGTGCATCTGACTGAAGATCCTCTTGCCTTGTGGTTTTTCCCTTTATCTTTTTCCCTCTTGGTTGCTTTTTTTTTCCTTTGGCACTGTGACTAGGCCTTGCAGGCTTGCTTCTCTGCTCCCCTGCCACATGGGAGCCTAGAGCAGGTGTGTGGTGTTCCAGGACCCGGGAATCAGGAGCATCCCCTCACCCGCTGGGCCATTCCCTCTGTGCAGTGCTCCCACCCAACCCCGGTGTGGGCATTTTCCCAACCTGGAAATGGAGCTCAAGATCCTTTTAGTAAGGAGGTAATATAAGAGCAGATCTTTATTTGAAGGCCTTCAGGGGCAGTTATGAAAAGATGTCCACAAATGCCCATCTCCACAGGGATGAGTACATTTTTATAGATTTTAGGAAATCAACATAATAGATAAAAAGCATCAATTATGAGGACAAGTGGTGAGGCAATTCCCCCCAGGTCAAGCCCCCTCTCTGGACTCCCCCCTCAGCACTAGCTGCACTTTGTCCATGAAGCGTATATTGAGTTGTTCTTGGCCTTGGTTCCCAGGAAGATCCAAGATCACCCTGGGGCCTTGTACCCTGTGGGGCTTGGAGTTCTGGAATTTGTTCTGTCTTTCTGCCTAGGGAAAGGCCATGGAAAATTACTGGGAAGAGTAGTCACTAATACAACAGGCTACAAAGCTGCAAATATATGAGTGAAGACAGAGAAAATATAAAAGGCTAAAAAGCAAAAACTCCAAACAGTATCACTGGCACCAGCCATCCCCTGTGAGCTGTGCAAAGGAGCAATTCCTTGCCCAGCCCTGCTGTTCCCTGACATTGCTTTGAGGTTTCTGCTATACTTCAGTCTGACGCCCTATGTCCACCAGGACCCCCATCTACTTCTGCTTCTGCCACTGATTTCGGGTGAGTGCTACAATTTAATTCGCGGCCCACAGGGGTCTGCTTACCTCTGCTGTTGCAGCTGCCAGTCTGAGGTTCCTGCTCCAGTCTATTTAACCACCAGGAGTGGCACTAAGACCAGCTGCTGCCCATGAGTTTGCAGAGGGAGCCACGCTGTCTTCCTCCCTTACCGACTGAGCCGCCATTACCGCGGGGCATGAGGCGGCTGAGTCCGTGCTACAGCGCCCCCTGCTGGTGCGGAGGAATCGTCGCCCCCGCCCGGCCGGGAGCCAGCAGCGCCCCTGCAGGCTGTGCCCGGAACTGCACCAAGGGAAACCGCCTGCGGCCAGAGGAGTCACTGGGCTCCTGTTCTGTTTGTGGCTAATGCTATAGTTTGTTGGGGTTTTTTTGCCTTGTTATACATATATATACACTAGTAAAGAACTGTTAGTCCTTTCCTATATCTTTACCTGAAAGCCCTGAAAATTCATAGCTATACTAATTTGGAGGGAAGGGGGTCATATTTTCCATTTCAAGAAACTTCCCACCTTCCTTGGCAGACACCTGTCTTTTAAACCAAGACAGGAGAGAGCAATGTTGAGGCAGTGCCATGATACCCTTGGTGCTTTTTGTAGTTCCAGGCTCCCTGCAGCTCAAGGCTTTATGGATTTTTCACACCCTAACCATAAGTGGAGGAGTAAAAGCAGCCTTTTCCAGAGGCTGAAGGGGCCATTACATGGCTTGTGCCAAGGAGCAATTTGAGGAGGGAGCAATGTTGGAGCAGTGCTATGCTCTTTCACAGCAAGCAATCTCCTAAATATCCTGGATCCAAAAAATTCTCCTCTTTTGCTCCTCCAAGTCCCCTCCCATCTCCCTTTACAGATAAGAGCTCTAATTCCCTGTCTGTGCTCTGTGCTGACCTTTCTTTGTATCATGCCACTAAGTGTTTAAAATGCTGCTTGATTAAAGCAATAAGCTGAATTGAGGGATATGGCTTGCTAATGGCTCCTCCAGTTCCAAGAGCACAATGATTGTCTCCCTTGGTACTCAGAAGCACTTAGCAAAGCCATGATCAGATATCAAGGAGAGCAGGGATGGAAGCTAGATGGAGCTTCTTGGTCTATTTGATCAAGTGTAAGAACAGACATTTCTTACCAGTGACCAAATTCCCCTGTCTCATGTGCTTGACCCCTTGGTTTCTTCCCCTTGGTTTTAGTTTTGTGTTATTATAAACACAGAGAGACTGAACTGTGTGGTAAGGCAGGATCAGCAAAGAAGAGACAGATGATTCTGTCCTGCTTGTAGGTGGAGTGGGGCTGATGCAGTGAGCTGAGACTTAACCACATTCTGCATGGATTACGAACACGGAAAGACAAAGGAAAGTCAAGGTCCAAGGTCAGTAAATGCAAACACAATAATTTTGAGAGAGAATGTGTGAAACATCCACATCTCAGTGATTCTAGTGCAGGTATCCTGTGCCCAACCATTAAAGCCACAATCAGACAGGCATGGAAGAGGAGTTTTTGATCAGTGAAGTTCAGAGAATGACTTTGTTTTAGTTTGGAATTTTTGCTAGCAAGTTGCTTTATAAACAGCATAGAGATACAGTAAAAGCTAAGTATTAAACTTGATTCTAGCTTCAAAAGCTGCTGGAAAGCCCCAAAATCCACATGATCCATGATGTGCAGAAGAAAATTAATCAGGAGATGACTCTAGTGACATCTGAAAGACCCAGACAATAGTAGTTCTCCCATCTGGTCAGGAGAATTAAGATACCCTCTCTGGGGAATATGGAGCTCAATTCTTATGTGGGAAAAGTAGCCTTGATGCATAAAGGCAGCAAAGCCTTGTCCTGTGTGTGAATGCATTTGCTCTCAGCTCCCTACTGGAGTTTGCAGGCAGGCTGAATTGGACTGAGAGAAAATTATTTCTCTACTCTTTTGTGTTGGAGTGTTAATATTTTAGCCCTAGCAGAGCAATTTAAATGTCAGAATTTTTAGTATTTTAGGTATGTCATGTTGGTACAATTACTGCAAGGATGAGGGCAATTTGAGTATTCATGGACACAAACAGTAAAACAAAGAAAAAGAGAAAATAAAAGGTAAGAAAAATGTGCCCTACTGCCACTGCTTGTGGTTGAAGGGAGCAATAATTAGTGCACACAAATGCTCAGTTCCAAATAAAAGCAATATTCTTTTCCCAATATTTACAATATTTACAAAGAACTCCAATATACAACCATGGGCCAGGTCATTATTGACAGAACTGATCTGTAATGAAATTGCATTTTGGCTTCGATACCAGAATGAATTTGATATTACTGCTCAGCAAAGGTTTTGCAATCTGTTTGCAATGACATTTATTTTTGCTGTAAACATTTTAGGAAAGCTGGGAAGCACTAAGCTATAAAGCATACCCAGTGTCAAATCCCAGGGATTACTGAAGGATCAATATTTTGTGACAGTGATACCCACTGATGTGTGGTTTTATTCTGGATTTTTTTGTTTGTTTGTTTTGTTCCCTCCCTCTGTCCCCGCAGAGCCCTGGAAACACAGGGGAAAGCAAGACAATTTCTCAGCTGTACACACACAGATAGTTGAAACTGTTGTTCAAAGGAAGCAGATATGGAGGTAAATACTCTGCATTTCTAGCTAAGCAACAGCTAAATCGTGTTTACAGCTTTATTTCTTAAAGTTCTTGCCAATCAGTGACCTAAAAGAGAAACACATTTCTTAAGCTTATCAGCTTAGATGTAGATTATGTTGGTTTGTAATAGCAGCATTGGCAGCAAACATGTGCAGTGCCCAGCTGCCTTCTGAGAGGTTTATTTCTGCTCTCAGGACTGTTACAATGTGAAGATGAGTTAGGGCTGGAGGCTCATATACAACCGCAATGCAGGATTGCAGGGCTTCATTCATAGAGTCAGTACTGGGAACTCCTCTTCCTGAGCCATTGCTAAATCAGGGGTCAGTCATGATGTTAGAAAGCAGAATTGGCTTCTTTCAGGGAAATGTGGGGGAAAAAAATTATGAAAATATGATCACTTCAGGTAAAAATCACAAACCACATTTTTCAGCGAGAGAAGGGATGTTGGGGCTCAACTGCAGTTTCTGTGCTGGTGATTTAGTCTCTCTACTGAAATTTCTCTTTTAGCTTCAATTGGAAAGAACAACCTTATACAGTTGCAGCTAAAACCAGTCCAAAAAATGACAAGCCTGTTTTCCATTAGTTCAGTGAAATTGTAGGTTGGGCACAAACTTTTACATTGAATGATTTGATTTTGCTTCATTTTGGTATTGTAGAAGCACTTTATTTTCAATCAAGTGACCATATTTCATTTTGATGCATGTTGTATATAGCAACCTTTATGACTCAGGCCACCCACAGGGTTTCTTATTTTGTTTCTCTGGGTTATTTTAAAAAAAGTAATTTACAGCAATGTTTCACTGTACTGGGCTGTGACATCACGGCCAGAGAGTGCAGCAACTTCGAGCTCCATTCCACAATTTATGAAAATATTCTTTAGCAACAGCATCATTTACTTTACCAAAATTTAAAAAGTATGCTCAGAGCATTGATCCTACTCTCAAAGAACAGGAGAAGGTGGTTTCTCTGTGTGGGAGACAGTTGCTAAGTAAAAACTAAAGCCAAGCTGTGTGGCTGGGAAGTTGCTGAAGAGGAGCTGGGCTGCATAAGCACAGTCACTGTTGCATGTTGGTGCTTTGCTTCAGGAGCTGCACGCAGTGGAAGAAGGTGGCAAGTGACAGAGCTCTGACACAGGCTGGTGGTGGTGTTCCATCAAGTGGCAGCACTCTGGTCTCAGCTGGGACAGAGTCCCACTGTGCAGACACGTGGTGACAGCCTTTGAGAAGGAGGGCACAGTCTCTGGGGCTGTTGCTTAGTCATGCTAGAAGGACACGATGAAACTATCACCAACTATCTCTGGTGAAACAAAGATAACCTGAAGGCAGAGGTAGTGGCCTGCTGATCCATGGTTCCTGTGCATAATGAATTTTACACTGGCATCATTCTAACTTGAACTTCTATACCTGGGTCTCTTTTTTCACAAGGTGTTTTTCCAGAGCAGTTTTATTCTGTGCATTGGCTGAGACAGAAAACAGAAGTGGGTCAGGCACTATAGGGTCAGGAAGAGATATTCTGCCATATGGCTGCATAACCAACTCCTCTGGAGTTCTGAGCATGACTTTGCAGCTTCAGTTGTGTGTTTTAGGATAGCTACTATGTGTGGGTGGAATTTTGAAAATAAGTAAACCCAGCCAATAAATCAGAAATGCTGTCTTGTGGAATCGTGACATCCATGTAGTCTGTTAGCTGACTTGGAGGCAGGGTTCCATTAACACAAACTCCACTGCTTCAGGCATGTCAGCTGCTACAGAAACCTACACTAGGAACAAGACTGCTTGGGTTTCAAGGATGTTTGTACAGCAGTGTTAGAACACCTGCACTTTTTATGTCATTCCTGGGCTTCTACTCCAATCTGGCCTCATTACTGACTACTTGATTTCAGTTCTTCTCCCGGCTTCTTATCAGGATTTTTTGCTGTATTTTTTCATGTTTCTTCTATTCTTTTTCTTTTTTTTTTCCCCTCCTATATCTTTTTCTGTGCAGAGTCTGTTTGGCAGCATTCCTTCTTGCCTGATTTCACTGTCCTGTTCCATATGTTTGAGAAGGCTCAAGTGAGAGAGAAAATGAGAAATGCATGTGAGGTTTCAGGTGGATGGAAAGATACAGGAGGAGTCATTTGGACTTTCCTGCAGCCTGTGGGCAGTGGAGTCTCCCCCCACTCTCTGCACTTTGCTAGCCCACCACCACCACCAAATCCCTGTGCCACCTGTGCTGTACTCAAAGGAAATGGTCCATGGTCACCAGCTGCCTAATGTCACTTGCTCTGCTTCAAGCTCAGAAGAGATATCCCCTTCCCAGTTCCACTTCTCACTATCCTAAAGCAATCAAGCGAGGCCACTGCAGGTCCGAAGAGCAAGCTCAGATGATCCATGGAGCTGATAGAAACCATAAGAAATGTTCAGGCATGATCAGATAAAATGGGATGGCAGATACTTGAAAAACTAAAATGTAACTAAGGAACATAAATGAACCCTCTAGGTTGTTCTGCTAGCTCCAGCAGAGTATTAGGATTCAACAAGCTCTTTGCTGATTTTGGAAAAAAGAAATCCAAATCAGAAGAAAGCTAGTGCTGCTCTGAATAAAGATCACCCACATTTTTAAGTAGGGTTAAAATACATGTATTTCCTCCAACATTAATTTTTCAGAAATCTATAATTAATGTTTGTTATAAAAAAAAAAACAAAAAAAAAAACCAAAAAACCTAACAAAAACAAACAAAAGAAACCCCTCAAACCAAAACCAAACCAAACAACAACAAAACCCAACCAAAAAAAAAACCCCAAAACTAAAAACCACAAACCCAAAAACCCAAGAAAACACCCACAGAAAATTTCAGCAAGAACCCAGTGTAGTTATTAGCATTTACTGCTTAGATCTGGCATGCAGAGGTGCCAGGCAGCCTTGAAAGCAGACTGAGCTGTTGGCTGAGCCCACAGTCTGCAGTAGTGCCTCCTTCTTATCTGAGAAACATAATATGCCAGGAATGCTTCTAGCTTCCCTGCATTGTGTTCATCTGCTTGAGAGTGCTGTTCAGTGGTATGAGAGTGACCAAGCATTTATACCTAGCAATGACCTACCTATGTGAAATTTCAATGCTGTCGTCTAAATCTGTTCAAATTCTGTCACATACCTTCCTACTTGTACTAATCTGCGTGCCCTTTCTGAGGGCAGCTTGATTGTCAAATATCAACAAATGGAACACACAATTGTTTTTATCATGTATTAAATAGTCTGTATGTACAAGCTTATCAGAAAGAGCATATTTGTTCTGCTAAATGCATTACCTCACAGCTTGCTGAAAGAAGCCTGGTCACAGTTGTTCTGACTTTCTCTCTGGAGGCAGAGGACATTATGCCATGGGAGGCCAGGCTCACTGATGTAGCAGAACCAGGCACAGGATCTTCTCCTAAAATTGGATTTCCTAAACCTGCTCCCCAGTCTTTCTGCTCCTCTGTCTTCAGCACACATTTCATTCTGTCAATTCTCATACCTACCAGTGAGATCTTTCTTTCTTGATGACCAGAAACAGACATTTTGAGATTATGTATGAAACTTACACATTTCACAGAATCACAGAATCACGGAATCACAGAATCACAGAATCACAGAATAGGTAAGGCTGGAAAGAGACACAGTCATCTAGTCCAACCTCCTGGCTCAAGCAGTTGCCACCTTCAAATATTTGTCATGAAATTTATCTTTTTCCAGGGAATTAATGTTTCTATTCAACAAACAGAGAAGAACAAAATGGATTATTTCACATCATCAAAGGACTGATTTTTTTTCACCAAGCCACTAATTTAGGAAAATATTCTTGCTTTAATTAAATAGGTGTCACAGAGCATTTTCTGAGCTCTGGATGGTTTACTCCTAGGCTGTGGTATCCGCTCATCACTAGCTTTGCTCATTCACTTTCTCTGCTGTGATAGATTGTGGGGCTATGCCATGGGATGATTATAGAAATAACTGCTACAGGAGCTCAGCTCAATGACTGAGAGGAAGAAAATCTTGGTCTCAAAGAGCAGTTTAGAAAAGTAAGGAATGAATATGAATCTCTAGCGCAGAACCTTTTTGTAACTTGTGTCCATCTAAAACTACAGAATAAGAGGGAGTACTCAATCAGTGTTTCTGTTCTGCTGTATAACTCACCACAAGTGGAGCACTCAAAGGAATAAATTGCTGCAGTGTGCCAGGTGGATAAATGTGTGAATCATTTGTCTCCTGCTGCTAGAAGCATCTTGTAAAAACGTCTAGTGGAAAAATAATGTACCTTCTCTGAGAGAGATGTATTCCCGACGGAACAGGTACCACATTAGAGAGAGTGATGGAAGCTCTTTTTAGTTACAGCACAGGGAATAGTTTGGATATACCTCAGCTTGTAATATTCTGCATTATTTTTCTTGGAAACTTTATGTCTGCTGCATAACTGTCCTGCTCACTCTAACAATGCCTTTGTTTTCAAGTAGTCTACTGATTTCTTTGGGGCTACATATGTCATTACTTTGCAAAAATAAGACATCTCAATGTAGTCTATAAAAACTGACCTGACTGGGGCCATAGAGCAACTACCTGCATCAGATCCTCAGAGTTTTTGATGTGATGGTACATGAGCCCATTAATGTCAATAGTAACTCTGGGAACATTGTGATTACTTTTGCAGTCCTAAGAGTGAATCCAGTTTTCACTATACAGCCTGATTTTTAACCATAGTGCTGCTACTTCCACTAAATACATACATCACAGGACTGCCAATAGATTGCAAATGACACAATTGAAATTGCACTTTTTTAGTGCCTAGAGGCAAGAAGAATATTGTTCTGTCTTCTTGATACATCGATTCTAGGAAAACAGTAAAGAAGAAAAACCATCTGGTTGTAGTTGAGAGACTTTTGAAATCTTCTGAACATCACTTTCCCATATATGCACACTCCATCTCTTGCAGGTTTGGTTTGTTATTGCAGGGAAAGGGGGATGTCTATTGCCTTAGCACAGAGCAACAAGTGTTTGAAATCTGCCGTGAAGTGAGAAGGGATCAGTAGACTGTATGATTGATCTGAAGGAAAAGGTTGGCTCCACTGAAAATAATGGTGACTTGGAGGAACATTTTTCTACAGCAAGGAAATACATCTGTGTGTCAGCAAACAAAGACAAGGATAATGTGCTGGTTGAGCCTGCTGCTGCTGGTACTGTATTCTGCCTGGGACGTGGGTTGGGTGAAGAGATGGAGGTGATCCATTACTAGACTCTGTTAATTCATGACTTCCTGTCATGAATCCTTGTGTGTTTAGGCTCCAAGTGCAAAAACATTGGGCCCTTAGAACTTGAATAACTACATGAACTGGATTGGGTTCTAACTTAAAAACTCTGCTTTCAAACTGTTCTGAATGAAACCACCACCATTCTTTCTACACAGGTGAACATCCAAGAGGTCGAACTTGGATCTGAGAAAGTATAAATGTGAACACACATTCAGTCATAATGTCAATGTTTTCATGTACTGCCATTGTCCTTTTTCTGGGCAGGGGAAAGAGATTGTGGTGTTTCAGTGACCCTGATAAATGTGTTGATGTGAGTTTTATCTTCTTGTTGTGCAGGTTGGTCACATAAAAGAATAGGGGCAGAATACCTTTCACACTAGTGGTTATTTAGAATAAAAAAATATATTCAGCTTTATGTTTTGAAAAAGAACCATCAAAACTGATCTTCTGGGAATTATAAACTAAAGCCTGGAAAGTTATTTCCAAGCTGCAACTTCTAGATCAATTCCTTTTATAGTCAAACATATTCCTCCTCAGCAAAGTTCAATTTGTACTGAAATTATGGTAGTAAGCCAGTGAATACAAATGAGATCAAATGGATAATGGCAATAAACTTCTGTCTAAAGCAAGCATGTCTGCAGCTCTCTCACACAGAGAAGCTTTCAAAGAAGGGTATAACTGCAATGCCATCAGGGTGAGAAGGACTTTCAGCATCCCAGATATACCTGGGAGTGGGCACAGCCAAGAGTAAAGCAGGAACCAGTGGAAATGGAAGAGGTCAGTGTGTGAGAAGGCTGCAGGGAGACCTTGGTGTGCCCCCTAGAATGGGACAGCATGCAGATGCAGTGGACATGGAGAGTGGGGAGCTCATGTGCAGTCAGAGGGCTGTGGTTTGAGCAGAGCCATGGGAACTTGGTGGGCTGCTGCACACCATGGCCAGCGGTGCTTGCAGGGTGCTTCAGAAGGATCAGCAGGGAAGAAGAGGAGTGAGGATTGGGTTCTGTGTAAGGGTTTCATTCCCTGCTCAAAGCTTGTGAGTGTGGAGATGCACCACTGACAGCCTATGAGTCAAGGTCAGAGGAGGAGAGAATGTTAGTGAAGATTAATGACTGCAGTGGGGAATCTGTGACAGTCTGCCTGGTCAAGAGAACAAATTAGATGGATTTGTCTATAGAGGGAATAGGGAAAAGTGGTTTTGATTTGCTGTCTTGGTGTTCATCTGGAAATGTACTGGAAGGGGAAAAGAGTATTGTGAAAGCTGAGGCAGTTCCTGGGTAGCATTAGTGTTAATATCTTAAAAGCAAATGGTAGAGGAGCCAACTTGGGTAAATACCTACTTCTGCTGCTCACAAACAAGGAAAACCATGTGAGGCTGCATTGACTGTGAAAATATTTCAGGATCAGGAGAAAGGTTGCAAAATTATGCTGCAGAGTTAGGACTTGGGACTTCAGGAGAATGGACTGTGTCTTATTTAGGGAATTGATAAGCAGAATCCCTGAAAGACTGCCAAGAGAGGAAAAGTGCAGAGGAAAACTGGTTGATTTTTAAATAAATCTGAGAAGATTTCATAACCAGCTACCTTGTTATGCAAGAAGACCAGGGAGTTTAGCAGAAATTTGGCCTTGCTTGCAAGGAGCTTCTTGAGGAACTGAAACACAAAAAGGGAGACTGCAAATAGTAGAAACATGGACAGACCCCAGAGCTGGTGTATTGGAGTTCAGACCCAAAGTGGTGAAATTAGGAAGGCCAAAGCCCAGCTGCAGATAAAGTTAATATGGGGAACAAAGGCTAAGAAGGTAAGTGGACACTTAATGGTAGACCTTCCGTGCAGAGACACTTCTCCAGCAGTCCTCTGGAACATCTGTAAGAGTTCTCAGCAGGAAGTCATAGAATTATGGAATGTTAAGGGGTTGGAAGGAACCTTAAACACCATCTAGTCCCCATCCCCCTGCCATGGCCAGGGACACCCCCCACTAGACCAGGTTGTTCCAGGCTGTATCCAATCTGGCCTTGAGCACTGCCAGGGTTAGGGCATCCACAGCTTCTCCTGGCATGTCTATTTGGAACAATGAAGAAGAAAATCTGGTGACTATGCTTTTCATGAATCTGCTAATTCTGTCTTTACTGAGGACACTGTAATTAGGGTGGACCAAGTATATTAATATAGTGTGAACCAGAGTCCCCATTTGGCATAATGGTGTTCATTACCATTAAGAGGGCTTCATTTTGGAGGGGATAACTGCTTGCTTTTTTGGATTAAATTTTATCATTTTTTCCCCATTCACATGTCCTGTTTCCCCAGAGAAGCAGTAATAGAAATTTATTGCCAAAGGCTGCACTGCTTTATACGACGAAGTTTGAGCATTTGAAAGTTAAAAAGTGATATAAAGAGTTGCATGCTTTTATAATTGTATTTACTTCCAAACCATGTTGCTTCCTGGGGAAATAATCCTTTTGGGTCTACTCTTACCAATGTCTTCTTCAGCAGGAACAGCTGCAGCTCATGCAGGTTGAAAATACCAGGCTTAGCAAGCTGGTGTGAAAGCTAAAGGCTCTGAACTGTTGAAAGCAAAACCCTCAGAAGGCACAAGAAGGCACAAGAACCCTCAGAAGATTTCTCTGCTAAGCTGAGAGATGCTGAGAAGATGATATTTCCCTACCATTTCATTTGTTACTATGCCTAATTTTTTTGTAAAACTTGTGGTCAGGGTGGAGAGGCTCATGAAATAATGGTAAGCCTATAGGAGTTCTTTGTAACTACAGATTTTAGGTTAAAATTCTATATTTTCCCCCACTGTATTATAATGGTGGTCTTCAAATGGGAAGAGTGTGAAACAAATCTCTGATGCTTGCTTGAAGCAAGAGTTTAGGAAGTATGTGTAGCCTATAGTATTCCTAATTCTGTTATAGACTCAGAAGGTGAACTATGACACTCCATCAAAATTTACTATTTCATAACTGACCAGAAGGTATGAAGAGAAGACAGGCAGAGAAAGTGAAAACTAACTAGATTGTTGTTTGGGAAGTCATGGCATTTGTTTTATTTTTTTTAAACTAGTATCTGCTTAAATGAAGCAGAACACAGCATGAGGTTTATAGATTTAATTAAAAAAAATACAAGATTAAGAACAAAAATTACTAAATTAAACTGAAGATGGATGGAAAGACAAGCGCCTCTCTGCTGTAAATAAAGCTGATTAGGATTGAACAAACAGGCTATTGACTGTCATAGTGGCCAATTAGCTGCACATGTCAAACAAAGGAAAACAGAATGGATCATATTTGTCAACTTCAAAAGGATGAAAACAAAATGGGCTTTGTGTGCTTGTAATTTTAAACTGTAATAAAATGGATGTGCATAGACTTAGTTCAACCTTATTGGGGAGATGCTAAACCACTAGAATATTTTATTAAATATCTCAGTCAAAATTTGATTGAATTATTGGTGGGTTTAAATAATAAATGAGAGCCATCTTCGCTGTATTTTAAAAAAAGTCTGAAACTGAGAAAAATTATTGGGAGATTTTGGCTTTTTTTTTTTTTTTTTTTTTTTTAATTGGAAACTAGCTCACCTCACTCTTTCTTGTGTTTGACTTTGGAATTATCCCAAAAACATAAGAATTTGTATTTCATTGTCCCCCACTCCAAATGCAGAGGATCCTGGATCCTGCTTTTTCTAGTTCAAATGGCTGGGAAAGGAGAGAGGGCTGCCTGACATAGTAAGATGTATATATACACACATTTATGTTTGTGTTTAAAAGAAACGAGCTTCATCACACACATTTTGCTTTAGAGACAATGAAGGGATAAACAGATTAGTAGATGGACAAATCCTTCTAATAAGAAGATCAAGTTTTGCATTTCTCTGAGCTTATTTGCACACAAAAACTTGAATTGCTGAAATGTAAATATAATTACAGATTTGCAGGTGTACCCATAGGAAACATCATCTTTCATTTTCATTTTTAGGGGACCCCTCTTGTCCATCCTCTTCCCATTTCTGCTTTAAAAACGGTCCAGCTTTTGTTAAAAAGTAGGAACAATTCAATCCCAGTTTACTCAAAATCCTCTGAGAGATTTACCTTTCCAGAAACCCACTTCTCTATAAAAGAGAGAAAATGATTGCTTTCATATTGTTTCTGTTATGTGCTTCCTATTTACAGGAAGCTCTTGAAAACAAAAAAAGAGTGACGGAATGCTGCTTCATTTCAGAGGCAGTTCATGTTTGTAAGGAAAGCTGTTGCAAAATCTCAAGCAGACACTGTCAAGCTAAAGTAAACTGGTATCTGAATTCTCCTCTTCATCTCACCTACTTTAATGAGCAATTTGCCTGCTGTTATTCTATGAGAGAAACGCATTAAAAACTAACATCATAATACTGGAGCTGGATGTGCATTTTATGGCACTGAAACAATGTGTTTGTTTGAGTGTTCTCACCATCCCAGGCAGAGAGAACCAAGGAAAAAAACTGTATCATCTTGGAAGGAGTTTGAGTCACATACAGAAATGACACCCATGGGCACTACTTTTACATCTGTCATCAACAGTGCTGGATGTATATCTTAGTAGCACAAAAGACACTACTAGTATTTTATTATACAGATATTAACAAATTAAATTGCACATCCTGAGGTTAATAGTCTTCTACACAATCATTAAATTTCAAGGGAATATTCAGGACGTTGCCATTAAAACCAGAATAAATAATTTCATTGTTTTTTGTTTTTTGTTTGTTTTTTCTTTTTTAATCTGAACACTTTTATGGATATGAAGGACACTATGCCAGCAAGCTGCCTTTCACTTCTACACATGGCTGCACATGCTGAAATGCCCCATTCCTCAAAGTTAGACTGAAAAGCACACCCTTCATTTGCAATATACTTAATGCCCAGCAACATTACAGTATGGAAAATAAGTCTTGTCAAATCCACCTCATTTCATTATGCTGGTAAAATTAGGAGTTATATAGATAAACATTATGCTAGAGATGTAAAATATATTTGGAAGGGGATGTGGGTTAGCTGCACATAAATTTTGTATTATAAATTTCAGTATTATACCATATCAATAAAAATGCTAAATGGATTGAGAGCTTGATATTTTTTGACATATAAGAATGCAGCATTTTCATTAAATTTAGTTGGTTTCTGATGGGTTTCTGCAAGGGTTGGTAGCAGAGCTATCAGCATTCATTTTTGTCAGTGGCTTGGAAAGAAATATAAAATTAGAGATTATAAAAAAAACAAATGACATATTTGGGGAGGAATGTAAGTGAATTTGATAAAGCACATACTGTGAATAATGATGTGGGCAGAGCAGGAGTAGAGAATCACATAGGTAACTCAGTGACTTGGTTCTCCCTCTGAGAAGTATTTCAGTGCCTGCTTAGATGAAGAATGAGAAGAAAGCAGGACTTGTGCAGAGCTGGGTGACTGCACCCTGGACAGGACAGGGAATTGAGCAGGTGACTGGCTGTGTAGTGTGGTACTGGAAAAGATGGATGCTGCAATCTTTTAGTTTATAAAAAGAGAGAAGTGCAGATATAATAAAAAAGAGCTTGTAGCTCTATGTACAACACAGAAATACTGCTGCCAGTTCCAGAGTGTACTATGTAAAACAGATGAGAAAAAAAAAAAAGAGGGAGTACAGAGGAGAGTTCCAAAAATTATTTGAGGGCTGCAGGAAATGCTTTCTAGCAAAGGGCTCAATCTGTTTAGCTTATCTGAAAGAAGAGTGGCATGCCTACAATCTACAGATAACTATGTTGAGAGAGAAGATCAGACATTAAAATATACTTAGGGAAAGGTGAAGCATCCAAGCTGAGGCCAGAAAAATTGAAAAAAGGGAATTAGAAACAATATTTTCAAAATGTGATTAAGCAATGACAATATGACTATAGGAGTATCATCAAAAACAAATCCCTTTTTGGGAAACATGGATTAGCCAAATCAACTTATTCATTCTAGTACAAGGGTAATGAAGGTAAAGGTGATATGAAAAATTCACATCTGGTGGATTGATTGCACCATTCTGAGCTTCTCAGTCTGTGAAACTCCAACCTTAGCAAGGCTGAGAGAGCTCCCCAGTGAAAAATGTTTAGGCTGTGACTGCTTTAAATTCTGCATGTTCAGATTTTTCAGCAGAATGAAATTAATAAATTGGTTTTCTTCACCAACAAGCTGTCAATTTACTTCCAGAAGACCCACTGCATCTATCATCTTTCTAGCAGCAGTTTATGTTGGTTTTATTTTCGTTCCTGACATCAGCTTCTGGTTCTTTCCTTTCTTTCTAATTCCTTTCTTATGTTATGATGATCAAATTTACCATCAGCAAGCTTTCAACCTTGCCTGTACAGGAGGGTTTGTCCTGATATTGGTGGCTTGTAATACCATTGCATTTGACTGAAGTGCAGATTCTAACATGTAGCCATACTGTCTGTCTCTACAAACTATGTACAAACAGCAATGTTTGAAAAAACTGTGCTCATTTCCCTCCTCTTTCCTTCTTTATACATTGTTTTAAAAACAAGTTTCACATTTTTTGCAGAACAGAGGCAGATTGCAGAAAGCAAATTACAACAGAATGAGAAAATTGGAAGCAACTGAACTTTTTATTGAAATTGAATGAGTTCTCCACATGAATGTTGTTCTGAGGCTTCTCTCTCTAACAAGCAATGATATAAATACAGCACTCTGTTTCTAACTGACCCTACCCTTCCCTTGTGCTCCCCATTTTCACAACCCAGATTCTATTTTGGATTTAGGTCTGACTAGGTTTTTTAGATACTAGGATAATTCAGATTTGTTTACCAACATTTCATTATCTTCAGTACCATTGAAGACAATGTGGGACTGGGTCTCTCTTCATTCAGCTCAGCTGGGCATGGTATCTGAGGATATAATCATCAGGGTTTAAAAGGAAATCAAAAAGGTGGGTATGGACAGTGGGATAAAGCAATTAACCCTGAAGTGTTTATAATTTCATGTTTTAGAAACAAAAGCTGTTGGAAGTAGTATAGAGGAAGTTTCAAACAGCCAAGAGATAAGTAATCTATGCAATGAAAGCTAAAAACATGGAGAAGCTGTTTGAAGAGAAGAGCAGAGAGTGAAAGGTTTCTTTGAGGGAAGCTGAAAAACCCTCTGAAACATACTATCTTCCACAAATAAGGGGACAAGAAAGAAATGAAGCAGATGCACTCATAATGCAGAGTTGAGAAAAGGAAATACTAGCATTTCTGAAGAGATGTCTCAAGTTTAACACTGTCTGACCACATATCTGAGTATGTCCCTTCAAGTGTCTGAATTTCAGAGCTGCTCTGTAGCCATCCAAATGTGCTGGATAAGTCTTGCAGAAGGAGCCTTGGCACTGTGCTGGCCTCTGCCTGCTGGGGGTTTTAGGGTCTTGGTCCACTTATTGGTGGCATCTTGTGCATCAGGCAAAGCATCAGCAAGTTGGGCAAGGGACGGGAATTGTCCCGTTCTGCTTGGCACTGGGGCTGCCTCCCCTCAAGTGCTGGGGGAAGTTTTGGGTGCCACAATGTAAGAAAGGCATTAAAATATTAGAGAGTGTCCAAATGAGGGCAACAGAGATGGTTAAGGGCCTTGAGGTGAAGCTGTATGAGGAATGACTGAGGTCATTTGGTCTATTCAGCCTGGTGAGAATGAGAAGAGACCTCATTGAAGTCTACAACATCCTTGTGAGGCTAAGTGAAGGAGCAGACACTGATCTTTCTGGTGACAAGTGACAGGACCTGAGGGAATGTCAATGTGAAGTTGTGTCAGGGGAGGTTCAGGTTTGATATCAGGAAAGGGCTCTCCCCCCAGAGGGTGGCTGGGAACAGGAACAGTCCCCCCAGGGAAGTGGTTACAGCACCAAGCCTGACAGAATTCAAATGGATTTGGACAATGCTCTCAGGCACATGGTGTGACTCTTGGGGACGGTGCTGTGCAGAGACAGAAGTTGGACTCAAGGATACTGATGGGTTCCTTCCAACTCTGCATATTTTATGATACTATGATTATCTTTCTGCTACCTCTCAGGACCATCCTGTTGATCCTGGGTCAGTATCCTTGCTCTAGAAAGTGAGCAGTACTGTCCATATTTGAGAGGTAAACTGCCCAAGAATTTGTGTAAAGTGCTGGTGCAGAGGGAATGGGTGTGCAATGTCAGACAGAACATGCTGGCAGCCCTGGGGAGACTGAGCGTGGTGCAGCTAAATCAGCAGCTGGCTGGGCTTGGTGGCTCTGGGGAACTTGGATGTGCCTCTACCATAATGGCCATTCTCATCAGAAGGCTACACAAGGAGCTCTGGAACCTCACTTGGACACTGCCTCCCTGCTGGGGCCATGTTCCTGGGTTTGCAGTGCCTGTGACATTTTCCAGGCACAGCTTTGACACCAGTCCTGCAGAGCTGACAAACTGCTGTCCTTTGGCCTTATCTATTCTGCACTGGACATGAACTCTCCGCCCTCACCTCTATTTCACATTGTCACACATTACCACACCACTCCCCAGACTCTGGACTACAAATGAATGTACTGGGAAGGGAACTGCTTTAATCCAGTCAGACCACACAAATGGCATTAGTTTTCACTAAACTGATGCCATTGTACTGAACTGATGTATTGAGTCTAAATCTTAGTGCATATTTGCTAATCATTGATTTAATCAGATCTACCCTTAAGATTGTCTCCATGTAGAGCTTTTACTGCTACAATTTAAAAACTGTTTTGGCCAAGTAAATACAATCTCTGTGTTTAGCACAGTTAGTAGAGTAGGCTCTTTCTTGGCTGTGAAATGCGCAGTGCTTCTTCTTTAGTACAGACTGCAGAAAAAAAAAATACTGTTTGGAAACTGCTTGATTACACTTTAACTGGGTGAATCCATCTACTGACAATTTTGCTGCCTCAAAAGTCTCTTCACCCTTGCTTTCTTGGTCTATTGAGAAAAAAGCTTTTGAAGTGCATCTGAATGTCTCTCCCCTAAACCAAGCAAAACATATTCTGTCTTCAATCGTTTCAAGCATCAAGGTGAAAGCACGAATTGTTTATTTTCCAGTCAGGATGACAATTGTCATTCTGCTGGAAATAATTTCTCAGGCTTCTGGCATGTTTTCTAAACAAAATCATATGAGAGACTTTTACACAGCCATAGCAGTTGATGCAGACACATGAGGCCACTGATTTTATAGGTATCTATCTTTGATGGGGCTCTGAACTGTTTTGCTTTGTTTAAAAAATAACCCTTCAAGAGATCAGAGATGTCAACAGCTGTATCAGCCTTTGAGAAGAGCAGAACAGAGAAGGGTAACTGCAGTGCTCATGCTTTTATTGCCCCACATCAGTCCCAGCTGCAGCTAGCACCTATGTGGTCATTAACACTAACAAACCTCAAATATGAATTTAGTTAGCAAATTACAGTCTGTGTGAGAGCTGAGGGAAGACAGCTGGTTTTTTTCCACACACCTTTCCCCTGAAAGTGCATGTAAGGCCTTGTCTAATTAGGATTACCTGCAGAGAACACTGAGAAAAAGGCCTCTTTATTGGTTTTGTCTTCCTCCAGCAATGCCTGAAACCCAGACTCCTATTAAACAATAATGATAATGTCAATTTGCAGTATTCATGCTGTACTTTGCATTCAGAAGGATTATAGGTATGTTTAGCAAAACTGTAATTATGGATTATTTCAACCAGAGAGAACTCATTCACTTGAGTGCACAAGGCAACATCTTTCCATTTCAATATAGCCACCTGCTTTGAGGCAGAGCTATCATGTGATGAATTTTTGTTTCTGCCATTAATCCTTTTACCATCTTTAAGATACAAAGTCAGTTAACCCAAGGATGCAGTTTAAAATGGGAGATAGGCTGATGAACTGCAATGTCAAGTTTATGACCTGGAAGCTGTGGCTTCCCAGAGGAATTGTGACTGCAGGTAAAGACAGGTTGTGAGTTATGTGTCCATGCCTCTAGAAGCGTATTTAACCTTTGAAGGAATAGGCAGCTTAAGCCAAATATAAAAGAGGAGACAGGGGACCTACGCTGTAATGAAAGCATTTAGGTAGAAGAGAAAGACCTAAACCAACCTTCAGGAAAAGTCAGACAACTCAAAAGCCATATCTATGCTTTCTGACACCACAACTGCTGAAGCAGCACAACACACCCAGTTAATAACTTCAAACCATAACTTGTGTTGTCTTTTGCTTTGTAGGGATATCATTGGAAATAAAAGGAGAGCTGAATTTAGTGGGGGAGGCAATTGGGAGACAAAGGATCCCAAGAGGTAGGAAATCAGGCTTCAGTAGTGGCTTTGTTCTTGGAACAGCTTATTCAGAAACCATGTGGGGGAGTCAAACAAGACTGCATCCTTGTAGTTCAGTTAGATATATGCCTAAGATTGCAGGAGTTTTTTAGAAGCTTTCAAGACAGCAGTGAGAGCTTTATAGCCCTTAATTGAATTAACCTGGAACTTAAACCTTTTAACAGAAATCTTTCATCTCAGCTGTTTGTTACGTAATTTTTAAAGGTAATCCTTATGTAACTTATGTGGTTGTAAAAGTTTGATTAGGGATTTCTACCCCTACCTGTCTGAAGTTTCTGCTTTTTTTTCTGTGTTATTAAAATCCTGCTGTCAGTCTGACAAACACATGCAAAAAATTGATGGGCAATACCCAAATTCCAAAACTTCCAATGGTCTTTCAAGGTTCATTTCTATGCTATGAAGAGTATAAAGTACTACAAATTTAATTAAGGTTTCCTCCTGCAGGAAAACGTTAGCTGTTCCTGCTGCAGGAAACTGAGAAATGCTCATAAGCACGCTGCTGAAGACAAGACACAAGGCAAATCTGGGAAAATCAAGAAGTGGGAGGTAACTTAATGCACAAATATATTTGGCTTCTCTGGCTTTAAGCCAATCAAGTTCACTGGAAAAGTTGGTGCAAAACCTATAAGTCACATAGATGCCACTGAGCACAAGGAGAGCATCTGTGACAGATTTTCTTTTTTTCCTGCAGTGAGTTACAATTGTTAAAGATGATGCAGAGCTGGAAAAACTGTCTGAGGAGCTTAATATTTCTCTGTGCTCAACACAGGAGCACTATCAGACACATAGTCTGAAATGCATCAAAACCCTGCAATGTATTGTAGCCACCTTTTCACCTGTGCTATTTTTACTCCTGTGTCTAATATTTAATGGATACTGTGAAGTTTTGATTTTTTCCCATTTCAAAACGGTAGAAGGAAGTTTGCCCAGCTGTTGTCACACAGTACAAAGAGTATAAGAAGTAATTTGCCAGATAATAAGTCAATATTAAATGACTATTTTTTAAAAATCATTAACAATAGTACTTCTGATAAGGCAATCCAGGTTTGCATCATGTAAAAATTTATCTTTTCTGTTAAATTGATTGCATTGTGCCACTGACCTGACTTCAGAGCTATAGTACTTGGCCAGATCTATCTATATAGGGATGGCAACTCTTATGTGCCCATAGTTGTGACTGTAAAGGCAAAGGTGTTTTTGAAACAGATCATGCCAACTTCAGGAATTGTCTGGGTGGACTAAGACTTCAGCCAATTAGTAAGAATAATCTGCAGATTAGCAGTCTGAGCCATGGTCTCTAGGTATTTTCTCCAGTCCTTTTCCTTTCACTTTCACATCTTCCTCTTCTTCCCTCTCCAGTGCACTGGGTCCTGGCCTGTCTCAGCAGTGTAGAACCGTTGCTGCTCTTCTTCCTGGGCTCATGTGATGTTTGTGTAGGCAGCCCTCTCAAGCCCCTGCTGCAGAATGTGTGCACACCTGATGCACCTGGCCAGACCGGGTCGTTGTGCACTCTGGGCAGCTGCTCTCCTGCTGCTTCAGCAAGAGGCCAGAGTCCCTTGGGCATACACCCTGAAATAATGCCAGAAACAGCTAACCACAGCTAACACATTGGATCATATCTGAGAAGTGTCTCAATGAACATATTGAGTGCAGGATTACAGATACACTGCAGAAATACCCTCATCCTTTTAGCTGAAGTTAGTGGGAGAAGCTAACACAAGGTGAGGAAGCAGTACAATCACATCACATTGCCCACAGATATTAATCAGGGCTAAATCACATCAAAGCTGATAGCAAAGCCTTTGAGTCAATGGGGATTTTTCTTGGTAGCTGAAGAGTTGGTATTAAGTGGCTGCATCTCTGTTTTTCAGAAATTAAATTGAAGACTAGAATTCACTAGGGAATTTGGTGTCACTGGGAACAGATCTCCATCTTTTAACATCTCTCCATGCCTTTCAATCTTGGCTTTCAACAGGACCAGAAAAGACACAGTTGTGGTCTCATATGATACAGTAGATTTGGGACAGCAGCAATCTTCTGCTTCACTGAGATGTCTCTTGCTGCAGGAATGAATACTGATGCATTCATTATTATGAATAATAACTATTATTATTATTATGAAAGGGCATGGGGCGAGCTGCAAAACTTGCAGAAAATTTCAGGTTTTGTGAGTAGCTGAAAGTATTTGGAAATTTTTTTTTCTTACCTTCTGTCAAGATCATCCGTGAATTGGTTTTGCAATATTTAAGCAATGTATTATTCAACTATACTATACTATATGTTCACAACTTGAGGATCATTAATTTTATTTTTTTTTCCCTTTACCCTAACACATTTCTTAGAGGTCAGAAACAACACCTTTTGCATTTAATTGAGTTCTACTTTAACTCTGTGTTAGTAACTCTGGGTTTTGCAGCTCAGGTACAAGCTGTCAGTATTACCAGTAATATCCTTTTAATTTTGACTCAAGAAGCAGCAATGACATAAGAGGAAACACTCTAGGACCAAAGACAGTAAGTAATGATGGCATTGATAATCATCTGATATGGTTGCTGAATGAGGAAATTCTCTGCTTTTCTGCAAGCTGTGATCTGTATACAGACCCAGACAGGTTTCATGCAGACAGTAAGTGAAAACTCTTTGAAGGTTTATCTTCAAGAGCAAGGTGACAATACCCATTGTTAGTAAATGGGGAAAAGAAGTTCCAAAAACTAAGAAAAGCGAGCAGGAAGGAGGTCTTTAGTTAACAGTGGTCTAAGAGATAACTTTTTGAGTATTGTGCCATGATTAATGATACCTTTTATATGTTACTTATGCTTCCAGATGCCTAGCAAATGGAAGGAGAGAACAGCAGGTAGGATATTACTACACCAAAATGAAAAATCTCTTCCTACTGTCTTCACATAGCTACAGCAACAAAGGCTGGTCCAGAAGTAAACCTAAATGTATTTTATAATCATTCTAGGTCATTTAAAAAAATGCCACTGAACTGGCAACCTTGAAGTAAGAGAAGAATAACTCACACATAAATCAAAGAGAGGCAGTAATACTCCAGTGCTGTGTACATGTACTTCAATGCATCTGGATGCAGTGTTCAATACCAGCTCCAGTCATTCAATCTGCTAATCCATTTTAGGTACTGAGTGATGCAGATCTTCCTCCTGAGCAAGAGCAGTACTTCATGTCCTCCCTTCACAGACACTGCAGCACAGTACATAAAGGCAAGGACATCAGTTAAAAGTCTTCCTTTGATTGTGGTAACCTTGGAACATGGTGGTGCAAAATACAGCTAGGTGCTTAGAGGAAAACATTGGTGGCTGGTGTTTTATTTTTGTTTTTGGTTTTTTTTAACTGCTTTCCTATTGCAACCCTTGCCTACCACATGCTGTCCAATGCAGTGCTCTCACCCCCAGAGGCTGCTGCCTGCACACTAAACCTTTCATGTCTGTTTAAAGATGACTCATCAAAAGTGCTGTCTTGACCTGCCCCAGCACCTTCTCTGCTCTCCACCTAGAAAGAGGAAGAATCGCAGCTCCTTCCACAATGCTACACTACCTAGAAGAAAACAAAAAATGTTCATAAGTATATCTGCATTTATCTTGCATGGAAAAAAGCTTGCTTTTATAGCCTAGCCAATAAAGAACTCAGTATCTTCCAGAGGTGCATCAAATTGTATTAATTGTGACAATACTAATCTATGTGCCTTTTGGCATCCTCCACATGCCTGATGCTTGTGAACACAAGTAATCAAACACTTAAGCACTATTTTTATAACTAAGACCTATAATTAAATTCAGGCACAACTTAACAGCATTGCACTGGTTAAACACTGATTAAAAGAGCTCAAAGTTGCCTTAGAAATGCTGCAGTACGTAGAGATACAGACTCCTAGAACAGGGATGATACTCTTCACCATTACTGAAGCAAGTTTTAATTCATGCATACTTGCTACTACATCGAAACAAGTAACTTTATTCCCAGAATGCTATAGAATCAGGTGTCAAATAACATGAGAGTTTTTTTCAGATATGCAATAAATAAAGGGCAAGGTGCGTTACAACTATCCAAGGTCAGTTGTCACTAGAGAAGCCATTAAATGTGATTTCAGCACACTCCAGAAACCAAATGCCAATTTGGAAGTAGAGCAATAGCATCAGTATGAAGCACTCACCTGCCACTGCAATAGCAAAAAAGGAAGGGCTGTTTCCAGTAATCACAGCTTCTTATTAAAACACCTGAAGTATTTACTCAATATAGCAAAATTCAAAGACTACTTTAGAAAAAATGCTATACCTGCAGGAGATAGTCTTCAAAGTACAGCAGTAACACAGACTGGTACTATAGGGATAAATCACTGTACACAGACTTTCAGTGGTGCATTGTAACAAAAACTGAATTCAGTCCACAACTGTGTGCAGCAGATGGATGATTTTCTGAAAGCCATAGCAATTTTAATAGCATCAGGAAGCAGGTTTCCTTCATTCCCATACAGCCTTCCCAGAACTACAGCTAAATTTTTTGCATTTTCTCATCATATATAACTGAGTCATGTCAATACACATTCATACTTGATACACTACCCACATAAGCATCAAGGTCATGATGTGAAACTGAGGTTTCTTCCCCCAGAGCTGGTATCATTTCAGTCAGTCAGCATCCACAGAACTGAACACCCTCTGTTCTCTTGCTTGAGCATACTGATAAATTCTCGGGTATGTGGGGACTGAGGGAACTGGCAGATGAAGCTCCTATCCATCATATGTGATAAGTCATGGTAGTCAGGTTTAATTCCCACTTACTGGAAAAGGGGAAATGTAACCCCATTTTTAAAAACAAAAGGAGAAAAGGAAGGTCCAAGGAACTACAGGCTGGTCAGTGTTACCTTGGTGCCCAGCAAGAAGATGGAGCCAATCCCCCTGGAATCTTTGCTAAAGCACATGGAAAATAGAGGCAATAGGTGACAGCCAACACAGCCTCACTAAGGGCAAATCGTGCCTGACCAATCTGGTGGCTTTCCACAATGGGGTTACAGCACTGGTGGGTGAAGGAAGAGTGACACACATCACTTACCTCGACCTGCGCAAAGTACTTGACGTTGTCCTTGTCTCTAAACTGGAGAAACATAGTGGATGGCCCACTGGGTGGATAAGGAACAGGCTGGATGGCCACACTCAGAGCTGCAGTCACTGGCTCAGTGTCCAAGGGGAGACCAGTGACAAGTGGTGTCCTCAGGGCTCGCTACTGGGTCCAGGACTTTGTTTAACATCTTTACTGGTGACACAGACATTGGGATCAAGAGCACCCTCACCAAATTCACTGATGACACCAGGCTGAGTGGTGCAGTGGACACACTGGAGGGAAAGGGATGTCATCCAGAGGGACCTTGGCAGGCTCGAGAGGTGGGACTGTGCCAACCTTGTGGAATTTAACAAGGCCAAGTGCAAGGTCCTGCACCTGGGTCATAATCACAAAAACACAGGCTGGGCACTGAATGGACTGAGAGTAGCCCTGAGGAAAAGGACTTGGGACCTTTTGGTCAATGAGCAACCCAAAATGAACTGGCAATGTGCACGCACAGCCCAGAACAACAACTGTGTCCTGCGGTACATCAAGCAAAGTGTGATCAGGAGGTCATGGAAGGTGATTCTTGCTCTCCACCCTGTTCTTGTGAGAATCCACCTCAAGTACTGCATCCATTGGACATGCACGAATAAGTCTAGAGGCTGCCCAGAGCAGCTGTAGATTCCCCATCTCTGGAAATGTTAAAACTCCATGCAACCTGGCCTTGGTGCAACCTGGTCTAGTGGAAGGTGCTCCTGCCCAGGGCAGGGGAGTTGAAACTAGATGATCCCCAAAGTCCCTGCCAATCACAACCACTCCATGGTTCTATGCAGTCAGAAAAGGAATAAGGCTCAGAGCAATACCTTTTGCATGAAAGTTCTAACAGCTTCTGTGCAAACACAGACAGCAGCCCCTCTCCCACCTAACATCCAGTACTACAAACTTTGCTTAGAAAGAGGAATATTAAGGCTCAGAGGTTGTTAAAAGTGTAACACTTAATGCACACTTTGCTCCTCTTTGGCTTTAAGCAGAAAACAAGAGTTAAGAGTTAAGCCAGCAGGAAAAACATGACCTACATGAAAATTCTTCTTGAGATAATTCTAAATCTGAATCAGTATTGTTAAATACAAAATTTATACTGTTTTTAGGGGAACTAACTCTTCATACCTTGCATTCTTCCTCTTTCCCTTAGAATTTCTCAATTCCCATGAGAAACAGCTCATCTCCAAGTCAGCAAGCAGACATTCCTCTTGAGGATTGCTCACATTAAATAAAGTTCACAGGTAAAATTCCATTCAACAGATTTTATTTATCAATTTGGTTTTGCGATTACAACTGCTTCAGTTTCCTTCCACTGAAGACAAGATACAAACTTTTACAGCAACACTTGCAGAGAACATTCGTAAGGTAACAGCTTGGTATTTGCACAAGTTGGCTTCAAGAAAAAGCCAGATAACTTGAAGAGTCACTACAATTCAGTACCTAAAACTGATTTAGGGGCAAGTACAACTACAGATCTATGAGCTACCTTCCACTTCAAAACACAAGGCCAAGAAAAACTGCAAGTTGTTACTTCAGGTTTTTTGCTAGTACACAGCACAGATCAGCTGATACTGCATTTCACAAAGGAGTAAATACTTTTGACAGTGAGGCAGCCAAGCACATGGTGAAGATGTATAACCCAGCCTCCCTTCCCCCAAACAACTAAAATGGGAAACAACTCAAGCCAGAACTCTGAACTTTGGAACTACACCTTGCTGGCAAGGCTAATGAGCAAGGCGTGTAGTGCAGGCCTTCTGGAGCGTCATTAAATTGATACAGCACAAACTTGAGTTTTTCAAATAGGCATTTGTACATGCCAGAGATCCTGGGTTTCCTAAAGTCCTAGAAAATAGTAGTTGCTGGCACCATAACAAATTTAGTAACTAAGGCAAGGTATCCCTTCTACCCTTTTAAACAAAATTTGAGGCAAACAAGTAAGCAATTTTAAGGCACTTTAAACATTATTTTTAGTTTGCTTTACCAGCATACTTTATCAGCAACCTAAATTAGGATAAGCAAAGCTCATGAATAAGCATTTCAGCAACATTAACTTTTTTTTGCAGCAATGTTTCCCATGCTATGAAGTGTTCTGTAGGACTTCTCTGCAAGTTTCCCAAAAAAGCCCTTTGAGGCCAAAGATTGTATACAGTGTATAGTTTCCTTTGCTGAGCTAAAGGCAAACTGTCATATTTCAAAAGAGTATTTTGTTTGCTTCAAAGCACAGAATACAAGCTCACGGATTTTTTTTTTTAACAAATAAATGTAGTAAAATAGTTCTTAGATAGGGAAAGGACAGATTTAAGTGATTTCACAATAAGGCCAAGGATATACCATCTAACTCACACACATACTGTTGCTGAAAACTGGCTGCTCACTGTTGTTTTCATAAACCTGAGCTGATTGTCTTAGTTTTGTTTAGAAAACCAAAAGCTAATGAACTCTAAGATACAGTACCGGTGAGTAACCTCTGCACTTTGTAGCAATTTGAGTTTTCTACGCAGCACAATAGAAACAATACCATTCAAACTAGAAGAACACAAGAAAGCAACACTATACACTTCAAGTTTCCAACTGAAATGCACTTAATTTGCTTCATAATTCAAGTCCCACTGCCATGACTATTATCTGCTATCAATGCTATTTTTGTATTGGGTGCCAAATTCCAGTCAAGTCAGAGCTAGTAAGACAGTACTACAGATTATCCTGAAACTGATGACCAGAGGATATCATCAGAAGCTATGCATTATGTGCTACCTCCACCACTTGACTTTATTTCTACTTCCATTTTTCCTCTGCATTTATTTTCACAGGTGCTCAAGTCAGTCTGCACTGGAGATGACGTACCTTTGATACTCGGATCATACGGCTGATCCAGACAAGGGTAAAAAAAAACCTAAACTATTTGGTTGAATAGATTTCCTTAACCAGTTCACTGCAAGGTGATACAACTCTGAAGCTAGGAAGGGGAGAAGGGAAAGAAAAAAGGTGTAGCCTGCAGGTTTACAGCAATCCTGACTAGGAACAAACCAGCAGATCCTCTGAACAATTCTTAATTGCTCCTTCAGCAAGCAGACATACAGGAGGGTAAAAAAGAAAAAAAACAATAACCCAAGCTCCTGAAATCAATTGCAAAGAGTTTTAAGAACCGTTTGAATAACAAAAACATCAGGATTTCCCAAACATCAGGATTTCAAGTATAAATGTGGGCTGTTGCCTTTTTATACAGGGAGTGAACTGAATTATATCACTGGTTTTATGGGTGGTCTTTGTAGGCCAGAACAAAAGGTAAACAAGTCAAAGCTTCTGTCTGTGGCTGAAAATTGCTGTACTGTACTCTTCACTGTAAAACAAAATCACTAAGGGACAGTTATTCTAGGGATTTTTTTTTAAACTGGAATGCTCAAGTCACATGTATTCTATATTCCTATGTAAAGCTAATACTTACAAGTTTTATTCATCTTTGAGATAGCTGGGACATGCTTACAGCCTACTGAAATTTAGTATTTTAAGGCACTAACATTAATTTCCCCATTAGAAGGATTATTCCTACATCCACCCTCAACATTAATTGGAAATGGCATAGGAATTCTGTTTGGAATGAAGTATTTTGTGAGGCAACTTATATTCTTGTTAAAAAAAATAGGGTTATGTTATTCTGTTAAGACATTACCTAATTCTACATTTTTGTCCATCTTTCTAGCAACACACTCTAAGAGCCATAAGCTACTATAAATGGTATTTCACTCCCTGAAATCAGTCACCAATAATTCACATCTTGATAAAACTGAAGGGATACTGTATCAGGTGTTGTTTAAATTAGCCTTCAGAATAAGTCATTTTAAGATTGTCTACTGGATAGTGTTGCCACTGAATAAGAATCTCTGAACATTCTACATTTGGCATATCAAGAAAAGTCCCACATCAGCAGCCACTAAAGGAAAATAAAACAGCCATTAGAACCCATGCAGCATATTGCAAGTAATCCTGTTGAAGAGATTCATATCACATCTTGCCAAGTATAATGTTGCAAAAATATTCATTTAAAGTCTTCTTTTAGAGATTTAAAGGATATTATGAACTGCTGTCTTCCACGAGCAACAGAAAATATTTTGGTTCAGTGAACTACAGGTGTTGGGCTACTAGTCCATTACCAAGGGGCAGGTCCTAAAGCGTGTGGTAATTTCGGTCTTTAGATCTGCAGAATTTGTACAGAAAGAAAATAACAGCCTGCAGACCCAGAACAAGGACAATTCCACCTATGAAACTTGCAGCATCAAATGTAGATTTGCGTGGAACAGGTACAGGAGCCACAGTAGTATTTGAACCTGTTAAATACCAAATTAGAAACCGTAAGTGCACAATGCTCACAACAGTTTTACAGATTTTAGTGCTGGATTCTTTGTACTAGGATTACTCAAAACACCAGTAAGAAAACAAAAAACAATCAAAAGTGAAGCCATGCCAGCATCTGTATTTAGATTAGTGGTACTGAAATTCTGATTAAATGCTCTTTGCACAAAGCTAGAGCTATTTATAGACAAACTGCTCTGAACCTCAAAACTGAGCAATACCCAGCTGGACTTTATTTTTACTTCAAAAAGCCAAAGCCTTCCTGCTTTACGTAGAATATATCATTGATATGCCCACATTTCCCAGCCACTGTTCCTTGCTCCAGTTTATTGGTTTTTGTTTTTTTTTTGCTTAAATTTAACACACATTGTTATCTTCTATCTACTGTACTTTACCACAAGAGTTAGGCTTAAAAAAAAAAAAACACAAACAGCTGAAGTCACAAATACAAGTCTGGAAATAACAGCCATCTGCTGATGGGTAGTTTTAAAGAGATTTACTTTGAGAGCTTTTCAGGAAATGGCATATTTAGGATTGACTTGGAAATAAAATACTTCAGCTTATTCCCATCACTGTAGCAGAATTTCACTTAACAGAAACAAAAAAACAACCCCCATTCCATTATTATGCTGCAAAAACAAAATACCACCTTCCAAAGACATAAGAGATAACAAGGGACTTCCCAACCACACTATTAAAATCATTGAGCTGATACCATCTGACTAACATGTTTCCAACTTTTTACATCTCACCAATTAGCTCTGTTTCTCAGGCTATATAAGCTATATAAGCCTGCCACTTGCATACATCACCCTAACAAAATTAGACTTGCCATAAAGTTAGAAGTGACAACACCAGATACACCAATACTACTTTAATGTTGCCACTTGGTGAATATTTCAAGATAATACTTTTAAAGCTACACTGATTTCTAAGTAATTTATACTTTAATTATGGCAGTTGTAGCAGTTACCTGCAGGAGTGGGTGCCGTGGTAGCTGGAGTAATGGTAGTTTTAGGCACAGGAGCATGAGTAGTTGCATTGGTGACGTTGGCTGTTTGAGAGAAGACAGTATGTAAACACCATAAACTCCAAAGCAAAGTTTGCAAGCACTGAAACTACTATACAAATTATTTTTCCTGTTTTGCTTTAAAAAGGATAAGCTTGGCCCTCAGTCTGTATCCCACACAATTTAGGTGAAGCCAAGTTTCTGCAACTAGGATTATTTTCAAACTTGCATACTATTGTTACCCAAATATTTCAAGGTTCTCCACAGATCAGTGATTCTTCAGACAACACGACTTTTCTTTCAAGCACTCATATAAATGCTAGTATTTGAACAAGTATCAAGAGATCTGCTTTAAGACAAGTGAGAATCTGCATCAAGGCAAAGGGCTTTCATCAAACTTTCATTAGAATCAGTATTAATTGTACTAAAAAAGTACTTAGTGTAATACCTCTAGACAGGAGATACACACTCATTCTTCTCCTGGCCTCAAAACACTAACTGTGAATGCCATCACTGGAATAAAACCACTTACCTAAAATGAAGCTGTCTCTGACCTCTTCCCCTCCCCTATAGATTAGCATTACTAAAAATTAATCAGTATTCCACTATGTGCCAGGGATAAGTGTCAACATTGGTGAATTTACTCAAAGCTAAACATCACCCTACTGTACATTAGGCAGTTCTGAGCCTAATCAAGTACCAACTTGTTACCTCCCAGCTCCTTTGATCAGCAAGTTTTTAAAGATTAGGTGATTTTTTAAAAAATAATTTCACTGTAGAGATGGCAGAGAAATTTTTTTGGGGGAAAAAAACCCCAACAAATCACCAAAACCAAACTCCTAAGAATTCATGATTAGTGGCAATTGCTAATCCAATTACCACTGAGCCAATTTTTAACACAGAAAATGCTTCCTGCCAACATAACTAAGAGTTTTCCAAAACCCACTTCTTCCAAACCTTGGAACCATTTGTGCATTCTGCACATCAGATTTTTAGTAGCCTATCTGCTACAGTGAACTTGGGAAGAAGCCCCTGTCTTTCATGTTATTCACCAGTTCCTAGTTTCCTGCCTGAGTTCATGCTTCTGTATTACCTATAGGAGTATGAGCTGTGGTGGAACTGGCTGTGGTAGCATTGGAAGACGCCGTGGTCACATTGGAAGATGCCGTGGTCACATTGGAAGACGCCGTGGTGGTTGCATTGGAAGATGCCGTGGTGGTTGCATTGGTGGGTGTCACAGTGACACTGGAAGTTGTTACAGTGACATTGGAAGAGGACTTAGTAACACTGGCAGTAGGAGAAACTCTGGGAGCTAGGAAAAAATAAAGAGTAACATTAGAGAGATTAATGACAGTATTGAAATGAAAAACAACCCAACAAAATAACATCAGCAGGCATAGCTTTAGGAATTTCACACAGCACTGAGTCCTACTGCAGTTTTAGTTTGAAATTACAAAGCTTTTGAATCCATCATACTAACATCAAAAGTTGCATGACTGAATAGATGAAAAAAATCTTGTCACAGCAGGAAGCCAAATCAAGCCGGCATTCAACTGGCAACTCAAGATTCCTCAAAGCAAACCTGAGTGAGAAGAACCCTACTGTCAAAGCAGAAACTGTGCATGCTTCACACAGGAGAACACTAGGTATAGAGCATATAGAGCCTGCTTCCCAACCTCACCACAACTGAGACTGAACCTGAGCTATCAAGTTCAACTATAAATCACAGTTGGTTAGTCAACTGAATCAGAATGGAGGGAAAACCAATCAAGAATTTGAAAGTTTAGCTATAGTTCCTGTTCAGAGTTGTTGTTGGATGTAGGTGCTGTCAGCTTCAGCACACGTTGTACCAAAAAACGCCACACAACCCCCAAAAAAAACAGTTGTAGTGGGTTGATCACACATAGATAGCTTATCTAAACTGATATATCAGCAAGCCTCCTGATGAAAAAGCATGATGTCCAGAAGCTTTTAATGCTCTTTCAAGTGAGGTTAATTACATCTTGAGCACAATTCAGCACGGTGGGAAATCAGAGCTGACTGTTTCTACAGAGATAGGTTGGATATATCAGAATCTACATTCTCTTGGCTCCCTCTTGCATCTGGGTAGTTTAAGGTCACCTAAAAGGCTGCCTATGTTTTTCCCATGTCAATCCCTTGAGGCAGTGTTGAGCCAAAGCAATTAAGAGTCAATAAGGTATATAGATTTCTCTCACACATACAGATCCCCTACTAGTCATTTCGAATTATAGACAATTTATTTCCTTGAATTTACAGAAGTTAAACACAACAACCCGATAATGTCACCACAAATTCAACAGGAACAGACAGTAGAAATGCTTCTCAGATACAGAAAAAGGCATTGTAAGAGCATACTCTCTTTGGAAAACACTAAACCATGGTTCTTTCAGCACTCCTGATTAAGAGGTGATTGTTAAAATTTTAGAAACAACACTCAAGTCCAAGTCAAAAGGAATTATTTCTGGCTGTCACCACCACAAGACAGCCTAAAGCAGCACGAAAGCTTCATCATTGCTGGTGTGAGTGAGCCAGTCCCTTTAGCAAAACTGTTTAATTCACCTAGACAAGATTATTCAGAATTTTCATTCACTACTCTAAATCTTAAAACCAGAAAATCCTGTCTTGAAGTCCACTTCTTATCAGCATTCAGAAAAACTGAAATTAGGGGGCTTTCACAAAAGTGAAATTCAACATCTTATCTAAATTTTTCATACCTGGTAAAACTGCTTTGCACAACAAGCACAAAAGTCTGAAGTAGATATGCAACTGAACACATTCGTAGCATGAAGGATTTATCTTAGGCAGTTCTATCCTAGACCCTGTATTTCAGAAATGCACGAATATTTGAGCTAGTTAATTAAAACTGGAAGGTCCATAAGCTCTTCATATTTACAGATAATATGGCACACACTACTCTAGTGAAGATACCAAAGTCCAGTAAATTAATTTTGCAGTTCATTGAAGCCTCAGATGGTAAGGGCTTGTTTCCTTTTGATTACATTTTTCCTTTAGGTAATGCAGCTATAAATAGCCCTACAGTAGAATGCAATTAAAGTATGGGAAATAAAGACAAGAACCTGGAGAAATTAATGTACACATGCATAAAGAGGAGAGCAGATTAATCTACTGTCAATCTATTTGTATTTTGATCACAGCAGAAGCCAGCAATCTAACCAGTCCAGCTGCTTTTTTACGTCAATCTCAGTCAAACATTGTTACCTTAAAACCACAATGACAACACATTCACTAACTGGATCAAGTAAGATCTTCTCCCAGTCTAGTTTTACCACATTAGTTTTAATTGAGAACTTACTCATGCAGCCATCAAACTCAGCAAACCCACATACAACCCACAACTCCTTCTGTTGGCATGCTCTCCAGCACATTTCACATCATATCCACCCACTCCAGGCACCTTGGGGTGACCTTTCACTTTTCTCCATGAAAGGAACACTGCTATCCACAGATCTTTGGCACTCAGCACGCTCATTTACCTCTCAAGTAACAACTACAAATACACTGGCTAACTTCAGTATTCTGAAACCAAAGTAAGCCTGAATCCACACGGCCTCTCTCTTGGTTATGGCAGGATCAGGTCAGAAAGGCTGGCACTATTTCTTCCCTTTCACATAATATATGAAAAGACCTTAGTGGGTTTGCATCAGTGAGGTGTGCAACAGCTGCCCTATTCCCTCCAGGAAGGCAGCACTCAAAGCACTTCAGGAGCTTTATGACTGTTTCTGGATAACAGATTTCAGGGGGGAAATTATGGTGGGTATACATCTGAGGAATGATCACAGAACGCACAACGGCCTCCAGCAAATGAACAATCTTCACTTTTGTACATTCCTCAACGGTATGTGGAAAACCTAGCACAGTATATCTGTTAAGACAGGAAGACATTCGGTAGAGGTAATTTATACCAGGTACACTAGGATTTCTAATTTAGTTTCAAAAACATCCTTCCCAGACTAACATGGGGAAGGATCAGATCTGCAAAAGTAAAGGACCAGGAGACGTTTTTAACAATGAGCTGTTAACTTCAGAATCTGTGGCAGGGTCTCAGACACCTCCTGCTGTGAAAGGTTCTCCCGGGGTCTTTTACATGGGATAACAGCAAGTTCCCCAGCTCTCGCCATCAGCAGACGCCTACTCTTCACTGAAAAAAAAAAAAGTAAAATTCTGATACTACGAACTAAGCTTTTCAGCCTGGGCAGGCTGACGTTTGCTCCCAAGATAAACCCGCCGTACCGGCTCTCGCACAGGGTAAATTCGGACACTCCCCTGGCACTGGAGGAAAGCAGGCACCAGCGGAGGGGTCCGTGGTGCCGGCACTGCAGCGCCCTCTCCCGCGCAGCGGAGCGGCCCCAACCCCGGCGGAGCAGCTCCCGCCGGCGGGGCACGGCTGCACGGGAGATCCCTACGGGCTGACCGGGCAGCCTCAGCCCCGGCTGCGCCCAGCGCCGCTACGCAACGCGGCCAGGGAACACGGAAGCGCCTCCACACAACTTTTTGTTTTGTCTTTTTTGCGGCTGTCTCCGCGTTTTGGGGCTCGCGGCACACTTCGCGGTTCTCGGCCCCGCAAACACTCTGGCAAACAGCCCACAGAGGTGTGGGCAACAGGGGGCAAACCCGCGGGACGAGTAACGGGGCTCACAGCGGGGTAAGGGACACGCGGCAGCAGGGAGGGCCAGAACTACACGGCTGCAGCAAGGCACCACCGCTCCCAGACCCCTTCCGAGGGTGGAAGCAGCCGCGCACAATTCCCTGGCACCGGCTCCCCCTTCCAGCGGGGGATAACACAGGATAGCGGGTCTTAGACCGGCACAAGCAGGAGAGCGGCCCAAAAGCTCGACGGGCTGCGGCCGCGGCGCCCAGGAAGCGGCGGCGGCGGCCGAGGAGCGCCAGGGGAGCGGCGGGCGGGTCCCGACGGGTTCCGGGGCTCCGCAGCGCTCCCGGCTCGCCGCCCGCGGAGGGGCCGCACCGACGGACAGCCCCGGCGGGGCGCGGAGCCCGCCTCGCTCCCCACAGCGCCGGGCACGGGGCGGGGCTGCCCCGTCAGCAGCTCCCGGAGGGAAGGAGGGGGGAGGGCGCGAATCACTCACTGCTGCTCTGCGCTGCCACCGCGGCCAGACCACACAGGCAGCACACCACGACGACGACGGGGGACGAAAGTGTCCGACGCATGGCGGCGATGCGGTGAAACGAGGGGGCTGTGGCTCCCGCTCCTGCTCAGCACTTCCCTGCCTTGCCTCGCTTCGCTCCGCTCCCGCTGCCGCCGCGCGCCGCCGCCCCGCCACGCCCCGCGCCGCCGCACGTCACGGGAGCGCCCCGAGCTGGCCCCGCCCCCCTCCCGCGGCGGCGCTGTGGTTCCTCCGGGCTCCCTCCTGCCCCCCCGTTTGGCGGGCAATGGAACGGTCCGCAGCGCTCAGCGCGGCGCTGCACCCGCACGTGACCCCGCCGCTCCCCCGGGAAGGAGCTTTTCCCGCGCGTCACGCGCCGTCACGTCACCGCGGCGGTCCCGCCCCCTCGCTGCTGGGCCCGCTCATTGGCTGGGAGCGAGGCGGGGGCGGGGCCGGGGCGCGCGGCGATGCCGGTCCCTTGGAGCTCCGGTGCTGCTGGCGGGGGTGGCGCTGCCCGGTGGGGACGGAGGTGCTCACACCCGCTGCCCCTCCGCCGTTTCTACCGTGACGAAACAGCGGGTTGTACTGAAGTTGTACTTAGCTGGTAGTTTAAACGAATCGCACGTAACCTTAGCTAGCGTGCCGCACTTGCCCAGTGATGTCCAGCTGCGCTCCCAGCAGGTCTGGTGCCATCGCAGGTGGAAGCTGGGAGTTTGTGTAGGTCCAGGGTGAAATGGCTGCGATAGTAGAAGGGAAGCGTGCTACAAGTTGTAACCCATATCTTTACACCTGTGCTGTAGAGAGCACCTGGAGAAGGCGCCTTGGTCATCCCACCACTTCTTTTCGTGGACTTGGCAGTGTCGGGTTTGCAGTTGGACTCGAAGAAAGGATTTATCCAACCTAACTAATTCTAATAATCGGTGATTTCCCCCGGACCACTGGGTAGAGTTCCCCCTTTGCCTATCACATTTTCTCTGTCCTTTGTTCTTTCCTAAGGCAGCTTGAGTCTATATATATATCATAATTAGTCAACTCTCTGAAAATAAAAGTTTATTTGTGTAAATCTGCCTCAGCATTTTGTGCAGTGCCAACACAGGTGAATGTTGGGAAACCGAGGCAAACATTGATGTATGTTTGTATTCAAGGAGAGCTAAGCTAGAGCTATAAAGCAAATTTTATTATGGTCTAGGTCAAAGGACAAATAGAAGAGTTATAATCAGGACAATTCCCCTTTGGTTCTCCTAAGTGTGAGCTGGACTTGGGCACTAAAGAGGAAACTGCCAAAGAAATCCCTAGCTTAATCTTCCCATTTTACTTTCTTTCCTCAGGGTGTTATATTGCCAAGAGACCAATACAAATGCAGAAATTTTAAGGCAAGCTACCTATCATGGTTACTGTGAGCTATGGAGGGGCCTGTAGGGCTGCTGGTAATACATAATTTGGGTACAGAGCTTTCTGACAAGGTTCTGTACTGTTGTATATTGTGGTGCTTCCTGCTAGCAAGCAGGATGGGTAATGCTTTGCCTTCCTGCAAAGAAGTCTCAGGAACAAAACAGAAAGGTCTGCAAAGAAACAAAAGCTAATCAATTGTGTGATATGAAATGGAACCTTGTAACAGCTGCATTAAAATTACCAAACATGTTCTGTTGTATGTAAATGTCAGCAACATCAGAATTTAGTTCTGAAAAGTAATAAGGAAATGGGAGTCGCACACTGACTTTAGTTATCTCTCATTCTCAATTTTTACTGGAGTGGTAGTGTAAAATAATTTAGTTATTTCTACAGTATGACAGAAGTTTCTGGCCTTTTAATAAGAAATAATTTTCACATGCATTATTAAAATATGGTATTTCTGCTCTACCTTTGAATAAACAGCATAAATTGAGGAGCAGCATAAATAAAAATTGCAATGTAACCAAAATTGCAGGGAGCATGGAATAAGGGAGTTTTCTATATTCCACTCATCCCTCCTAGCCATACCTGCAGAGATTTTTATGTCCTTCTGAGACAAGGGTCTGCTGCTTGGATCAGGGCTTGATTCAGAGGGTCTCTTGAGATTTCACTAGACATAAGGTATTATTTGAACTCAGGTTTTCTTTTTTGCAGGTCTTGTGGGTTATAAATATACCTTCAGCAGTTATCAGTGTTTTTTGAGGAATTGCAGTGGCAGTTCTGTTGATGTGCTGGACACATCAGGTGTAATGGTTGCTGCAATCTGCATTTCATGAGGAGTGCATACTAAAAATCTCTTCTTTTAAGAAAGTAATAGGACAGTTAAGTTAAATAAGATAAAAGACAAGACTAATCAGTGTTTATGTATATGGAAAAAGTGGGAGAAAATTAAGTACATAAAAAATAGAGCTAAGACTACCAGCAAGGGCAAGAACATTTCCAATGTGAGTGAAAACATGTTTATCATTCTAGGGGCTGGTAGGAATCCAGGGAAAAGATAAATGTGGTTGTCTGTTTTTTCTTACAGTCAGCATCTTAGGACTTTGTTGTAGCATACAGTCAGCAGGATCACGGCAGTCTGGGTTGTTGTTGTTGGATTTAAAACACCACATTCATCACTGGATTCAGTTCTCATTGCACTGTTATATACTTAGTGGTTAGTAAGGCATTTATCTCTGTTTTGAATCTATAAGGAATTCCAAGCACTGCATTACTGGAAAATTATGTAAAATCCCTGACAAAATGGGCAGAACCTAAGATTGTGCACATGCCTATTTTAGGGAAGCACATTTGAAACAGCAAATGCCCAGGATTTAGAGCAGATTGCACTGTATCAATTGGTGCTTGGCAAGATGTGATAATGGACTGAAGAGATTCCACAGGAGTGTACAGCAGTTTGGGATGACAGCAGTAAATGAAAAACTAAATTTAGTAGATAAACTGAAGGGAATATATATTTCCTTAATTTTGTAAACATTGGTTCCTATTTCCATACTGTCATTTCAAGTGCAAGGAAAGAGAAGTGCATGTGAAGTTTAAATACGTGGTGGGTGTTTTAGCAGGGAAGATACAGCATCTAAGGAGGTTTTGAGGTATTTGTTACCATTACATAATGATGCATTATTGCATCCTGGTGCCATTCACCAGAATGGTGAATTGTTCAGAAATAACACATTGACTCCTGTGCCCGGAGCTTTGTAACCTTGTTTGTCCTTGCAATAAGAGGCAGGTATGGCAGTAAATCCTGCTGTAGGGGTGTGTCCAAGCAGGATTGGATAGGGCCCCAAGGCACATCCAGGACGGTGCATGCCGTGCTGTGTGACATCAGGGGGTGCATTTAAGGTGCCTCTGTCCCCAGCAGGAATTCTGGGTGAGGACACTGGCACCTGTATTGTACAAGCTGCTTGCCTGAGACAGGCAAGGTGGAGCTGTGCTTGGTACACACGAATTCTGTGTTACAGGTACTCAATCAGCCCCCCCTTCCCCTCCAGGTGGGGTGGAAAGGCTGCTTTTAATATAAAGAACAAATAAAATAATAGAATGGTTAGTGATAATAAAATAATATTAAAATATTTTCTTAACTCTTTTAGAGATAGAAATACTGGCTGATGCTTTTAGCCTAAGCCAATCCAGAGACATGACTTGAGAGGAAGAATGGAAGGCAAGAAGTCTACTTACCTCCAGGTAAAATGGAGTGGAAGGAATAAACCTTTCACCTGTGCAGCTGCAGCCAAGCAGAGAATGAGGTCAGGCTGATTTAGGTGACCAAAGGAAAATAAAGCTAATGTTTAGATGGACTTCTTGCAACAGTATATCCATTTACTGTTTTTTAAAGTACTTTTTTTTAGTTGGTGATAGTATAATACAGTGATAGGCTTTGGCCTGTGTCAGGGCAGGAGCATATTCCCTAGGAGTTTAGCTGTGTCCTCAAAGCTGGCTGGCTGATCAAAATGTCTTGGTCAACCTGGGAGTTTTTCAAGTGAAAGAACTTCAGGAAGGTCTCCACAACTTTTTCTCAGTAGATATTTTTGTTCTGAGGCTCTTGCATCTGGCTCCTGCCTGAGATGTAACACCTGTGGGCTGCCTGTGCCTGGCCCTGGGTCCCACTCACCTGGCATCTGCTCTTGGTGTGTTTTGATGGCATGGAGCAGTGTTCTTCCCTCACAGCAACTAAGTACAGGCACAATTGAGCTCTGTTGATCTGGCCACCCATTACTACCTCTTAACATCCTAAAGCTTATCAGAATTACAGTATCAAGATTTTTTTTCTATGAAGTTTGTAAAATCATTCCATTTACCCATTTTCTTTGTGCAATAACTGTATTATATCATTCTGATCCATTGGATGTGCTGCATAGTTGATGTTCTCAGTAAAGTTCTTTCAAAACCAGTCCCTCTGAATACCTTCTTTTCTTCCCTGGGATCGGCAGCAAAAATTTTTTGTCTGACTTACAGCTGGGGGTCATCAGTGAATTAGTCAAGGGTATCCCAAGCAATAAAGTATGTGAAGGGCAATAGCAGAGAATTGCAGCCATGATAGTCTGAAAAGGAAGGTGAGGCTGGTCTGTAGAAAGGTGAAATATGTTGTCAGAGGTCTGTCTGATGCCGTGAAAATGGATGTATACTCCAGATATCCCAGGGCTTCCACAGATCCTGTACCTACACAGCTGAGGAGCCATGCTAACAATTTCTGCTGGCTTTAGCAGCCCTCCTGGATGAGATTCAGAAACCCTCTGACCTCAGGTTAGGTAAACTACCTTGTAGATAATGATTTTGGCTTCCAACTTTTGTCTCATCATTGCTTGAATAAGTAGGGGGGGATGATTGGAGCCCGCTGTCTCTGCTGTATTAACACAATGTCCTTGTGCTTTTAACACATAAGCCCGTGCAAAGAAAATTGGTGTGTAGTCTGAGAGCTTCTTTCATCACTTTTAATTTAAAGCAGTGTCTAAGGGAGTGTTTTGCTGGAGTAAGAAGCTCATCATAAAACCCCTGTAAAGCAAAACTTGAAAGATACCAGTTTTTCTTACAGTGGTGACACATTACATAAATAAAACACTGTGTAATCCGGTAAGATAATCCTTTTCTCAGAATGCATGTTGCTGCCAGCTGTTCTTTATAGGAGGGAGTTTTTTTATATGGTTGCTGGGAAGGGAACTTCTCCAAACCCAGCAGCTGACAATGAAAGGCTTCACCTCCCCATTTGATGACTGCCCCTGAATTTCCCAAGTTTGTGCAGATCCTATGACTTGCCTCTGGACTTGCATGTCCTCTGGATGCTTGTGCATGCTATTTCTCTGGTATGGCACGCTGAGAGGCAGCACGGTGCTCCTAGTGACTTGATCAGAGATGTAAGTTGTAGCAGAAAATATGTTACAAAACATCATTTTGGATTAATATGAATATTCCATTTCTGTTTCATTGCTCATAGCCTTGGACTCCAGCTTGCAGGCACTGGGGAACCAGGCTTGAAAGATGCACTGTTTTTCCTTTGGGTGTCCTCTTAATACTGGATGAAAGATTTTACCATGTTTTTTTCTGGTTGAGTGTCCTGCCATGACCAACGCAAATACAGTAATTATGGCTTGCCTGAAGAATTGTTATGCCTGAAATTCCAAATATTTCCTGGTTGTACTCTTCTCTTCTTGTTATAACTTTTTTCATGTGGTGTAACTTCAGCCAGTTGTCCCCTGCCCAGTTCCCATGCATTGTTCTCCTAGATCCTGAGTGTATGATATCCAGCTGCACATCCAGCCATTATCCTTGTCACCAGGTCTGTGACTTCTGGCACAGGATCAGCTTTCTGATACTTGATGAGGCATTTGCCTGCCCTCAGAGTCCCTGAACATTGCCCACTGCCAGAGCATGAGTTTCTAGGCATCTGACATCTGCTCAGATCAGGTCATTTGGACTCAAATCACATACTGTGTTCTGCTTTGATCCCTTGTGGAACATTGGGGAGACTGGGGTGCCAGTCACAGAGCAGACCTGTTGGTGACCAAACCAACAGCAAATAATCAATCAACTGGCCTCCTAACATTGTCCTCTGTTAGCCTTCAGAACTAAAATTGCTTTCCTGACTTTAAATATCTGAATATAATTTAAAATCCTTGCAAGAAATAAGAGCCACTAATCTGTCTCAATACTGAGTATGCAAAACTATATTTTCATAGCAGTAGTCTCTGTTACTTACAAAAAGTAATTCAGCATAAAATATGGGGGTTTATGAAGAAAATATCACAATCCATTTTAATCTTTAAGACCTATGAAGTTAAAAAAATTACTCTCTAGACAGATTGATTTGAAATGTTCCTACAGAAGATTTAATTCCTATATAGTAGTCTGTGTATAGATTGCAGAATGCTTTAAAAAATGGAAGGATTAAATGTGTTACAGGCTTCTTAGCTAGCTGCAGATATACAAAGGTATTTTAGGTTAAAGAATCTTTTTGCTTTGTAGCATAAGTAAAGAAAAAACTAAATCCCCTTGCTAAAATTAACATGATGTTCATACTCAGAGCCTCTGGAGATCACTCTGGGTCTATGCCCTCTTCAGGCATTCAGTTAAACATTTGTTGATTTGTTAAATTCGTTCCCATTTAGCAAATAAACTTAAGATCGTTACTTTTCATGAAATTCATGGACTTACGCTTGGACAAAATCAGATCTCTCCAAATGCTTCCCTAATTCAGCCTTCCCCATCTTACCCTGGCACTGTTCTGTGAGGTTTAGAGGCTCATATGGTGAGCCCAGGAGCAAAGGTCACTCGGCACAGCACTCTTGGCAGGGCTGGGAGTGGGGGTGGCTGAGCTGCACTCTGATGGTGGCTGGGTTGCCCTGGCACAGCAGGGCTGGTTTAGCCTTGTGTCTGCATCCAAGCTCCACAAATGAGTGCTCTCTCCTTTGAACCTCCAGTGCACTCGGTTATGGCCTCTCTTTCCAGCCTGCATTTTGATCTTACACATACCTTCTTTTAATGCTCACCTGGAGCCCTCCATGCCCCAGCTCTGCACTGTGTGTCAGAGAGATCTTGCATGTACAACATCACTAACACTTGCAGTCATTTTGAATTATGTATTTACATCCACATACAACCTTAACTGTATTGCAATAACTTTATAAACAATATTTTTCTCTGTTTCAGTGGCAACAGTCACTTTTTTTTTTTTTTTAATTGAGACCATCTGCTATAAATAACTACTTAAATCTTGTGCCTGCTTCAGCATTTCCTGGTTTTAGCCTCATGCAGCCCAACCTGATTTCAAGTTTTTAGTTTATAGTAGTCAGTGCAGGATCAAATGTTAGGCCTTCACTGAGGCCACAGTCCTACAAACATATTTTTCTTCTTTTTTGTCTGATCTGTCATTTTCCCATATCAGTGCTTGTAACTGTACAATCATATTAACACTATTTTCCATAAATTGTAGGTGTGCTATGTTCAAGATAATTTTCTCTTTTTCTGTAAAAAATAATTTTAAACACCTTGTGAACATTTCTTTTTAAGGGGAAAAAAACCCAAAAGTTTCCAAGCCATTCACATGTGCAAGAATGGTTTTGTAAGTGAAAGTCATCACGGTCTGTAAAAAGCTGAGTGGGAAATAGTGCTCTACCTTAGAGCAGTCAGGAAAACCATTTTGGAATCATGGATTGAAGGTCCCACAGTTAATTGTCTTGCAGGCTACTGTAGGCCATTTGTTATATGTAGGTACAGCCTCCAGCGTTTGGAGGATCTCCATGTCCTTGATCACTTGCCTACAGGAGAGGGAAAGTGCACATGGGATCCATCTCCATCCAAAGCCAAGCTCTGCAGCCTCTGTTTTGTGTGGGGCCATTACAAAAGCAGGCATCTGTTTCCTACTGACAGGCTACACTCCCTACACTCTTTAGAAAGTTCTTCACAATGAATGCTGTCCTGGATTAAGTAGCCTCCAGCTGACACTTTAGGAGAGGTGAAAATACTGTGGCTTTATGCAGCTACATTTATTTAAAGAAGCAAGTGTTGTTCCATGTGCCCCAGCTACAAACGGCCACTACTTTTGAGATGAAGTCAGGAGACACTGTGAGAGTTGACAGTATTGGAAGTGACTCCCTGTGAAATAACCATCATTTCCTTCCTTTACAGCACTAATCTGAATCCTGAAAACAGTCCAATATTTTGCGCTCTCTTTGATTTTCAGTCTGTCCTTCTCCCACGCCGTGGGAGGACAAGCTGTGCCTCCTGCAGGCTCTGGCACGCGATGGATGTCAGCAGAGCTCCATAAAGCTTTGTACTGCATCCCATCCCACCCCACCCCATCCAGCAGAGTGGTACCAAGCAAGGAGGATGCTGCAGACATCCCTTGTCCAAGTGGGGACATCAGAAAATCTGAACAGATAAATACCTGGAAAGTACCTGGCTGTCCTTGTTGTACACTGTGGCTTTTTTTTGCTTCCTCATGATTAAACTTGCACTCAGATTTAGGAGGGCCTGGCTGTAAGATCATGGATCCTTCACCTTTCAGATTGCACAGAACCGGTGGCAAGGCAGCAACTGAAGTGAATGTTGCTGTTATTAATATATCCAGCTTTTGGTTTGTTCTCTGTAGGTTTGAAAGTTATGTTTTGTTACTATTAAGGATACTGTTTTTCTGCATGGTGCAGTAACATGGAAACTACACTGAATTTTTCTGTCTGTGGTAATACTTAAATATTTTGTTCTCTTCCACCAAGCAAACTGCTCAAAGCAATATTTTTGTTTATTACATTCCTGAAAATTTAAAAGTTTTAACAGGATAGTCCTGTATGTTGACCTACTGAGAACTAACTTCTAGTATGCATTTGCTAAAATAATGTTTTTCAGGTTGTGACAGCAGAGCAGAGCCTGGAGGTTTTGTGACACACCTCCCTGTCTGTCAGGGCCCACCTTCAGCTGACACTGAGCTCTGCAGCCATGAGTTTGTAACCTTTGGTCCTGGAGATGCCCTGGCAGCTTCCTTAGTTTTGCCATAGGGTTTTCTAGCTTGAGTAATGTGGGGAGCTGGCTGGAAGGTGATGTGGAACTGGGAGCTGTTCCTATGGTGACTCTTGCTGGCCATCTCGAGAATTCCTCTTCCTTTGTGATGGATGGGGCTTTTATCCAAGGAGAGAGCTGGGGGATGAAGGGCTGCAGTTGCAGTGTCCCTTTGCTGCTATTCAGCAAAGTCCTTTTTAGCAGCTCCCTCAAGCTCCCTCTCCTTCCTTTACACTCACCTTTTTTCTTTCCCTCATAGGTCTTACGCCAGCAAAGTCTGGTTTAAATCCATCTCTTAGCCAATAAAGGAGCTAATGAAAATGTACCCATAAAAAAGCACTCTGTATCCCTGTTGTTGGTCTGTAATGACTCTCCACAGAGCAGCTCAAGATACTTATCATGACAATTCCCTATGGCTGCTTGTGATTATTCCCACTGTACAGTTGAGGAAGAGAGGAGGCAGAGACGATGCTCCAAGCACAGGCTCAGCTCTGCCTCCCCTCATGCTGCTGCTGGTGGCAGAGGACAAGACTCCTGTGAGCACAGTCAGGGCTGTGAGGGCAGGACATAGCTGGCTGGGGTGGGATACCCAGCTGCTCCCAGCCCTTGGCAACTGGCACAGGTGGGCAAGCAGGATACTTCTTTGTCTAAATAAAATTACAGAGCTGAATAAAATGGAGACCAGATACCGAGTTAAAGAGGCCAGAGTGCTCCCAGAGTAGAAGACTTTTTCCAGGGTGAGAAGAGGATGTAGGCAATGGGAGTGAGAGCTGTGAGGAGGTGAAGAGAATCCTCCACGCTGCCTGGGAAAGGACTCGTGAGAGAGAGAAGAAATTACTCTCAAGAGTGATGATTGGGGAGAAGCAAGCATCAGGTGTGCTTGGGTTTGAGGGATCGTGGCAAGGACTTGACTCCTTTTCTGTGGAGAGGAGACTGGCTTTGGGGTGGGGAGCAGAGAGTCCACTGATCCTGTCATCCTCCATCACCATCTGACCTGATCACACTGTGCAGTCAAGAGCCCCATCAAGCTCTCAATAAGCTTTAAGGAAAGTGAAGAAATATTTAGATTTTTTTCTCTGATTTTTTAAAATTTTGTTACCTTGTTTTGAGAGCCTTTCTCAGAAACTGATTCATAAAAATGGTAGTTAAATTTTAACTAAACAGTTGCTCCCTGACTGCTGCCTTGTAGCATGCAAAATTACTTCAACAGACTAATTTTGGAGTGGGATGCTTTGTCCTTTGACACGATGCTCCAGTACAAGCAATTCTGTGTAATTGCCTCAGTCCTCTCATCTCATTACAGTAAAATGAGCTTGTGTCTCGTTAATTCCAGCAGGCCCTGGTTGCAGTGCAGATACATGCCAAGCACAGAGCCTCCCAGAACATTACTGGCTGACAGAGGCATCTCTCACCCTTTTCAGATATCAAAGTTATTTGTCCTCTGCCCTCAGGGTAAAGTAGTTTTGCAGGAAGTATCGGGAAAGCAATCTAAACCTCAGAACAGAAAGGCACACCCAAGGGAACACCTTTCTCAAGGGTGGAAAGCAACTGTTAAAGAGGGGGAGAGCGAGAAGTAGCAATCTTCTCCTTTGATGCATTAACACATGGAGTATGTGCAATATGCGTAACGAAACTCTTGCAGAGACACATTCAAGGTTGACTGATTCCAAATTAAATCCACCTTAAAATTACTGAAGCAGTTTTCGGTCCCCTTCCCACATGACATGACAGCTTTTTTCCTGAGTAGTAGAGTGAAAGCACAAGCTCTGCCTGGAGGAGGATGATGGAGCTGGGGTCAAACAGTGCATGCAAGCTGCCACAGCTCCCCTGTGTGCAGAGGTGCCTGGGTACATGCAAACTTGTTTCTATCTGATGTGTAGACCAAGTAAATCTAAGGGTGATAAAAAATGACAAATTCTAGCCAAACAGAAGGTGCAAAAGGTGCAAGATGGGCTCTAGCACAAATACATTGGATAACATTGCTGGAAAAGAGGATTCACAGAATTTTAAGACCTTGGTGACACCCACGTTGGAAACAATTTAACGGCCAGTCTTATTTTTTTCCAATACCAGTTTATGTTCTCTCAGAAATATGTGTGCCCTGGGAACCTGGGCTTGCTGCTGTTCCATGAACTCCAGTATCAAAGAAGTGACTTTTGCCTTTTTCTTTCCACTCCAGGAAGCTCATAGCATTTAGTGCCTTAAATCCCTCACACTAGGCTTCCACCTCCAGCAGCCCTCCTGCTTGCCAGTGTTACTACATTTTGCTCTATCCAACCTGGGACCTTGAGGTGAGAGCAGCTTCTCCTCCCAGACTCTTCAGCATCTTGGGAAAGAAACTTTTCAGCTGCACTTAGCATTTCTGATCTCAGTGTTGGCAGCTGCCCAGCCTGCTCAAATGATTTACACCATTGCCAATGGGAAAGCTTTTATATAAGGGAACATAAATAATTTTCAAAAGTGCTTTAACTGTCATAAAGTGTCTTAATGGGTAGCATTTAATCTAAACAGAAAATCTCAAATGCCTATGTCAATTATATGTATTGTTTTTCTTAAATATTAAAAGTTAGGATGTTCTTTTTTATTTACATTTTATGACTTTATGCCAGTATGAGGGAACATTTTCTGTTAAACTTAGGTCACGTTTGTCATTTCTCGACTTTCAGGGTTTTGTGTGAGATTCAGAACTCCCCTTCCACCCGCAGAGCTGAAGCTGCTGGCAGCAATGACTAACACTTGCCCAAGCCTGAGAAGCTGCCTGAGGTCCAGGAAATCTAGAGTTAAAGCTGACGTAATTATGTCTATTACTTTAAACACATTTAAGCAGGTGATAGGTGTGCCTGGAGATCTGTAGGTAATCCACTTCTGCATTTCTGGGGTCCTGCTCACAAATGTGAGTATTTGAAGTAGGCATTGAGTTACTATCAGCCCTCATTTAGGCAAGGACAAGGGGCTGGAGGAGCTGAGCCTCAGGCAGGGGATATAAGAGGACAGAGACAAGGTTACAGATCAAAAAGTGTTCTCACTAAAGCAGTATGGTCTTGCTAATACAAGCAGATTAGAATTCTGACTGAAAACCAAACCTTTTTGCTTTAGGGAGAAGAAAAGCAGTTCCCAGGTTATTATGTGAATAAGATCAGATCAACAACTTGATTTTTGTGGAAATTCACCATTTGCACAATCAGATAGCTGGGGAGACATACCTTCAAAAGTAGGACCATAAACTGACTCTCCTTCATCTCCCATTCCAGTTATGGTATCTGCAAGGTAGATAAAAGTAATCATCAGAGACCATAGTTATCACAGGCATTTGTCACAGACTTGTAAGTGAGCAGCTCAGCTGAGGTCAGAGACGTGGGTTGCCCATCAGCCTGGAGGAACAACTGCTTCCATCTCTGTTGCACTACTGAAATTTTGACAGATCCTTGGGCAGAGCCCTGCTTCCATTCCAGGAGAGGGTCTCTCTATGAATTATTTCATGCAGTGTGTTTAATTGCTGCTGCTCTGAGAAGGTCCAGCATTTCCTGCTGGAAGAGCTACAGCAGTGGCAGTGCTGAGCCACGGAAGCAGTGCCCCAAAGAAGGATGTCTGTCAGAGGGAGTAGGGTTAGAAGAAAGAAGGATGAAAATCCATCTGTGATTTTATGGTAAGTTAAGGGCACTAACTTGTCTAAGAAAGGAGAATTGATGAGTGAAATTCCTACTCAGCAGAATGAAGCACTAAGGAAAATGGAATTTTTTTTTTTTTAAAGTAAGTCTGTTTAGACAATGTTTAGACATTGTCCAGTTATCATTAGTCCTCTACAGTAGCAAACTTAATATTAGATTGCTTTTGTGGACTACATAGATATTATTAATTTGCTTCAAGCCCACACCACTCCCCGTGGCTTCCAAACTGGGGCTGGGGCTGAAGCCTAGGGGTTACCTCTGCAATAACCTTGGTCACATGGAAAACCAGGTGCTGAAGCAGCCCCACCACCATCACTGCCACAGGCACCCACTGCAGGCCCATGGCAGTCTGGCCACCAAGATTTTGAGTCTATCAATAGGACCCATCTCCACAGCAGCACCAGACACCAGCCCACACACTATCCTGCATTTCTAAGCACTTTCCAAGACTAATGTAAGCAGTTTTCAACCCTGTGGGAGGTTAGAAAGTGCTCCAATTTCTGTTTTCCCCTGCAGGAAACAGAAAGCAGAAGTGGCAAAGCAGAAGACTGAAGCCAGCTCTTTCCAGAGCTCTTGATGGATGCTGTCAGTGATACTTAAAGGATGAAGATCCTCTTGCTAATAGCAAATGCCCAGCAAAAAGTGGTAAGTATAAGCAAACATGAGAGAACTGCTTCCCCACTCCACTCCCAGCCTCCAGTGAGCCTCTGCTCAAGGATTTCCTGGTATCTCTGTGTTTAATTACCCCTGGCAGCTCTTTTGCATTTGAATTTCTTTGCTTTTCAGGCAAATGTGAAAGTCTGGCATCCACAAATTTCTGTGGCAATGTGATTTACAGCTTAATGACACGCTGTGTAAAGTGTGTGCCTCCTTTTGACGCAAAAACTCCTACCCACAGCTGTATTTGCTGGGCAGTGCTGAGACATCATTCCCGCCGGCGGCGCGTGGACGGAGCAGTTCCAGAGGGGTCGCGGCTCCCACAGCAAAGCTTTGTGCCACCGCGGCAGCTTTGCTCTCTTTAGGCTCACGCAGCACGTGCAAAAGCTGCTTTGTGGGTCAGCTGTAAGTTCAGCTCGGGCTTCTGTCAGCACAGCGGGGTCAGGTCACTTTTCATCTCTGAGCACCGTGAACTTTCATGTGTCAAAGTCCTAGTGCAGATGAGACAATTGTGATTTTCATGCAGAACGAACCTAAAGAAACCCAAACCAACAGATTTCTCATCTTAATAACAATGTGTACTTTCCCCCAGCTGTATATCCCACTGGCTGGCTTTATAAAGTCATACATTTTTACATAACCACAGAGTCAGGACCAAAAAGGCTCTTAGCTAAATGTTGCTAAATTACCGTGTCTATAAGAAACCCAGACTGAGAAAGAAATCACAGGTTGCAGAAGGGCCTCCTCCAGGTAGCCCTGAAGTCTCTGGTCTGGCTCGGTGGTGGTTTCTTACAGTGATTCATTAGGGCAATGTTTTTTAACAGTTTTGTTGGGATTTGCAGCAGTGCTGGATTTGAAGAGCTCCATCCTCACAGTATCAGAGATTGTGAAGAATATCAGATTCTCCACAGCTACCACAGCTGCTCTCTTGCCCAGAAGATCTGTGCACAAGGTGTTACCATTTCATGTGATGATGTTCTCCTGCTGGAAAAAAGCAGAAAAGCGAGGCAGACAGAACAATTAGGACAAGGAGACATGTTAAAATGGTAAGACGAGGCAGTTTTAATTCACAGCCAGGTCCTGGGGGGCAGCAGATGAGTTGAGGTGACAGTAGGTAACTGCAAGCAGCCCATGCAAATGCAGGGATGTTTTGTGGGCTGTGACTGACTGATGCAAAGGAAAGCCCTTTCCTTCTCCCTCTCAAAGGTTGGCAGCACAGTTGCCAGAGCCTCTGTAGGCTGTAAGCTAAGTAGAATCTAATTTTGGTAGGCAGACCATATGGCTTTTGCTATAGCCAAAAAAAGTCTACAGCAGCCTTATGTAAAGTCCAGGGCAGAAGCAGCATACCCAGAATCAAATATAAAATCAGCTTCAGAAAATATTGGCTATCTATTTTTCCCTACATCCATATTTTTATCTTGATACAGATCAATATAACTGAAGTTTATTTGGCTTTTTGAAACATCTCTTTTCTCCTTTTTGCACTACAACATTCAAGGATTAAACCCAGAGCAATCCACTACATATTATTTTTTAAAAATTCTGAGATTGATGTTCACATTTTGCAAGTGTGCTTAAATTTGCACACAAGAAATTCTGTTCTTAAAATTTAATTCTGCACATACATAGGACTGGCTCCCATTAATCCGTTTTCTTTGAAAAAAAATAATTTCTAGGCATTCTTACTGTCATTGTGAGCAAGAATGGGATACCTATAAACATACTGGTAATAGTCAACTGACAGTCAAAGTCAAAAAGAAAAGCAATGATTAGCCTAAAAACCATAACAGGACTGTTTTCTGAAAATTTATGTTGGGTGTTTTTTTATAAAAAGAGCATGCCAAGAACCACCAATTACTTGTCTCAATCTATTCTGGTTTTTATTTCTCCTTTTCTCATCACTTGGTAATTCAGGTTAATTAAATTTTATTCAACAGGTTGCCAGTTATGAAAATTACATATATTAAAATCCTGAACTGGGTGACTAATATTAATATTTTAGACCCTATTTATTACCTGCTTATGACAACATGATATTGTTCTGCAGGCCTGTTTGTAGTACTCAGATGAGGATAAATGTTCTGTGGGTGGCAATAGTTAGATGTGAATTAGCTGGTGCTGTTCTGCTTGCCAGCTGTGGCAGATGAGCTGTGCTGCATTCAGTTTGGAGAGGAAAACACTTACCATAAAGGAAAATATGAAAAGCACACGAGGTTGTGCAGCACCTTTAAACAATGATCCTGAAAGCCTTTCAAAGGTTAAGCAGCAATGCTCTTAGAAACTTGAAGTCCTGTTAAGAGTGCACACATACCCTGACACGAGACCCAGGAGTTTTGCTTCTGTGTGATTCTTAGAGGGTTTTCTTGGTCCAAACTTCTCCACCTGGTGCAGCTGCAGCTGTTTCAGTTCCTTTCAGTCCAAAATAGCATCTGAAAAGGACTGAGAAACAGAAGAGAAAGCAGACAAAATTAATTTTAAAAAATATACACACACATATATATACACACGTATACATTTGAGAGAGACCCCCACGTGATGGTGGTACTAAAGGAGAGCTGCTAGGGGTCACCAAGAGACATCTTGGTGGAGGGCAAGTAAAATCACAGAAGGGGTCAGGTTGGAAGGTACCACAGTGGGTCATCTGGTCCAACCTCCCTGCTCAAGCAGAATCATCCCAGAGCTCATGGCACAGGATTGTATCCAGACAGTTCTTGAATATCTTCAGTGAGAGAGACTCTGCAACTTCTCTGGGCAATGTGTTGCAGTACACTCAGTCATTCACACAAGAAAGTTCTTCCTCATGTCAGAAAAATTTGCAGGACAGAGTAGGAAGTTTGCTAACTAAAGCAAAAGTCTGCTTCCTGCTATTCCAAAGATACTTTCAATTAGGTAGGATTAAAATATTAGCCAGGAATGAGCAGTAAGCATACTACAGTGAGATGCTGAGAATATGCCTGGATGGGTTTTTCCATTTGGAAGAATTGCTTGGGACAGATATGATCAGTAGTCCCTCTGTTGTGGAAAACCATTTATTGTTCACAGTGTTTTACAGGGGATCTGAAAAGGGATAGAACATAGATAATTGTTGTAGCTCATGGGACTGCAACTCTGCAAGAAGCACTCTCTAATTATTCTCTAATGAATAAGTAAAAGAGGTCCTGAAATCATAGCTCTGGAGAGTATGGCATTTCCTCTCCTTTCTCTGTTCCTGGTGAGAACCCACATGGACTCCTGCCCATGTGAAGATAAGCGTACCCAGGAAGGACTCTTGGCTGCTCCCGCACTCTGGGGCACGCCTGCTGTGCAAACCGGCCTCCTCCCAGCCACTCCCAGCCCAGCTTCTCTGGGATAAGGATACTTACACAGGATACTGCCACGGACACAGTCTGTGGTAGAGCTGGAAGACATGGTGAGGCAGGAAACCTACCCAGCTGCTGTGCTCACACAGACACTGGATTGATGATTAGGAATAAATGCCATACTAGCTTTCACTTAAGGTGAAATGGGAAAAAGACTGAAAAAACGCACATCCAAGCACCCCACGATAGGTATTAGCAAACACCAACCATGACCTTCATCATGATGACTAACCAGCTACAACACTGAAACCAGTCTTTCACAAACAAAGAAATGCAAGCAAAACTCTTTCCTCAACAGCTGGCAAGATCAATGCCAGGTTCAATATCCTTAATTTTAACCTGTGAATAGGCATTCAGTTGGAAAGAGTTTGTGACGAGGTAGTGCTCTCCTTTTCCTCTTAGCTGCTAAGAGGAAATTGCTGTACAATTCCTAGTAGCGCTTTCTTTTACTATTGGCAGGGTAATTAGCTTTTACAGCCCATATGAAATAAATACTCTTACATTCATTTATCAAAACTCAAGATGCTGGACTGGAAGGCTAAGAGGGGAATTACACACACAACAAGCAAATGCAGGCTCCAGAGTGTTTGCTCTACCTCTCAGGGATTTGTTTCAACTTGCACCTGGAAGGCCAACCAAAATCTTCAGAAAAAGCCAAAATCTGATAAACTTGCATTGTGGGGGGGAGGGGGGAAGGGGGGAATGAAATCCTATTAGAGTTCAACTACATTGGGTAACTTACAAATTGAGCAGAGGGAACACACAATGGTGTTAAATGCCCACAAAACCGGATCTTTCTGTAGTCCTCTTACTGCCCTGCATTTACATCTAAAACTTTAATCTCATTTTAACACAGAAAGCAGTGAGATGGATTTGCTAGGATTAGTCTATGTGAGAAAAAGAGAAGTTAAGGTGTTTACTGGCTAAGGAGTAAAGATATTTAGAGAGCTGTTCTGAAACATAGTTTCTAAGGGATGCGTTTTTTCCCTAAATCATTATTAGTGGCAGCTGGACTGAAAAACAAAGCTTGAAATGGTTTCCTTCCAAATTCAATGCAATCCTAGATTTCAGCTGTAGCCTTAAAAAGCACACACAGAAAAATGATTCATTTTCACTTTTTAACTGAAATGCATTCCCTAGAAAGGAAGCAAATGGTGTCCAAAAAGCAACATATGTGATATGAGAAGCCACGCCAGCTTCTTGAGTGCAAGGCTACAATATGTGCTGTCAGCTTAAGCAATGCAGGGTGCAAGATTAGTCATTGCCCTGCTATTCACAGCAGCTCGCTTCTTCACTGGTAATCTGCAGAAAAGCAAAGCAGAATTCCAAACACCAAACTTCAGGTTTTTTAGTTACAGGGAGAGCACTGAGAAATCTGTATGTCCAACTGTGCCGTGAAGCATGGAACTGAATCCTGCAAGGATAACTGCATAACAAACAGAACAAAGTTTAAAAAAGAAGAAAAGTATTGAACAGTTCCTTTTACTGGCAACCTCAGAATTTAGCTTGTAACCCGTGTTAAAGCACTTCAGAATTCATAAATATATGGCAGACAATGAATTCTGTGTAAATTCTAGTAAGCTTGTGACCAGACAGTAGTCTGACTGCACTGTACAATGTTTTAGATAAAAGCAGAAGTTCTAGGATGAAACTGCCAGAATATTTACTGTAAGCTTATAAAATTAATCAGCAAGATTGTCGTAAGTGTTGTAACAGGCTTTACTGTATTTATTCATCTGCTCTTACAACACCAAGACTTCAAGCTTCTGAGGCAGAACTGCAGAATATTCTGGTTCACTTTGGTGGCAGAAACTATGCAAATTTTATTTCACCATTCTGAGAGGAAAAGTGAAAAGCCTAAACACCTCTGCTGTGGGATAGCTTGTTGCTTTTTGGATTTGGGTTTTCTTTTTTGCATTGATTTATTCCCACTGTCAACCCTTATCATGATCCATTCATATAAAAGTGATCCAGTACTTTAAAAACATGGATATACTTAGCCAAACTTCTGCAGCATGCAGTCAGGAGCAGGCCAAGTAGTCTGGACTTGGAACAAAGGATTTTATAAAAAATATGGATAATTTTGCCTTTAAATTCACCATGTTTTTTAGAATTTTTCATTTGTTATAACATAAAACATCAATGTAAATCACAAGTATGACATTTTAAATCTGAAGTGACAATTGAGCATGTTAAGTAACAGTGGCATTTTAACTGGATTTTAACACACCAGTCCAACCATCCAAAGGTGTTACCAGTAGTCAAACCTGAAAACAGAAAGCATGTATTTTAGCACGGCATTTTATTATGATATCAAATATTTTTTGTTAGCAGTCAGTCATTGAAAACAATCTGTACACAATCTAATTTAGTCAACAAAAATAGTTGTACAACTTTAAGTGATGTGCCCCATTTATGTAACTTGTTATGCTCTGAAGTGATGCTCTTCATTGTTTGAATCCTCACATAAACAATTACTAGTCTCAACATATATTATGTTCTTCTCTCAAAAGTACAAAAAATAACACTTTAAATATACAGTGGCTTCCAAGCTTAGAGAGAATCCTGTCAGGAAGAGTTTTGCACTTCAATAGACAGTGCCTTCAACATCAAAGCTCTTCAAAGTGCTTGGCAGAGTGTGTGAACACTGTCCCCACTTGCTAGATGATGAAATAAGGCACAAAGGTCAACTACCCACAGTCACATAGACAGTGAGCAGTAGAATTAACAGAGCAGAATTTGGGGGTTTCAATTCTCCAGTGTAACCATCACATCTCATTGCCACTATTCAAGTGCAATGACTTAAATGTTTCTAAGGAGCAAAATGTGTACAGCACACAGTAAACAGGAGGGAAGATTCAGGACCAGTTAAAGGCTGCAACAGTTTCAACCCAAACCAAATGAATTTGGTAGTCAGTAACTCATAATGCACTTCAGGGAAAGATTACATAGAGAATTATACATGAACCTGCAGAGAGAAAGCTCATTAAACATAAGAAATATGGTGTTAGCTTTGCAAAAGCTACTGTTTGTCTTAAGCTTGACAGTGGCTCAGGTATAATGTTAAGTTTGTCAAACAAGTGGTACTTTGTGATCAGCAGATGCCCTAAACATTGTTCTCCTATCAGCAAGGTGAACTTCTCTGGAGAGTCACACAGAAATGTAAATAAGGGCTAAATATGTCCTCAGGAGGCAGAGATGTGTACAAAGCACAAAACCTTGCATTAATTGCTTGTAAGTGGTAAAGAAATATCAATCCAGAAAAACAAAATAGTCTAAAATAAATATGGTTAAGGAAACTGAGTCACCGATACCCATACAAAATCACCAAGAAATGCATCTTTGGATAGCTTATCTTGCAAAAAAAAAAAAAAAAACCAAAGAAAAAAGAAAAAAAAAAAATGTAATCCCTGCCTGGATGAGAAGTATTCTCTGGCCTAGCCCTCTGCTGACAAGCATTTCAGAAAGTCTGTCCCTGGATAGGATGCTCATGAGATGACTCATTTACTGACAGAGGCTGCTGATGGGATTCGGAAACAAGTACACTTTGATTCTGTTCTCCACTGACTTGATGGGAAGGAACTGTATCATGGCTGGGGTGAGACTGCTGACTTGATTCCTGAGCCAGCTGCACATGCTGAGCTGGATGTGAAGATCCCGCCAAGTGGATTTGTTCATTTTGTCCTTGATGAGCGTGGAGATGTTCTAGTGCTTCCTTGGAAAGAGTGATGACATGCATTTGTTCAGGCTGGGGAGCCTCTATTTGGTTTGCAATCACATTGATACTTTGGATTTGTTCTGCTTGCTCCTGCTGAGCTGAAAGCAACAAGTTTTGCAGCGGCTGCGGCGGCTGCGCAAGGAGTGCGAGGTTCGTAGCCTGCTCTGTCGTAATGCTGGGGGCATTTTCTGCAGTCACAATACTGATGCCTTGATTGTGGCTGGGCATGAAGTTGATGTTGTGTACTGCATCTGTAACCAGCAGCTGAATTTCCTGCCCTCCCGAGGTGGCAAGTTGGTACTGCTGCAGCTGAAGAATGTTTCTCACTTCTTCTGGATGAGCGTTGGTGCCCAAGGCTGCACTGGCTTCCTGAAACTGCTTTTCCTTGCTGTGAATTTTCAAATGAGACTTCAGGTTGTCCAGACGAGCAAACTGCAAACTACATTCTGGGCAGGCAAAAGGCTTTTTGCCTGTGTGTAAGATACAGTGTCTTCTCTTAGCACTGGAATCAGAGAAGGATTTTCCACATATATCACAAGAATATGGCTTTTCTCCTCTGCAAATGGAAAAGAAATTTATCTCATTAAAAAATTCACTTTGACAATGCTGCTTTCTGAATCTTATTCTATAATAAAATACTTAAATGATTACATTGTTTTTCTGAATTGTAAGCACTTAAAGGATAGTGTCATTAAAAAAATCCTCTATTTGACCTCCAGATTATTTCTATTTGACTTCACAAACTGTATAATTAGTATATACTCCAGAGCTACAGAGATAACTGCCTTCCTCTCATAAAAAAAGAGCTACAAGCTCCATGCTGCTAGACCTTGACAAGAGTGCAAAAACTTTGCACAATTCTAAGCACTGACCATTTTAAGAATGTTCATTAATAGTGTGGGTTTAAAAACAAAAAGAACTGTCCAAATCCTAACTTGCTGCCTGTATCAACAGGACAAGAACTTTTACTGGAATTTTACTGGAAATGTTTTCTTAGACAACAGCTCTTCAGTGATTTAAAATCTAACGTGTCTTTATGCAATGCAATGTACTGACAGGGGTAAAACAGCTCTAATGCTATTATAACTCACAGAGTAACAGGACAATGCTCCAATAACCTTGACACACCATGGTTACTGTTCTGCTGTCAAATAAAACTTACAGTAAAATTTTCACAAAAAATAACATAGCAGTAAGTTCACTTAAGTGAACAGACACGAAACACCAAAGAAGACTCTTACAATATCTTGGCACATGAGTATTTAGGACTTCAGTACATTCCACTACCAATCTTTTCCTTACATAGATTAAGCAAAAATGTCAACTTTTTAACAGTCATTCAAAATGCAAACAAATCCTGACCATTCTATAATTAAACAAGCTCTACATACGAATTTTAAAATTAGAAGTTACATTTTTAAAGAATGTAATGAAACTAGGATATACTTTACCTGTGAATTCTAATGTGAGTCTGAAGTGAAGTTTTAGCTGTAAATGATTTGCCACAAATCTCACATGTAAATGGCTTCTCACCTATCAAAAAGAAATGTGACTTCACTTTTTAAATAGCACTTTTCATCAATACATTAAAAACATTTTGTATTTTACCTTACACAGTATCAAGTGTGCACTGTTGGCTCTTCATGCTTCTGTCATGGGTCAGCAGATAGCCAAAACTGAATGAACTCACTATCAAAATGAGGGTATAACATTTTAAATGTACACCTCTAGCATTTCTCCCCATTGAAGATGAAGAATTAGGTGATCCAAGCCCCCAAAGCAACAAAAAGCTGTACCTATGGCAAAGATGTGGGTGCTCCACATGAACAGAAATGCTTTGAAAAAGGCTGTCCCTGAATCCTGGCATTAATGGTAGGTTCACGTGCAGCACCATGCAGACGAGTAAGCCCAAACTTCCAAAGCTGGAAAATGAATCCATTACCTTAACAACTTGCCTGGCTTTCTATAAGGCTCCATCACACTAGGCCTATGATATTCTGGGAACACCAGTTAGAAAAAAATTAAATTATCATGAGTTAAAGAAAATGTGAGTTTGTTTGGAGATTTTTTGTTTATTTGTTGGGGATTTTTTAGTGCATTTGGAATTCTGATGTCTAATTGAGTAGAAATAGAGAGGCCAAATTAAATCATAAGAAGGTTCACAAGAAACAGATAACTACCTAACCAAAGCAAATCCTAATTCACACCATAACAAATCCTTGTAGCACTGAGGTTCTTTAAGACACCAGACTCGAGGATCCAGATCACCACTTGGTAATTCACACCATCAAAGCACACCAAACCCAGGGATAGGGCAGCAGCCAGTTTCCAAGAAAGCTTCCCATTTAGCACAGAATTGCAATGCTTACCAGCTTTCATGTGGCTTTGGAGGGCATGGATAAAGGATAAGAGAACAAGAAACATTTGTCAGAAGGGACTTCTGGTCGTCCAGTCCCAGATTGCTACTGAAAACAGGAGCAACTTCCCAAGCAGACTGTATTATTATGACACAGTGTGACCAAACTGCTGTCAAAGGAGAACAGCTGTATCTATGTTAACAGCTGTCCCCTAAATGCCTTGGAATTTTACTTTGTTTTGAGATGAGACAAATCAATTATTATTTCTACATAATTAATACTGGTATCTTGCCTGTCTTTTCTAGAAGCAAAATATATTGCGAGCCAGTTTCTGCTAAAAATCTGCTTAGCACACATATTTTTGCAACTTACCTTGCTAGTAAGCTTTCTCTTCTCATTTCCCACCCCAAACTCATTTCCCACTACATTTAGAGAGCTGTATCAGCTTCAGATACAAAACTCTTGCACATGTCAACACTGTGTTCTCCTCAATACAAATCACATGCTAACACTATTCTGGATAACCAAAAATTCCCAGAAGCACATGTTTTGACCTCAGCATATCCTAGAAAATGTAAATATTTTTCACTTAGAAAAGCTGAGGAAATGAACAAGATAAAGTACGCTTGAGACTAAGTTATGTATTATAACTGCAAGTGACACACTTAGGAATAATTTGATTTTGTGAGGAAACAATTGCCACTATTTCTAGTTACTTTAAAAGACAAAATTATTCACATATTACCTTATGAACTTACCCTTCAAAGGAAATTATTTTATGAAGTTTTTGCCTTGTTATTATGAGAGGGTAGGTAATTTTTATCTTTGTTTTCCAGTGATTCATTACCAGTTTGCCCTCTAAATCTCTTAAAACACCCTCTGATGCACTTGCATTAAATCATCCCTCCATGCCCATTTCCTCCCAACATCTGGTTTATTGAAGTACAGTAAAAGCTAAATGAAAATAATTATTTCTCTGGTCACAGCACTTTTTGTAAGAACCTATCCCTGACAAACAGAGGTGTCCAACTCATTTAGGACATTTTCTGTAACTTTCTGTTACTTTTCAGCTCACTCGAAGCCTGATACATGCTGGATACAGCTCTCCTGACAAACTGAATTCTCAGTCCAGGACTCTATCACGGGAAAGCTAACTGACATTTTCTGCAGTAGAATTTATAAGACTGGGGAAAAAAGCCCTCTTCCTGTAATAGGCACTGCTTTTGTGCTCCTGCATTCTTGAAGTCAAATCTCTTCATAAGCAACACAGGCATCATTATGTACAAGTAGAGCAGAAGTTCATTCCACAGAACAAGTCTAATTTGCCTAACAAAGTTTTGTCCATGTAACTTCAAGAAAAAACAAACCACAAACTCCACAAAACCCAAGGTTCAACATTACCTGTATGTGTTCTTAGATGTTTCTTTAGCTGAGCTGCATCCATGAATTTGCGACCACACTGGTTACATTCCGGCAGTGAACGGCCTTGTCGCAATAACAAAAAAAGTGTCAGTGCATAAGTGATCCCCTGTATCTCTTCAGTGATCTTTGTTAAAGCACTTTCCTGTAAAATAACCACTCTGATATAATACAGAGATAAAACAAAAGGTGATTCACTGCCTCCTCCCTATCCTGTCAGACTCCTATTTCTCAATTTAGTATTACCAGAGGAAAAGAGGGGACTGACACCTGCTCCTGCCCAAAAACACCTTCTCTTGAAGCTTTGTAAATTATGATTTTCTCCACTACTTCCTCTGTGTGTATCTCAACCCCATTCCAGAAGTGAGAAGAGAACTTTCTGAAGCTTGTATGCTTGTATTACTAGTCCAAAGTAGTGGGCAACTACAATGCAATTTGCACACCAGGCAGCAGACACAACTGTTTATACAATCCCCAGCTTCTATGTAGCATGGGCAACAGGGCTAAAATAATTAAGTTGTATGTAAAATATAGTGTAACTAATTTTTAATCATCATAAGAGCCCTTTTCAATGAAATACTTTTCTACATATTCCATTTACTATACACCATTATGTCTTTTTTCACCCTATCCACTGTTATACCATGATGGGACACATCAAGGTAGCAGAGACTAAATACATCCCTAAGGAAGAACTTTCAGTCTAAGTCAATCTTTAGGAAGATAAATCAGCATGGACTGTAAGTCAGGTCCTCAACCCAAACTTGTTATACCTGTGTGTAGTCGATAGTGGCTCTTGAGCTGTCTCTTTTGGCTGAAGTATTTCCCACACTGATCACAGGTAAAAGACTTCTGCCCTGTAGAGAAAATCACTTATTAAAATGTAAGCCACATCCAAAGCAAGTGTAAGGTAATAAATAAAATACACAAGCCTGTGGACACTGCTGAAGGCCTAGGCACATTCTAGCCAGGCCTTTTTCAGGTCGTGAAACTTTTTCAGCTCTAGCCAGGATTTTTCCCAGGCTAGAGACTCTTTCTCTACTGTAAACACAAGAGAAAGAATCATAACAAAGATAAACACCTGCAAGTCCATGAGAAAGCCAGGGAGAAGAGGTGTCTCCTTCTCTGACCAATGATCTGTCTGTTATTTTGTTTTGCACAAACTGCCTTATTTAAGGCAACGGCTTCCTTTAATAAATTGCTCTTTCTTACACCAAGCAAGAGAGTGTCTTGTTGCTATTTTGTCTCACTGCTCCGTAACTTTTCCTATGGCAACACAAGCCAGCTGTGAGAAGCCAATTCAGTTTTGATTTGCCTCAACAATGGTTGTCAGAGGAACATGGGGTTGGGATTGCACATGTGCCACGGCCAGGAGGCAGCTAGGAGAAGATGGAGACAAGCCTTGTCTCTGGGGAGACTTTTCGTGGCAATCAGTTCATGTCTCATATGGGACAGGCAGTCAGAAGAGGAACATGGAAGACACTCACCCCAGAGACACTCTCCAACCACATGGCAAAAGGTCTCTAGCAATGGACTGCAGTGGGATATTGGGCCAATGGTCTCCTGTCAGCAGGCGGAGCTTTGGGAGGGCGCGAAAAATAACTGTGTCACAAGCCCCCGGGCTTTTTGTACGTGCTTTTTGAGTGATCCTCAATGTGATCCTCTCCACAACTGTGTCCAGGGCTCAGGACCTCCGGCCCGAGCATCCCCTCACCTCGTGTCTGGCTGCCCATCACCGCAGGAGCTGTGCACAGGCAGGCAGCATGCACAGCCCTGCCTCAGGAACATCGATGGCACTCAGGGGATCTCCAGTGGTGAAGCCCTCTTTTTCTCTCTGTCTCCCCTCTCTCTCCCCCCATTCCCTTCCCATTTTCCTTTTCTCTTGTTCCATCTTTTCTAGCTCTCTTGAGTAGGATAACTCCTTTTCATTTTGTTTTTTTGTTACCAATAAACAGTTCTAAGATACAATGTTTGTCTCACTTGACATTATGTCCTTCCTGACAAAGAACTTCTCCCAGTTTCCTGCAGTGGAACGTGACACCATCCTACACAAGATGGATCAGAAGTACCCTTTTTTCAGAAAGGAAAATTCTTGCAGCAGAGAGTTACATTTGCCTTGAAGTATTTACCTGAATGTAGGCTCATGTGCTCCAGAAGGGAATGCTTTGTTGTCAGAGCCTTACTGCAAATGGTGCACGTGTACGGCCGTTCCCCAGTGTGCATCCGCTCATGGACTTGAAGAGAATGCTTCTGGGAAAAGCCTTTGCCACACTCACTGCATTTAAAAGGGCGCTCGCCTGAAAGCAAAAGATGACATTTTTAGGCATAGATGTATCATTTCTCACTAGATATTCTAAGCTGATAGTGAGACGCACTGCAATGTTGTAGCTACTGAAAAAATTAGTCTTGATTAGTGGTAAAGAGACAAGCTTCACAGAGGAATAATTCTTTAGCTATTGACATATAATTCAGTGCTTAAAAAATGAAATTATTAATTACACTTAAATCTAGGTGAGACATAAAGGTTCTGAGATCTGCTAACAAGAATAAAACAGCAAACACAGAACACACCGTAATTCGGATCAGCATGCTATTTTGGATATTCTTGCTGTAGTCAGCAACCAGCATTTCAACAGTCACTTACATTTGGCAACATCATTAAACCTAACCCAAAAGCAAGCAGTTTCTGAAGGCCTACCTGTATGGCTTCGCTGGTGAATAGCCAAGTGATTATGTTTAAATACTTTGCCACAGTCTTTACAGCGAGCATCAGAACCTGCACGTTTTCTTTTTCCTTCAGTTCTCTTTGCCAGTCCTTTCTCATCCTCATCCCCAAGAAGCTTATAATCTTTTAGTTTGATTGATCTAATTATTCTCCGTTTGCTATAACGGCTCTGAGTGCTCTGTATTCCTTCAGATTTGGGATCGTAGTTTTCATCTTTCTCAGCTGACAGATCAACAGCAGCCTCTGAGACACAAGCAGATTCAGTTCCTTCTCCATCTTTCCTCACTGAAGCCTGTTCACTGGCTACTGTTTCTTCTACTTCAGTGTCTTTTTTCATATAATTTTGCTCATTTTGCATAGAGTTGTTTTCTCTCAGCTGCCCATCTTCAGTGGAATTTGCTCCTGATTCTTCTTCTTCTTCTTGGACAACCTTGATTTTCCTTGGTCGCCCTCGTTTTCGCTTTGGTGGATCATCATTTTTCCTGTCACTTGCAACAACAGAGGCTCCATTTTCAGCTGGAACTGGCAATCCACTACCTGGGCTGCGGCTTTCCAGGTAGTCTGTACAGGCCCATACCAAGTCAGTCACTTTCAGCAGCTGTGCAGTAGCCAGGATTTGTTCCGTGCTATTCTCACTGGCACAGAGGCAACCAGTGTAGATAAATTCTAGCAGAACTCCAAAAGTGTCTGCAACCATTCCCTCCAACATGTAAATTGACTGCCCTATTTCATCTTCATTTACAAACATCATTGAGAAGTACTCACTGCTGGCAGCCAGCAAAGCTTTATGGGCTCTGAATTGCACATTCTCCACTATAAGAGTAATGTCACAAAGAAAATCCTTTTTCCTTTGTTCCTCAAAATTAGCTAGAATGGTATCTTTATGAGCTTTGGAGTAGATGATCAGTTTCTCAGAAGGATCAGTTGTTTTTGCCATTTTAATTATGAATATTAAAGAAGGTGCCTAGAAAAACAGAATAGCTTTAGTAAAGAATTATTTTAATTATAAGACCCAAGTATCATTTGTTATACCACTAACAGAGTTCAATAGTTTCTGAAGCAGCTCTGAATCCTCTGAACTTTTGAAAAATTAACACTATTGCTGACATGAAATTTGTTCAAAAAGTATTTTTAAATCCTATGAAAAGGCTACAGGTAGTTTTTTAGATCGGAATTACTGCCTATCTTTTTTATCTCTGATGCACTGTGAAATCTGTATTATGTAAAAAAATTGCTACCCTAGGTTCTGAAACTAAAACAGAGAGAAACAACTCCTTGGTCACAGCTCCTTAGTACAGCACTGGCTTTGCATGGCAAGGTTTGAATAGCAGGGCAACTACAAGCATGGCTTCTGTGAGAAGCTGCCAGAAACTTCCCCAATGTTTTACAGAGCTGACAGCAGCCAGCTCCAAGATAGACCCACTGCTGGCCAAGGCTGAGCCCATCAGCTGATGTTGGTATCATCTCTTAATAAGGGGAAAAGAAATGTGCACAACTGCAGCTGGAGAGAGGAGTGAGAATATGTGGGAACAGCAGCCCTGCAGACACCAAGGTCAGTGGAGGAGGAGGGGCAGGAGGTGCTCCAGGTGCCAGAACAGAGATTCCCTCACAGCCCCGGTGCAGACCATGGTGAGACAGGATGTCCCCCTGCAGCCCATGGGGTCCATGGTGGAGCACAGACCCATCTGAGATCCTGGAGGACCCCACACCAGGGCAGGTGGATGCCTGAAAGAGGCTGGGAGCCTGTGGGAAGCCTGTGCTGGGACAGGCTCCCAGCAGGACCTATGGCCTCATGGAGAGAGGAGCACACACTGAAATGGGTTTGCTGGCAGGACTTGTGACCTTGTGGGGGACCCAGGCTGGAGCAGACTATTCCTGAAGCACTGCACCTGTGGAAGGGATCCAAGCTGGAACATTTTGTGAAGAACTGCAGCCCATGGGAAGGACTCAGGCTAAAGTGCTTTGCGGAAGCAGTGGCTCCTGTGGGAGAGACTCCACACCGGAGTGTGAGAAATCAAAGGAGAATCAAAGACAATGTGCAACTAACTCATTGCAGCCCCCATTCTCCATCCCCCTGCACTGCTGGAGGGAGAAAGTAAAGAAAACTGAGACTAAAGCTGAGCCTGGAAAGAAGGGAGAGGTGGGGTGAGCTGTTTAAAAATTTGGGTTTATTTCTCATATCTGACAGTGATCTCATTGACAATAAAGTAATTTCAAGTCAAGTCTGTTCTGCCTGTACTGGAAACTGGTGAGTGATCTCTCTCTGTCCTTATATCAACCCATGAGCTTCTATTATATCCTCTGTTCCTTGTCCACCTGAGGAGGGGAGTGATGGAGCAGCTCTGGTGGGCACTGGTACCCAGCCAGAAACAACATACCATGCTGGTAACAAAAATGTCAACTGCAGTTTACAGTTTACTCAAGGACAAGGCTAGGAAATCCTGTAATAAATGATAAAACTTCATTGGTGTCAGTGTGGGAGGACTTCATGACTTCTTTTACCTCCATCTATCCTTCTGAAAATTTCTCTTTTTTAACACTTAAAACACTTTTAACTTTACTAAGCTTCAGCCTTAGAGGATAGGCAATACATAGAAACAGCAGTGTTTTGAAGGGTTCTATCTAATATAGAGATCATGAAGGTATCTATTCAACTTGCTAAGCTTCTTCAATAGTAAATTTGCAAAAATTAATAACAAAAAAAATCCAGCAACTTCAGAAGAATCCACCAAATATTATGGAAGAGATTTGCCCAAAATGTCCTATTTACAAAGCTCAGCTAAACCAAAGATAAACCAGATTAGCTACCTGTTATATCCTAATTTATACAAGTGACATATTAAATACAAAAATTTGCGTATTTGTATTTAGTTACTGCAACAGTTTCAATCACCTGAACAAATGCTCCATGAAACAGCAGACACTACGTACAGATGATATCTAAATGCTACTGAGGTGGTGAAAACAGGATTCTTTAGCCCTAATCATCTACCAAATAGTTCACGACAGAGTCAAATTGTTTTATCAGAGAGCTTTAATTTCTGTAGCATGTGAGCCTGATGTTTGTTGCTAGAGCACCTTAAAGCACAGCTGCTGGTGTGACCCAATCCGCCTTATCGTGATTACAAGAATTCCTGGACGGCTGCTGCCAACTCTGCCTGCAGGCATCCCCTAACATCCACACGTGCCCCAGACAAGGTAGCAGGCGTTTTGTGAGTTTTGATCAAATGAACGACTTCGGTGTTTAACCAGGAGACGACAGTATTAGTATTTTGACTGCAAAATCCAAACCACGCGCCTTCCCTAAAAGCCCCGCGGCACTGCAGAGTGAGGCTGTGCGCCAGCAGAAGGCTCCGCGCTGCCAGCACTGCGGTTGGATACACACGCCGGTCCAGCCCTGGAAGGGCTCAGGCGCTCCCGAGAGGTGACCCCGGGGGGCAGCGCACGGCCCGGGGCTGGGTCTCGACACGGGCACGGGCAAGGCCACCGTGCGGGTGGCCGCCCCCCCGCGCACCGTGAGAGGCGTCCGGGCCGCCCCTCCAGGGAATGCCGCTCGTTCCCCGCGGGACAGGAGCAGGGGCAGGGAGCTGGCGCTACCCCGCCAGAGCCGCGGGCCCGGAGCGCCCGGCCCGGCTCCCGCCCACCCGGCCCCAGCACTCACCACTCGCCGCCGCCGCTGCGCTTCCGGGCCGGGGCTGGCACCGCGCCTGCGCTGCGCGATCGGCGCACCACGGGCGGGGCTTGCAGCCACGGAATCGCACAACAGCCCGGGCGGGAAGGGGGGTGCGGGGATCATCTGGTTCCAGATCCCGGCCCTGCCCGGGACAGCCCCAGATTCACACCATGTAGCAGAGAGCGTTTCCAAATGCTTCTCGAACTCTGTCAGGCTTGGTGCTGTGACCGCTTCTCCGGGGAGTCTGTTCTAGTGCCCAGCCACCCTCTGGGTGAAAAACCTTTTCCTAATATTTAAACTAATCCTCCCCTTGCACAACTTCAGGCCATTCCCTCTCCGGGTCCTGTCACTGAGAAGGGATCAGTGTCTGCCCCTCCTCTTCCCATCACGAGGATGGGGAAGACTGCAAGGAGTCTTCCCCTCAAGCCCTTCACTATTGTCACAGCCTTCTTTTGGATGCTCTCTAGTAGCTTTATATCTCTCAACTTCAGACAAAATACTTTATTTCTAAGATTTCATAGTTAAAAAACTGGCCTGAGAACTTGTGACATTTGCAGGCCATGTTGCAGCCATGCTGGTGCCTGATGGCAACACTCCATGTGTTAGTGGAAATGCAAGGCTCACACAAAAGTGGGGCGTGTGCCTTTCAGGGAAAGAAAAGTCTGCAGCTTGTCATCAAAGCCAAGGGGCCGATCTCTTGGCTCCTTATATGGGCCCTTCATGACAGTCCCCAGGTAGGGGATGAGTTGGCAGTGCTCCACGAACTGCAACAGCTTCTTCCTGTACATCTGCCGCATTGGCTCCGAGCTCCGGGGGTTGTGGGCTGCAAGAATTTAAGCAGCATGTTAGTGTCCCCTATAAACTTTGTGGAATCATCTTACAGAAATTTTCAAAGGGACCAAGTCTGCCTCTGTTAGTGTCACCCGTGGTAAGGATAAATACCATGTGCCAAGCCAAAAAGATCAAGTGTGGTATTTCAGAAAGTTCCTGACTCCAAAAGGTCATGATAATCAGAAGGATCAGACTTTTGTAAAAGAAGACACAACAAACATGCCCAGCTGCTGTCAACTTCCCATTTCTCAGACGGTGAGATACTGGTGAAACTCTAGGCAGTGACAAATTTGGGTAGTGTGGCGCACAACCTGAAGTGGCACATCCTGGGGATAGCTCAGGTCTGGCATGGCTGGCACTGGACCACTGTGCCCTTGGCACAGGTGTTCTATGAACTAAATGCTTTGCCCATAAGGTAGGCTACCTTGTCATACAAGGAAGTCAGGTTTGATAAGCAGGACTGTGACCATGGCTTCATGAGAGAAAAATCCTGCTTATCAAACCTGATTTCCTTCTACAACAAGGTAATAATCCAGCTAGTTGACCAACGGACAAATTGATGTAATCTCTTCTAATTTCAGCAAAGCTTTCAGTACTTTCACAGTATCCTTCTGGACAAAATGTCAGGCACACATCTGAATAAACGCATCATGCCATGGGTGAGCAACTGGCTCATCAGTCAGGCACAAAGGGTTATACAGTGAATGGGGTGACATTGGACTGGTGACCTGTCACTGATGGGTTCCCCCAGGGCTCCATCCTCAGCCCTGTGCTTTTCAACATCTTCATAAATGACTTGGATTCAGGACTGGAAGGGACACTGAGCAAGGTCACAGATGACACAAAGCTGGAAGGAGCTGTTGACCCTCTTGAAGGCAGAAAGGCCCAGCAGAGAGACCTGGCAAATTGGCAAATTAGAGGACTGGGCAATCACCAACCCTATGAAGTTAAATGAGGGAAACTGCTGGAATCTGTATCTGGGATAGAGCAACCCTGGATGTATGGACAGACTGGGGAATGAGAGGCTGGAAAGCAGCACCTTGGAAAGGGACTTGGTCGATGGCAAGTGGAACATGAGCCAGCAGGGCCCTGGCAGCCAGGAGAGCCAGTGCTGTCCTGGGGTGCATCAAACACAACATCACAGCCAGGCAAGGGAGGGGATTGTCCTGCTCTACACTGCACTGGGGCAGCCTCACCTCAAGTGCTGGGAGCAATTTTGGGTGCCACAACATTAAGAAAAGCATTAAAATATTTGAGAGTGTCCAAATGAGGGCAACAGAGATGGTGAAACATCTCGAGGGGAAGCTGTATAAGGAGCAGCTGAAGTCACTTGGTCTATTCAGCCTGGAGGAGACTGAGGGGAGACCTCACTGCAGTCTTCAAAATCCTCGTGATGGGAAGAGGAGGGACAGACACTGATCTCTCTTCTCTGGGGTGACCAGGGCCTGACAGAATAACCTGAAGTTGTGTCAGGGGAGATTTAGGCTGGATATCAGGAAAAGGTTCTTCACTGGGTTGAGTGCCCACAGTGGTTGGGTACTGGCACAGGCTCCCCAGGGAAGTAGTCACAGCACCAGCCTGACAGAGTTTAAGAACCATTTGGACAATGCTGTCCAGGACCCAGTGATTCTTGGGGATGGTCCTGTGCAGAGCCAGGAGCTGGACTCAATAATCATTGTGGGTTCCTTCCAACATATTCTATGATTCCATGATTCTGTGAAGAGCGGAGGAGGAAGGAAGGTTTCTCTCTGCCCTAATCCCTATTTTGGCATACACTAGTATTGAGTGCCAGTCCTCAGAGTACAGTATATTATTTTAATTGTTATCCTGAGGCAAAGGGAAATGAGTGAGCCAAATCATAATCATTTTTCTTCTTATGGACAATATTTTATATCTCATTACAAAAACTGGACAGCATGAAGAACTATGCTATAAGGCACTTCAGCCCACTAGCTTGAAACTGTAGACAGCTACATTTTTCTGAGAAATTTTTAGAGCATAGCTCTAAACACAGCCCTTACAGGAGTCTAGCTTGAAGGACACTCAATCACTCTAGTGATATATGGTTTACTACTCTCTTTCCAGGAATAAATCCCTCTGCATTTGTGATTGATCACCTGTACCTCCTCAGATACTGAAAACAATCCAGTGATGTGAGAGAAGCTGAAGGAGCAACTAAACACCTGCTTCTTGTCCCCTACTTAAATGCGAGATGAGATAATGATGTTAATTGAAGGTTTAACTTCACATAGAAATAGGATGAAATAAATTTCCAGGGGACCATAACTTCAAGCCTTTTGATCAAAGAATGGCATGACTAGTCTGAAGATATGCACAATAATAAATAATGCTGTATTTGCAACAAATCACAGAATCACATGATGGGTGAGGCTGGAAGGGACCACAGTGGGTCATCTGGTCCAACCTCCCTGCTCAAGCAGGGTCATCCCAGAGCACATGGTACAGGATTGTGTTTTGATGGCTCTTGAATATTTCCACTCATGAAGACTCCAAAACTTCTCTGGGCAATCTGTTCCAGTGTTTGGTCACTAGCACATGAAAGAAGTTCTTCCTCAGGTTCAAGTGATTTGTCAGTATACAGGAATGCTATATCTTAAAGCTGGAAGCAGTCCTACCCAGCACTAGGAGAAGATAACTTGTTTTTCTGGATTCCTATGGTCAAACAGTTTGGCATTGCATGAGGAGAAGAGACTTATGCACTTGCATAAAGCTTCTGGTTCATCATCCACTACTAATAATGATTTAATGTTGCAATATATGAGCAAAACATTCCTATCATGGGCATCCTTTTGTTAGCAAAGCCATGCTAACAACAGAATGGAAACAGCCTTTGTGAATGAAGCAAATTACAGTATAAAAGCAGTTTGGTGGCTTAGGAACTGTACATTTATGCAGGGGCTTACCATGTGCCTGCCCTGTTCAATAGTCTTCCTTAACAAAGCTGTGTTAGCAAAAAAAATCTGTGACAGTTCAAGAAAATTCTGGAGGGCTCTGGAAACTAAATGAGGAAACACAGGATGTGAAGAGCTTCGAAAAACTAATTAAGATTGGTATTATCTAAATGAATAAGTAAAAATGTAAAATACAAAAGACCAGGCGAAGTTCTCCCAGTGAACAGGTTGGCTTATAAAAGACAAAAGTGGTAGCTTGAACGAAATGTTAGTCTTGCTTCAGAAATCTCCAGCAGTACTGGAAACCAGCCCAAAGCTATACCAGAGCTGCAAACGAGAACATTGAAATCACAAAAGCTGGCACTAGTTAAGCTGATTGCAAACTATTAAAGATTATTACCTGTGACTGGTATCTCTGGCTGAAAAAAACCAGAAATTCTAAAAACTAGCAAGTATGAACACCAGTTTGCTATCTACATTTTATCAGAGGACTTATGTAATTTATACAGTTATTTTTACAGCATGCTATTTTATACACTACCTTTTAGATGGAAGGAGACAAAAAGCAGAGCAGTTTCTTTCACACTTAGGAATGGAAACTTTGGCTTAAGACTGCCGACTTCATGCAGAGCTTTTATTAGAGAAGTTGCTACTCCCTAAAGAAAGAAAACAAGTTTAAAAGACCATTACAGAAATGTTGAACAATGCCTTATCCTGTTGTAACACAGCTCTAACAATACAGAACGGTACTCTAAATTGGTGAATAGTAGAAGATAACAAATTAGCATAAAATCGAGAGGGCTGTGACCATGAATAATTTTTTTTTTATTTATTCATGTGTCAAAGTGTAACAAGCTACTCTTAAATTTTTCCAGGTAAGCTTGTGTCTATGTTGGTATTAAAAATCAAACCAAAAAGATATGAAAAACAATTAAGTCAGAAAATCTATCACATAATACTGCAGCTTATTATCCCCCTCTGACGGTCTTGTATTTTTTCCATTAAAGCTACAAACATCTATTATTTTAAAGCTTAAAAAAAATTGGTCTCAACTGTAACTAAAGATTTTCAATTTAAGATAATCTCCTTAATAAATGTAAGACTCAAATGCATTAAAATTCTTTTAAAAATTGAGTGGGATACTCCATATATCACAAAATTATGTCTTAAAATAGAAAAGCAAAAACTGGCCTGTTCAAGGTATCCAGGCAAAGGAAGTGTAGTTAGTAGCATTGGCTCTTTTTTTGGAGGGAGTTTATGGGGAAGCTTCAGATTCCAGTACTTCTCTGGTAACCTAACCAAATAAAAAGTAAGAACTTAGAAGATGTAAAAACAGTGACATGATTGAAAAGATTAAAATGCAGTTAGAGTATTCACCTCATAAACTTCTGAAGTTTTTCTTCACTTTCAAAAATATATACTTTTTCTTGGTATTTTGCTGCATACTCAATATTGCCAGGCACCAAAGCTTCATATCTGAAGAGATGGAGCAAGAATTATTCATTCACAGAAAAAGTAAAACATTACTTGTGTGGTATAAATTCATGAGCTACTGGTAGCCTTCTGGTAATTTAGCAAGTGTAGCAACTACAAAAAAAATAGCAATTGGATCATCCAAAGTTCCACTACATGACTGACAGTTACAAGGTTCAAAAGCTGATAGAGTCTCTGCCTCAAAATCTGCTTATTAAGGAACTTTTATAGTGCTTCTTTAGAGCTCCTCCATTTCAAATGCCAGTTGTAGTTGTGCAGTAGATTGAAAAGGGATAACATAAATTCGCTATTATGGTTCTCCTCTGATGAGAAATTCTTGCACACTGAGGAAATCTGTGTGACCAGTTTTGCATCTGCTAGAGATTTATGATATTTCTTTGAACCTTTGAAGGGTTATGATAGAGAGAATTCAAACTATATCTGTCAATCTTCATCATGAAAGACACCAAGCTAACACAGATTCTTGTAGAACCTATAGCCATGCAGGTATTAAAAGGTGATTTTATCTTGATTTCCAAAGCCACAGGCTCAATATGGAGAATTTCTGTCGCTTTTCCTTTCCAAACCCTGAACAACATTAAAAGGTACTTTGAAAATATTTCCCCATTAATGCATTAATATAGGACACATAGTCAGTAATTCAGGTTATGAGAAGTCTAGTAACATACCTCTGTTTTCCATCTAAGTAAGTGACTGGACAGTATCCCTGCATTTCAGCCTTTACAGGGAATAAGGCCTTTACTTCTGTTGCAGTCAGTTTCTTTGGTAGCATATGTGGGGGTGGGAGAGGGTGAGGTGCCAGTGATGAAACATAGACCTCTGGTCTGCTCAAGAATTTCTGTAGAAAAAGAAATGTTTTTATTATGAAAGAAGCACTGTAGGACTGTTAGTCAAACTCCAGAGGACTGGCTCACACAATTTAGATACCTATTTTTTCTACAATGTAAGTGTGTTGGCATTGCTGTTGCTCTCAGGTGATTTCTTTTCCAACCTACTCTCAGCTGAAGTAGTCACTATCCAACCACCATCCATCACTATCTACTGCTATCATAAGCCACTTTCTAATCCAGTCTCCCCGTGACAGAGAAAGGAGAAAGTTACTGTTTTCAAATGAATGATCTGTGACAATTTGTAAGACAAGCTAGTTTAGTGGTGTCTGTGCTGTACTTTGCCTAGACATTTGATAGCAGAAGTATGCAAAACAAAAGCTTGAATGGTAGACCACAACAGTGGTCTAACTCAAGTTGCATATTACCTATTTCTGTATGGAATCAAAAAATCTAAGCAACAATGTTCCCTCTTCCCACAATCCCCTCCTTTTTAACACGCACTTCCAGTTCTTCCTGTGAAGCCATTCTGTAATAGCATCCTTGAAATTCTGCAGCAAATGCCAGTGAGGGGGTTACAGAGCAGTCAATCAGTTCCCCTTTCTCTGCAAGACTGACAGGACAGTATTGTCCACACTCCCCCAGGCGATTCTGCAGTTCCTTGGGAGTGATGCATAAATCAGCAATGCTGGCTGCTTTTCCTGTTAATGAAAGCAATTAATTATAATGTTTTATTTGTGGGAGACATAGAAACAATTATACTCAGGAATGCTACAGTCTAGAAGCTAATTCATAGTTTGAAAATTATATGAAATATGAGAACTAAAACAGCAATTTGATAACAAAATGAAGTTATAACTCATTTTACCAATTAATTTAAATAACATTTTTGTAGCATTTATGAAATATAATCATTATTAATGATGTGGGATACTCTACATGCTCAGCTTATTAGTCTATTCTTCTTATTTATGATTTATTGTTTCATTCCTTTGTGTTACTAAGGGACATTTCAGCTATTATTTTATTTCTTTACGTTGCGGAAAAAGAGTACAAGGTGCAATGAAATCCTCCCCTTCATTCATCCATATCTTGAAAATTTTACATTCTATCTGGAGGAAATAGATTCAAAATCTTGGAATAAAATGTCATATCAAACCCAAATTACTTTAAAATTGTGCTTTTTCAAGCTTGATGTTTAAAAGTGTATTTTAATATTTTTGATTATTACTCCAATTTTTAAGATGGGTGCAGCCAGAGAGCTGTCAAGTTGTATATCCACCAAAAGGTGGATATAAGATAAGGAAGTATATTTGCCCTTCAGAGGAATTCTAGTTAAATAGTACAGACATGTTTAAAAGGCATATTTAATCCTGACCAGTGCTGACACACAAAAAGTCAAGTGGGAACTCTGCCATTTTAGAATAAAGTGGTCTTCTTACCAAAGTACAGAAATTAACTCAGATGGCGTATTTAAGCTTATTTCTAGATTCTAAATTAACATCTTCCCTCTCCCTCCCTCTTCCTTTACTAATACTACAGTGAAGCTGCAAGTTTGACTTCCCCTTGTACCTTTGGGGTACTCTTTGTGATTTACCACCCAGTGTTGCCAGATCTCCCATGGACCAGGGACTCTGACTTCCTTTAGCAGATTTCTGTTACCCCGTTCTTTGGAGGATGGCCTCAGACTGCCCTGTAGTTGGCTTTGTCTTCACTCTTTTCAAGAGATCTTGAAGAGATCTCTGCAGATGAGATTGAAGAATTTAAGGGTATGTATTTGCCCAAGAATTAGCCTCATCCAAAGAAAGGTGAAGTTGTTATGCACATAGTACATTGCAGCTTTTTAAAGAAACAAGTATTTTGGGAAACTTTGTTTTTCTTTTACCTTCTTTTCTTCTTTCCAGGTATATCTGGACTTTTTTAACAACCGCCTGAACTTCCTGCAGAATGGTGTTCCAGACCTTCCATTTGCTATGACTGGCATCAATCACACACCAGTTCTGATGTTCCTTCATATAGTAAGTCCTAATATCATCAATGTGCTTTTTATAGCAGGAATTTTTAATAGCTAGAATTTGTGGGCTGTCATGTTCAGGATAGGAAGGTCTAAAGACAGTGAAAAATAACAGTGATTTAAATGTGAAGATTAGATAATTTCATTGAATTTCAGGTGTAAATTCTAGAGTTCACTGTAAGTTCTTTTTACAGAATTTTGCTTATTTGACACTGTAGAACATATTTGGAAAACACAAATTTCTTATTAAGAAAACTACCAGCTACATATGAAAAGCAGTGTAGTTATGATCAGATAGTCCTGTTAAAAATAAAATAATAAAACTTTTTCTGTATATGTCCCAAATACAACTCAATAATTATTTTGCAAAGTATTTGGAATGTATCAACACATATTACCTGACACACTCTACAAATACACCATTAAATGGCACCCTGATATTGCACATTTGGTTTGTACTTAAGCCCATGAAATATAATTAGTTTGGTATTTAAAATGAAGTTTAAAGTAAATATTTTCAAAAACACATCATTGATTTAATTTTTTGCAATGCAAATTGTCTTTAGTCTTTTAGTAAACAATTTAACATTGTACTGATTACATGATAAAAGAAAGAGACAAAAAGAAAAGGACAAAATGAAAGAGGCATGCAATAATGCTCCAAGCTATCTGGAACTTCTTAGAAAAACTTCCTCTAATGAGAAACAGGTTCTTACACAATTTAATTTTAAGGTGAATGTTCTGTTCTTTTTCATTCTCTGCCTGCTTATAAACTACTTACTGTTCTTCCTCAAAAACAACCAACGGCTCTTTAAACAGAATATTTATTTTCTCAGAAAAACAAAGAAGGGAATGAACTGAATTGAAAGGCTTAGAACTCTGAATTCTGTACATTACTAAATATGCATTATTTCTGTATTTTAAAAGAATTTTTTAAAAGAGAGACTATTAGATGAAGTATCAATATCTTTTATGAGAATAATTGATGAAAAATAAATTGCAGCAGCAGAGAGAAGTGGTAACATTTCTGATGTGCAGTTTCATAAAACCAGCTAAACTAAGCAGTGGGCGCACAGCATTGCACACTTGTAATCTCAGTCATGCAATAGAGGGATCTGGCCAGAGCATGCCCCATGTTTCTGATCTATGGAAATCAAGGCATTAGAAAGGAGAGGGACTGGTTCCTATGTTTTTCATATATGGAGTTCAGAGACAGCTGAGTTATGCTCCAGGTTAGATACAACCTCTGAGTATACTGAGGCACATCAATAGAGATATTACAATATCGTGTAGAAAATAAAAGAACTTCCATCAGGGAGTATCACTACCGCTTTGTAGTGGTTTCCTTTTCCAGCAGTGCTCTTCTGAACACTTCCTTTGTATCCATATCTAATTCAAAGATTTTCACTGGAATTATCCTAGCTGATTCCAAGAGATTGACGTGGTTTCTTGTTAGAGGATATCCATCAATTACAACTCTGCACACAAACAGAAACAGAGAAATAGTTTTCCTAAGAAGTGAGTTTCCAATCAACCAGTAAGTCTGTGTATATTTCTAGTATATTTTCCATGGAGACAAAAGTCTACACCCATGCAATGAAGTCATCACTGCTCTCACTTGATAGGCACAGTCTTCACTCCAAAGAATTTATGACCAAATTAAAAAAAAAATCAAGTAGACAGAAGAAGAAATAGTAATGAGAAAAGGAAATGCACAAAGGGCACATGGATGGCTGTGACTTATAAAAATGGTGGATTTCAAAATTCTGACACATCAATCATTCAGAAACATAATTTTAACTATGAGAAGTCTCCATGTGGATTGGGAGGAGCAGTTTTTAAAGTGGTAAGTAAAATGATTTACTACAGTATTTGAAGAGATTATAAAATCACATTGAAGAAAAAATGCTTTTCACATATTAGTTAATACTGGAACAAAATATACTGAAACAATATTCCAGGATTTAACATGAAAGAGAAGCTGAAAGAATTCTGATCTCAAGCACAAATAATTTTCAGAGATTAATGCAGAATTGCCTTTACCTGTAACAATTCTCCTTTTTGGGGAGAGAAGTTGAATGTCATGAAATACTGATGATAAAGCTTTTTAAGTCTGCCCAGTTTCAAAGATGTTTCAGTGGTGGAGAAAGAGCCTAGGATCACATATGAATGAGGTGGAAAGACTCACTGGTTTCAGTTCCTCCGTAATAACTTCAGTTATTAAGGAAATCAGAAAAAATCCAAAAACTTTAGTACTGAACCAGCCTGCATGATCAAAGAGAATCAGGTGTCCAAGCTGGTTCTGGAGTTGGTATGAGACCAAATGGTAGTTCTCAAAGAACAGTTGAAGATATTGGCTTATTGACTGAAAAAAAGTAACTGTCATAAAGGGTATTACTTGGATAGTTACTCGAAAATTGCAGAAAATTTAGCATCAGTCTCATTTCCAAGAGCAATTGTAAAAAAATCTCCTTTTGTACAGATTATTTTCTTAATGCAGAAACCACTGATGTGTTTTAGTGAAACTGTTTTACAGCAGTAACATGGGAATCCATGTCTATGAAGGGATTGGCATGTCTTGGAAAAACCCCCAAAATTCCCAAGAAGACTTACCCAGTGGCATTATCCACGTGATTTAGCAGAGCCACATCTAGAGCCTGGATGGCCAAGTCATCAGGTACAGTGAGTCCTTGGAGAAGGTGTGACTGTACCTTAAGTGCCAACTGGCTCTCTGGCCGGTTGTTTATCAAAAACTGGATGGCATCTCCCAAGGACAGGTGCAGGAACCCATAAACACTTGCAAGTCTCTGGGCAACTGCAAAATATTTCGATTTCAAATCACAACTTTTAAGGTAAGCAACATCACATATACACAGGGCATGCTTACACTATTCAATTTAGTGCAAATCTCAGCAGATATAGTCAATATAATTAAAGTGTGTTAGAAAATATCCATCTACTGCTGCTCCTCTTACAGAACAGCCCATCAGTTACATAATTTATCCAGGAAATGGGAAATATGGCAAAATTTCATCATAAATATAATTTGAACATGTCTCTTTTCTTTCTAACATCCTATTCTAGTCAGTAACTATGGTTTAAAATTAATTTCCTCCTCCTCCAGATAAAGGCAGAAGCATGTGGATTGACAGAGTCATGAAGGAAGAAGGGGAGGGAAGAAGGATCGAAATCTTGGAGGATTTTTAATCTAGAAATTTGGAAACAGACTGGGGAGTAGGCAGTTTGGGGTCCTCATCCTTGATCCTAGGACCGTTTCTCCATTTTACATTAGCTTACTGAAAAAAGTAATAAACAATTAGAAAATAATAATAAATAATACAAGGGGTATAAATAGTGTAAGTCTAGTTGTTTTAAGTGCAAGTACAGGTCACTAACATCTTGAGGACCTGGGATAAAATTCAGATATACAATGCTTAAGTATCAGACTGTCAAATGAGACACTAGAGAATGTAACTAAAAGAATCTGTGCCCAGCAAGAAAAGCAGGAAGACCAAGAATATTAATGGTTTATAATTTTTTAATAACAGTAAGGACAGATACAACTTCAGTCATTAAAAAAGTTTGTTGTTTTTTTTTAACAGATAACTGCTCATACCTGTAGTCTTTCCAGATTTTGGAAGTCCCACAATTGCAATCTTTACTGGCACAGATTGCTTAGGTTTTGGCTGACAAATATATTTGATGGGATTCGTCATAAATGTTTCTTTATTTTCTTTACTTGAAAAGAAATAAATATATTGTCGATGGATTACTGGAAAGACTGAGCTTCCCTGTCTTTGCTGTGGCTTGATCACATCTCCTTGGCTTAACTGTATAACATACAAAATGAGAATCAATCAGTTCATTAGGTTTGACAAAGCTTCTTCTTCCTCTGTCCCAGAGAAGTGGCTTTATAGGCAGGTAGAGGAGTACCAACCGTATCAGACAGACCATCAAAGCATTCTGAAATTCACACATATGGACATAGTATTTTGCTCAAACCTAAGAAACTTCTATACCTACACTTCTTGTTTGATAAGGTGAAATAAACATTGAAGACAGAAAGAATACTTGCTATTTCCAGTAGGTGGTACCGTAACACTTTAGGTCTGTCAAGACAGTGTAGTCAGAGAAGAACAACATAATAGTTTTTTGAATTTTCAAAGAATAAAGAGAATAATTTTATTTCTCAGTGAATTAAACTCACTTGCCTGCCTGCCAACAGAAAATACACTGAGAATATTGTATTTACCAGAATTCATATACAAATGAAGATGTAAAAAGATAATCAATACTTGAATTATGGTCAAATGTAAAACCACAAGATAAGCTGAAAAGGTTCTTGGAAAAATTCATGCACTGCTGATGAAATCTTTTCAAACACATCAGACAGCCCACTAAAAAGTCTGCAGTGTTGATGAATCATTGACATGTAAGAGATGCAATTGGTAGAAATAGTCATTGAAGTAATGCCAGATTAATTCCTTGCACTACTCTTCTCTATGGAAAAACTTAGTCATGTCCCTGTTGTAGCCCTTCTTGGAAGGAACTGTCTTAAAGTGTCAATAAAAGATGCTTTAAAACAAAATGTAGAAAAATAATATGTAGAAAAAGAGTGCCCAGACCAGATGGCATTCATCTTACTATTTTAAAGGGACTCAGAAGTGTAATTCTGAGTAATGTGTAATACTGACCCTCCTTCAACAAAAATGGAAGGTGGAGAAAATTACCATTTAAAAAAAATTTTTTTTCCTCCAGTGTAGAACCTGGCAAAAATAGTCCAGTAAATCTGACTCTGTATTGAGCAAACTGAAATACATTAAGGAAAAAAACCCAGTAGTTACATGCATACATATCAAATAATGGAGAAGAGCCAATTCAGCTTCTTGTCCAGGAAAATCATACCTCAGAAATCTATTACTATTCTTTGAAGGAGTCAGGAAGGTTGGTCTGGTTATTACAGTTAGAGATGGGGCTGTTCTACTGTGTGGCACTGTCCTTCTCATATCTTTACGCTCCTATTCCTGCATCAAGTCATTTCAGGGTGCTTGCCCTCAATTTGTGGGATTTCATGAGTCTATTCTACTGCATACCTGCTTCCATTTTTCACTCAGCTCATAATGTTTATTCTCTGCTTATCTAATCAGTTGCATAACTACTTCCCCTCCCGCCCAAATTTAATCTCAACGTAACTAGTATATACTCAATCTGCCTCTCTACCCCAAAACTTCCAGTCTGTAATCAATTTTATAATTTCTATTTTTATCCTAAAATGCTCTCAAAATGATCCTATTTCACTTTATTTTTATCAGCTTGTACATTTTCACTGTGAGCACATCACTTATTGTAGCCAATAGCTTCCTATGACATCTTTCTTCTAACTAAATTGTACTTTTTGGTTAGTAAAAAACACTGTATAGAACAAAGGAATGAAGTGGAGAGACAGAATACAAAAATGTAGTGAAATCTGACAGAACAAAGTGCAAGGATTAGGTTGTAGAGACTAATTACTATTAAACACATAAACTGTGGTTCAGTAGTTGGAAATTACATAAATGTGGACATATCTACTTCTATTAGTGTGTACCTAGATTATTAGATGCCAATTGATGCAGCATCAGAAGATTCTGATCCTAAGGTTAAAGAGAGACAAATAAGATCTGGAACAGATGAAGACCCAACATGATGCTATACAAAGGGGAATAAAATGATTTGATTAATTGGTATAGTAAAATGAAGGCCAAAGTATGTTTCCTTCAGGGCCTTTGTGATTTCTATATGTTGTTCATTGGACTTTTTTTTCAATGAATCTTCCTTTTTAATTTTTATTTACTCACAATCCAATATGCTTTTATTACTAGCATTAAAACAAAAGAATTTCATGCAAACATTTCATTTCCTTCCTTGGGGATAGTGATGAGTACTTTCTGACCTCAGCTTTCCAGATCTCTAGTAAAATATCATGGAAATAGATTTGTTGCTCTTCATAAATTTTAAATTTTGACAAGAAAGTATTATTACTAATTAATTAAGTACATCTAACATTTTTTGTCACTACTGGGTTTGGTGGGCAGTTGAGTGTGTGGCTTATTAAATATTCATACTCCAAATCCTTTCATTTTGTTCTCATATTATTGGAAGGTTTAAAGACCTTCTCTGTGTTTTGTGTATCATTAAGAGTTAGGTATTTCTTTCTGATTCAATATCACCATTAATCATGTCACAAATGATAGCGTAACAAATTCTACTAACTGCATCTCAGCCTTAAATTAGCTTAAATTTGCAACACTGAAAAGACCAAAAACTTTTACTATTAATGCTTGCTGTATTTTGTGTATATTCAGTGGTGTAATTTTGATTCAGTATTGTAGTTTTCATTAAATATTTCTGCTATTAGTTGCTACTGCCTGATAACATCTTGTTAATGTGAAATACATTTTTAAAAAGTGTAAACTCTTGAAAACATTCTTCAGCCATTTAAAAACATTACCTTGACTGGATCCCACTGACCAAAAGAACTGAGTAATTTATATGAGAAAACTAGCATCTTCTGTGCAAGTGGCAAACTTATTGGGTAACATTTCTCAAAAATGCTCCTCCGGTTCTCCACTAGAGATTTCAGCTTGCTGTATATTTGGTAGCACACGACGCGAGGCTTCCGTCCTCCATTGATCTCAACTGGTGGTATTAAAAACTTTTCAAATTCTTCCTGGTTATGAAAACATAATTAAATGTTAAAATCATAAATACAATCAGATTTGTAATAAAGACTGTCGGCAAGATTTTCTGTGAACTATCAAGGATTTCCTAAGGATGTTCTCAGTCAACAAAAATCAGCAAAGTTTGATGGGAATTAGTCTTCCTGCCCACTGAGTTTAAACTTCTATATTTGGTGTTACACTACTACAATATTGTATTATGATCTGGTTTTGTAAGCCTCTCTGGTCAGGGGATAGAGCTTCTTCTAAATCATGATTAGTTTATTTCTGAAGTAAGATACTTAGTAGATTATAAGTAAATGTTACCAATCTACCTACTGCCTTAGATGTGGCCTTAGCATTACAGATACATGGTGTTAGATGAGGTTACCTCGCCATAGGCAATTGTACTGATTTCAAGAAAATTATGTCACTAGGTGTGGGAATGGTGCCAAACACCTGACATCTTAACCGAGATTAGATTTGGATTTTTTCTTTACATTTGGTTTCGGAACTGTATTTAAAAACAGAGCTGTCTAGTGAGAATTTTGCCTCAAAAATTATTTTGAAATACTGTTCATACATTCACAACTCTCTAGGCCGGTTGCCTGTGTCAACAGACCTATGAAAAATGAAATGACACTAAGACTGGATATGTCTACCCAAAAGCTTCTTTTTTTTCTTTTCTCTACTATATTAATCATATAAATTATATACTCTTAATAGTCTACACCTTCTCAGTACAGTATTCATCTTGTTCACATACCTAGATCAGGAGTACAGAAGCATGGTTATTTAGGCAATATTTAAATGTGAAAAATAAATATGGAAATTCTTCTTCATATGATCATATAATTTAACAAAATAAGCAGTGGTATCAGTACCTGAACTGCTTGTAACCTTTCTACTTCTGATTCAAACTTCTCTGATATTTCAATTTGCATGCGCTCAGCAGCATCTTGTTCATTTTCTTCCTCTTCTGGTTCTTCCTCTTCTTCTTCTTCTAAAAACTCTTGTGCAAGTATAGCTTCAATATCCTCCTCATCCTCCTCAGTAGCTTCATCATTATCCACATTTGCTAAAGCCTATAAAGACAAAATATTTTGTTGTTTCATGTCTATGATAGCTATTTTGAAGGAACATTTGGTATTCTTGTCTCTTTTTAAATTAAAAAAGCCAGTAATTCAACAAAACCTCATTTTGGGATATCCTTTATCATATGCAAAAATCTAGTAAATTCTAGAATCATATTTCAGGAGAAAATACAGCAGTATTGCATACTGCATACAATGAAGCATCATACCAGTCCAAGTAAAAAACCTGAAGAGGTACACTGCAGTTTAGATAAGAGGAGTGTTCTTTCATACATGGTTTTGCAGTTTGATTGGACTTTGTGATAAAGAAGCATGTCTGATGAAAGTGTAGCTGACAGAATATCATGAGCAGTCAAGTAGAACATGAATGCATTTATAAATATGTAATTTACTTTGGGCAGAAATCCTGGTACAGTTGTATTCTGGATTAACTATGGATTTCACAGTGTACTTAAAGGCACATGCCTAATTTCAATTAGTGAGACTACTCTTATGCTTAAAAATTAGATATATTAAACACATTCATAAGTGTTTATTAATTATTAATTTTAATTTATTATTAATTTTCCTGAATTGAAGCACATCTGGAGAATTCTTTTGAAATAGTTTTTAGTCTTCATGAATCCATAGTTTCTAAAGAAATTTAAACATAATATAAAATTACCTTTGAAAGTCAAAGTTTCTCACAGTCTATCATAATTTTACTGTACTACATTGACCTGAAGTCTGTGACTAAAAGCTCTAGAAATTTCTATGGTATGAATGCAAAAATTCTATTTAAAGACTGTCTTATTAGGTTGTTTTCTTACCTCCTGCTTCTTTTTTTGTTGCTCTGCTAAAAGTTCTTCCCTTCTTCTGGCAATCTTCTCATTCTGTTAGTGAAAAAAAGTTGTAAAAAAAAGACTGATGATACTTCCTAATAAAAGCTCCCCTCTGAAAATTAGGAATGTAGCCTATAATTAACACCTTAAAATTCTGTTCCAGTTGGTTCTAATGTTAAAAAAATACTACCTAGAGTTTGAAATTTTGCAGACCAGATATACCTGTCTACTAGGCAAACATGTAAGTGTATTTGAGAAAAACTAATTTGGCAATTTCTGAGACAGAGATTAGAGGAAAAAAAAAGACCGTGATTCTTACCACACTGAAAATATCATAATAGGTTTATTGGTAAACTACTAGAAACTAGAGTTTCTAAATTTATAGGTGGTTTCTTGTGGTGATTGAATCAACTGAAATTGAAGACATAAACCTGAGACCCTGGCAAACCAGGCACTGTGAAGATGCTAATTAGCACATTCCAAAGTAAATCTTATTCATAGTCCTGATTCTTGGTTGGTCTGAGACCTTTGCCATAAAAGGTCAAGTCCTTCAGGATTGGACCTCTGCCCTCATGTATTCCCTATGTTTTGTGAACCCAATCCCCTGACCCTCATCTTTGCCTTCTGCCTATCCTTGGATAACATAGTTTTTGGAAACTGCTTCAGGGAACACGTGGATTAAAGCATATCCTAGCAGACCATTGCACTTGTCCCTTTATTATTTACAGCCACATTATCACCGGCTAAGCTGGTAAGGTTGTCACAGAGGAGAGAATCCCCCAGGGACGCTACAGTTTCTGCCATTTGGCAAAGGGATGACTGAGTATGGTAGTAAATGTGTGGTGTTCCCTTTGACTCTTTGGGGATATTAATGGTATTGTATGAGTCTTGTCCCAAATTCCATTGTCCTAACTTCCTGTGTGTCAGCTGCTCTGTAGTAATTATATACAGACCTTTTCTGATATTACATGTGTTGTACCTTATCTCACTTTTATAGAAAGTGAGGAACCTTGAATATATTACATGTGCCAATTGTAAATGTCTGCATACTTCAGGCTTCAGGTTACCTCAACCAGTTTTTATTCTGTTCAACAGTAGGCACAGCTTCATCTGAATGGCACACAGAGCAGCTGCAACAGCCTTGAGAATGTAGCTCAGAGTTACTACATTCCTGTGCAGAGTATGAGCTGGGAACAGACACACTCTCTACATGGTAGTGAAGTCAGCTTATGGGAGATGGTGATCACCCCAACAGCACATGCTCGGGGAATCTGGGATACAACAATACTACAGTGCATGAACTGTCTATCTGATTTTTTTATCACCATATTCACTCCCTCCATCAATTTGCCTTTTTTCCCAGACTTTCCAGGACTGCCATTTATCTGGGAGCACAGCTACTTTTCATGGGCTGTGAGATGCCCAAACTCCTGCATGCATTAATTGCATAGAAGAGGAAAGGAGCCCTAAATTATTTTTGGTTTCTATGGTAAGCCTAGGAATGCTGTGGATGTGTAGGACTGTGTCTCCTGGCTCCAATATCTGTTACTCTGTGTGCTCTTCACAGCTTTGTGTTAAAACCTCTCCTGTAGAAACAACAACAAAAAATGCCATAGGGCTGAAAACGTACCCTTTTTTTTGCTTTTAGTTCCTTCAACTTCTTTTTATATTCCTTCTTTCTACGCCGTCTGTCTTTCCATACTTTCAGACGTGGAGGAAGAAGACGGACAAGAATGTCATCTTCTTCTACTTGTATATATACTGCAACATCAGGATAGAGTCCTTGTTCTGACATATATGTGGCTTCATCTACAGTACGAGGGAAGCCATCCAGTATAAAGCCTGTGGACCTTATTGGAAAATAAGGTATTTATCATTACACAGTGCAATTTAAAGTGCAACACAGTGAACATGTAATTATTTTTTTTTTAAAAAACACCCTCTCATATTAAGCGCATATGTTAGGAGTAAAATATAAAAAATACTTTCAGCTAGTACCTTTTGACAATGCAAAACTGCTATTTCACTGTGTATTTCAATTAGTATACTTACAAATTAATTTCTTCTGAGGTTTTAATGTGCAATGCTTAAATATTTTTAAAGAACTTTAAAAAAACAAAACTAATTATGTCCTCAGACTTGCTTGTGTGACTCTAAAAACAATACTTCTTAAGCACTGATCTCAAAAACTAGAAGGTGCCCCAAACACTTTTCTGGTAACAACTCTCAAAGAAAGCTTGTGCCTAAAAATTTATGTTTCTTCTGTAGTATAGGATGAGAAACTGGCCACTCAGCATGACATACTTCTCTTCCTGCAGATGTTAAAATAAGTCAGTTACACCTGGAAAGCTCTATGCCTTATTTGAGCTCTTACAAATTCAAATTAGATGAGTGGTTTTTGTAAGGATGAATTTTGTGTTGATAAGAAGCTAATATTTATATCTATTACTTTAGACTTTAAGAGGATACATTGTAAAATTGCAGAAAACCAAAGAAGCTAGAAGAAGTGGAAGTGGAGGGAAGAACAGCTAGCCCTGGTGGGGAAGAAGAGTACAACATAGTACAGTTTGGTAGTGTAATGTATTGTGATGTGATATAATACAATACAATATAATCTTATACAATGTAATATTACAACATTATGCATAATGCTGGGTAATTTTTTGTCTTGGTGCATTCTTTTTTTCCTAGAACTGATCTCCCTGTTTTTACACTGTGTAGAGAACAATTGTCCCCCATCTGTAGTCAGGACAAAAATTATATAAAAATATAAAAGGTTTGTTTTCATATCTATACTGTAAGCCCATGAAAACTACCCAGCTATTTAGGAGATTTAATCCAATTCAGGTGTGCCAAGTACTTTTGTCCAATCCCGTGTGCAGCATACGAAACATGATATTACTGTCAAAATGTCAATTAAAATAGTACAAGAAAACCAAGACTGACAGGTAGGTCATTACTCATAAAAAGTACAAGAGCATTGAAATAATCTCACAATAGTTATTTACAATTGTGGACACCATGGATGATATACTTCCTAAAATTAATTAAAGAAAGAGAGAATCTAATTACAGTTACCGGAATGGCTCTTTCTTCCACCAGTCAGGAACAATCTTACCAAGGACTTCTGGAGGCAGTTCCGTATTATCCACTAGATTTGCTTTGATTGCCTCTTCCTCATCAGTTAATTTCACTTCCTTTATGTAAAGAAAATCCACCAAAAAAAAAAAAAAAAAAAAACACCAAAAACCAACAAAAAACAAAAATAAAAATCAACCAAACAAACAAAACCAGAAAGCACATATCTACTTGACATGTTTATTGCTTTTGGCTAAGTAGGGTACTGTCTTCATTTGACTTAAACCAGCAGAAATAAACTCATTTGCCACATTACATATCATACTACATTATAGATTTTAGGCAATTCCCTAAAATTAGGGCAATTGCTGCTGTATGAGTTTTAATGAAACCTAAAATCAAGCACAACTGTTAAGTATTTAATTATACATATGCTCAGTTCAGAGGAATAGAAACTGAAATGAGCACAGTTTCTCCTCATTGCATACAAGCAGTTTTCCATTTGGCTATATATGTTCCCATGCTGGGAACCTGCACTACATTAGAATGGTTTTTCACTTTTTGAAAGCAACTATTATATTTGGATGGATGCCAAAAAAATATGTTGAAGAAGGATATGTAAGATTATTGGGTATAGGCAGAAGAACAGATACCAGACACATAGCATTGTTCTAGACTATGTATTAGACTAGACATTTGACTAGTCACTAGTATTAATGACTAGTCAAATACAGAGTATTCAAATACCAAAGCAAACGACTAAATTCTTGTGTAACACATTTGTTTTTGTTTTTTTCCAGAATATATAACTCTGTGAGATTGATATGGTTGAGGATGCATTTCTCATAGAATGGCTTCCTGATACAGACTGTGGTAAAAAATAATGAAAAGACAATATATGTTGGTGGTTCTGGATTAGTTTACATAATTCATATATCAAGAATCAAACGTGTGATATTAAAAGGCCATATATGAATAAGAATTCCTATGCCTGACATCTATTCTGATAATTTAGCCAAAAGAATTTGAGAGTATGCTGGAAGTTACAGCTCTAATGTAGTGTGCATGAGTAGTATTTTCTCTAGTGCCTGACACAGTATATATATTAGAAGATGTTTGTATGAGAGAAGATGCCTAAGTAGACAAAGTGGTAGCCAGATTTGCAACACAGAGGCATCTTGAAAGATATGTGTGAAGTGAGAGAAAACATTACAATACATATAAAAATGTATCACTGACATTACCACTGCTAAAGACAGGTAGGAATGGTGTTTGTATCCAATAAAAGAAAAGAAGCCTGCGATGTATATTCCAGGTAGAAAAAGAGAGCTCCCACAGAGTGGTGATTTGAAAGACAAGGTTGCCCCCCAGACAACGATATCTGTCAATGATATGGCACTAAAGCAACCAGGAAGATATCTTTTTGCTGAACTCCCCAGACTGCATGGTATATTTTTGCTTGCCTTAAGTGGTTTTGCTTTGAACATTATAGCTGACCTTAAGCTCTGACAGATAAACTTCCACTGTCTTGCGCCAAAAGTGAACGAGAATGATACAATGGAATTTAATAAAATTAAGGTGGTGGTGGGTCAGTGAAAAATAGGATAGTCAGACAGTCCAGTGATATTCATATTCAGACAAATGCCTGGGAACTTTATAACCTTGGAAATTATTCTCCAGAGTTTTGCACAGGGACCAATGAATGGGTTTCTAAATGGAACTGAAATTGTATGAGCTGTGCTTAGGTCAAGCCATCAGATGAAGCATTTTACAAGAAGTATAAGAAAAAAAATATTGATGTAGAAGATTATTTCCCAGCAGATATAAAGATGACAAGAGAAAAATACTAACAGAAATACCTTGGTGTAAGACAGGTATTGATGCCAAAGAAATAAAATTGATTGAGAGCTAGCCATAACCATCAGTGCCAGGAACATTTGCCATATTTTTGGCTGTGATAACCAAATTGCAAACCAACTTCTCAAAAGACCCCTCTCTTTGATTCTGATGAAAACCTGGATTTTTGTTCTGACGTCCATGATTTTGATCTGTACTCTGTGTTGAAGAATTTGCTTCCAATATTACTACTTTCCAGTCATCAGGAACCTGCTACATTTCTCAAGATAGTAGAGTGGCCTTGAAATCACCTTTGGCAGCTGTATCAGCACCTGCAAAGTGCACCCCATTGACCTGTATATGTCCAGTTTACATAAATGATCCCAAATTTGATCCTATCCTGTTTTTGAGTAATACCATTTTTTACCCAGGCTTTCCTGTTAGACACAGAGCCTTCTAGGCCACAGATTAGACTCTACTTGCAAAGACCATGTTTCAGTGTCAGATTCATATTTTCTAGATCTTTTACTCTGTTGTACTACATAAATTCTTCTTGCAACCCTTCAGAGCCCTGATAAGTTCCCACTTCCATTGGGTGCTTATCTTCCTAATACTGTGCCTGAGTGTTGTTTCTGTCTGCCTCCTCCTCTGCAGCCTGCTGCCTCTCCTGCACACTTCCTTAAATCCTGTAGTAGGAAGTGTTTGAAGAACTTTGACGACTAGTAACTTGAAGGAACTTGGCAAGTATCAGGAGTACACACTAAAAAAAGGTTATAAATGTGATACAGAAACTTATTTCTTCCTAATCTTTAAGTGTTGGATAAATCTTTATTTCTATTGTGCAAGAGGTCGATTTTCAGTTTTGTTATGCACATTTTTGCAAGATTTGTATGCATTGAGACTTCTTCTCATAATGAAGGCTTTTATCATATCCATTGCTATCTAAAGAATTCATTTGCATTAAAACTTTGTGGATTTTTTTCTCCCAACACATCACTGCCCAATTAAAGAAAATACTCTCCCCAAAAAAGTTTATGTAAAAGTTTCTTCTTCAGAGAAATTGCATCCTGTAAGAGATAGTTTTAGAATGCATATTTATAAGGATTTAAAACCAGTAGTCAATCTGATTAAGAAAAAGAACTAATTTTCTGAAAATTATAATTCATTAATTATTCTACCAGTATCATGAACATACAGCTATTTGAAACAGTCTTTTAGGTAAGCTACAAGGCATATTTTATGCTACCCAAGCATTGTTTTATTCTTCTGGTTTAAAACTGCTGCCAACAGGCAAAGAACTAAAATCTAGGTTAAGAAACCTATTGCATTTAAAAAAAATACTAGCTTACACTGTTTCTAATGCAAAATATTTCTGATTTTTTATAAGGGACAATCAGACCAAAGTCCAGCTAGAGGCATTCTATCTGTTTGTTCCTAGAGAGTGCAAAGAGCACAGCTGAGGAACATTTTCAAAGTCCTGTGCAATTGGAACATATGCACTTGAGTGAATCTGCATATTAAACACTTTAAGGAAACCATGCATTCCATTATTATTCTGACTGTGATATTTTTTTCCCCTCAGTTGATCTTCCATTGGGCATTTAGCATCTAAATCTACTATTTAGAAAAACCTGTATATAAATCTTGAAAATGTTTTGAAGAATGTTTGTGATATTTATAAAACATTGTCAAGAACTATAATTTCCAAATTTCATCAGGCATTTAATTTTAAATAATTTTAAATTTTTAATGATTTTATAGGAAATTCCTATTCTTGTTTGAAAATGATTATTTTGTGTATGGATATATTGAAGATTATTATTACCTCTTTGTTTTCTTCTTTTTCAGTTTCAGTTGTGGCCTGAGAGGAGTCTTCCAGTTCCTTTGGTATTTTATAGTCATTTTCATTATCTTCATCAAGAGAGGGCCCAACTTTCCTTTTAGTTTTGGGTAATATCAATTCCTGTAGATATTCTTCAAATTGAATATGGAAAATGCCTAATTTGTCTGCTATCTGTCGTGCACAAGTACTTTTACCTGCTCCATGAATCCCAAGTAAACACACCCGTAAAGGAGGAGCCTGTAGAAAAAACCAGAATATTCTGTAACATTTTGGAGTGTACAGTGCACCCACCCCCTACTGCTTTTCACTTCAAAAATATCATTATTAAAAAAAAATCCATCAAAAACAGCCATAAACTTTTGCATTTTAATTTTTCCAGACTTTCTATTGCTGTTCTAACTAAACTACCTGCTCTCTTGAAACACCAATCTACTACCCTACTATCAGCAGTTAAAAATGAAACTTCTTTAGACAAGTCTGGTAAATCTTCAGTTCTTTTGCCCTTTTCCATGTTACAAAAAACCTCCAAAATCCCAATTGTTAAATACATTTTAAGATTATTGTAAGCCTTTATAATCTTCCTCTCTTTTCTGCTGTATTTGCATCATTAATTCAATGTGTTAATTCAAGTTTACATTAAAAATCACTAGGGAAGCCATGTGTTTTATTTGCTTCAAGGACTTGCCCAATATATTGTTATATAGAAAAAGAATTTTAAAAAAAGCCATAATAAACAAATCTAAATGGGAATGCAAAGTAGTTGTTTTAATATGCTATTATCTGCTTTAAATAAATTTTTTAACATTCTCACTTGTAGTGGTTCACTGTGAGCCACATACTCCTCAGGGTTCTTCAAAAATTTATCTCTGTACTCAGAAGTTGAAAAGTAATAAATCTTTTCTTTATATTTAGCTGCATGTTCCTGGAGTCCAGGGTAGAGGACAAAGTTCTCTTTCAGACTGACAGGACAAAAGTGTTTTGTGTCTCCCATGTGCCTTTTCTTTTGCTTAATTGTTTCTTCATCCTGAAAATATGAACATTTTAAAGAACTTTTAGAATTCTGGAGTTTACTTATATTAAGTACATCAGATTCAATAATGCCAAATACATTAACTGAGGATTGAATAAAGATGGTATTCTCAAAAAGTTTGTATGCTGAAAATAAGTCTATGAAAATACACACTTTTAAGATTCTAAGTCAGAAAACAAACTGTCCAAGAGAATTACTGAGAAAATAATTAAATTCAAAATATCATGAATATCATAGTTAGCCACTGAGGACCAAAATTAGGATAGAAGTATCCATGATAAGATCTTTTCCTACTGTGTTCTTGAAACTGACTTTCTGTTTAAATGTAGACCTCTTCAGAAAATACAATGAGAGCTGGTGTTATGAAGTCAGATTACTTATCCAGTAAAGTTAATTTCTAAAAATCTATTTAATACTGCTCTAGTACAGTCTTTGGATATCCTGTACTGTTAAATTTGGGGATGGGAATCTTCCATTATAGCATTCCTTCCAAAAACAGCAAGGAAAAGCTAGACCTCTAATTTCATTGAACTGGGTGTGTAAAAATTATTAATAGCTGAAATGGAACAGGACTCGGCATCTTCTGATGTTTACGTGATGGCTCATGGAATCATTGTTAGCTGACAGAAATCAAAGTTCACATTTGTTTCTTTAATAAACCCCCTCCTTTCCATCTGGCAAAACTAGGTACAGTCATTCTCCCTACTAGCATGGGGGTATTTGAGTTTCTTGCTGTAGTAAAACTACTATCAGCCACAACACAGAAATGTAGCGAAAGTATTCTTGCAGCACATGTTAATATTTATTCTGTAAGAAGGATTAAAAAAATCAGCATCAAGCAAAATCTGACTTCTCTGAGGTTATGCTCAAACTGAAAATAAAGGAGTTATAGTAAGAGCATAAGTAGATAAAACTGGCATGCTTACTTCTTCCTCTTCTTCTCCTTCCCCTTCTTCTTCACCTTCCTCTTCCTCTTCTTCTTCTTCTTCCTCATTTTCCTCTTCAGCAGCCAGATCTTGTGCTTCCTCCTCTAAGTCTTCATCAGATAATTCCCAGCCATAATATTTAAAAGGTTCTGAAAAGGTTAGGTTGTTTGGGTTTTTTTTTCTGTTTCAATAGTTCTCCTTTGGCTATACCAGAATATATTCTCTTTATCCATAAAAGCACATACATGAAAGAAAACAATGTCAATTTTATCTTGCATTTCTTCTACTCACAGAACAAAATGTTTTCCCCTATGTGGAAGTTAGTATATTGCCTCTTCCAAAAATGGAAATTCTACAGGTTGTTTTTGGTTGAAGTAAATTGGTATTTTCAATGGAAATTTTTGTATTACAAAAGTATTATACAAACAGATGCAGATAGTACCATTACTGTTTGCAGCAGGTTTTTTTCCTGTTACTTGTTGGGAAGAATCATCACTCAAATTTTAGTTTATTATAAAGCCAGCACAATTGATGTTTTGGTTAATAAAACACTTGATTTGTAGTGATAGTAGGAAAAATGTAGTATTATTTATTCAGTGCTCAAAATTTGACAAGACCACACAAAAGAAATGTAATTTGCCAAAGAAAGATTAATTTTAAGAATCTTTATGTAGAATTCAGTCTTGAAATACAGTCTATACAGGTTGTTAGGTTAGATTACTACACACCCTGAAAGTCTCACTAACCCAATGAATATTGTATATTAGTGAACCTTCACTATCTGTCCATTTCTCAAACCAGTATCCTGGCATGCACAGATGAAATAAGTAACTGTGGAAATGTGTTTTCAAAGTGTTTAGGGAGATATTATGCACCTATTTACATAGCCATATAATACATACATATATTTCAAATATATATATATGTGCCCCACTCTCAGATGTCTGAAAGGCTGCTATTATGCTTTTCAGCTGACCTAGAGAACACAGTATGACTCTCTTCATATTAGCAATATCAAACTGAGTATAATCCACTCCCTAATGTGCTTATCACATGAGCTATCCAAAATCCCTCTTGATAGTGTAAGTGCCAATCACATAAACAGTATTACTTACTTTCCATAACCAGCACGGTTTGATTAAGCAGACTTTCTGGTGTTTGCTCAGCAATCTCTAAAAGAACAACCCGAACTTGAGATGACTCCTTGATTTCTGATTCCACTTTTTTCCAATCATTCATGAAAAGGTCAATCTTCTCTTTAATTGTTTTCATTTCTTCTGTATCTGGAATACCATCCTCTGCAAACACAGGTTGCATGATTTCTGAAAATAAAATAATGTAAAATGCTCCTCTAAAATGTTTTACATTTAAAAACTATCATACTTTAGGACTATTTTTATATTGCTCAAATATGATGGCATACTTTTTAATACTTCTTCCTCTCCATAATTATAAATTATTATATTAGTAGTTTACAAAGACACTTTGCAAACTCCCAGTTTAATTATGTTGATAGTCTTTACACTGAGGCTTCTCCAGGAAAATAAATGAGGTCAAATTGCTGAACTATATTTGCATATGGTTATTTAAATCAGCACTCAAAATAAATATGACTGTTTCTGCAAAGAAATATAACACAGAATACATTAATCTAAAAATTATAATTTAATGAGGATCAGCTTTTGACAGCTGCCTCATGACAGTATACGAAAAATTTTAATGAACGTATAAATGAAAATAAAGTTAAAAAATCTTATAATGACTTCCCTCTGTAAATACTGGAAGTGGGAAACTCTCACAGGAAATTCTGGCTTTAATGAAGCCATGTCTGATACAATCATTTGTTAAGTAATTAAGAGAGAGAGAATACTTTAATCTCTTAAGAAACACGCAGAAATTTGTAGTGTCTGTTGTTTAAGATCAGTCCAAGCCTGTTTCCTAATACTGTCTCACAGAAAGCAGGCAGAAGTTAGAGAGTGAAAGGACGCGTTAATATAAGATGCATTAAATAAGAAAGTCACAGGTACTACACGTGACGAAACTATACCAAATGTGTTGTCACACTCTGTGAGCAAATAACCAAGCAGTTAGTTTCTTCCAGCACAACTTCTTGCTGAAGAAGAGAGATGGAATTAAGAACTTGGATATTGACAGCTGATGTTGAATTTAAAACTAGATATTGACAACAGATAAGGAATTAAAAACTTGATATTGACACATTAAAATTGCAATCACTATCCATTCATACAGAGTTCAGAGACAAAGTCCTATCTCAGCTAGAAGATGATACCCAGGTGCCTATATGACACTATAAAGACCTTGTCACTGGCAGCAGCAATGTGACGTTGCTGCTGCTGCTCCCATTCTCTGCACTCGTATAATTTTCAACTCTGATTGTCTTTTTTTTTTCTTGTTATTTTTCTTTTGTGTTCTGTTAATAAGTGATGTCAGCTAATAGGCAGAAAAGCAGTTGAGAGCAGTGACTAAAATGATCTGCTATTACTTTAAGTTTGCTAGAACTTAGAGCATATGCTCTGGTTTTCTTCCGGCCAGAAATGAAGATAAAAGAAAAAGTTTTATCAGTGAATGGAATAATTTTCTAAATTCTAAATTCTAAATATCACCAAAATTTCCCCCTTCTCTTGTTGTTCCTGTCTTATTTTTAGTTTGAAAGAGCAAGAAGAGATTTTGACACAAATAACAATATGCTCGGCTTTTTTCAGTGAACTTCTACTGATTTTTTACATAAAAAAGGACCATTACTACTGTTCTTCCTTATGTAACTTCCTACATGAACAAAGAAGAGGTATTATGAAAATGAAAGTCTTTTGTAATGCCTTGTATGTAAAAAGCTTTCACTACTTTCTCTAAAATACAAAACCTCAAAACATTAAAACCCCAATGCTTTATGGTCACTTTCTGGCATTAAGCAGGCCAATGTTCACTCTGTTAAATTGCAATATTTGCAAATGTAACATTCATTTTGTCCCAATCTGAAAAATCCAAACAATTTTTCTGGGTTATGAAGGGTCAGATTGCCCTGTTACAATTTTCTTCATTAAGAAAATACATTTCCTCCCAGAACCAGGTATCTCTAAATCTCCCCTTGTCAACTGTTGAAGAAATTTGCAAATGGCACATTTAATTTTCCAAAATAAAGCCCGAAGGCAAAAAGTATATAATGTAGCTGGATTTCAGTGATAAGCTGAAGGTATGGCAGGAAACAGATCTAAACTTAATGGTCTGAGTAGAAATGCTGCCTAATTTTTGTGTAATATTCTACCAACTAAAGCATTACCTTAAAAGCACCTCAAAGTGCCAATATCAGCTGGGATATGTGAGTGCCTTCAGAACAAGGAATATATCTACCACACTTTCTTTTGAAATTCCTTCATGGCCCACTAATGTTGGTCCCTTACTAGTTTGCTACCTCTGCCTATTTCTACAACCTATTAGTCCATACATGAAATCAGGCACTTTAGAGGTAGCCTGGGAGTTTTGGGTACTGCAATGTCTACATCTTCTAAAGGGTCTGTGTCACAATGTGTAGCCTTCTAGAAATACGATAAATTTCTAAATACTTAGATGCTTTTCATAATTTTATTCTTCTGTTTTTGAGGTTGAAACTTTTATTCTCAATACCACAATTTCCCTGAACTATATACACAATTAACTGAGGTTTGAAACAAGTTGGGCTCTCTCTAGCAATTCATGTGCAGGCTCAGGATCCGGAGGCCACTCTCAACCCCTGGGGCTCCCCCCACCTGTCCACAGCCCAGGACTCCTTGTCAGCCCTCAGGGCTGTCAGCCCCTGCTCCAGCAATCCCATTGCACAGCCAAGGTACACTGCAAAACTAATAACAAATAAGCATTTTGACAAGTATTTCTGTGATCTTTTATAACACGTAATACTTAATGCATCTCCCCCCTGCCTTTTTTTTTAGTTTTGAACAACACAACTATCAGACCTGACACCTTAGTGGCTAATCTTCCTCTTATTTGATTATTAGTCTAAACATAAATCAAAGTGCAGAAGGGCATATCATTGAGGAGAAACACTTTGCAAATTTCAAATAGTTTGATCTTGAATTAAAAGTAATGTTTTCCCTTGAAAAGGCTTACAAACATTTGCATTTTACTAAACTAGTCATTCATTCTATATATGTCATTACATATATCCTGCAATGACATTTTTGCCTCTTGCTGTGATTCTAAATAGGAACATAAATATACTTTTTTATGTACATTAAAAGATGTTGTCCAAATGGTGCCATTAATTATGTTGCATTCTGCAGTGATATATTCCAAATAAGACAGAGATTTAGCCAGATAAAACCTGCCTAAATTTGGGCAGCTCTAATGCAATATGTAATGATGACTCCCTTAGGAACACAGATTTTAAGAAAAGAAGGAAAGGATACATTAATAACTGGGTTACACTAAGTGCTGCTTGCACATGTTATCCCTGGCACAGTCACACTGCAGAAATCACATGTGCTGCCTTGTGAACCACAGCCCTATTCACAGCAGTAACACACGGGAGATGGGATGAGGGCTGGCTGGATCCGGCTTTCAAAAGATCATCTTACAGTCCAGCCCTTAAAAATCTCTCAGTTCTCAGCAGGTCATGACACTTTGGAAATATATAGGCAAAACCAGAGATTTCAATTAATATTTGCCATCATCTGAGACAGAATATTGAACATGGCAATGAATCCACTTAATAGAGTAGTTCACATGACCTTTATCTCAGATGCACTTACAATTCATGTTGCCTCTCCCAACAGGCCATATTTAGCAAAGGATGAACCAGCATGTGTTCCAGCTTTGTTTTGCTACTTTAGATACATAATCCCAACAGAATATCTCAATCCAGAAGGTTTTGTTGCCTCAGGAAACATATCCAGCAGTAATAATTGCATACTTACAGAACTTTTAAATAGATTATCCAGGTCTAAGTGAACTGCAGAAACTTTTCCCCTGGAAAGAGGGGAGAAGTAATAAAAGAAAAGAGATTTACATTCCCAGTGAAAAGAGACAGACCAAAAAAGAGACAACCCAAACCTTATTTGGTTTTGGTTCAGGTATTTGAACCTTTTTATGACAAAAATGTTGCCTCCCTGACATTTAGTTTGTCTCAGGGACCAAGTAAGGCAGCTGTACCTTTGTCATTAGATATAAATTATAATAACTCTGCTCAGAGAGGTTATTTACAATGAGAAGATTTTTTTTTAAATTAAAAACATAGTCAAGAAAAATACATTAAAATACAGCAATGATTTGGAAATAAATTATATAAAAATGCAAACAACTTTCTCTTCAAGGAGGTGGCCTTCTACCTAACAGTACTGTTCTTAATTTAATTTCCTTATCACAGTGGTGATAGGAAACAATCTTCCCCAGCCTTAAATCTTAGGCTTTTGTAGGTAATGCCTGTATGCCACTCTCATATTTTCTTTTGCTCTGCATCTTCTGTGCTTTTAGTGGGCATAGTTACCATAGAGACAAACAATCCTCGAAGGCTTTCTGCCCCCACATTCACTAAGTGAATTGTTGGAGAAAGAGAGCCTTGAATATCTAAGTGTCTGTGACTTTTTCTTCCCTCAGTCCATATGCAACATCAAAAAAGATAAAAAACTCCTTCTTTTCTCCCCATTGAAACACTGCCAAAGCTGACACATACCAGACACATGCCTTCTCCATTAGAGCTTAACTAACAAAATAAACAGAAAGGCAAAATAGATGGTAACAGTGACACTTTCATTTCATGGAACTGATCTGTACTTCATTATGAATATATTTTCAGATGTCTTTTTGAAACAGACTGTAGTTTGTTTATACAGACTTCTCATTTCTTACTTATAAATATACACTGCCAAATTATCTTCAGGATGTTACAGTGAAATGTACTCAATAAACAAACTTGTATTGTATGTACTGATTTTTTTATTTGGAAAGACAGCTTTGGCTTACAGATAAAGTTGATCCTTTCTAATGCATAAAAACATGTATATTTAACAACTTTCTATTAAAATAAAATGGTTTATATTTGATTTATTTCTGGTTTGCTCTTTAAAATATTCTAAAAATTCTAACAGATAAAATCTATATAAAATATATAAATAAATAAATATATAATAATATATATTTCAAATATATATTTTAAAAACTAAAGCAGACCATCTCCATTAAAGATGAGTTGCCTTCAAAGTGCTTTATGAGAGAAAGCCGTTCCAAGGTTTCATATATCTTTCCATTAGCTTATGATTCTATTTCATTTACAAGACTGGTACTGGATAGGGTCAAGGAGGACAGATGGACAGACATCAGTTGAAGTAAATTAAGAAAATGTCCTTTCTCTTATTATATTCAGAAAATGACAAGAGCTTTCAGAAAGACTGATAGCTGTAATCATACGCTTTTGTTCTTTTTTCTTCTGCAAAACATTACATACTCGTTCTCCACCAATATTCCTTAGTCTTTATTTTTATCTGAATGAGAGACTAAAAAATTTAAGAACTGAAGGTATTTGCAATTTAATTGAGGAAGTTGTTCTTAACCTTTTTGGTTTTCAAATGTTGAAATTTCTCTGCCTAAAATGCTGGAATTACAGGTATTAAAATGCAATTATCACATCTGATTTATGAAGGATGGCAGAAAGTGGCTTTGAAGATCATGCAGCTTTGCTCAAAGAAGGAACAAACTGTAAAGGTAATATCACTAGAGCATGCTTTGAAGTTTGCAGTACAAATAATTTACAATCTCTCATCTCCAGTTTAATAAACTGTCCTTGTCCAAACTCTCTCACTGGAAAGCCTCCAGTTAAAGGTAGGGGGAAAACTAAATCAGGATTCAAGTCAGTCAAGAAAAACAAAGGAAATACATTTAGAGGCTGTCCAACTGAGCACACATCATCTGCCTGGTAAATGTTATAATTACAATTGATTCCAAAAAGTATTTATCTTCAAAGACTAAATAGGAAATGCACTAGCATGAACAGATTTAATTCTTTTTTGCTGTTGTTTCAAATATCTTACTGAATTTAACATGATGATAAAAATAAAACAGCAAGAACATAGAATAAAAGCCTAAGAGAAGGGTATTGATTCAACCCTCCACCATCTGTAATGAGATAGGAGATCAATATGAAAGAGTTGAGATTCAATATTAAGGAGTTTATAACTAATACAGATCTTATCAGTTGCGAAAGCACAAGCATGAGAGGTGACATCTTGAATTATCAGCCCAGCTACCGATTTATTTTTGCCAAGAACTTCTGCTCAAATAGCAAGAGCAGCACAAATACACCAGCTTGAGCTACTGAGGCATAAGCAGTTGAGTTTGCTATAGAAAGGAAGCAATCTCTGGCAGAAATGTGGCCGGAAAAGAATATGCAAAGTATTACTTCGGGAAGATTGGAGTGAACCCAAAGATCTGCTTGAACCTGAGAACTCCTCTACAACAGCTGAAATATAGTCTCATGAATTGATATAGCTGTCTCCTAGTTTAAATACAAACATGCTTATGCAAAGCTTCTGCAAAAATGCTTAAATAAAGTAAGAAATTCCTGAAAAAAGCCCTCAGAATCATTGTGTCAAAGGACATGAACAAAATGTATGAGGCTATAATTTTCAGCTAGACATTACAAGCAAGAGCTACCACATAAATTGATTTCTATGTCTTTAGCATTGAACTTAGCTTTTTAACTCAAATAAATTTGTTAGATTTACATGAAGTCTCCTTCTCCAGTTACTTTTACTCTTATTAAGCCACATGTAAGTACCTTGTTCATTACTGGAACCATTTTTTCCTTTTAAACACAGACAATATAAACTTGAATATGATCAGTGCTGAAGCAATCCCAGATTCCGCTGACATAAAAAAATTGTGATTATTAAAATGTGAATAGAATAGAATAGAACAGAACAGAACAGGAACAGGAATAGGAACAGGGTTGTTTCAGTTGAAAGACACCTACAATGATCATCTACTGCTCATCAACTGGGAAATTCAGGGCTGACCAAAAGTTAAAGCATGTTATTAGTGGCATTTCCGAAATGTTTCTTAAATGCTGCCAGGTTAGGGCATCAATCACATCTCCAGGAATCCTGCTCTGGTGCCTGATCACCTTCTTGGTAAAGAAACACTTCCTGATGCCCTATCTAAGCCTCTCCTGGTGCAGCTTTGAGCCATTCCCATAGGATACCATGTATGAGAGACCAAAAGAGTATGATTTGGGCTGCGGAGTATTTTTCTGAGCTGCACTTTTTGTATTATAACTGCTATATATTATAAAAACGCAACAAACTGAACATTCATTTATATTGGTGTAACGGCATGTCATATGGGAGAAAAGCTGCAGTCAATGTGCTGATGGCACTACATGTGAAATAAAATGAGGTCAGGCTAAGAGCAGCATGACTCAAGTGTTTTGGTGAGTCAGTATTTGACTATTGAAAGAAAATGTAGGTGTAGAAAAACATGATTTTCTCTGAACGAGGACTTAACACATCTTAAGATCCCGTGACATTATTACTTCTATAATTAATAAATGCTGTTTTGATGTACTCAGATCACAGTTAGATATTCAAAACTACCATGAATTTGTTATTTGAGACACAGATGACAAAGTATCTTTGTAGAAGTCTTTTTATTTAATACTATAGGACTCATTCACTTTGGAGAAGAGCTATGTGTTTTACTATAATATGGAGTTTTTAAAAAGCTTACATGCAATTTAAAAAACCCTAGAAAGCTTCAGTATTTTTTTCACAGAGTAGGTGAAACGTTACCTCATTAAAAATTAAAAGCATACTATCTTATTCAGTCTGTCTTATATTACCTTTACAACTTAGGCCTTGTTATATATGTAACATAAATACCAGACTAGGTCATGAAAGAAAATGTATGTGAGACATACTGGCAATACAGAATTGAAGATTGGCCATAGCAATTTTGTATAGAAACCAGCATGTTACGTTTGAAAGAAAGAGAGTAATAGCAGTCCAGACCGCTAAAAAAAAAAAAAAAAAAAAAAAAAAAGAAAAAAAAAAAGTGGGAATTCAAGCACTTCATTTTTTAATTTCATTTCCAGGCCTTAGGTGATAATTTAGGCTATGAATGGGAAATCTTGAGACTGCATAGTAGAGAAAGAAAATACTCTAAAGTCCCCAACCTAGTTCTTAATATAGACAGATATTTATACATGGTAATTCATTGTGACAGCAGATCCAAATCAGACAGAAACATTCTTCTAAGAAACTAGGCAGTGATTAAAGAAGGTAAATAGGGAAATAAAACCCTGCAAATGTTTGGTCTATTGTGATTTAAACCATTGAAACTAACTGGAATTAACTCTAAACCTCAATCCAACTGACAGAATCTGAGGTACAAAAATCCACCCTATTTGTGACAGCTGGTCTGCTGCCAAAATCTCACTCCTCACAGATTATTCATTTCTGCCAAGGACAATTATATTTTCTCTGCTGGAAACTAAGTATAACACAATTCTGATATAACAGTAGGATCTTTACAGGAAACAAAAAAATATGTAGTTCCGTCTCTATAGAAAGCAACAAAGTAAGAACATCTTTCCCCTAAATGTTTTATTAATGTTGTTACCAGACAGGAAACCTCATGTAATACACAAAATTCCATTATTTTTTATGGTGTTAAGTTAGGTTGTTAAAGACTAATCTCCAGAAGCACAAAGGAGGGAAGAAACAATGGCAGATGGGTGAACCTCCAAAACTTAATCACAACAAATATAACCTTGACTTGACACCCCTCAGGGCCATTAGAAGATGATGATGAAGGCGTTGTCTGGGTGTGAAATCTATAGAGATGGATCAGCCCTAAAAGCCCTGGCTGAGGTGTATTACTGCCTACAGGGCATGAGATTCATTAAGGGGTGCCTAAGGAAAAGCAGTCTGGGATCGTGGGAGATTTATAATATTAAGAAGCTTTTCTGGGAAGGACCAAAAGTGAGGAGAAGGAAGGATCAAAGTGGACTGGAGAGAAACTAGCCTGGATAATAGAGTAAGAAGAGGATGAAAGGGGAAATGGGAATACATGCTAAGACTCATTGCCTGGTCCTAGGGATATGGAGCTGCAGCAGCCTCACCTCTACTGGGCTTCTGGATTCAGCAATTCATAATGTGTGCCGCTATCAGATTGAGCATTTCCTAATGCATGTTAAGACAGCCACTGCTGAACTGATTTCCATTCCCTTTTCACTACTTCAGGCTGAGCTTACTGGAGGAAGATAAGAAAATCAGACAATTTTGTGATTTTCTCATTAACTATTGACTAAGCAGTGTATTGTAACTTTTAAAGGGCTACATATTTGTTTTCAGTAGTTTCAAGACAGTTAATAAACCACTTAGAAAAGCTGATAGAGGAGATACAGTCTCATCCTTTGGATTTATTGAAAACTGCAACACTGCTGGCTGATTTAATGGAAACCATCTCTATTCTGTAACATCTATGAGGAATGACACAAAGAAATGAGTGCCTGTATCAGTAAAGATAGTAACAAAAAGTAATTTTTCTAGATGCTAAATGTAAAAAGGAAATCAAAACTGGAAAATCAAATGATTGAAACACATAATTAGAACAGAATTCAAATGATACACACTTTCACCTTTCTCCTCAGCAGCAGCTGGAGGCTGATCTTCCTCTGATGTCAGTGTTTCTTCCATTCCTTCTCTATAAATAAAAGTTTTTTAAGACCTTAACAAATATTACCAAAGCAAGTTGCAGTTATATTAAATGTAAAGACGTGGAAATATAATTTGGGGTGTAAAAAAAAAAAAAAAAAAATCAACATACTTTATTATCCAAAATGTTATTGTCTCATTGCATTAAAAGGTTGGACTAATGAAAGGCTAATGAAAAAGCATTCAGAAAGAGATTTTACTGTAACCATATGTACTGATATAAATGTAATATTCCTCAAAGACAACAGATATTGGATAATTTCCTATATATGAAAATTAGTCTCAGTGTACTGCTTTAGTTAATTTGTGTGATAAATGCACTGATATCTTTAACTCAAAGTGAGGCTAGAATTTTCTTGTGCTCATTATATACATTCAGATATTTGGAATATTTTACCTTGCATCATCTTCTTTCTTTTCTAATGTTTCATCAGCTGGTCTTTCCAAAACCTTAGAATTACTTTCATTCCTACTTGCTAGGTATGCTCTGCTTAGTATACAGGCTCCTGCAGCACAATTACATTACAGTAATGAGTTTAATGCATCTGTATAAAAATGAAATCATTGGGTTAGGAATACCATTTAATAAATTATTGACAACTTCCTTTTAAAGTCAACAAAAAACATATATACCACTGAAATGTTATTACGCTGTTGATTTCTACAGTTATAGAGCTTTTTTTAAATTTAAAGCATCTAAAAAACTGAACCTAGGATATTGGAAGGTTATATAGGCTATTAAGGGAGACAGAACTGAAATGATTTATCTTATACTTTTATATATCATGCATTACTCTGACATTGATTTTATTTGCAAGTGTACAAAGAAAGCTATGAAGAAACAAATGAAAAACATTCAAATAAAATTTAAACAATGTACATACCTCTATGACTTTGACAGAAATGAAGAATATGCTGTTCCTGCTAGGATCTCTACTGATTTATTTACTTTGAAAAATATATTTATATATGGTTGTGTGACTGAAACCCATTTTCATCAGTGGACATATAAGAGTTTAAACTAGGTCAAGGAGCAGCTTACAAAGTAATGACTCAAATGCTGTGAAAATGTAAATTTCACAACTACATGATTATTTAAATGACAGAAACAAGTGGGTATCAAGTAAACAGTCAACACAATTGTGAAACTAAAAATAATAAAGTGAAACAAAATAGCTAAATTCAAGGAAATGTATCCATAAGGAAATAGATACATTTTTTACCCAAATTTTTATACTACCAAGAGTATAAAATAGGTTGTTCAGATTAGAGCAAGTAATTCAGAGCTAGGTTTTGAGAACTAGTGGCAGAGAGATATATAATGCAGGAAGGAAGCACATAATAGGAAGGCTATAGAGAGATCTTAATTTGAAAGCCTCTGCTACAAATTCCCAAATTCTTTCCTTCACAAAACAAATTTAAAAGAAATAGAAGAAGTTACTGACCAGTTTTCAAAATGGTTATCATGAAGAATTATGTGTTTCAAAAATGTCAGATCTAAATTAAAATCTTACAGGGATGATGAGACAACCTTTTCTTCTATCCAACTAATTCAGTAATTTGATAAATTCTGAGAAGTGAAGAGAAATTTAATATAATTCTGGAAGAATCTCTCCCACCTCAGTGCTCTCCCTGCAGTACAGGCTAGAGGTAGAATCCTAATGTTTATTATTTAGCACAGAGTATCAACATTTCATTGCCATATGCCAGCTACAGGAAGAAGATGCTTTTTGTGACTGTATGAAAGGACAGTGCACTCTGTCTCAGAAACTAGGCTCATGAATATTTCAGTAAGCTAAGATGAGGCATGGAAATTCACTTTGCCCCTAGGTTCTTTCTAAAAGGGACTGAGATGAAGTCTTGAATGACAGCTTCTGCAAATATATTTTCTGACAAACACTGGATCTAGAACCCTGTCATAGAAATGTTCAGCCGGTATTTAGTCTGTGTATGAGCTCCGGCCACACTGAAACACTTTTAGTTACAAAATTTCACAAAACTGTGTGGCTAAGTAGTTTAGGTACTATTCCTGAGTTGTGAGGATGATTTGCTGATCAGTTGACATACCTCTGAAAAGTTTAGAGCTTTTGAAATAAGGAATCTGTTCTGAGTAAACGGTCTAACTTTGATTTTCTCAGGTTGATTTTTATATTCAGGAACAAGGGTTTGAAAAGGTCTCTGGACTGATTCCAATGCTGGGCAGCTACTGAATTTTCTTGAAATATAAGTGAATAGATCCATCATACCTTTCTTCAATGCAAGTTTCTGCCACTGAAAGACCTTTTGATAATGAACAGGTAATGATCAAAACTTGCCAAAGGTCAATTAAACTTGTGGTGTGGTATGAATCAAGCAGATATAATCCATGAAGACATGATTTGACAGACAAACTTTTAACAGTATACAAATGTGTTCAGTTATTGATGCCTGGTGCCAACCTTCCTTTTGGCTTGAAAGAATGAAGTAAAAATCCCTTACTCTGAATTCATGGATACTTAGCTATTGTATCCATCTGGGTAGGAAGTTGCTAGGTTTTTTTGATCCCAGAATGGAGAATAGGATTCACCTGTTTACAAATATTTCCCCCCTTGCCTTTTCTCTCAGGCTGAGAAATTTCCTACCTCTAACCTGATTTTGCAAATGGCAAAACCAAGGCAAAGAAATTTGACCAACAGCCACATCACAAGGTGGTGGCCAGCCAGCCAGCCAAATACAGAAATCTAGATGCTAGAAGAGTCTACTGGTATTTCCTGCTGGTTGTCAATAGGAGAAAACTGATTAAAAATAGGAAGAATCTTCTTTACTGCTATAGTAAAGCATTCCTGTTTTATTTTATGTGTAATTCCCTTATTCCAAATTGTACGAAATGGTGGTACTCTTGTTGATTCACTGGATTATTCCTTCTCTAGATGCCATTTATAAATGGGACATAACTATTAGTTTTTCTCGTAAGTATGTTTTATATGCAAATATCAACACAGGAAAAAAAAAAAAAAGAAAACACAAAGTTGCATTAGGGTGCATTTACTAACCATCATTTTGTGTATCATTCAGACAGACAACAGTGCCAGGCAGAAGTCCTTTCTCTGCTAATGCTGACCAGTGGTCTTCTGACAGAGGATAGTTATCCACTACCCACCCTCCTGCTTTTGAAGCACCAGGAAATCTGTCTGTGTCCGCCTTCATAAGCTGTTACAAAATGTCACATTCAGGAATATAAAGAGACTTAAGTCAGCTGTAGAAAAAATACTGCACAATACAAAATTACTTTCTAAATGCTGTGATATTTCCTTATTGTCATTTCATATCAATAAATAGTAAGACATTTATGACTTTGGATATCCAAATGAAATAAAAGACACTTTAAACAAGAAGAGACTAATGCAATAGTGATATTTTAAGCTTGCCCACACAGAATTTACACTACAGTTTTAATAGTTACATACCATTTTTAAATTTAAAACATTTTGATATTCTTGGATAAATCTTGGATAAACAATTTTTTCAAACTCTGGTGTTCACCTCTTTAATAGTGACTAAAAATATAAGAATAGACAGTGATTTCTCAGATAACTCTTCCAGCCAGTTAACAATTTATAGCTCAGGTAATTTGCAAAACAGAAATAATTTCTGTATAAGTGTGTGAATATATATACACATATGCACACACATATTTTTATTATATATAAAGGACTATAAAACAGTCCTCAATATATTTGTCTTTCATGATATTTCTCAGTGTCTCCTCAATCCTATGTAAGCTTTTGGGCTATGTGATATAAATGAAACTGATCTCTCAAATGGAAAATTTAAGAAAATACATGGATAATGTACAAACTGTTACAGGTTCCTCTTAGGAAAAAAAGTACTTTGCTGCATAGCACTTGTAGTCTCACCTCCACAATAGCTCCCTTCAGTACTTTAGCATATATTTGAGGTGACATTGTATCTTCAGGGACTGATGCACTTTCCATGGCTTCTTCTACCATGGCTTGAACTTCTGGGTGGTCAGCAGTTATCTCTGGTATTCCTAGTAACATAGATTTTTTTTTTAAATGCACTTCACAGAGAAATTAGAAATTAGGACTCAAATAAAGCATCAAATCATAACTCCAGCACAGCAGTCATTTTAAACAGTATAAAATTGCTCTGAGAAAGAAACATACACCAGTTCTGAATGCAGATGTAGGGTGTGTCTCATAAACTAAGATCTTGGTTTGCTCTCTCAGTATAAAAAATTCAACCTTTTTAACTGTACAGTATTTTCTATCTCTAAATTAAACATTGTTTCCATATGAACAGAATGACCTTTCCGTACTAGAACAATCAGGCAATTACAATATGCTAGAATTTCCTTTGATTTGATTTCCCTTTGATTCCTAAATCAAAAGGTTGACTAATTTTTCAATTAATACAAACTTTAGATCAAGGCAGAGTACTTTAAACAATAAAGTAGCCTGCATTCCCTATGATGCACAAAACATTCATATTGGATCCACGTTTTCTTATTAATTGCTGGCAAAACAACTGTAATTAATTTAAAGTTTATAAATGAATACTCACAGTTAACAATTTGATAAAATTTGGTGAAGAATTGTTATTTACTTTCTGTATTTATGTCAAGATTTTTCAATTATTGCATTGATACTTTCTGAATGCAAAAATGTACACATTTATCAGGTTATTTTTGCCAAGTTACAAGGTGCCTAGAAAAGGGACAGCATCTTAATAATTTCCATTCTGCAAAAAATCTCAATGCAGTCCAAATCCAAACATCTCCTTATCTATTAAAAAATTCTGGAATGATCTTATGGTACAAAAAGATATGTAAGGGAAAATATATACTCTGTTTGTACTCCAGTTTTGCAATAAAATTGATTGAGCTCTCCAAAGTTTTTAATTAGAATTAATTTCTCATTAATTCTAATAGGATTTCATATCCCTGTCCTCAGAAGTATATACATAGCCAGAAATCTGGAACATAACACTGTTCAACTTTTTCACTTTTGGTGTCATAGCTCATCATTATTCTTACTGCAATGCCAATGATTTTTTTATCATTGTCAGCACCAGTTTTACAGCACTAGAGGAATACACTGACCTTTTGTTAGATGTATCTACCCATGAAAAAGTCAAAGGCAATTCCTTCCTTAGGTGAATAAGTCGAAATAGCCTGATTGTCCATTGGAACCATAAGTAGAGCTATCTATAAAAATTTAATTCTAATTCAACGGAGTATTTTCATTTCTAAAGAAATTATTTTGAAAAGCCTTCACTGAATTTCCTTGGAAAAACCCCACAAACTTTGTTTAAAAGATACAAAACCAGCATATTATTTTCACCTTTTCAATATATTTATTGAATTTGTCAAGCTGCAGAAAACTAGGCAGCTTAAAAAGTCTAAATGTGACCAGAGCTGGAGCAACTTATGAATGTGCCATCTGTGACAGCATATTTGGAAGGCTGCTCCAAAATGAAAAATCTGTAGATTGTGGATTCACATCAGTCCAGCTGACAAGCTGCTTTCATGGTGAATATTTCATTTTTGCAGAGACTTAACTTGTCAGAAAGTCATTAAAATGGAATGTTTCCAACTAGTGTCAGTCAGGACCAATTTCTTCTTTCAGCTCAGAGCTCAGAAAACTCTTTTTTACACGGCCCTCAAATTCAAAGGATTTATATATATGTGTAAAAAATACTGAATTTTACTAAGCTATTCCCTTCACTGCCATGTTCTTTTAGTCCATATTTAATGCACAACTCATAACAACTTTTGCAACTTTTTCTAAGTGAAAGTGACAGCAACTGCTTCAGTTAAATAATGTAAAGCAAATAAGACAGCTTCAAAGACCATGGAACAGCTTATTCACCTGATTGTTCTGATTGTTCTTCTGATTCCAGTTTGTTTTTCACTGCTGCTATAGCCATTTCTACTGCATTCTTTTGCAATTCCTCAGTGTTTTTTTTCTTTGATTCTTTATATTGTTGAATGAGTTTGTCCATATCAAGAACCTAGTGAAATTATGTGAAAAAATATAAATATCACAGAAGACAAATATAGCATCTGCTCCAACTTCTATAAAGCAAAACGATATTGGAAAAGCTCTGCAGATTTCAGAAAAATTTACATATAATTCAAGTGCAGGGTTGGGGTTTTTCTGAAAATGAAATTGTTTTTAATTTGCATTTATATTTAATTATCTTAGATACAAAAGTTATTCATAATATTCTAATACTGAGATGACTGCAAAGTAAGAGGGTATATAGAAGTATTTTTATCTGTAGCTATGTTTATAAAAATTAATTTCACGAAAAATCCTATGTTCCTCTGTAATCCCTATATTTGTAGTATGAATGTTAATAATATGACAATAATGTGCTTAATTGATTCCCAAGCTCCAGCTGATACTCTGCTAACTAAGACATTTCTGAACCTACCGTTCCTTTATAATTGTGTGCAATTAAATTACAAATAGTTGTTCTTCCAGAGAATGGAGGACCAAATACGAATACTTTACAAGGAGAAGATGGCATTGGAGGTAAGAGGTAAGGCCGTGGATTCAACACAAACTTTTTCAGTGCCTCTTCAGATGACAGTACATACATTTTACCTAGAAAACTTAAAGCAGAAAAGAAGCTATCAGATGTAGACCGTTATCTCATAAAATAGATATGAAAGTTAAGAGTGTCAAATTCCACTAACCTCACAGCAAACTCTGGGTTTCCCATTAAAATTTCCCCTTCTTTTAGAGCCACGGGACACACTTGTCCCCACCTGCTCCTACGCCATCGGTATCTGGGTGCAATCAGCTTGCAAGATGACAGAGCCCGGAAAAGTTCATCCTGTTAATTAAAATAGCAATAATTGCAAGTGTAATTTTTGTCTGAAGCTACATTTGCCTTTTTATTAGTTTTTTTTTAAACCTTTTGATGGAAAACAAGCAAACTTAAAAAGAAAACCACATCATGCTTTTTAGAACATTTTTTAAAAAGTATTTATTTCAGAATTGTAGGAAAATTTTAAAGAGAAATTACTTCATTTTTCAGCTCTATTTAAAAGAAATAGTATTTAAAATAGTTCCTGTAGGCTTTACTTTTTATTTTTACAAATTAAAAATTACTAAGAGTTATTTATTGAAGGAAACAGAAAATGGCTAAGATTTCTTCTAAAGGGTATGAAGAAAAGACCAGGGAATAGCAATATTAAAATATCCATTTTAGGCATGCAGAAATATCATATGATAGGAGTAAGTTTTGTAGCCTTTTTACAGAATGTGAATTGTGAGTAAATCCTAAAGTCATGGTGACTCTAAATTCAGAATAGTACAAATACAATACAATACAATTTGTACAATAGTACAAATACAATAGTACTGAATGGGGAAGAACTTTCAAAACCAACAAAAGCAGGCTTTAAAATAGCAGTTTTACACAGAAAGTTACGAATTTTCTCTGACTGTCACTACTCAAAAATAGATCCCTCTCTGAAAACATTTTCTCAATGCTCATGAGCAGTCAGAAAACCAACTTGAATGTTAGGAATGCTGAGCATGGAGAGAAGAGATGATAAAGGTTTATGTTGAAATTGTTTAAATATATTGCCCTTATCTTTACTGCAATGGGCCTCCTGCCCTAATCTCAGAAAAGACACAGCAAAATTGGGTAAGTTTCAGAAAAAGGTAGTATAATTGGTCAACCCCACAAGAAGGTTGTTGTGTAAGAAGGAATAAGATTATACAGACTGGAATTCTTCAGTATAGCTACGTAAGAGCATGACAGAAGTCTGAAATCATGAGTTATTAGAGGGTAAATGTAGAGAACAAAACTATTCACTGACTTCTGCACAGTGGAGGACACTGCACTAAAAGGCTGCAAGTTCATCACAAAGGGAAACAATTCTGTATATAACGTTCAGTTAAGATGCAGAACTCTTTGCCCTGAATACTGTGATTACTAAAACCTTACAAACTAAAACAAACACACAAACTAACTAAGCAATAAATACAGATGACCTCTGACACAGAAAGTCTTTCACTTATGAATTTGTTAAGAATGAAAAAACAGAAAAGTGAGGGGAGGGGTATTTATCTGAAAATGTGGGGTCTCCCCATAACACCTCCATTCACATATTCAAAGTTTTGTTCAAGAAATAGGAAAGATGTTCATAACTATATATAGGTGATGACATTAGTGCAAAACTTCTGTTTTTCAGTTTTATTTGGAAAGGACATAAATTATAATTGCTATGACTCAGCAAAATTCAGAACTAACTTGTCAGGTTTCTAATTAATTTCAGGAAAATAGAGCAAATGTGATTTCAGTTAGGCAGAATGTTGCTATATTTGGATTAACATCTTGTTTCTTATTCAGGAAAAGAGTAGACTGAGCTAAGAGTCAGTTGGTAAGATTGTCACCCTTTGGCTAAAGTTTCTTTATTTCCTTGGGAGGAATTAATTTTCCCTTATTGCTAAAAAATATTTTGTTCAAAGTTTTATTATTATAATCATTACCTGTTTTTTGTTTTTTTTTTTTTTTTTTTTTTTTGGAAAAGACAGATTTTTTTTATTTTCATACTTTTTAGAATGGATTTCAGTCCCAGAATGACCTTAAATTCTCATTTCTGAAAGGTCAATGCTTACAAAATGTCCTTACTGCATGTTAAAACAAACTGGTTGTTGTGAAACAAATATGCTATAATAAAAGCTTACAGCGGAAAAGAAAAATAATTCTAGTTAGTACAGTCAATCACACTTTAGAAAAGCACACTTACCTTTTCCTTTCCCTCCAGCATTCCTTCTTCTTCACTTTGAAGTCTGATTATAGGAGCTGCATTTTGAATATCCATAGACTCAAGTCGGCCTGCTACTGCCTGAAGAGAAAATAAGTCTTGATTTAGTACCAATCAAAACTGCTTTTGTCTTCAGCAGGGCCCCTAAAATCTATTTAAAACTGTAACTTATTATTTATATAATGGCTATGTAAACACCAAGGCCCAGTTTCTAACTCAGACTCATGCTAGTTACTGAGCTGAGTTTTAAGAAGCCATTTGGCAGATACAGGCAGTGCAAAAAGCCAAATCACAGATCTTCTATCTCCTCATTATGCTGTGAATCCCAAGACTACTAAAGGATAAGACTGTGAAGGCTCCCCCCAAGTGCAAGTACTCAGATGAGCTTCAATTGGAAAAAGAGGCAAATCTCTTTGGGAAATCAGATTATGCACATTCAGAAGCAATATAACTTTGGGTAGTTTAAGGTGTTTAAACCAAATGTCAACCAATGAGAATCAGATGGTATTAAGTCTATTTGAAGTATGTCATTCTTGAAATGAAAAAGCAAATTCTGACATATTTGGGATAGTCTTATTATAAGCCTTTGCCTTACTTGTAGGTAAAATGGTTGGAATCATAATTTGATTGCACTTACTATAAATTTTGTGTTGTAACATTCACAAACAGATTATAAATGAGGAAATTGTACATTCTAATGCTGAAAAATGACTGCTTTTTTCCTCCCATAGGACCACTCTTGGTAGAGTTAAGCATAAATTGAAATAATTAACTTACAGAATTATAATAATACAATTTATTTCAAACAGAGGAGAAAATGAAGGAAAAGTTCACTTCCTGCCTTGTCAAAGAAAATTTCCTACTTAATTTTCAACCCCATACTCTAGGTTCTGATTTGAAGCAATTTTTATTTATGAAGCAGAGGATAAGATTACTTATCTTCAAAATTTACCATTGTAGGATTTTTAACACGGAGAACAAGTTACTCTGGTACAGGCTAAAAATCTAGATACAAGCACTCAGCAGAATTCTTACAAGAATCAAGGGTCTTCTATTACATAGCAAAACAGTATCAAAATTAATAAACATTATATTCCATTATACAACATATATTTCAGACAAAAGCATCAAATGAACCGGTTTTGCAAATATATCATAACAAAAATGTTTTAATTTCTCATTATATTTTATATTAATACAGGTCAGAAAAAGCACTAAAACCAGATGGACATAATACAAAAATTTGTAGCCTGCCTGAAAATACTCTCATGTAACATATATGTAAGCCTGGGGGCAAAGCAGTGAATCTTACAACTAATAGAGGAAGGAAAACAAGTATTTCAAAAGTCATGTTTCCTAATAGTAAATTAATGCTTTTTAAACACACCTTAAAATTTTGCCACCAGGAAAACAATCCACAGAGATTGAGAAATTATTTTCTAGCGGATGTTAACTTAGTTGGTGCATAGTTTTCCTACCTCAAAGACATCATCTGCTTGCTGATTTCCATCCACTTCAATAAGATATCGACAATCATGGTGAGCCAAAAATTCCTGTTTAAGAACATACCCATCAGTTGAGTATAGCTAACCAGACAATTACACTGAAGCTCATTCTCTTCCTATCCATATCAAAGGTTGGACTCCTGGGGACTTCAGCAAAATCAAGATTCATTGTGTTAATGGCTTATAAAATCTTCTGGAGATTAACTTTTATTTGATGACAGATAAATACAGAGATAATTCCGAAACTGGAGTTACAATGGGTTCAGAAGATAGCTTAGATGTCTTAGCTCAAATGCAAGAGCTAAAAACTATCAAGGTTCAAGTTCAAGTAACATTTTGTGTATGAATTCAACTTTTAATTGCCTAACTACCTTAATTCTTTGCTGGAAAATGATGACAATCTCAATTAATAAATTTCTTGGAAATGCCAGTCATGATACCAATGTTTTAATTTTGGTCCTGACTCCCAATTCCTTTAAAATTTGGACCATATATTTTATTTTTCTTATTTTAAATTTTTAGCATAAAAGAAACTACAAACTATTTTCTAGCACTAGAAAATAATATCTTAGACTAAAAAAAAAATCCCATGTCCATTATTAAGGCCTCTTTCTGAGGACTGAGAACACTCACTCCATTCCTGACAAATGCTGGTCTAACCTCAAGACAAAAAGCCCTATTGAAGGTGATCTGTTCCAGATCTTCACTACACTTATGGTCAGAGCTCATTTCCTGGCTCATTTCATCTAGTCTGTCTTCTAGACTGTAAAATAATCTGCTCTATCTTTGGTAGAAGCAGATATTAACTGATTAATTATTTCTAATACTCTTCTAAAGAGAGCACAATAGTTTGTATTTCTCTTACATACAATGGTCTTACAGTCTTATTAGTACATCCACAGCATTTGAGTTTAAACAATAGCATCTCATTTATTGACTCAGTTTTGACTAATTAAATCCCCACAGATTGCAGATTGTCTGAAGTACAGAGGTCTAGCCAATGATTCCACATGCTGTAGTTGTTCATTAGGTTTCCTGCCTCACTACAATATTTCACATTTATTTCAGGTCATTTCAATCCCAACAATTTATCAAAAAATCAAAGTGTGTTCTCCCAAGTTCATTCTAACTATCTCCCTATCAGTGCAAACTGCACAAACTTTTTGTTTCAATTTCATTATCTCAAACTCTGCCTGGGCCAATAAACCCTATGTTCTTTTAATGTATTAGTGGACCGCTAAGCATCTTCACCAATACATTCATCGCTAGTGAACCCTAAGTGAACCCTACCAATCAGTGAAATGTGTTAAAACTGTTAAAGAGGATCCTAAATCCTAAAGTAATTTAATCTAAACAACTTTCCATTCTCACTTACAAGAAATCCATGCGAGATTGTGTAATGATTAAAGATACCACATTTTTTTTCCCTTCACAGCAGTAACAAGTTTGTTACTCCAGCAAAGACCATTATACTACTTTTACACAATTTTATCTATAGGTTTAACTAATCCATAGGGAAATTGAAAGACATAAACAGTAATTGTCAAGTGGGCACCAAACATGAGGAATTTGCAGTTTCTTGTACTTAGAGATTAAAAACAAAAAAAGAAAAAAAAAAGAGAAACAAAAAAAGCAAACACACAAAAAAAGCAAACACACAAAAAACCAAACCAAACCAACCAACCAACCAACCGCAACAAGAATAAACTGTTTCGTTGGTCCTCAGGTTTGTTTTCTTTTTAGTTGGGGGAAGGAGGGGAAGAAACATACAGTAAATCCATTTTTCTGAACACAACAGAGAAAGAAAATGTCAAAGCTTTAGAAATTAAATAAGTGATAAAACAAACTAATGAGCTAATTACTGCAGGCAATGAAACCTGAGAATCTATTGGAGTAGAAGACAGTGGATGCAGATTACTTATGGGATGGAATTCTGGAATGGACTGTGGTAATGGTGATGAAACAATGGAGTCTTCAAATATTTCACTTACTAGATTTAGAAAGCATATGTGATGGCAGATATGGTTTCACTTTTAAAAGTCAAAGTTGATTACTTTATCTTGACTGCAGAGTCGAAACAACACCTACAGATCTCTGATTTCAGAAAAAATGCCAGAATTTGGGGATGTGTTGTACCATGACCACCTCTATACAGCAAATCTCAAAAAAACCCCAATGAAAACAGTGCAAGATATTTTTTAAATCTTTTGTTATGCATAATCATATTACTTTGCTTTTTCTTACTTCTAAAGGATGAAGCATTATATCCTTGTATATTCCAATTCTTTTCTCTGCATTTTCAAGAAAATCTTCAGGCCTGTGCACTAATTGATGAAAAGATTGTAGTTTCTTACGTGGACCTTTTCCAGACTGCAAAACAAAATTTCAAGACAGAGAAATCATGTACTAAAATAATTTTTGTCTTCACTCTAATTTAAATAAAGTAGCTTTGGAGCATATTGCATTGGGTATTTGTCCAATGACTGCTGACCACGATCCTATCCTGATGAAGTGTATTTTCTATTAATAGAGAGCAATGTGCCTAGAACTTGCATTGATAAGTCTCTGGCCTCTATTATAAAAATTTTACCTGAATTCAAAACTAATAGCTTCATGGAAAAAAAAAATCCATTAGTAGCAGTGCAATGCCAAAACCAAAAACAAGTTAGTGTCCTGCAAATATTAGTAAAAAGTTGCTACAATAAACAAAAACTAATAACTTTTATTTGTCTAGATCAAGAAACAGGCAGTGTCACCCTTCTCCTCCTGATATACACTTTTAACTTATGCAAGAAACAGTGACTTTTGAGTTAAAGACTGAGTCCAGGTTAAACTACATAATGATCAGCATTTGCTGTCATCAAAACCTACTGTTTAAATGTTACCCCACACCTCCTAAAGCAGGACAGAAATAGAATTAAGATTAAATTTGAGCAAAATAAATTCATAACATAGTGTGGTGATACTTTAAAAGATCAGAATTTTTTCTGCTTTGTCTAAAGGACTTTGTAATATTTTGCACTGTTTAGAAATTAGCAATATTTACCTCTTCTTCTTCTTCTTCTTCTTCTTCCTCTTCATCCTCATCTTCATCTTCTTCTTCATCCTCCTCTTCATCCTGATCTTTCTTACGTTTGTCAGTAACTTTAGGATCCCACTGGCTCCTCTGATATATCTCCCCTGAATCAGGATTTAGCCTTTGTCCAGATATTCTTTGACATAACTCATAATCTGGACACTAGCAAGGAAAAAGTAAAAGGAAATCGTATTTATTGTACTGCTATAACACCTTTTCCTTGGAGAGACAAAATTTCTCTGAATTGGTCTACTAATAGCAGTATTTCATCATTGTCACAGTTATCTCCCTTCTTCGTTTATTTTTGATCTAATGACAATAGTTGCAATTCCAACATACCTTTGGAAACAGCTTCAATCCACTGAAATCAAAGGCAAAGTTATTTCTTTGACTTTGGGACAAGGATTTTTAATGTAATTTTGTCTCAGTCATCTTCCCAGGGGAGGTGATGTTACTACATGAAGTTAAGAATTTCATTTTTCTTTCTGGTGTAGTAGTCTTCTATCTGTATGGTTGCACATGAATCTATACAACACATATTCTCAACAATGAAGATTTCTCACTACATAGCATTAAAACAACGATTGACTTTCTGAAAAAATCAAATCTGCCTGAAAAGCAGGACAAAAATACGCTTCATTGATATTTTAGGATCTTTCTGAGACCATGGAAAAAATGTTTTGAAGTAGGCATTCATCAACTTCCATTACACATGTTCAAGCAAATTAAGTCATAAAGGTATAGAATTAAAACAAACACTAAGTTAAATCTGCAAAGTGATAGAGTAGGTCCATACCCTGAGGCTTAGCACCTGACAAAACACATAGATGTGCCAACTAGAATCAAAATCCCAATGAGAATGGAGCACACCACTAAAGGCTGACTATTCAGAGCTGTCTCAGCAGCTCATTCTGCACATTCAAAGTAGAAGACAAAAATAATCTAGTTGATTGTAAGTAAAACATTTCTAGAGGAAGGGCCTGAAGGTCTGTTCATGACTATACACATTATACGGTTATTTAGTTGGATGGAGTCTGGCATAGCTCAGTGTGAGCCAGCTAGAATCCTCCCCAGTGACAGCTGGGCACAATCTGGAGAATGGCACAGCCTCAGGCCTTTCCCTGTGGGCAGTTCGGGCACTGCCATCCCATTCTGACTAACAAAACAGCTTAGCAGTGTTTGGCCAAAACAGTTGGCTCAATGTCTGAAGAGTCACTCTTGCCTTGTATTGTTTACTAATATCTGGCATGTCACATCATTGCTCATGAAGAAATTGAGATTTGTAAACAAGATGAATTAAAAAATGAAGCAGTTTCACAATTAGTGACTGAAAAATAAAACTATTTACTTTCTAACTTCGAACTTATGTGAGAAGTTCCTTCCTGCATTACACAAGTGGCAGACGTCCAAAAACCCATAATAATAATTCGATTCAAAGTTTCCCTGCCTTGAAAACTTGTATCTTCTAATTGGTGAAGGTGCAAAAACTGTAACTGCTGCTGAAGTTTTAGGACATGTTCATTATTTTACCTCAGCAATGCTTATAATGGAACAAACCAGAGAAGAATTTATCATTCCTCAATAAATTCTATACTCAAGTATAAAGAGGAAAATACTATATTTGGCATGCATAGAATATGAGTCTACTAATAATTAGGAAAAATACTAGGAAGTTACAGAAGAAGACATTACCTTAATGCTAATTAGGATATCCGGTTTTAGTTTTAGATTCATTATTTTTTCCATTTGCTGAGGAACAGTCATGCATTTCTCCGAGAGAAAAGGAAATCCAGTGAGCACATAACCTGCCAAATACATTTAATTGAACATATCTTAGGAGGGTTTATCTTAGGGTCAATTATAGAGCTAGTTATATTCATCTCCTTTAAAAAATACATGTAGTGGTACAATTTTAAACCATGTATATGACAAAGCACTTCTAAAAAAACTGTGCACCCACATCTGCTTCAGATGAAATACAGACAAAAAAGGTGTGTTGTTTTCAGCTTTATAGAGTATTCTCAACATCTGTTAATTCAAATAAAAACATGTAGACATTAAAGACCATGCTCAGACCACCTGCTCTATGTGCCTAGCTCAGACATTGTAGTGCTTAAAAAGTAACAAGCTTTCAGTGACCAGTTTTACCACTAAAATACTTTATACAAGGCACTGCAAAAAAGTAGCCACTCTATGATTTAAAGTATTTAAACTAGGAGTCTAGGCTTTTTACACAGCCTTTGAATGTTTTGGCTTCTAATGAAGAGAGTCTGAACCACTCTCCTGCCACTCAAAAGGAGGCACTATGCACACGGTGTGCACATGGATAATAAGCAGAGTGGTAATAATACATTTTCCTAGTATTACAGTGCTCAGTCTTGTGGAACTTGTGGCTTCAAGTTCCTAGCAAACTACTGTGACTACTGATGGCTGTATGTATGCAGTTAAGAACTACTGATATGCAACAAAATCAATATTCATGAGGCCAGGATGAGAGACTAAACAAAAATCAGGTGAATGTTTTTAGCCAAATAATGAGAATATTCCCTTAGAGAAACGGTGCATGCTTAGAATTTTATGTGATAACATTTAAATGCAAGTCTGGTCAGCACAAAAATAGGCAGCAGTTTTTGCAAGAGGAGTTTGGAGTGAAGACTCCTACTTCTTTGGGAAGTCACTATCCATAGATGAAAGAGAAGAAGAGGATAAGCAAGGGAGAGCAAAATATATAGTCATTCCTCTAGGAAATTCATATTCTGGATTATAAACTGTTGATACCTTTAGAAAATTCTAACTGGTGTGAAGAACGTGCACAGCCTCTGCTTATCAACACATCTCAGATAACAACTGATGTGAGGGAAATTGGAGTGTAAACTGGGAAACCATTCTCTGAGAGAGTTGTTGCCCCCAAATCAATAATGTGAGGAGACTAAAAATTGTGAAGTATACCTAAGGCTATCAATACCCGGGGATTACCAAGCATTTGAGACACACTTATTGTGTGTTTAAAAACTTGCATTTTACTAACACTAAAAGTAAAAAATCCAACCTTTCACGCAACAGATTCTAAAATCTTTAATGAATAATTTACAGTGAATCGATTCATTAGCTCCTGCTGAAAATCTACTTAAGCTTCCCAAGGATTCGTTAAGATAATCGTTGACAAACAAAAAGTTATCAGAAATACTAAAACAGAAATTTATTTTGGAGGTCAGTTCTAGTTGGTAGGAAAAATAGTGAGGATGTTGGTTATTCTGTTCTTTGCCACTTTGGGGCAAGAAAGTATCTTGGCTACAAGAACTAAACTTTACTCAACTTTACAGTCATGTTTACACTCTCCAGGACCTCTGTGCTCCTCTGTGATATAAACATCTTCAGACTGATGTTTCCCCTAAGGAGGGGAACTCCAATAATACAGAAGCCTCTTTGTGCCTTTACCAAAGTCCTCACATACAGATTAAGAGACTGGCATTTCTGCTGCTACAGTTTTTTGTGTCCTTTTGTGTCTTTCCTTTTTTTTTTTTTTTTTTTTTTTTTTTTTTTTTTTTTTTCTTAATTTCTTCCCTATTTCTCTTTTTCATACTGTTTTAAAAGCCTGGTTTCACCAGGTAAGGCTGTATATTTTGCAAAACTGTTGAGTCTTGTACTAGAGAAGGAAAAGAACCCATTGTAACTGAAAGCTTAAAAAGCAGACTAGTTTTTAGAACAGTAGAAATTAACATTGGCACCACACCTGTCTCTCCCCTATAATGTAAATTTCAAATAAAAGTCAAAACAAGAAAAAGGAACATTTTACTTCCTTTCCTCCTAGCAGTACATTTGTTTTCTCATCAGGGAAGCAGGTTCAGACACTAGCAAGATTTCCAGCACTTGTCCAGACAGTCTCAATTAACAAAATCTTTTCTCAAATAAAGAAATATAGCCACTACCATTACTATTCTCATCCATCCTACTCTGTGTCACAAAATGCAAAGGGAATAAACAATTCTGTAAGAGAAAAAAAGCCATAATACTTTGCATTTTTAGTAATCTGTTTTCCTTCTTTATCATTATTTAAAATGTTTAAAATGTTTTTCCTGATGTATTTTTGTTATGTTGTTGTTATAGAAGTATTGAAGAATAAAATATCTGTATTTTAAAGCCTAATATTCTTCTGAACAGGTAATATTGTCAAATAAGTGTCATATGAACACTTAAATTTTGGGAAAATTATTTTCTCAAAATCAACACAACATAGGATCGGTATAACACTTTCTGATCTCCCACATTGGTAAATTAATCTCTTAATACGTTTTCAGTTTATTGACATTCCACAACCTTAGGAGCACAACAAAAAGCTAGAATTATATTTGATTATACATTGTATATTATATATTATATATATATTATTATATATTATTATATATTATATATATTATGATATATGATATATATGATATATGATATATTATATAGATGCAAAATGGATGTAAAATTATAGGTAGCATATTATAAGAAGTTTAGGCTATAAACATACTTACCAAAATGAGCAACTTCTGGTGACTCAATCTTTTGCAGAATCATTTCTGCCACCAGTTCCTCAGGAACAGTTTCACCTTGACAAAGCAATTCTTGACACTAGGGTAAAATGTAAAACATAGTCTTTTATAGTAAATGTAAGTTAAGAATGTAACAAAACTTATTAGAAGATTAGACTTTTACCTTAAGTCCATATTTTGTTCCTTGCTGAATATTTGTTTTAATTACTTCTGAAGCTAAGGAAGGATGTCAAACATAAGAAAAAATAATTAATACAAATCAACAAATACAAAGTATTTTATAAAAAGACTTGTACACACAAGATACATATGCACATATACATACACACACAGGAGAAAGTATGTGTGGTCCAAGCAACCAGAATATCTTGAATGAACAGCCATTATATTTAGGGCCATTATTATACTTTGCCCATCCAGAACCTGATGCCTTATGGCAAGGTCTGAGTAGGTGTTTCTCCCTACAATTTAACCCTGTATATACTACACAAAAATGCACAATAGCAGTTTTGCAGGATTATTTGAACTACTGATTTAAATTCAATCAGCATTACTGTCTTGTAATCCAGAGATGAGTATTTGAGCTCAATCATTTTTTAAAATTAAAAACCAAGATTTAGAAGAAGTGTTTAGGCACACAAAAGTATCTACTTTAAAGAAAGTGACATTCATCAAATTCAAAGACTGCCCTATGTCTCTGTGGATAGTGACATCATAGTAGATCGACCTTGGAAGTCTTTCACACTTCATATGAATTAAATAATCAGACATTTTACAAAAGTTTTCAAGAATGACTTTAAAGGCTACATTTATATTACTAATAAACCAGGCCAGGGAAAGATCCTGAAGCCATGTGACTCATGCCTATAGAGAATAATCCTTCTTCTCAAAACACCGTGGCTGTTTTCCAACTGTTCCTACTAGGAATGACTGTTTTACATCCTACCTCTTATACTATGGATAGGTGTTTGGGAGAACAGTATTTGCCATGGGCAAAAACTGAGACAGGGAGTGTACTAATTAACAATACAGGTAACTGAATATCAGCAATCTGTGTGCAGCCTTGCAGTGCTTTACTTATTTTTAACCCAGCAAAGGGCAGATATTGATACTCTGGAGAAAGTTCAGCAGAGTACACCAAAACCAACAGAATATTTGAACAGCCTAAGAGAGGCCAGAAGAACTGATCTTTTTCAGCCTGGAGAAAACCAGACAGCTCTTACTGCTATCTAAAACTATTTATTGGGAGGTCACAAAGATGGACCCATAGTCACCATAGAAGTGCAGTTAAGACAGGAGGCAACAAACATCAACAAGAACATGAGAAATTTGAATGGTGTAATTAGGAAGCAATTTTTTCATGGACAAGGCAGTCAAACATTGCAAAGTGTCTCTGGGAGGAGGGGGCGTCTCCATCCTTGGAGATATTCCAGATTCAACTGAGCAGCCCTCTCTAGTTTGACCCTGCTTTGAGAGGAATCTTGGACTCAGTCACCTCTGGAGGTCCTTTCTGAACTAAATTATTCATGCTTATGTATGCTGAATTTCTTAATTTATTTCTTTTTTGATGAAGAAAATAAAAAAATTTACTAGACTAAGTAACTGTGTGAATACAAGTGTGCATTCATTAGCTAAAAAAAGGTTAAGAGAAACATCATAAATAAAGTAAGAGTAATTCCCTGAAATAGAAACAAGGCTTAAAAATGCAGTAACTGAGGTTTAGATCAGTTGCTAAGGAAAACTTGCTAATGGTAAAGAGAGTCTTACAGAGATAGACTGCCTATAGTCTATATACTAGAAATTGTTTAAAATAAATTTGATGAATATTTGTCTGTATTGATTTAAATATATTCAAACAGAGTGGACTGGCTTAAGTACATTCCCAAAGTCCCTTCTGATTTTGGCCTAATCTACGTTTTGGACCAGTATTAATTTTTTTTCTTGTTATACAATACTATGAATTAAAAATTCTATAAATACCTAAGTCATAAAAGCACTTTATTAAAAGAGATTTTTACCATGCTACAATTTCTAAATTTCAAAAGAAGTAAAGATAATTGATTTGATAAATAACCCTGTTTCCTGGAGTACATTCCCTTATACAGAACACTGCACAAACAGAAAGGAGACTCTCCTATTTTTTCATGGACTGGAAAATGTCTGTACTCTTTGGAGTTGAATGAGTTGCCCCCGTGTGAATGAGAAGGGTCACATGAATCTCCTTACAGGATTGGGAATAGAATTTATGATTAAAAAACCCAAGCCTTTCTCTAAGCTTTTCAATAGCTAAAAGACAATTTTATTTCTGGTAAAATGGTTACTTGTTCCTTAGCAGAAGTGTTTGCCGCAATCAGAAACATGCCCTTTGAATTATAGTGCAAAGGGAGGGTATTCTAAACCAAAAGCTATTGTGAAGCCAAAGCAATGCTCCAAATATAGTATGTGTTTACCTTCTATGAAAATGCAGTTCCATCTCTGTGCTAGTTTTCTAGCCAATGTTTTCTTTCCAGAACCCTTAAAATGAAAAATACACTTTTAAAAGAAAAACAGACAGAACAAAACCAAACATGTAACACAGTGAAGATTATATTTTCACATGATAAAAACAATGAAGATCTACCATTGGGATTAGGGCCTCTCAGTTATGCATTGGGCAAAAACAAAACACTTTTTTAAATACCATCCTCTACTTCATATTGCCTAGCATTGCTAATATGCTGCTACTTGTAGCTAATTATCTCCAAAGTCACACTGAGATTGTTTTTGAGTAACTCTGTCTAAAACTCAGCTATGATTTGACCACAAATTCCTATGAGAAACTCCTTAGGACTAACATTTATTATCTTCAGCCTCAAAGCAAATTATGATGCAACCCTACTCAACCCTGAGTAGGATATATCAGAATAATATTTTTTTACTAAAACAACAGATACTTAAAAACTGCCCTTGTTAGTTCAAGATTTGTTATATTAGTCCAAGATTAGTTGATTTAACCACAAATCTGGTTATATACTGAAAAAATCTTTATTATATACATGAATCCAGAGGAAAACCAATATAACTGAGAGTTATGAGGCTTCCAAGAATTATTAACTGAATGGGATTTTGCAAAACTCACCATCTTCCACTCTTAGGACTGTGCCTTTTTTTTAGAAGGGCAAATAAGAAGACCTGTTCTTATTTGGTTTTTTTGTCCTTGATAAATTTTGTGATAAAAAACAGCAAAACTCCACAAATAAATTACATTCCCAGTTAAGACACTCCAGCCTACTCATACCTTACATCTTATAGGGTGTGATGAGAATATATGTATTTGGCATTGCTTTAATGGCACTTTGTTTTTAATTTAAAAAATGTATCTTCAATACGATAGGCACATCAGTCAGATATATAAAGATATTATCATAAAAATAAACTATTTAATTCTCTGCTTTCCTAGTAAGGCCTGTACAATTTCAATTCCATGTTATACTGATATCAAGAATCTACTGAAAGCAAAGGCTGAGAATATGAGAGTTTTTTTGTACTGTCTTCCAATGAGCATTTTATGGTGGTTTGGTCTACAAAACATAAAGTTACCTTTTGCATGTAAGGTTAAAATTTTGATGTTCATTTAAAACTAGATGAGTTAGTTCACTGTAGTTTTCTGTTGAGCTCAGTGCACTCTTACAAGTGCTTATACTCGTATGTTATAAGGCAAATTTGTACCAAAAAAAACCACCTCCCTTCAGCAAACTGAGGCAATAACGCAAACCCACAACTGGGGAAAAAAAAGAAATCTGAAAAGTTTAGGTATACAAAACATGAAATTTTTCTAAGTTAAGGAGGCCACAAATTAGTTGAGAAAAAGACAGACCTTGAATTACAGTTAAAATGTAGGTCCTTTTATCAGGACACCTTGGTGGATTTTTAATGTCTCCAAATATACAGGACAGAATTTTGTCAAGGTTTTAATATTAAGATCTGTAATATCTCATTGGATGTCTGTAAGTCAGTACATTAACCTGAAGGCTCTTTTACACCAATTTATGTCTTTAAAACATCTTGTTTATTAAAAACTAAAATATTTTAACAGCATTGTTTTGGTCTTGGCTGGGGTAGAGTTAACTTTTTCACACTAGCTAGTGTGGGGCTGTGTTTTGGATTTGTGCTGAAAACAAGTGTTGATAATACAGAGATGTTTCTGTTACTGCTGAGCAGGGCTTACACAGAGCCAAGGCCTTTCCTGCTTTCCATACTGCCACACTGGCAAGGAAAACAAGGCTGGATGGGAAGCTAGGAGGGAACATAGCTGGGACAGCTGACTCTGACTGACACACAAGAATGTTCCAAAGCACATGGTGTCATGATTAGCAGAGAAAGCTGAGGAAGAGAAGGAAGTACTTTTGCAGTGATTGCATTTGTCTTCCCAAGACACCATGAAGCCTGATGGAGCCCTGCTTTCCTAGGGATGGCTGAACATCTGCCTGTCCATGGGAAGTGGTGAATGAATTCCTTGTTTTGCTTTGATCATGTGCATGGCTTTTGTTAACCCATGCGTTTCATCCCTTTTACCCTTCTGATTCTCTGTCCCACCCACCAGGGTGAGTGAGCAAGAGGCTGTGTGGGGTTTGCTTGCTGGTTGGGGTTAAACTACCAGAAAAATAAAAACAATCCAGTTATCAATGTCAAAAAATGAGAAACATTTTGAGCAATGTGCAACTTTTAAGTACAGTAATAACATTTTAACTGCAATTGACTGGTCACTGAAGGCAAAAACTAGCCTCATTAAATGACACAAGAATTTTTACCACCCTCTGCAGGATTTGAAGAGTGGCAAAAGTAAAAAAACTAGGTATTTGACCCTTTTGATAGCACTGGTAAACTAATATTTTGAAAGGAAAAGTAAAATTATTAGCAGTATATCTGGAAAAAACCCTTCTATCAGACATCTTACTGGCTTTCCAAAGACAATTAAGCAAGTGGGTTTGGACAACAGAAAAGATCTTTCAGCTTCATCTTCATCAAAGAAGTCTGTAAAGGGCTGAGCTTGTTTTTCCTCTTGTGAAGCCATGTGTTTTCTAAGGCTAGAAGGAAAAAAAGAATTTATTATAAAGGACAGTAGTTACATGTGTAAAATGACCTTAAAATGGAACTGAATTACAAGGTAAATGGATTTGTAAAAAAAGAAAGCTTTTATAAGACGAAAAGGTACTTAGAAAACATATACAATGCACCATCAAATGAAAGAAAACCCACTTCTGAAAAACAAAGGACTGCTGGAACAACCCCTGACCACCAGCTGTTGATGACTTCCTCATGACTCTCATATTGCTTGTTGCTCTTTCTTAGTTGTTTTGTTGACTTTTTCCTTCCTGCTCCAATTACCACACAATTGCGACTTCTCTCTGGTGCCTGAAATGGGCCATGGGCCTGCCAAGGCCTTTGGTTTTGTGCTTCAGACACAGAAGGGTCCTGTCATGGTCAGTGGAACTCTATGTCCACACAGGCAGGTACATGTGGAATTAAATCACAGTTCATGACCTCTTCCACCATCCTTTCATAAATCTCAGCTCTTCCAGGAATGCAGGCAGTAGCAAGTCCAGCGCTGCACAACAAATTAAAACCTAAACAAATTTCTAATTAAGGTAAGTTGGAGGAAAATTTGTGTGGACCTTTCAAACAAAATGGAGGCCAAAATATGAGAAACTTGCTGAAGTTTGTCTGGAAAAGACGAAACAAAACCTCAATGTCCTTAGAGGGCCACTGCAATCTCACAGCCCCAGCAAAACCCACACGCAACCATCCAACCCACCACAGCCCCACACAACCCCCAGTCACTTTTAAATTAAACTAAAAACTTCAACTAAAAAAAACCGACTTCAGGATGAGATTCTGAAAAAGTTTATATTTAGAAACATCAAGCCCAAATGTTCAGGCAATCTTGCATTAAACATTTTAATATTAAAAAAAGAAAAATACCACTACATGCGAACCAACTCCCCTATTGCCCCGACAGAAAACTCACCAGCTGAGCTTTACCTGCCATTCCCAGCAGTCTCGCTCCTTCACAAACCTTCACAAGGGTCTATTTCCTAACAGACAAAACCACCACAACCAAAACAAAGAATTAAACCAGGGGCACACACCCAGGGCGGCGTCCCGGTGGGAGCCCCGCCGTGCGCGCTCCCGCCACCGTCCCGCGCGCCTCCGCTGCCCGGGCAACGGACGCGCCCCGCCCCTGCCGCTGGCTCCGCCCTCTGAGGGGGGGGCGAGAGAGGCCCCACCCACACAGCTGACTGGGCGGGGCTGCGGAGCTGTTCCTGGTGCTGACCGCGCTCACCCGGCGGGGAACGCTTCCCGGCGGGAGCAGCGGGTGCGGATGCGGTGGCGCCGCCGCCTCGCTGCCCCCGGTGCCTCGCTGCCGCCGCCGCCGCGCCCGGAGCCGCCGTTACAGGGAGGCCGCGCGTGACGCGGCTCCGCGACGCAGGCGCGCTCTCGCGGCCCCCCGCGGGCGCGCCTGCGCGTTGCCGCGCGGGCACTTCCGGGTTCCCTCGGTGCTGGCGGTGGTTCCCCGCTCAGCCCCGGCGTGTTCCCCCGGCTCCGGCTGTTCCCGGGGTGCTCCCGGGGTGTTCCCGGGCAGCCCCCGCCGCGCCTCGGGGCTGCCATGCCGGTGGCGGCCGCCGCCCCCCTGATCAGCTCCGTGCAGAAGCTGGTGCTGTACGAGACCAGGGCTGTAAGTAGCGTCCCCTCCGCCGCCGCCGCAGGTCCCGGGGGGATGTCCCGCCCCACCCCCGGCGTGTTGGCTCGGCCCTGCCCGGAGCTGCTGCCTCGGCGGGGTTGCAGCTTGTCAAAAACAACGCCTTACCTTTCTTTTCCTGTGTTGGGATCTGGTTCTTTTTGGTCCCACATTCAAAACATCCCAAGAAGTAAGAAAAAGGAGGTTTTGAATTCTTGTTTTCATTGTGTCTCTGCCTCTGCAGAGTTGAGCGAAGGAATGGCCTGTGACAGGCAGGTCAGCGCAGGGCCGGGCTGGGAATGAAGGCTGGGCCCCTGCTTGCTCTGTCCTGTCACGCAGCCAGGAGAGCAGTGCTCCCCCGTGCCAGGGGGAGTTAAAACTGGACAGCTGAAAGTGTCCGGAAATAATATTTGGATTGAGAGTGGCTGAAGTGGTTACCACCTGCCCCGACCTGCTTGCTGCTTATGACACACTTCAGTCCTCCTTGTCTGAATGGCTGGTGAAACAGCTTCCAAAGTTTTCGGTCTGACCTCTATAAGTAAGCTCTTGAAGATTTTCAGCATTCCTTACATCCTGATGCAGAAACTGTAGGCATGTGTTATTCAAAATACTTTTTTGTCATGGGCTAAGTGGATTGGAGGCTGGAGTGGTAATTGCTGCTTTGGCCATGTGATGAGCACAGTGTGAGTCAGAAGCCAATTCTTGGTGTAAATACCACTGTGTTTACCGTTCCTTAGCTCCCAATCAAATTTCTTTGTGTTTCATAGTGTGTTGGTTTCTCCCTTGTTTCATAATATGTTTGTTTTCTTTACTTGAGGTGGTTTTGTATAGGGTTAGGTAACATGGCTTTAAATGTAAGTTAGGTCTAATTTCAGATTCAGATGTTACCTGTACTGATAACAAGAAAGATTATTTATGCACTGAAGCCCCTTGGAGACTTCCCAAAATGTCACAGATGCAAGAATGATCTCAATATAAATAGGAATCTGACTTACAGCTTTGCTTCTGTCAGAAGTAGGTTTGTGCTTTTGTGATAATTCCCCACTGAACAGCCTATGAAATAGAGAAGGATTAAAGCATGCAGAGTTATTGGTACAAGTAAATTTTTAAAATGAAGGTTACACTCCAGAAAATCTTTCCAGAGTGTTACTTTTTTACCTATGCCTAAATGAATTTTGAAGGCTACCTTATTTATCTTTTCTCATTGTTGTTGGTAAAGGCTATTTTTTGTCCTATTTTCAGCTAAATTGCTGTTATACATGAGTAGGGCACTAGGCAAATGTGATTTCTGAATCAGGTCCTGTATTACTCAGTTTAGTCGGTCTTGGCTCACAACTCATGCTACATCTCAGCTGAGATTTGGCTTCTTGTGGCTGGCATGTGTGGATACCTGGCCCACTTCTCTCTGAGCTGTGAGGCTTGGTTGCTGAGAGACAACGTGCTGTGTGCAGGGCAAATATTGTGCTTTGGAGTTCTGTCAGCCGTCTGCCATTCTCTGGGCCTCTCCAGCTGATCCTGTTCTTTCAGGAACCATAGTCTTTTACATCTGGCCAGTGGTAGCTGGCAGTCTCTGCCTGAATGGATGGATTTGTCCATGCTGTGCTTTGTTCAAAATTCAGTGAGGGGTAGATCCAGCAGTCCTGATCACTCCAGGAGGCAAGATGGTTTTCAACAGCTGTGCAGAGCAATGGTTTGTGCATGAGCATGTTTGAAATGTCTCAGCTGAGCAACGGCATCTCAAAGCTGTTACTTCAGTCACTTCTTGTGAGTGATGAAAACAGAATTATTCCCTGAGTAAGGTTTTGTTCTTACTTTTAAAGAAGTATAAATTGAAGCACTTTGTGGTTTGATATTCAAGTTCTAGTAATTTTTTCAAACGAACAATTCTGTAGGAATCATTTTGGTATGATTATTTGAAAATACTTGATGGACTTAATAAATGCATAGACTAAGGGATGTTAGAAGGGACTTCTGGAACACACCAAGTCAAGCCTCCTGCTCAAAGCAGCTTCAACAAGCATATTGCTCAGGATTGTGTGCAGCTTAGTTTTGAATACATTCAAATATATAGGTTTTACAACCTCTGCAGACCACTTGAAAGAGTTTTGTATCTCTTATCTGCACTTCCCTGTTACATGGTTTTACACAGCAACAAGATGCTGCCAAAGCTTTCTGAAGGCTGAGCAAACCTAAACCCAGTTCTCTCAGCCTCTCCCAGCACATCATATGCTATGTCCTGTGGATCAAGTAGAGAGCTCTCTGCTGGAATCACTCTGGTATATCAATGTCCCTCTTGTACTGGGGAGCTCAAAATTGGACTTCTGGTTTGTTCAGTCACTCTTACACCACATGCAGTGTCATGTTGTGCTGCTGACAAACTTCTTCTCCCCGAGGTATCCCATGCCACCTCCTTTGCATAAGAGCTCACAATCATGCAGTTGCCAGCTGTGGCAATCATTAGGACAGCATAAGCATTATTCAAAAATAAAAATTAACAGCTTTCTTCTGTTTCAGGTTGCTCTTCTGATTTCCCTAATGCCTAATTTTCTAGACTTGCTAGATCCAGCATGTAGGATTTGGAATTGTCAGATACAGACTAACATGAGACTGAGGCTGTATCCTAAGATTTCTGGTGCAAAGAAGGAATGATTTAAGTTGTCAGCTGTGGGAGAAACAGTGAAGTTTATACTGGTCATACAGCTTATTCCTGTAAAATCCCTGTGTTAAAGCATGAAGAGATTAAATGGATGAGGAAGTGGAAAAAGTGGAAATTGTTTATAAAGAGTTTCTTTGTTTGGGTTTCTTTTTAGATAAAAATACAATAGTGTTATTGAAGTAAAAAAGGATAGGCTCTGCTAGTGTTATTGGACTCAAATGAGACACTGCAAGAGGTGAGGAGAGCTGAATTCATGGTGTCAATTGAATTAAGAGAGAACCAAATTCTATATTTTTTATTAATGTTTATATTTAGGTTAGTTGCTGAAACCTACCTTTTCAAATGATGCTTTGGTTCAATAAATACCACAGAGATGTTAACTGTATCTCCTGATTGTCCTAGGAAGTTGAAAGCTTGCTTGGAAGTAGTCAGAAAGATGAACTGAAGGTTTTATTCAGATCAATGTCAATTATCTTTCTTTTTATGCATGTATTGATCATTGAAATGCACACCAGAGGGCACTAAAGATATTTGAGCACGATGACTAATAAAAGACAAAAGATATTTTCCTCTCTTCTTCAGGAGAAGATGGAACTTTTGTGTTTCACCTAGATGAAGCCCCTACACCTGAAAGCTGTAGGTTAATTCACTGCAAATTACCATTCCCATGAGACAATGTGACATTGAGCAAGGCAATTTGTGTTGCTGCTCTAAAGTCATATCACTTGCCTATCTTTCAGGATATTATGAGGCTTAATTAATAGTATTTTATTCCAATCAGGTTCTTTTACAGTCTCCATCTCCACAGTATCCAAATGACTTGCACAAGCTTATTAAGTAATGTGACTGGCATAATTACCTGTAGATATTTCTGCTCTTTATTCACCAGAGAAAACTATGGGCATTTGTTTTATATTAAATGTAGTTTATTCTAGTCATAACTGTAAAGATATTTATATTAAAAACTCCAAAGGTTGCATATTTAATGTTGAAGTCAATCTGTGGACAATTTGGAGAAACTTCAATGTAGAATATGATTTACAGAAAAAACTATAGAATTTTTACTGACTTATGAAGTGCACTGATTTATATAGATGGGTATCTTACACATTTTAAAAATGTTGAAAATAGTGAACAGCCTACTGGGCAACCATTAGCTATCAAATTTACTTTGAGCATGAATGTACTGAACGGGGGGTGAAGAGGAAGTGAGTAACAAGAATAAGGTTATGAAAAAGGGATCAATCAGTGTTAAGGTAAAAATAAAATTAAATATACTAAACAGTGAAATGACTGAATATTTTCAAATCACTCAAGTCAAGGGTGGTGCTGTGACATGACAAATGGAATATTTAATCCATTCTGAAGTCTTGCATATAGGAAAGTAATTGCAAATTCAAGCAGATGATATAAAACACTTTCTAGACTTAGAAAGATTGTTAGATTAACTGTTAGATTAACCTGGTTGTATTGCACATTTTAATCTAAAAATTAGATGGCCTTATGTGTTTAAATCAATTCCTCTATTGAGATGCAGTGCCACACGGAAAATCTCTGGCTTTGTTATGGAAGGAAGAAACTTAGTAGAGAAATTGGTAGATAAATTAGTGTGGAGTGAATGAGGAATCATCTGATAGGGATGATTTTTTTTCAAGTAATGTTTTTAGGACTGATGTACTGAAGCACTTTCATTAATGTTATTAGTTCAAAATGTGGACCACCTCTGAGTAGTCTTTTAAGGTATTGTAAATAATTAGGATAATCAGAGCGCAATAAAGCAAGAAATGGTGATGATCCTCAGAAGTAGATAAAAGAAATCATTTGAAGTATAATGATACACTATAAAAGTTCATGCACCTTACCATAGATTACACACCAGTGAAAGTTTATTGAGAGTTTATCAGATTTATCAATCGGTTTATCAGTTCAGAAGCAGCAGAGGAGAAGGAGGAGGATCTGAGTATTTTTTCAGAAGGAGTGGGAGGATTGAGCTGCTGATGAATTACAGCTCTGAAAAAGAGATGTGGTTATTTGTGTATGGTTATTAATGAAAAATACTAATGTATCTCTAGAATAAACCTTATATGGTATATTGTGTAGATTTACAGTCCATATTCATCTAAGAAACAAGAATTCAACCAGGAATAGATCCATTGAAGGTATGCTGAGTTAAGATACATGCTAGTGATGTCTTGGGGGGAGCAAAGGAACAGCAAGACTTCTTTAGTCTATTGAAGTGAGTACTGAAAAGGCATCCACTTACTTACTTTTCTGAAAGCATTCTAGCAGAATAGATGCTAAAGAGCAAATAATATTTAGCTAAAGAAAAATGTATAGAAGATAATTAATAAATTTAGCTGAGAATTAGAAGGGAGAATCTTGAGGAATCCTTCCATGGATTAGCAAGAGAAAAGTCCTGTTTGGGACCAAAAAGCTTTGGTTGCCTTGGGACAAAAGGAATTCACTGAATTCTGTGGCTTGTAAGATGCAGGATGGGTACCCATTCCTACATGCCTAGGGAGTGGTGCTTGGCAGCATATGTTCTTAAAACATCTCATGTTGAAGGAGCTTCTTTTGAAGAACTCCAACAGATTATGGCAAGCAGACAAGTTTGCTTTTCCAGGTACCTCTCTTTGTACCTTATCATGTCTTCCTTTCTTCATGTCATTCTGCCAGTTTCTATGAGAGATGAAAGACAGGCACATCCAGAATTACTCTAGGTTCTGTAGAAAGAAGGAACAGAGTGGAGTTTTTACATTGAGGTGTAATTATACTATGATTCTATTTTAATGGTCAGTAAATTACGTACATTCTCTCCAGGTCAAGTCTGTTTTGCCTGTAATGGTCAGTGTTAAGCAATCTTTCTGTTCTGACTCATCACCTTTTTCATCTTATTTTCTGTGCCTGTTCTGTTGAGGAGGAGGAGTGAGAGAGCAGCTGGGTAGGGATCTGGCAAATGGCCCAGTAGAACCCACTTCTTCTGGGCTTTGTGTTTTTAGACAAATCCATGGTCTCAACAGGCATCATTTGCAAACTTTTTGTCTATGATCATAAGTATTTTCTTAATGCTATTTGCAGACTTTAAAACTGGCTGTATTAGTGCACTGCCTATATTTCAACTTGTAGTATATTTTTGTACTTTACATACCTTTCCTGCTGATTAAGCTGTTTGTAGGTTTTTAACTGAAGATTGAAAAAGTTTTTTGCTGTGCTAGCATTCCTTAATCATAATTAGTCTATACAAAGAAGCAAATCATAATTATAGACTCAGAGTTCTAAGAAGCAATCTTAAAGGAAAAAAGGGGGAAAAAAGAAGTGAGCAGAATGTTTGATTTCAGAACTAGTATCCTGCCATTAAAAAAAAACAACAAATCGCAGTAAGAAGTCTTTTTATTTTGTTTAGGCTCCTTTTAGAAAAAGCTGTTTTGTTTGCTTTGGCTGAATCAAAAGATTGATAAAAGATGGTGTAAAGCCTTTCAATTAGATTGCTTTGGTTAAAACTCAGTCCCAGGTGGAAATGACTAATGACTGTTCCTATCTTGTGGTTGCTTAGTGATAATTGTGCAATAAATTAAGCTTCAGTCCAGCTCTTGTAGCTGCCTGGTGTGTTGCCATGGTTGGTAAAATGTGCTTGTTAACAAATTTCAGCAAAGGCCAGGGGCAGAGCAAACCTGGAAACAGCATGGGTCACCTCAGGTGTGGTTGGTGGGCTCTGGCCAGAGCAGGGTGAGGGAGCCAGAGTTTCTCCTGGAAGAAGTACTTTGTTGGTCAAGGTTGCCTGTTTATCTAAATGCACTGGCTGTGCTGTGGAGTGGAACACAAGTGTCTTGAGACATTTGGAAAATGCTTCAAATTATTCAGTTCAACTTAGTAATAAACAGAATGAAGTAATAAGTATAAATACTCCCAGAAAGGTTTCCATAGCTTTTTCTCTTTTTTTTATTGTAACAATTTCTGTTAATCAAAAGAGTTGTAAACACTACAACACATTTTAGCTTTGATTAATTTTACAATTATATTACAACCATAGAAATTTATTTGCTATTATGTGCTCGGTGTTATGTTGATTTGGTATTTTTCTTTATAATTTCCTAGTATTCATGTGATGGGAAATATAATTGCAGCACATGTCACTAATATGGTTTTATTTGTGCTCTGTGTCATCCAGTAAGAGAGACCTATTTATTCATTAGATGCACAAATTAGGTAGCAGAAACAGCTAATGCTGAAGTGTCTTTTTTGTGTATTTTTTTTCTTCATCATTAATTTTTATGCAATCTTTGTTTTTCTTTCAGATCTTGAAGGTTGAATATGAGTGGGCATATGAGACTGTTTTTCACATAATTCTGAGCTTATTAGCCAGTCCTAAAAATTTCCCAAGCAGAGGTCTATTTTGGGTTCCTAGTTTTGAACCCTTGCACAGATTCAAAATTTTTTGCAGATGTTTCCTTTATTACTTCCATAAGAATATCCTCTAACATGCAGTGGATAAAATGCCCATTTGCTAAATAGAGTTTTCTTATTGCCTGCCTTATTTTAAATCCATTGATGCTCAGGTTTGATCCTGCTCTCAGCTGATCTTCCTTAATCCATTACACAGTCTGGCTCTCCAGCTTAAACCCTGTAAATTAGTCTTTAAATTACTTCAGAGAGCCTGTTAAGTACCATTCATTATGGTGGTTTCTGCCTTGGTCTGCAGGTACAATTACTCCTCATGTAATCTAACTCTGCTGCTGTTCTAAGCAGCAGCAGCAGCACCTAATGCTGGCCCTGTAGCTGTGCACAGCCTTCTATTGCAGCTGCCAAGGTGATGTGAGTAATGCATTCCTCATAGCACTTCTTTATGTTTTGTTGGTTAATTAAAATGGAAATGGAGAAGTATGCAGTTGAACTTCCTTAAGTAATAGCAACTCTATATCTGCCTCTCTCTCTCTCCCTCCCTGCCCCCCTCCCCCTATGTGTTATGTGTATTCCAATTTTAAATTGTGCTCTATGGCCCAAACTGCCATTGGGAAAAGCATCTTAAAGTTGTACTCTCCTATTTTTATTTGGTGTTATTTGCTGGTAATCATAGGTGTCACTTTAGGAAGAAATTGCACTCATTTAGTGTTCTGGACATAGTGGGATATCACTGAGCTGTTCTGCAGTATTATGGAATACTAAGAATTGTTTGCCTTTAACTAACGGTTTTATACTTATTTAACTTATCTGAGAATTACAAATATATTTCCCTCTACCCATTCAACTTTGCTGCATAAGAAAAAAATGGTGTAATGGCATGATCAAAGCAAGTGTCTGTTTGGGTGGTTTGGTGTCTCTTGCTGATGGTGAGCAATACCAGCAGAAGAGCTGTACCATTTGGTGTCATGCACTGTCCTTATGATTTTCCTCCTGGGAAGCAAGAGGTTGGCACTAAGGGATCCCCTGAGGAGCCCAGACTGGGGAGTCTGGGCTGTGCACTGCAGCACATCATTGCTGAAAAAAGCTCTGTAGGAAAAGCTTTCCTGTTGCAAAATGCTGCCTCAAAGGCTTCAGTGAAGGAGTGTTCTGATGGCATATGAATTTGAAGGGCCTGCTTACTGTCATTTGGAAGTAAAAGCAAAAATTACCACTTAGCACAGTAATGTCAGTGTACAAGGTGGAGCCAGAAGTTGGTGGTGTTTCCTTTTATGGCTTTTAAAGTTAAGTATTTTATTTTCCTATTTAGAGCTTACTGAATGTCTATGTGCTTTTGTGAATTCAAGGAAGCTGAAGAGGGCTTTAAGTTTTTCGTTCAGCTTAAATATTTTGAGAGTAAAGATTCTTAGCATCTAATTGGTATAACTTGTGAAATGGTGAGGTTTGTATGAATACGGTTATTGATTTCCTTTCCCACATCCTAAATCCATGTGACTCTTAGAGTTAAGACCTAACGCATAGATCCACATGAATTTGCCATGCTTTCCTACTAGGCTGAGCATTAATAATGAGTTCCACCTTGCTGTGCTAGCATCACACTGATGAAATGAATTAGAAAAAATGAGAGCTGCTTTTAAAAAGTCAGTCCTGCAACCAATGCTTATTGTTAATTACTCTAAATGTAGAAATATTTATAGTTTGATCTCCTTACATGAAAAATGGACATACTACATGTTTATCTGTGGTCATTCTTTCATATTTTAAATGTGAAATAAAGCTAGTAGTTTTTTAAACAGTCATTAACCAGAAAATTACAGTTTTCTGGAAGAACATTGTTGAGAAGACTATCATAGCAAGTATGAATAAAAATAGAAGAAAACTTGCAGTACTGAAGTACTTACAATTTTGCAGTGCTTAGTATGGATCAGAAAATAAATGGAAAGGAGTACAATATAGCAACAGTTTTAGATCATGAAAAGTTAAAAGCTCATTTAATTTGCTAAATTTTACAAAGCAAGCGAAAAGACAGTAATGGCTGGGGCAGGGTGTGGTTGGACAGTACCTGGTGTAAGTAACAGGTTCTCTAAACAGGTTTAACCTTTGATTTTAATTTTTTTTTCCTCCTTGTACAAAGGAGAGAAAGAGGTATTTTAAGTTGTAGAGGTTATTGTACACAAATATACCTACCTAAGATGCTGATGTCTGAACCAGTTTATTAACAGTCCATATGGATTATTGCATATTTGATGTTAGTAGGAATGAATCTAGTCTAGACAATATGTAAAGGGCATTGCTAATGTCTTACATGACACTGAGTCTTCATTGTTTTATCTTGTAAAATATTCTGACTTATTTTGTTGGTTTTCTTCTATGTAGCGGTATTTCCTAGTTGGAAGTAATCCTGCAGAAACCAAATACCGTGTTTTGAAAATAGATCGCACTGAACCAAAGGATTTGGTTATAATTGATGACAAGGTAAGTGCCTCTGTATTTACTTGCTGGATGCTTTTCCCAGTTGTTTCAAATAATGCTGGTTACTTGTTGGTAGCACTGAAATGGAAAACAAAGAATGTAGAGCAGTGGTTTATTGTATATTTCACAGATTAAGAAAATTCTGATATTCTGTGACGTGAAATAACATCTAACTACCAAATCAGTAACTTTTGTGACTTTTTATTTTAAAGCATGTTTATACGCAACAAGAGGTGAGGGAACTTCTCGGGCGGTTAGACCTGGGAAACAGAACAAAGATGGGGCAGAAGGGCTCTTCTGGGTTATCTCGAGCTGTCTCTGCTTTTGGGATAGTAGGTAAGTGCTTTTATAAATATAAAAAAAAAAATAAATTAAAATATAAAGTGCTCTTATATATATATAAGATTTTATAAAATCTTTTGTTATTTTGTTATTTTGTTATTGTGGCATGCTGTATATATTTCTGTCTCCTCCTGATTTTATTTATTTATAAATAAAAAGGATTTAGGATAAAGAGGATTTAAAAACTTGTCATGCTCAAAAGTAAGTAAGTTTCTGTGCATTTTTTGAAAACAAGTGGTCAGTACAGGGGTGAAAGTTGTGTGACCAGTCTTTTCTCTGTCACTAAGGGACGTATCTAAGAAGAAGCCAAACTCTAGAAACTTGGTTGATATTACCAAACTCAGCTGATCTTAGAATACAAATCATGTGGAACCTGGCTCCTGAATTCCAGAGCTTACAAAATGCTTTTTAAAAAGAAAATGAAAGTCAACATTCTTTATTAGGCTATACTTCTTTATCACACACTATTCAGAAAGATGACTTTTCTTCTTAGTTAACTTCTTGCAGTGACATATTTAAAGATTTCTTTTTCATGTTTGAACAAGTACAGCTGACTGGTATGTCAGCTGAATTTTAAAATACTGCTCAGCTGTCCTCAAGCATTGTTTCAAGGATTTAATAGCTTCTAACTTCATCTGAAAGTCACTACTTTCCTGCCTATTGTCAGATAACTGAGGTCAGTATATTGATGGCTGATGTCTCTAAAGTAAATGTTAAGGTGTGCTGTGACACCTCTCAAGAATACTTTGTGGTTTATTAGAGTCAATATACACCTGGACATTTAAAGCCAAAGCTGTAGAGAAAGTGGAGGATGCAATTACTTTAAAGGATGCTCCTGAATTTTGCATAGCAATCGAAACAAAATTCTCTTCTAATCCAAAGTGGCAAATTAAGCAGACTTTCTTCTTCATTCATTTTGCCTGTGAAGTGTTTTGGAACTTGCCAATGCATCCAGCTTTTCAGAAACTCCTCAGATGGTGTTTATGTTTTTTACTGATTTAAGAGTATTCATAACATGGGTAAACCTAAAGGAGCTTCAAACAGCCTTGCAGCCTTGGGGGCTTTTTTGCATGAGCCATCACTACTCACTATCTAAATATGTGATAAATGTTTGGTTGGAAAGTGGTTGCAATCAATTAAAATCAATTAAAAATCCCGATTGTATGACTGTTTATATGTGCTGTTCATAACAGGAAAGTTTCTATTCTATATTGGTTAACAGATATGATGTGTGTATTTCTAGGTTACTCTAGAAGTAACAGACTATCAGATTATATACTTCCAAATTACATGAGTCAGACCATATCCGCATAAACATGTAATTTGAGGGAATGCAACTGGTTCTTTATTTCTGCCTCCTGGCTCAGGTCAGAAGAATAGGGTTATTTTTTCTAAAATTGTAAAGAACAGCTTTGTTCTATGCTCTAGTTATTTCATTAACCAGATGCAGTACATTCAGTGTGCTCAGAATGGGGGTGCTGATAGGCTGGGTTGTGGTTTATTGTGTAATGTTTAAAAGTAGAAATTGCTTTTAAAGGGAGGGAACTAGGCCAAGGAGAAAGGCTCAGTTCCTTATCAGACTTTGGTATAATGTTTGGTGAAGTTCTAAGGGCAGAGGCTGTTCACATAAGTGATTTTAGTACCTGGAGGATACAGGAAGAACTGTGACTACTATTTAACAGCTGAAATTCAATAGTCTACTTCAAATGGAAGGTTTGTTTCTTATTGTCAGCAGGGCCTCTTGTCTTTGTGTAGGTGAGAGCATTTTTCCAAGGGGGGCTAATAAGGTGGAAGAAAAGATTGCAGTTCATTCGATCACGTTGCAGCCTCCAGCAGTGACAGGGAGGAAAATGTGTGCTCTCCTCATCCTTCTTCTTTACTGTGTAATGCAAAGCTAAAAGAATCGAGTATAAATGCAAGGAAAACTATGAATTCTGAGGGTCCATTTGTATCATGTCATCATCATCATCACCACCTCCGTCTCCAAACTCATTTATTTGTTGATAGTGCAGTAGTGAGTAAGTTTCAAGCTCTCAGTAGCCTATCAGAGCAGTTACCTCCAATAGCCAATTAATGTAATTTAGTACTTATTAAAGCATATTACTGCTGTACTATACTGTATTAGTAACACTTTTGAGTTCAGGGATGGTTACGTATTTCTGTTTTTCATTTGAATTTCTAGATTTGTGTTGTATTTAAATGTTTGTTAGACTTTTTCCTAATCATATATAATAGAAGTATCTAAAGAAGGCACTCCATGAAGAAGCATGGCTATACCCTGCAGGGAATGAGGGTGGAGGCTGCAGAAGCCATCTTTTTATAGGCAGTAAAACCAGACACTGCCTGTTCTACCTTCTTAGCCTTCTGCATTTCAGCAGGGTCAAGTGTTGATATCAGAGAGAGGAAACAGGGAGAAAAGGAATACCCCTGATACTCTGGCTGATTTGGGGAAGATGCTGCTCTAGTCAAGGAATTCAGTTCCCTGCTGTTAAGGAGAGAGAGCACAAAGGTGTTGTTTTACCCAAAACTACTTTTGCTGTTCTATGTCCCTTTCCAGCAGAGAATACATGACCCTGAAAGTCTGAACGTGGAGTCTGGGATTCTTCCTTACCCTGGAAAATTAACCTTTTGGTATCTGAACTAGAGTATGCCTCACTCTGAACAGAGTCCTATCTATCAAAAGCAAATACAAGTATGTTAAGTAGACAGAAACATAGTCCAAATTTTCAGTGTCCAAACTGCTACCTAGTATTAAAAGTACCCACAATGGGAGGGGAAATAAGTAAAAACTATTTATTTCATTGCTTAATGGGACTGAATTTTAAGACTCCGAGTGTATATATATAACATTAAGAACAAATAAAAATTCTTTGAAGTCTTGAGGCAAATCTGATACTGGGTTGCTGAATATGTTTTGTCAAATAAACACAAACATGCAACTGAAAGCATCTTAATGCTGTTTCAACAGGTTTTGTCAGGTTTTTAGAAGGCTACTACATTGTGTTAATAACAAAAAGAAGAAAAATGGCTGATATTGGAGGTCATGCAATATATAAAATAGAAGATACAAATATGATCTACATTCCAAATGACTCTGTAAGAGTCAGTCATCCTGATGAGGCCAGGTAAATAATGCTGGTAATCAGTGTGTACTTTTTGAATATTTTCTAAACAATGTTGAACTGAAACTGCAAACTTCAGTCATGGGTTTTTTGTATTATTATGTCATTCAAGCCATTTTATCTTGTTGGATGGAAAATAGGCTACAAATTCTGTGACCTGTAACCTGGAGAGTAAATACAACTGTCATAGTCTTCTAGGGTTTATTGTCTACATCTCCATGTTACAGCTAAGTTTAGCAAATCTGCACCAAGAAGTGTCAAATACAAACATTGTTCCTGCAAGGGCAAAGTAGTGCTAATATTGTATAATTTGGGGCACTGTTCTTTGTTTAATAGCTCTTGCATGATGTTAATCTCACCTAAGAGATCTTTTGTGCCCTTTAAAAGTGCTGAATAGATTTTTAAATGATTCTGTGTTGTCAGAATCTCATGAATGTTGCAGTTGTAAGGGGTGGTGAAGATTCACTGGTAAGTTTAACTGCTTTCTTCTTTTCAGGGACTTATTTATGAAGAGAGAAATTTGAGCCTTTATGTTTTTATCAGGGTAGGGCAATAGCAGGCAACTGGTTTCAATAAACTGCTTTTCAGTCTGTACTAAGTGTGAATAGTCAAAAAGTGATAGTTTATGATAAACTCATGTGAACCAAGCCAGTAGTAAATATTAAAAAAGCTTCCTCTTTAAGATAGGATTGATCACAGACCTCAGTCTCTCATCTTAGTGTGCAGTAGACCATGTTATCTACCCTACATATTTATGGCTAGCCATTTTATTATTAATAGATAATGTAATGATTTCTTTTGGGAGTTTACAAGGCTATGACAGATTTTACTAGATATTTCTTTTCTTGTTCATTTGTTTGAGAGTAATTGAAAAAATTATTTCTTTTGTTGTGTTTTTGAGAGTTTTCTTGTTTAAGTCCTGAAAATTTTGATATGCATAAGTGGAAAATAGAAACACAACTTTACAATTGCTTAAAGAAACAGAGTATGTATATGAGGAGACATTAGTTTTGGTTGTTTTTGGTTTTTTTTTAAAGGGTATTTGATTTATTAAATCCATTTGCTGACATTCTACAGTAATTACCTGTCAAAACAATTACGGTAAGATAAGAAGGGAGCATAGGGCAAGAATCAATATTTATGTGTAGTTTCTTCTGTGATCCTCTGAATGACTTCTTATGGTCTGTCTGGTTAAAATAATAACTTTTCATACAACTTGTATTATTTTGCTAGGTATCTGAGAATCTTTCAAAATGTGGACCTTTCTAGCAACTTCTATTTTAGGTAGGTATTAGTTACTATTCCTTTTAAAAAAATGTGCACTTACACTTGCTAGAAGATTATAGGTTTTGTTTTTGATATCTGAGGTTTTTGGGTTGATATTCTGGAGAAATAAGACACATGATCATGCTGCTTTTCCATATTCATCTGTATTTTGAACCTGCTTTCTCCTTTAATCAATTGGTTAGGAATTCAGTCTCCATTAGGTTAAAAAATATAAAACTATTAATGCCATGGAAAAAAGTAGACACTGAAACTACTGTTTCCGCTGGCTGTTCAGCCTTGCCAGATTATGAACAAGTTCTCTCTTTGGAAAAGTATTATGCTTGTCTTATTATTTATTCTTTATTGATCTTATTTTCCATAAATAAAGCTATGCCTTGATTCAGGAGCAAAGGTAGAGAAATAGGTCCTCATTTAAGACACACCCTGTGTGTGGTATGTCTTTCATAGGGCTTTCTAGACATTGCAGTCTCTTGTTTGTTTCATAAATGCCATACCTAAGACAAGTTTCTATGTCCCAGCTACTATTAAGTGAGATTTGTGGGACAGCATAAAAATGGGAGAAATGTGATGATAAACCTGGCAATAGTAGTTAGAAGACTTGAAGACTGAAAAAAATAAATAAACAAAAAAATCCCTCTTGCAATTACCTAAAGGTGTGTCAGTCTAGAAGATGCTTCCTATTGGAAAATGAAGGGTTTTTGTCACAGCTGGATCTGTCATGAGAAAACTACCCAAGTTTTATGTGTGTTTCATGCTTTTCATGTGAAAGACTTTTTGTAGTATAAAACCTGAGTTTTTCTTCCATGCATTGTCTCCCAGCCCTAATATTATACAACTTCCCCCCCCCACTACCTCCTTTGCTTGGGGGTGACAAATTTGTACTGTTCTTGTGGTTTTACATAGAAGGGAAAGGGAAAATTTTATAAAAAACATGTTTATTATAAAATGAATCACAGAAAGGTTTGGGCTGGAAGGGACCTTACAGATCATCCAGTTCCAACCCTACTGCACTCACTACAGAATTTCCTCTTAAGTCTCTCCAGTTTTAGTTTAAAACCATTCCCCCTTGTCTAATTACCCTCTGCCCATGTAAAAAGTTGCTCTCCTTTTTTATAAACCCCTTTCAAGTAGGGGAAGCCCATAGGGAGATATTCCCAAAGACTTCTTTTTTCCAAGCTGAAACTGTAGAATTAAGATAAATTACGTATTTAAAATTTCTTGTACAGAAAAAAATGAGTAAGAAAATGACTTATACAAAAGTATGTTTTTGGCACAAATCCTGTGTGGCATAAATGAAAATTGCTCTACTGGCAGATAATTTACTGTTTATGTTTTATTTTTCATTAAAATAATTTTTTTCATAAAACAATTTTGTGCTCTGTGTTTTAACTGCATATTTAGCCTGATTTTCACTTTCAAAAGGAGAAGCATAGGATGATACTAATATTCTTTCTTATTGTTTAGAATCTTTTTCATTTATCAGCTTCATTTAAATTGTTCTTGGCTAAAGCATAATACATTTTTCTGCATGATTTTTACATAATTCCTGAAGAAAATTAGAAATCAGTTATAAGAAAACATTTGGTCTGAGAGGAGAGTGGGAAAGCAGCCTGAACCTGTCACTTGCTGGGATCCTGTTTAAAGGTTGTGTTATATGCAAACAGAGCATTCTACAGACTTTTTTTTTTCCCCTAACGGATGGGTCAGGACATTATTATGGAAATATGTGGATGCATGGGTTAAACTTTGTTATTATTAGTAATAAATCTAAATGTCTAATGTTTAAATAATTTTTTAACTCTTTAGTGCATATCTAGAACTTATGTGAGGGCCAGTAATCACTGATGCTGTCTTAGACTAAAATGGAAATATATGAGTATTTGTGATTTTTGTGTAGTGTACATTTGGTTTCTCCTTTGGAAGAAGCCTAGTATCTTTAAAAAATTAGCAATTGGTATAGAGTGTTAGTAAAAGAGATATGAGGTGGAAAATTTGTAACTATTATGGAATTAATGAAAAAAACCTTTTCTTAATTCAGCAATCCACTGCCTTATATGCATCTGTGCTGCAGTCATAAATTTGGGGACAGATACAATTTTTGTGGACCATTTTTTTGGCTGTTTTGAGTTCAGGTAGCAGTTAGAAAGTAGCAGCACTTAAATCTCAGAACAGCAAGGTTGTCAATGTATATACATATTTCTGATGGAATAGCTTTTTTAAAACCTCTGGAATGCTTCTAGGGATGTGGTGAATTAAGTTTCTTGATATGCTTTGTTCAAAAGATATGTTTAGTTTTTAGTTAAAAGAAGAATATAAACACATTTTCAGTCTTTGTAAATGGTAAACAGTTTCTGTGTTTGTAAAGCTTCTTTTGGAAATTGTTTGTATCATTTGCTATTATAGAATCAGAATCTGTGTATATTGTTCAGAAGTCTTTTCTATAAAATGGTACTGTGCTAAATAGAAGTACAGATGGAAAGTAAGGGCTTTCAGAAAATTCCTCTGCATCTACAGTTACTAATAAATGTTAACTGTCTATCAGTTACAGCTATGATCTATCTCACTCCCTTCAGTATAATCTTACTGTCCTGAGAATGCCACTTGAGATGTTAAAAACTGAAACAACCCAGACCCGACAAGAGAGTTTTGATATATTTGAAGATGAAGGACTTTCAACACAGGGGGGAAGTGGTAAGAAAACACATCTAATTAAACTGATGTTGGTCATGAGTGCCTTTGAAATATGTTCCACTTAGGTTCACTTTTGAGAAGCATAATAAAAGATTTTGTAAAGTGCCAAATACATTTCAGTTTGAACAATGTGATTTCTAGATGTGTGTAGTCATTGTTTTAAGTTACATTGCAACTGGGGAAGATGACTGAGCATTCTGACATTTTTCAGCAATTGATTACTCAACTGACTTATGAGTGTCCCAACAGGAATGACTTACAAGGAGAGTGGGAAGCAATAACTGATTAAGTACCAATACTTTTTTTTTGTTTTATATTGGAAAATACTGACAACAGAGGAACTGTATGAAGTTAGCATCATCTTACTCTAGTAACCCCTGTCAAGAAATGTAAGAAAAATTACTCATTTTGGTTGGAAACTTCAGCCTTCAGTTTGGATCTGACATACTCATAGGACTGTAAGGATAGGCAACCAGAGAGAAAGACTATTTTTTCTCCTTTTTCTTTTGTACACACACACAGAAAGTTTCTCCTGAAATTCTTAATATTGGATTTTATTCTGTTTAATGAAATCCCCATGCCCCCAAGAGGAAGATATTATTAATGTGGTCATATATATCAAGATACCAGCAACTGGTTATCAGATACTACAGTATCAGAAAGGACCATAAGGAATGAAGAGAGCAATGATTCCTCTTCTGCAAAGACTCTAATCTGGAGGATCCCTCAGGAATCCTTACAAGGATATAATCTCTTCTATGTCTTTGTATATAAACAGTAGGAAATGAATATGCCCTAACCTTGACCCCATCAGTACTGTGTGCTAGTCACCTATCTATTAACAGAATATGTGTAACAAATAGCCACCTGTCATTTAAGAATTAAATCTCGCCAAAGTAATGCTGCTAGTAGAAAGAAAGAAAGAAAGAAAGAAAGGAAAAATTGCTGACTAAGTGCTTGTGACCAGCTTCTGCTGACTGTCTAAACTCCTTCATGAAAATGTTTTGGTTACATCAATTTTCACGTTATAGTAAGTTGTGTCTAGGTAGCAATAGTTCGTTCAACAACTGCATTTTCACCTGCAGTCTTTTTCCACCTGTGGAACATTTGACTGCTGTAGTTGTCTGCTTTAATTTGCATTCATACTGCTACAATATAATTCGTCCTGTCAGAAACTTCATTTGAAAATGTGTGAAAAAATAGAGGTAATAGTATTATTGTCCTCTTTTTTCTCTTTTAAGTTTTAGATTCATTCAATTCCCTCTACCACCTTTCAGCGACAGTTGTCATCTTGGTCCTGGTATTTGAAACAGAAAAAGACTCTGATTCCAGATATATCAAAAACAGAATTTTAATTTGCAGGTCTACAATAGCTGTGCTTCTTGGTGTTTGTGCAAATTAGGAAAAATGTGTTGAATTATGTGAAAAAGGATTGATGTGCATGATCTTCCAGAACTTAGTAGGTAATTAGACATGACCCAGAGCTGAGAAGCTTATAAAGTCCTCCTGTAAGAGCATTTTTGCCTAAACTGGAATTCACAACTTTATTTCCCTTATCAAATCCCTTGATGCTAGCATGTAGAGATCTCTTTTCAGTACTGAAGTATATCAGTAACTTCTGCAGGAAGGCACTCAGTTACAACTGGCAGCTATAGAAAATCTGCAAATCCTCATAAACGCTGGACTTCAACATGGTCCTGAAATTATCTGTGTTGGGCAAACCTCAAGGATGCCAGTAAATGATACACTGAGTTTCAGTCAACGGAAAATCAAAACAAAGATCCAACGTCCTGGATTTTAAAGCAGAGGAGCTTGTTTCTTGGTTGCTAATGCATTTTCGTTGTAACAACTTTCTAGGTGTATTTGGGATTTGCAGTAAGCCTTACGAAAAGTATGTGTGGAATGCCAAGCTTCTGGAAGCAGTAAGAACTGCTGTTCATCGTGACTGGCTGCTGTATATTATTCATGGATTCTGTGGGCAATCAAGTATCCTTCTACTGTTGTAATGAATTTTGGTTTATTAGTTTAGAAAAACCCAGTTTGAACATTATTTCCTTGTCATATAAATACTATTTAATTTTATACTGTTATTGTTTGGCTTTTATTTTCATTACCTTCTAAGTAAAAAATATAGTTATTTTAAGAGGGCCCCAACACAGGTAGAGTGCATTTTCAGTGAGTCTCTTTTTATAAACATGGAGCTTAGTAGTAAAGAACTTGAGAGGACTTTTAGGCTCAGCTGTATTTTTTCGCAGATGTTTGGGGAAAGGGAGAAAAGCTAAGCAGAACTGAATTGCTGACTGATTGCAACTGTGTTTAAGCCATGACATTGTCATAGAAATGCTCTCCTACTAATCTTCTCTAAAACATTTTTTAGTAACTCAGATTTGCAGAAATTCTTGTATTTACTGTCTTTTTGTTGAGGACGATGATAGTGTGTGAAGAGCACTAGGACATGTGAAGCTCTCTTTTGTGACTATATACTATTTTAAATGGTTAAACAGATCTGTATACATTGTAGCAGGAGGAACAAAAGTCTAAATGCATACCACAGTCCAAGGAAATGTCATATATTAAGAATTTAGTGTATTACAGAAACACTCTGTTTTATTCACCAACACTCTCATGTTAGCTTAAAATTTCTGGGGAAGCAAATACAATTATGAATATACAACTATAATACAACTACTAATGTTAGTGGTGTCTATAAATTTAATTTTACTTTTTTATGATTGTAAGACTGTTGGTCATTGGCGTAGTCCCCAGAGAAAAACTAGATGTTTTTATATACCACTATTTCATTTGTGGTCTTGCTTAATCAAAGCTGGATCTGACCACCAGCATTATGCCTGCAGCTGCTTAGTGTGTGAGAAAATGTCTTAACTCTTTCTTTCCTCCCTTATACTGAGGAAGCAGTGATAGTCACACTAGGCTCTGATTCTGTTTGGTTTTAGTAAAATGAAAAAAGACTATAAAAAAGCTACCACTGCATCCACGGCCTGTTTGCCTCTGGCTTTCAGTTGTTGTTACTTAAGTGGTTGCAAATTTGTTTCTTTTTCCAAACAAATAATTAGAGGGTGACTAATATACTTCATCTGAAAATGGAGCTCCTAGGTTTTAATCCCAGTATTCACAAAAGCAGCATTTGCAGTGCTAGCTGTATCTTGTATCTATTTCACCTCCATTGTCATTTCATAGAAGAGAAATGCTGCTTCTCTTCTGTAGGTTCTGAAAAGTGGGTGATGTATTGCAGTGTAGATTTGCTTTCCAAAGTTCTTAAAACAGATTGTTGGAAAGGGCAGTGTTCTCTTCCAGCTGTAAAATGAGTTTGGAAGTGATACTCATCACTGTTGAGATGATTTTAGTAAATCAGATATATCAGTTTCATACACCTTTGTTATAACTTATTTTTGCATGCATAAATTAAGTGAATAAAAAATTTGCATGTGACATGTAAACCTTAGCTTCTGTTTCAAGAACTGTTAATATATGGCCGCCCTATATATGTCACTCTGATAGCCAGAAGATCAAGCAAATTTGCTGGAACACGTTTTCTGAAACGAGGATCAAACAGTGAGGTAAGTCAAATATGATTTTAGGGATTGTTTCCTCCTGCCCTCCCCAGTATGAAAGCTTGAACTTGACTGACTGAAGGGCTGAAATGGTTCAGAGGGTTGTTAAGGGTTTGGCTATAAATTATGCTATTAGATGATGTTATCTCAGGTATCATTACATTTTTCATTGGCATAATAAAGTTGTTCCTAAAATAATATATTTAATAGTTCTAAATTGGCACTTGTTTTGCTTTTTAAAACTTAATGTTATTTCCCAAACTGAGGGAAAAAATAAAAATATGGTAATATACATTAGGGACAAATGGGAATTTAACCTTCAGTGTTGTTCTCACTATTGTGGTTCAGTGTCTCACAGTTTAATTGTGCTCTGTTTGTAATGATCAGTTCTCTGTACTGCTTGCAACTTTGAATGTCATGTCTACATCTTATGTGTATTTCTGTTTGGTTTAGGGAGATGTTGCTAATGAAGTGGAAACTGAACAAATACTTTATGATGCTTCAGTTATGTCATTTTCTGCGGGGAGCTATTCTTCCTATGTTCAGGTTCGAGGGTCTGTCCCTCTGTACTGGTCTCAGGATATTTCAACTATGATGCCTAAGCCACCCATAACACGTGTGTACAAATTATTCTTTGTGATAGATTATGGTTAGTGCTGTGTCCTAAAGGAACATCTGAGAGAATAAGTGAAAACTGAATTTGCAAAAATGAACAAATTGTCTGTTCACTTGTGATTTGTGAAGCCATAATTTAAAGTAAAAAAAAAAAAGAAAAAAAATCTCCATATTAGACTTCAAGTTCAGAAATTAAATACAAAATGTTTCTGTTTAAAGATGTAAGCTTTCTTTGTATTATTTCATGTGTGAAGTTAGCTACATTTATCTTGGTATTGTGGAGAAAATGCTAAACCTGTTGAAAATGGTGGAAAATATCTGGGCTGAGATTAATGGGCCAACAAAATTGTTCTTTATAAGCATTTCATGAAAATTTAAGAAGTTGCCTACAATTGGGCAAAGGGAATATTTTTTTAACCGCATGAAAAGAGGGGAAAGTATTTAACTGTGTCATTACTGCCAGAGAATTAATGCATCTTCTGTGAAGAGTACTATTAAGAGAAAATTCTACAGCTCACTTACTATCATTTTAATTTATGTTTGTTTCAGTGGACCAAGCAGATCCTTATGCACACGTTGCTGCTCTTCACTTTGACCAAATGCTTCAGAGATTTGGCTCTCCCATTATTATACTGAATCTTGTGAAGGTACAATACTTTGAATATGATCTATGTGTTTGGTTTTTAATATGATCCTTCTTTCCGTAGAGTTGCTGTGTAATTCTGGTTATGTTCTAAAGCTAATATTAGCTTACAAGTGGAATATTTTCTTCATAAATCTCATCCTACTCCTGTAGGGTGTACAAAACTCTGCTTCCACTACAGCCCTTCAAAAACAAAATTTTCCATGTTTAGGGATTTCTAACAGTACCCTTTCACTGTTCTTTTCAGATTTTTGCCATTAACCATTAGATCTTCCCTTTCTGCCTGAGTTTTTGCTTCTCATATGTGGTTCTCCATTTCATCTACATTGCCACTCTTATTTCTGTGTGTTCTTCTTTACATTTACAGCATTCCATTTTTCAGCCAATGATTATGCACAGTTGAAACAGGTGACTACTAATACAAAATTATTGTTAAAAACCTAGAATGTTCAGATTTTCCACTTTTGATTTCCTTTATGTATGTATACGTGTATGTATGCATGTATATGGATTACATATGTTTGTAAAGAAAATTGTAATGTTAAATTCCTTTTCTCTTTGCTAAAGGAACGTGAAAAAAGAAAGCACGAAAGGATTCTCAGTGAAGAACTTGTTGCTGCTGTGACATATCTCAACCAGTTCTTACCTCCAGAGCATGCAATTATATATATACCCTGGGATATGGCCAAATACACTAAAAGGTAGTGCTGCAATGCACATATGGAAGCAAATGTTACTGAACAAAACAGCAACTTGCAAACAAAACAGGGGAATGGGATTCAGCATAATCATATATAGATCCTTTTCTGTCTCATTCATGTTTTTGAATCACAGAAAGTTGGGTAGAGAAAAATCAGTGTGATACAAAAAATGAAGGACTTTTAGGTTTTTTATGTTCTGCTTGTAGTTTATGTAACATTTTTTATCAAAAAGGAGCAAAACTGCTCAGATACAGTCAGTCTTTCCTGTAAAATCTAAGAAAACTATAGACATAATTGCTGTTGGATGAATAAAGCTGTGATATGGGCCTGCTTTTAAGTAATTTTTGCTATGGAAAAACTTTTCAAGTAGTGAAATTTTTTTTTAGCATTAATGTATCTTGACTGTCTTTTTTTTTTCCCCTCTCCTTAGCAAACTTTGCAATGTCCTTGACAGACTAAATGTGATTGCAGAAAGTGTAGTAAAGAAGACTGGATTCTTTGTAAATCGACCTGATTCCTACTGCAGTATCTTGCGTCCAGATGAAAAGTACGTATAATTTATTTGATGCATAATGAATAACACCTATTCCTTAGAAAACTGTTTGGAATTTCTATGTTTATTAAATTATTTCTTGTTTTAAGACTTAATAATTTGGAAATTACTAAGTAACTTCTTTTGAGGCATACTAATAAGATAATTGTCATCTAAATGTTACTGGGTCTGTTGTTAACCAGTGGATTTTATGGTTTTACAAATACATAATTTAAAACTTTTTTTTTTAAAATAGAAACTGTATTTGCTTAGACTGCTGCAGATGAAGTCTCTCAAGTCCCTGAAAATCCATAAGTAACTATTTGTCACTGAGTAGATCAATACATGATACGATCTGTTATTTTATGAAATAATTTGAAAGTCATTCTGTTCTGTTTCTTTTTCAGGTGGAATGAACTAGGAGGTTGTGTTGTTTCCACTGGTCGCTTGCAGGTACTGAAATATACTTTATTAGTTCATAGTTACAGTGATGTAGGTCAAGACTTCCAAAGAACAGTGATTCATTTCACTTAAATTCACTGATTGGTGACTCACAGACTGCTCTTAAATTGATATTTATAGTATACTTTATTAGGGCTGTCCTTCCTAGAAGTCTAATGGGGAATTAGGGCTTAAGTTCTTGCATGGTATTCCAAAACCTTACGGTGCTGCAATTACATCTATGCTGGATTTAGTATGAGAAATGCTTGTATTTTAAACTTGTTCCCATTACTGTTTAGTCTGTAATGTTATCAGTGCAGTGAAAGTTAAACCAGCAGCATTTTAGCAAACAGAATAATAAAATGCTATAAAGAAGGAGTGAGGAATAAGCACATACTTAACCCTGCTAACATATTCATCCACATGAACATGACATTTTCACCTGAGTGCTGAGTATTCTGTACATTGCTACAGTTTCCAGCACTAAAAGAAAGTAAGACTAGAAATAAGTCTTCCTTTAAGGTCAGAAAAGTACTGACTAAACTGCAAACCATTCAGTATCAAATTTATACCTGAATGTTATGGCTATATGCTCTGAACGCAGGGCATATTCTTACGAGGCATTAGTTGCTTTAACTTGCCATTCATAATTTTGTATTTCTTGTAAGTTAGAGAGCATGTGACCATTCCTGTACTAGCTGATCACTGGCATATGTTTGTTGAGGGTGGATAAACAGCAGAGCTGATAGAATTTGATCTCTTTTTAAAAAAGTCAACACTAGTTAGCTTTTTTATGTTAGTCTTACGGGTTTACCTGTAGTAGGAGAGTGATTATTTTATCTTTAATAATTTGAGAGTCACCAGTGACATACATGTAAGCATTCTGATCACAGTTCATCTCTGACTAGATGTCTTGTGCGTCACATCCAGATTGTGACTTCTTCAGGGCTGTTTGTGAGTTGAAGGAACATCCAGTTGCTGTGATGATAAAAGCAAGAATATTTTGAAAATAGGCATGGCAGTAGTCTGATGTAGCTTGCTAGAGATGAATTGCTTTTGAACTTTTATTAGAAATGTCTTTCCTTGAATTTTTGTGAAGACATAATTTGAGGTTTGATAAGACTTAGCTAGTAGTAAAAAAGTAATAATCATGAGTATCGTAATTTTTTGATTAAGACAAATCTTTTATTTGGATTGCTTTACCAGACTGGAGTCCTTCGAACCAACTGTGTGGACTGTTTAGATCGCACTAACACAGCACAGTTTATGGTGGGGAAATGTGCTTTGGCCTACCAGTTGTATTCATTGGGATTGATTGATAAACCTAATTTACAATTTGATACAGATGCTGTAAGGTAAGATAGATTAAGATAGAGTGTGTCATGGTTTTAATTTTTAATTTTGAGTCAAGAGGTGATTCAGAATTATGTCCATGTAGAAGAAGCGTACAGTTATTTTTGCTGGAATAATTTAATATTTATTCATCCAAGTTTAAAGTATCTTTCATACTTGAAGTCTTGGGAAAATCCCATCATGCTGAAAATTTGATCTTCTGGAAAAGTATGTTAATCAGTCTTCAATGTAACTACTTGACTTATTTCATTTTATATGCCTAAACTTAGAGAGGTGTGTTTTCATTTGAAATAAATTTAAGAAAACCTCTGCCCCGTCTTTTTCGCTTGTTTCAATTGCTTGGGGCAAAATGCTGACTGAGAGTAAAAATTGAAATACATACTTTCATGGAGAATGCCAAACTGATATAGAAGTACATCTTACCTTGCTATTTTCTACTTTTTATTTGGAAAGTTTTAATGGTTTTTGATTTATTGAATAGAATTTCTTCAGGAAAATTGGTTTTTTAGATCAAGTGTCGATGGTACTTATACAAGCATCCCCTAACCCTTTATGAATACCCAGCATTTGTATTGAAGTGCTTTGGGGGGTCAGGGTGAACTAAGCTGCTTAACTTGTACACATGGTTCAGAAATTAATGTAGGAGTCTTTAAGGTGCTGTGGTTCTATTTCTTTAAGCTGTTGTTGTGACTGTGAAACTTACAGCTTCATGGCTGATTATAACTAGTGGTATGATAGTTTTAGAGAGCTAACTTGTTTTCAGAAACCACAAGTAGTTGGGCTTCAGTCCCCTTCACTTGAGATATACCTTCAGCTCCTCCTCTTTTTTCCATTAGTTTCCAGCACCTGCCTGGTGCCTGGAGCTGGTATGTGCTGCAGAAACCACCTCACCTGCAGCATGTTGGTTCACTGTTCAAATGGTGCCTCCTGGCCTCTGTCTTGTGGCCAGGGAGAGCACCTGCTGGTGGCTTACTGGGTGTGCTAGCAGTGCCTCACATTACCATGTCCCAGCTACTGGGAGGCTGCATGTTTACCTCTGGGAATAAATAATTCCTGCTGCCTTTACCAGTTGCTGTGCAGCCTGCTGGGGCTGCAGGTCAAACACAAACAAACCAACCCACCAAACCCAAAGAAACAAAGGAGATTCTCATACATGGTGTCATGATCTCTGAACAATTTGTGTGGAGGCAAGTGGGTTTGGAGTTATTTCTAAGGGTTTTTTTTTGTCTATTGCTTTGGGGTTTTCTTTTGGTTTTTTTTAAAGTTACTTAGCAGATGTTTCCTCCTAATTGAACTTACTGTACTTGACCTTGGACAGAAGATTTGCTGGACAGCTATTTAGTTTTCATAGAAATTGATTTGCTGCTCAGATAAATGTTCTTCATCCAGATCTTTTCCAGGAGAACTTCAGTCAGATGGTTGCTAGGTTACATATACAATACTGTCCCTTTTGTTGCAAACTTTATTAGGGCAATGCTTTTGTTGTCTTTTTTAAGGCACCAAAGTGCTTTTTTAAAAATCTTTTTATTTTGTTTTTTGTTTCTGTCTTCCTTTTCACTCCTGAAGGACTTCTGTCCTCTGCAAGTATTACATATAAATGCCTGAGTTACTTTGTCTTCCTCTACTGATGTGAAGCACGTTCCCATAGGTTTAGTAGTTGGGTTTGCTTTTTAGTTTTCGGAGGGGTTGGAGCTTGTTTAGTTCTGTTTTGGATTTTTTACCTCTTAACTAAACTTCCAGTCTTTTTTAGCAAAGTATCATCCTTATCACCCTTGTCTTGCTCAAGCAAGGCCATAGTCTCCATTTCTGAGAAGCACTTTTCAGTCTTTTAGACTGAGCACCATCTCCTTAAGGTAGCCTCTTTTTCTGAGACTGTTGGCTTGTTTTTGCCATTGATAGGAAGCTTGTTTAATTTTTGCAATTTGGACTAGTCCCAGTTTGGATAGTGTCAGCTTCTTGATGCCAGAGGACTTTTTTTCTTTTTAGCTGGTTCTCCTTGTTGAAGTAAATTGTTAGCCAATTCTTTTTGTTTTCTGCTTACATCAAGATTTTCCAGCTCCAGCAAATGTTGCCTGACTGCCATACACTTTTCTTACAAGTCATGTTTATTCATTTTATGCCTTTGAGCCATCATTGTTGTAATTACTGAGATTTTTGGAAGGTTGTGCTAACTCCATTCCTGGTGTACTTAACAGAAAATGTAGCCTTGAGATATTGATATGTCCTGTTTCTTTTTGTGTATTAGGCATGCCTTGGTTAGTGAAGATACATTGTTTTCTCTCCATTAAGTAGTAGGACATGGTAGTCTTCTTCCTGAATCTACAGAACTACTTACTCTGTTTGTGTGAACCTCTTCTTTTATATTAAAAAGTAATAAATTACTTTTATAATAAATAAATAATAAGTAATAAAGAAATAAAAATCTCAAAATTTAAACCTTCTTAGCAATTATTATGTGTGAACAAAATTTCCATGTATTTATCTGAATAAAGGAGAAGAAATTATATTGCATTTGCAGAAAGACTTTATTATATTTTCTCTTAAAAAATTCTATTCAGAAGTTTGATGGATGACACATTTTTCTTTTTCTTCAGATTATTTGAAGAATTATATGAAGATCACGGGGACACACTTTCTCTGCAGTATGGAGGGTCTCAGCTTGTCCACAGAGTAAAAACATACAGAAAGATCGCTCCATGGACTCAGCATTCCAAAGATATTATGCAAACACTCTCAAGATACTATAGTAATGCTTTCTCAGGTAAATTTAAGTGACTCCTTTTAAGCCATTGTTTACAAAACATCTTACTTATGACATTTCAGTAATCTACACTATGATCTTGTGACAGAGATCCTCTATACTATAATTTCCAAATAATTCAGTATGTGTCAAATAGGTATTCTGATTTGATAATATATTTATTTATATAATAAATAAATGTTGTAGCATGCAGCCCTTTATTTAAAAAATGCACACATGTAGCACTGCATCTGTCAGTGACATTTGTAGATCAGTAGAGAAGCAGATGGGTGTTACAGAGTTTTAAAATATTGGACAGAATGTCTTCAGCAAATATAAGGAAACTGGTAAATCTAAACATGAGTAGAAGGCTTCATGTGAAGTATTTCTTGTGATGTTTCTGAGAGCTCAGAACAAAGCAAACTGTAATGCATGTAATTGTTTTGTGTAAATAGGAGCTACAAACTGTTAAGTCTGTGGTAGAAAAGACAAAATTAAACTCCAAAACCAAATAAAAAGCTTTTTTTTTCAGTTAAATAAGCTGTAAAATATTAACTTACTCCTTTACTAGCTCGTATCACTCATTAATTGAACACTGAGTGTTCTACTTTCTTCTGGGCAACATTGCTAAGGGAAAACTTCTTTGAAAAATGCTGAGCCTTATCTTATGCAAAATAACAAAAAAAAACGTGTGCTGTGTTTAGAAGTCTTGCAAAAGATCTAAAGGAATGATCAAAAGACAGTCTAAGACATGTCAGAAGGGCAAACACCGAGTGCTGCTATGTTACAAATATTGTGTCAGTCCTCTATTACTCTTTTTCACAAAACTTGCATAGCCAGAGTGGAAGTACCTTTTTTTTCTTTGTCTATTATTCAAAATACATGAATCTAAAAATTATCTACTCTTCTAAGAAAATATTTTCATCTGCTGACCTCAACACTTTTAGAATAATTACTACTAATTAAGTTGTACGGATGAGAAAAAGTAAGACATATCAAGTAATAGTTTGGTGGAGCTTAGATTATGACAAACTAAATTGATTATTTAATCTAAGAGAAAACAAGTCCAAATTTCTAAAAGGTGTTTGTGAAATTTAATCATTTTACTATGTATTGGCAAGAAAATCCCAAAGAATTCATCATTAGTATGTTTTGTTGGAAACTTGTGTTGTATGGATATTGTTTAATTTCATGGAGTCATTTTTCAGTTATTTAGGCTGCAGTAAATTTCACTAAGGTATGTCGTATTTCCTGAAACATGCCTTAATCCATGCATGTGGTTCATGCACACACATGGGTGACAGAGTTGCAGTGTGAGGTCTGACTTCTGCCAAGCCTGGGCTCCTGAGGGAGAAGCCAAGGGAAGAGGCAGCTTGGTACCGTCCCCATGTGCCCTGCAGCATAGCAGGTCTGCTGTAAATGAAATTCCAGAGTGCTGCTTGGAGCCCAGACGGCCCTGCAGCAGTCACAGGACACGGACACTGTGAGGAGCAAAGAGAAGCAGTGTCTGAATGGGCTTGAGCTGTGCAGTGCTCCTGGTGTTAAGTGTGCCTCTTATCTAACAGATGCGGACAGGCAAGATTCTATCAATCTCTTTCTGGGAGTGTTCAAGCCTGCAGAAGGAAAGCCACATCTCTGGGAACTTCCCACTGATTTTTATTTGCATCACAAGAACACCCTCAGTCTGTCACAGACCAGGCCAAGGTATTTTGCTGTTCTTTTTTTTGTTCTTTTTGGTATTTCTCTAATAAATTCTAAAAAATACACATTGCTAATCAAGTAATTAGGTCAGTCTGTCAAAAACTTGCTTACTGTTTTTTATGTTTATACAAAAGCTTAAAAAAAACACCTTCAAGAGAATATTAAAAAATACTGAATCTTGGTGGTTAAAAGGATTTGCTTTTGTATGTTATTTTCCTGTTGTACTTAAAAAGAAGTTTAATTTCGTATGAAATTCTATCCTTCGGTGTAAAATGCTTCACTGTTGTATTGAAGTACAGTTATTACAGTTTCATTAAGAAATATATAGGTGAATTTTTCATTGTCAGATTTATTAATGGTTGAATATGAGATTATGTGATGAGGATAACATTTATTTTTCTATGTACTGCACTTGGTCTGCAGCCGTGCATGCCAAGAAACCCATGATTTTCTATCTTCCTTTCTGCCTATGTCCAGCCTGTTTTGAAGACTATTTTTCTTCATTTGCATTCCACTGTAGTTGCGTGCTAATATACAGAGGTAGTAAAGTATAAAAATTTTTAAGTAATTTGATAGCTTCAAAGATAAATGATTTTTTGAAGACTATGGATACTGTGCATTTAAAAAAAAATCAGTTTTAACTAAGAGGACAGTAGTCAACTTGTCAACTAAATAATCTCTTACGATTTTGGCTGGTTTTATCTTTATTCATTCTATGAGCCATAAAGCTCTTTAGTGCAAATTGTAGATCTAAATATCTGCATTTAGATTTTTGTCTAGGCAAAACTGCAAGTGTTTAACCAGTGTGATCAGTCCCTGTTGGCTGCTTATGCTGCTAACCTGCCACAGCAGCTGGCACATGATATGGCTTTTTCTGAATTTCAGTCCTTTTGTATTATCTCCTGAGGCTTCTCTTAAAAGTAGCTTATATCAGTCATTCAATGAAGTGCTATTTCAGGCATAAATTAAACATGCAATATTAATTTTCTCAGCTACTCATTCTGAACATTATTGTATGTCTAAAATTAATTCAGCTGATATATTTCAAGTATGCAGATGTTCTAGTCTCCCTTTCATCTGTTACTTTGTTAAAACAGCCATCTCTTATTTGCCACACATACTGTTCTCAAGTGAGGTGGAATATTAAAAAGAAATGTTGCTACTCTTCATTTACTGGTTAATTATTTTTTACCTTTCATTCTAACTACAATTTCTTCTGAGCAGTTATAATATACAATCAAGATGTTTCATTATGTGAATAAAATGACACCTTCCTCTAATAGGAGGAAATATATGAGAAAAAACTCCTCTAAGTAATTTTTTGTTTCTACGAAACGTTTGGACAAGTTCTTTGTGTAACTTTTTCCTGCCTGTGTAGTGCCTCTTTTAGGTTCCTTGGGCACAGCAGCAAAAGAAATGACACTCATAATGAAATCTAGGATATAGGAAAAGGAAGATTATGTTTCCTGTCAATGAAACTTCTTTTGACTATCTGTGCTTTTCCTATGTTGTAATTGCCTCTTCATCAGGAGGAAGATATTTAATAAGGTTCATATCTTCTATGTAATTTATGAAAGGGCAGTGAATATGGAAAAGGAGACTTTGTGTTGCCATGTTGCTTATCATTTATGCAGCCAACAAAACTGGGTGTGTCTGCATCATTTCTGAAGGCACTGGAGAAAATAACTTAATAGCATGAGACTTTGAGAAGAGGCAGGACCATCTGGCCTAACTCATTCCTTACTATCTAGGCTATACAGAGTTCTTGAAACTAAAGTGTGTTTTCCTGCCTGTCCTGTGCTATCTCCTAAATCTTACTAACAAGCCTATCCCTGGCCATGGGAATACACCCATTGTGTCTGCTGCAGGTGGCTACATTGACAGGAGAAGCAGATAACCACATTAATACTCTGTTTGCAGCCCTCACTGTATTGTGAATACGCACATATTTGAAATAAAAATCAATGAAGACAATTGTGTTTTCATTCCGTGTAATGAAATAGAGGAAACTATCAGAATAAATCAGAGGAAGAAATTAAAGTATATTTGAGAAGAGACAATAAAAATGTGTAAACATGAATGAAAGATAAAACGTGCTTTGTTTTATGAATGTTGCTTGACTTCCTTTGTTGTTTTACAGATATCCTGAATAAGCTTTCAGCAGGGCTTGAATTTTGCTGTTAGATATGCCAATGGCACTCAGACTTATGACAGCTGTTACATCAAAATGTATTTCTTTGTGTAAAACTCAGCTGCTTAGACAATCATCCAATCTTACTATCATTGACCTTCACTTCTTCATACGTTTTTCCTGAATTTTGGGATCTGAATAACATCTGGGAGGGGATGTCTTCCCCCTACTCCTCCCACCCTCCAACAACCAGAACAAGAGAAATACATAAATACTTTTGATATCTATTAATACTTTAATTTTCAGTGCTGTAGAGGTAGGCACCTGAAACATATTTTTTTAGTGAAACAAAACCACTCTTCTGTCCATACCTGTATTGAGTTTTCTATGCTTAAGTTTCTTGATTTGAAAATGAAGTAGTTGGACAGGGACCTGCTGTAATCCTCTATCCAGTATCTGCTGAAGTGACACTGTATGGATGGGTGAATGTTATGTTCAAACTGGATAGGCTGGATACAAGATCCTATCTCCTATATCAATTGTGTTTCTGTTTTTCCTGTACAGCTATACTTACTGGTGGACCACAGGTGTGCTAAAGCATTTACCTCTTCCTTTTGATGAAGGTAGGATCTATATTTGCTCCTTGCCTTGCAGAGTATCTTGAAAAAGAAGTTTTAGTTACAAGTGCTTTTTTAACTGTTTTAGATCCCAAATCTGAAAAAAAGAGTGTTTCCATAATGGTTTCTAAATACCTCTCCAGCCTTACCCCCACAAGGAGATAGGATTTTTCTGTTGCAGATTGCAAGAGCTACCTAAGTGGATGAAACTTGACCTTCATATGTTTTTGAGCCAGGGCACACTCAGTTATTTTTTTCTTTTGCTCTTGTCTATTAGCATATATATTTATAGTCTGTGCTGGTGGTCCTATTCCTGTTGTAGATGACACAATACAGCTAGTGTGTATTATTTCTCTGGGGTGCTGTGGAGCATGTTTTACTAGGAATTCTCATCATGAAGTGAAATCACATTACAGTGGTTGATAATGCATATTTATTAAAGATGTGCAATGCATCTTCTTCATGTCAGATTTCCTTGTCTCAGAGGGGATATGACTGTAGGAAAAAATTGCCTGGTACTATGGCTAGGTGAGCAGGCTACTTTATGATTAGATTTTTGCAAGAGTCAGTAATTGCTAGTAAAACATTTTTTTCCCCCTCAGTGACATGTGCTGAAAACAGACGCAAGTTGACAGTGAAGAAATTCCACAAATACGAAGAGGAAATTGACATCCACAATGAGTTTTTTAGGCCATATGAGTTGAGCAGTTTTGATGAGACCTTCTGCTTGGCAATGACCAATTCCACACGGTATATTGGGATGTTTTGTGGCTCTAAATCCTTGCCTCAAAGTCGATTTGGTGTGAATTAAATATGGATTTGATTTATTTGGTTAAATGTGTGTAATTTCAAATTTAGCAAAGTTCTTTAAGCTAAATCACAATGGTACATGGAAATGTTACTCTAAAAAAAAAGTCGGTTAAAATAGCAATTAGATTTCCAATTATTTTTTGTTATGGAGTGCCTAGAGTCTGGGAACTTGATGGCTGAGAGGTGAACTTTTTTCTGTTGATTCAGATCACAGAAGCTACTTCCAAAACAATTGTTTTCTCATTGTTCAGCTTTCATTTTGCAGTTGTTTTCTTCAGTTCATCTGGTTCTCACAGCTGGTCAGATATTTTTGTGGGTTTTATTTTTTTGTTGGCAGCAGTCAGCTGGATATTCTGAACATAATCTGAATCATGGTTTGGCTGAAGATTTCTAGGCAGATTATGTTTCATGTAGCTGTTTGACCCCATTTGTGTGTTGGCAGCATTTTGAAAGCAATGTACGAAGCTCTGAGTTACTGGGCTTCTTCATCACAGGAATGGAGCACAATGCTTTAGCATCTTAGGCAGGTGGTGATGCAGCTGTTTATGGAACCAAATAATGCATCTGAAAGCTTTTTAAATACCAAGGTCATGTATACTTATATCAACCTGAAATGGTAAAGCTAGAACTTAATATCCCTTTATGATTTTTTTTTTTTTTTTTTTAGTTCACAGGTAGATGTTAGACGTGGTTCTTTGAGAAACTGTAAAAATTTTATGTGTTGCACTTTGTTCATGAACACTTCTTCCTTTCTGTTTTGGCAGAGATTTTATGCCTAAGAATGTGGGAATTGATCCAAGTCCGTTTACTGTTCGTAAACCTGATGAAACTGGAAAATCTGTGCTGGGGTAAGTCTGAAATCAGAAACTTTGTTCTGGTTTAATAGTGATGAAATTGTAATGAAAATATATAAACTTTTATGTGTGTGTGAAACATGTTCTATGTTACATGGAAAATAAAAAAATCTTTGGTATTCTACTGCAGAACTGTACACTTTGAAAATCACATCTAATTTGAGATTTTTATTTGACACTGAGAATTCTTAATTCAACTGGTTTAATATTTTCTGTTTTCTCTCATTCCTCAAAATGAAATTCATGAGAAGATTTTATCAATAATATACAGAAGTTATTAGAATTTGATCATCTCTTCATCCTAGTGGCAACTCTATTCTCTATTGGAGTTGACAGCAATGCATATTTTCTTGTTGCCTTTAAAAATTTATAATTTTTTCATAAATAGTGCATATTCTGAAACAGCAATAAATGCCAATTTCAGCATAGTCTTTGATAAAATATGTTATTAAAATATTTATGGGTGAAATTATATAAAATAAACCAGCAACAATTGCTGGGACAAATGAATGCTTCATTTAGCTGCTTTTGCATCCTGGACCTGCTTTGTTACTCTATGTATTCCAGTCCTGTATCCCACAAGGGCTGTGCAGAATCTTCCTGAATTCATTCTCTCTTTGGTAGCTCATATTAAGGAAACCTTTTGTCAGTAGTTACTTTGCTGTCACAACATTATAAGTTCCTCTAAAAACTTGCTGTTCTGTTAAACACTAGAACATTTGACTGTCTCATATGCTCTGATCCTGAGGGTCTCATTGTCAATAAATGTTGAGAGTAGAATAGGCTTATCACCACTAGAACCTCATTTCATGCTACTGATTCCCTGGGAATAAACAGGAAGACTGTTCAACTGTTACACAGTTTATCTCTGCTAAGAATTTGAGTTTATGAGTATTTTGAGAATATGCTTTATTCTTCCGCTTTGGTAGAATGTCAGATTATGGACTAATTTGTCTCCAGGTACTTCATTAAATAGTTGACCATTATATAATTTTCTTAGGCACTTTTATTCAAGCTCTTTGCTGTAATTTTTAGGGATTGATGTGGGACAGAGAATCAGCTCCATCAAAGCCACGTTCCAGGACTCCCTGCATATATCACTTATCACTACGACTGTGTCGCAGGGTAAAATGTGGCTTCACTCTTGCACCTCACCCTATTTAGCCTTGCAAAAGGCAGTACCTCTACCTTGCTCATTTGTCATCATCTTTTGATCTAAGACATTTCTGAAGGAAGTTTGATGATCTCTTTTTGTCTGTAGGCATTCAGGTTCCAAGGACGCTTAGATATTGGCTGAGTATATCTTGGGAGTGGGGTGAGGATAACACTCTTACCAGTGTTTGGCTGCTTGCTCCATTCCTCAGCTTTCAGAAAGGACTGCTTTTCTTGGGACCTTTACCTCATCTAGAAAAGTGGGGGGAAATCTCTTCATTTTCCCTAAAAACAATGCTTATGTCTTCATAACTTTAAATTTAAATTTAAGTTCAAGGAAATGTCAGGTTCTGCTGAGTCAGAAATCAAACTTGCCCAAGGCATTTGTTCCAGTTCTAAGATTTCTTCTGATACAATAATGTCCTTGGAGGTGGGGTATGCTCTCAGATCAGAACCTTTAGAAGGACTCTCCTACTTGTTTATATGTGTTCCTTGAGCATATAAAGTATAGCTAATTCAGTACAGTGATAAACTGCTGTGTGAGTTTCATTTCAAGAGGCAGCATCTGTAACAGCCATGGTGTGCTCTACTAGAGCTCAAGTGATGTTGATGAGAGCACTAGACCTGCATCTCCAAATAGCATTTACATCAATCCGTGTGCTCTTCTCACAGCCTCTAGTATGCTGCAGTTTTCTTTTAGAATGAGTCACACACTATCTGTCAATGACACATGGGACAATCACTGCCCCCTATTTCCAGGGATTTGTCCATAAACTGTCTATTCATTAGTTAATGTCTATTCATTAACTGCCTTCCCTGAAAGACTATGATAGCATCTGAGAGGAAATTGCAACTGAATACTCTACTGTGGCACTCTACTGTGGCCAGTAGGAGAAGATGCAGAGCACACAAGTCTGGTATGATTTTTGAGGGGTGAAGTAATGTGTACCTTTTAGAATGCATACAGTTAAATCCAGTGTTAGCCTGCTTACATAGAGATAATGTGTCTTAAAGGTTTCTTAAAAATAAGGCACTACTTATAAATAAGGCATTTATACTGACTAGAATTTCTTGAGTGAGAAATACATACTGAATCAAGAAATGTTGCTGATTAAAGAATTAAATTGAGGAGAGAGGTATAGAAGATAAAGAAAAAAAAGTGACATTACTATTAAGATTTGGAGCCAAGATTAAGGAAGCTGAGGAGTGGATATTGTTATTAATCAGAAAGTGAAACTTTTTCCCAGACCAAAACCAAAGATGTTATGTCTCAATTAATTTTTATTCCTTTTTATTTTTTCAGTTCTGGGGAGGGATTTAAGTAAAGAATTACAGAATTGGTAGAGAAAAGCTGGCAGAATCCTTTGGGCTTTCTTTAAATGCTCTGGAATAACAAGAGATTGAAGAAAAGAAATCAATTGAGGATTTTAAAAGATAAGCAAAAAGCTGCCCAGAGGTTAAAACTTATTTCCCTGGAAAGATTGTAACCAAGATTAGGAATTTTAAATATTCATTACTAATGTCTTGCTGATTTCATAAATGCACGCTGCCTTTCCTAATAGGAACAAAAATAATAGAGAAGAAGCTGTGCTGCAGCGCAAAACAGCTGCTAGTGCTCCTCCACCCCCAAGCGAGGAAGCAGTGTCAAGTAGTTCTGAGGATGATTCTGGGACAGATAAAGAAGATGAAGGTGCTGTTTCTCAACGTTCAACTCCAGTAAAGGTGGCTGATACAGGAGACAATACAAAAATCACAGAGGTAAGAAATTACTGTGTTAGGCAAGAAGGCTTAAAATTCACATTCCCTTAAAAAAGCTTTATAGAACAGTCACAAGTAAAGCACTGAGAAATTTAGTGACAAAGGTCTCCAGCTAATTTTTTTGTGTAGATATTAGCATAATTGCAGCACAACTGCTTGTTAACCTATTCTGTTCTTCTTGTCATGTAATAGTAAAACACAAAGGAAAATAGCATTTTAAAAAACGAAAACTACTGTGAGAAACCTATGGCATTTGAAAGGTATTTGGGTCATTGCATAATGTAAAATGCATCTGTATTAGTGTGTTAATTCAGAGCAGTAGTTCACTCTGATTATTGTCCCTTACCGTGCTCTGACACACATCATTAGGTGGCCTTGGAACATGCAAATGAGATTCCTTTTCTCCAGGAATGTACTCATCTACCTACTTAATCAACATTTAGTCCATAGGAGTTAATCTGGAGCTAGCCCCCTGAAAGACAGGTAGTATGAACCTGAGGTCCTAAGAACCACCTCTTGGAATTACGAAAGCAATTCCTTTTGGACAATGCCACTGGATTAACTGTAAATTAATGTTCATTCTATCTAAGTTTCAACCTGATTTATGTGAAGACTTTTAAATAGCTGTCCCATAATTATGTGGTCTGGCATTTAAAAAAGAATTAACTAACTTCAGAAATGTGGATGATAATGGACCACACAGGTCCTATGCTATTACTGCTACTAGGGTTGCAGATAATGGCAGTGAATAAAATAGTGAAATAAATTGCATTTGCCCAGTCAGGTGGAAAGAATGTATGTTTTCAGTTGTAGGCTATTAATCTTTTATTGCTACCATAACTCCCATTTTGTTGGAATCCCTTGGGTGCTAATTTAATGAAAATATTGAGTTGTATAAAGAATTATGGAAATATCTATTTTATTAGTTCATGTAATAGTTCTTCAAATTCTTTCTTGCAAATATCCATTTTGGATACCATTGAAAGTGTCTTAGCAAAAGGTTATGCTAACATATAGTGTAGATGTTTGGAAAATACCTATGTTGTCTGGCAGGGTTGGATTTTTTTGAAGTCACAGCTAATTTAAATGGTTATAGAATTGTGCATGTTATCACTTCTGAAGAGAATTGAGTATTTATAACCTTAGCATAAAAGGTAGTGCCTGATAGGCAACAGACAATCACACTGCCTCTTTTTTCTTTCTTTCTTTCTTTTTTTTTTTTTTTTTTTTTTTTTTGCCACGGTTCAAATTTTGATTCTATTCAGTCTTTAGCCTAGGGTTGTGTGTTCTCAGATAATGGATTTTCAGCCTGCAGTAGTGTCATCTTCCTACAAGCACATTTATTTATTTGTGTTTATGCAAAGTATTTTATCCGGAAGTTTTCCATTATGTCTGAATAACAAAGTACGTTTCTCCAGCAAATCATATTGTCTCTAGACTTTTCTAACAAACATCAAAGTTGAAATTTTATTCTTTGATTCATACTATTGCATAATTTATTTCACATCACTTTTTCCCTCTATTTTGAACACACTTCAGCACTCAGACCTAAGATATCTTCTTAGATTTTCAAGATGCTTAAATGAAAGGTGTATGTAAACACAAAGTATGACTTGAAATACTGAATTTCAATGGCTTAAAAATTCGGTGAGCTATTCTGACTTTTTAATAATGATATGAAGAAATATATTCCAATTTATTAGCACCTTTTCATGCATTGAATTTTAGTTATAATTTGCATTGTTATTTCATGTCATTCCTTATTATCTGGGGAATTCAAAAAGCTAGTTCCTTTCTGTTCACATCTCTGAGAAGTTAATAAAAAATGCATTATACTTCTGGTCAGGAAATACCTTTCTGAAGTTCTTTGACTTTGAATTATTTTGAATTAAAAGAAAACTGTATTTATATTTGACTCACAGTCATATGTGTCTTGTCAGAAAATCCCCCTCAGTTTAGCACTGAATCCCTAGACACAGTTAGTGAACTATTGCATGTACATTGATTCCTTGTTATAGTTGACTGACATGATTGCATAATGTATAAAATAAAAATAGTTTTGTTCGACCTGAGGTTTGTAATTATTGCAGAATTGAGAGCAGGAAATGTGAAAACAAATGTGGGAGCATGTTCAGAACTAATATGATTTATTCTATATTGTTTCAACACAGAACAGAATTTAATAACTGCACCATTATATTCTATGAATATAATTTATTCTCCTAAAGTGTTGCTTTAGCTGATGGTATCTTTCAAGAAGTCTTTACTTGTTGAATGAATGTGTTGATTAATATTTTTAATAGATTATTTTCTAAAAAAAATATATGTGTAATCTAAGATTGCTGTGGATGTAAGAAACTCATTTGGTTTTGTCTGCACTTCTGAAATTATATTTTGATTTGTAAGGAAGTTCTTTCTTAAGAGTAAGGTTTCTTTGGATGTTGTTAAGGTGTTCTTAATCTGAATCTTTCTTATGTTCCAGAATGTAGTGCAATCAACAAAAGATGTATATGGAGTCAATCTTTCAGATGTCCCTTCAGAAGATGATCTTGCAATATATGCAAGGTGAGATAAATTTCCAGTGGTAATTGGTAAAGGATAATTTGAGCTAGTTAAGTGCATTTTGTCAAAGTGCTGCCTTTGATTAAACTTATTTAAATAAGAAATTTGCCTATATATGCTATCTCTTTCAAAATCAAGCTGTTTTCAGTTGTCTGTGTCAATTCTGATTTCAGTGGAAGCTATGCAGATGTCTCTGAAAGCAAAATTTGGAGCTTAGATCAAATGAAAGGTACTTCAAAAGAAATACCTGTCACTTAATATAATCCTAGAAATTCATACGTAAATTCATAGGAATTCCATATTCCATTGATAAGTGAATTCCACAGGCATGATTCCATGATTGTAAGCTTTGTAATCTGTAGGGTTTGCATTTTTCAAGTGTTGAATTACTCCAGTTCAAGTCAGTCATAATGAAATAGCTTATTCTGTAAAAATGCATATAAAATAATAGAAGTTGTCTTTTTGTTTAACATGATGTCCTAAAGGGGTCTGAATAATCCACACTTCATCTCAGGAAAACACAGTGTATGTTGAAGTGAATACTTGAGACATGCATTGAAATGGCTTTGGGTGCATTTGTTTTTATTTTCTAATGTGTAATAGCAGGAGCTGCCTTGTTATATTTGGAGCCTTTTCAATTTTTAAGGGAAATTTTAATTTACTGTGATATCTAATTTGGTGATATGTGGTGTTTCATCCTGACTTAGTTAATTAATCCACTGAAAGCATTTTTGCTTATTTTAAATTATTTTTCTCTTACATTTTCTTTAGGTGTAGCTATTTCTTTTGCACTCTTTCATTCTTTAAAATTCCCATTTCTGCCTATTTCCTACAAGCTGAGTCCTTTGAAGGTACTACACTTGAATAGGGCTAAGAAGGATGTTTCTCATTATAGCTGAAATTTTTGCCTCCATCTATACCTCTACCTTTGTTTCATTTTTGTTTTAACCCTAGAAGATGGATGCAACTTTGACAACTGTCCTTTGATACAGCAGGTAGTTATTGTGGTTCTGAAAATGGCCCAGTGTGAGCTGGTATCTACTGTGAGTCTCTCTGTGCAGATGAACAATTCTGTGTTAACATCCAGAATTGCAGCTACTTCAAATTTTATAATTTCTTCAGGCTGGACTAATGTTCAGTCTGTTGTTAATGTAAAACTGTAAACCCCTTGGAGGCTTTGAAGCTCCCTATTTATATCCTTTTTAAGAAAAAAACAAGACAAACCTTGCATTTATTTCATTTCCTTCAAGTAATGCAGGTTTTAAAAATAGAAAAAATTACAAATTCTTTATCTCTTTTAGCTAACAAGTCATAGTGCTATTTCTGGTCTGGTGTGCTGATTTATGTAATAAAGGATGTCAGTAAAATCTATACTTTCCAAAATGTACATCGCTTGAGAATAGCAGCAATTTCTTTCACAGTATGGTTACATTTCTCACATCAAGCCATTTTCTGTTACTGTAATAAGGGAGATGGGGATGTAAGATCCTGACTTCACGTGACATGACTGGACACTTTACATGTTTTTTCATTATTAGGATTAGGGTCTTGAAGATTCAAGGTACTTCAGGTTAAGTTTCTTTGCATCTATATTAAACCTACTTTCAAATGCAAATTAAAAGTAATTTGGATCTATTCAGCCTGTTTTCACCAATGGCTGAGATAATTCTCATCAAAACAGAAATCACAGAAGCACAGATTGGTTGAATTTGGAAGGGACAGAAAGTCCCTCAAATAATTTGAGGATGTATGCTGCAGATCACATGTGCATGCTGTCTTCCTGAAACTTGTCAGAAAATTTGCTTGTGTGCATTTGGGTCTTGTAACTTTCAAAATATTGAATAATTTGAAGCAATTAATTAAAATACTTATGCAATTGTTTTGCCTTGGGGATTGTTTTTTTTTTTTTTCAATAGCAGCATCCTGCACTAGAAGATCTTAATTATCTTTATTTCCACTTAAAATTCTCTTATTTAGTAATGTAAGTATTTATTCTTTTAATGGTCAAAGTGATGTTGCTTGTCTCTATTTCTATAATATAGAATCTGAATAGAGCAGAAAGAAAAGCTGCAAAGAGTCATTTAGGAGCATGTTGTTCATTTGACTTCTGTACACTTTCATGCAATTGATTTTGCACTGGTAATAGTTGCTTGTTAAAATGTAGTAAATATTCCTGAAGTAGACCAGTAAAACTTCTTAAGCTAAATGGAAGTTCACTGTTAAGAAAAACCCTCTGCCTCAGAAAACTAAACTAATAAATCACAACTGACTTACTTGTCTTTTTAGTGGCACAGCTGTGTTGGAGAGTGAACAAATTGAGTGCAAGATAGCTGCATATATTTACATTTGAAACTGTCTGACTTTTCCTTCTATGCTGAGTGACTAAGATTAGTGATAAACTACTTTTCAGAAGATTTTATTCCACTGCATAGCCAAGAAAAAAAAGCCATGACAGTATTTTCCATGGGCAGTGTCTTCCAGCAAATATTTGGAGATGGAGAAATTGTCCCAAAAGGTTGTGCTTGTAAATGAGTGATCTGAACTAACAGCATTTCAGATGAAAAAACTAGATTGAATTCAGCAGAGGACTAAGTTAAATCTGAAACTTGAGAGACTTTGTGTATTTTGCTGATTTTTCCATATAGGCTATTCCTCTGACTAATTGCTTTGAGAAAGACATAGGTAGTTGACTGTAGAGAGCTGCCTGTTTCTTCCCATGACATACTAGGTGACACCAATTGATAAGCAATTTTTCAAAGGAGGTTCTGAGTTCATGAATACACCCTCTATGAAGTTTTAAAAATCTCTCTTGTTCACCAGAGAAGTACATCATGATCAGTGACTTGCATAGCATGACTCGAAATCTCATTTCTCAGTGTCATTTTCTTTTGTTTGATGATTTTTTGGGGATAGTTCTTTTATTTCTTTGATTTATTCTTCGATCTACTGCTTTTCACAGGTTTGTTCAGCTGGGACAGAGTCAGCATAAACAAGACAAGGGCAGCCAGCAATTTTGTTCAAAACGCCCCTTGGATAAGGTCATAAATTTGTAAGTATTCTTTTTCCTTTTAGCCTGATTTTGCATTTGTCATTAGATATGAAAAGTGATCAGGTGAATTTGATGTTAAACTGCTTGAGAGTCACACTTCCATTTTCTTTACTGCATAAGGGGATTCAATGCACTGCATGAAGAACTGGGAGTTTTGGTTTTTTAGGGGTTTGGTTTTTGTTTATGTTCTTTTGGGGAGTCTTGGTTTTTTGTTTTCTTTTTTTAGTTTTTGTGGTATCAAGGGATTTGTATTCAAAAGTCTAAGCAATCCTGAATTAACAGAAAGTGCTGAATCTACTGAGTTTAGAGGGCAATTTCTTCTTGCATATTCTTCACTAAAAACATTCAGTTGCATTTGAATCTTCTTAATACTAGTGTATAAAAAGGGTCATGCTATTACCTAAATGTCATACTAATATTGAACCAGGTCTTACAATTTAGATGATCAGGTATTGCCTTCCCAGTTGACATCTTCCTGTAGGCAGCTTAAAGTTTCACCAAGGCAAGGCAGAATTTTGTTTACTTCTGTCGCTGGGGTACACGATCCCTTATCCAACAGCTTGGCCACTTTGTACAAGTGCAAGGGCTTTTCTGCAATCCACTGATTTACAGAAGCTTCCACTTCGTTTCCTGCACTGCCTCTTGTCCACCACTCTGTGCTGGTGAAGTGAGGAAACCTTGAACACAGCATTTATACCTGAGTAGGGAGAGAGACTGAGTGAGTCTCAGTTGGCCTGAGAAAGAATGACATGAAACTGATGTAATGCTGTTTATGAGACAATACTGTCTAATAGCAGTGTTTAGTCACTTGGTATTAGCTACATTTAAAGTGGTGATACCACATTTGTAGGTAAATGAGCCTGTAGTTTTATAATAAAACATGCCTAATGGGTATTAAAGTAGTAAATTAGATTGGCAAACTGTAAAACTGTTTTTCAATTATGAGAGAGAGCAGGCCTGAATGTTTTAAATGGACATGTTTATTAAGAAAATATTTTGTAGGAAGAATAATATTTTTGTTATGAATGAATGAAGGCGATTTCTTTTTTGTAATTGCAACATCTCCCAGCATGTAAGACAGTGTAGAGGATAAGCATTCCTTTTTGCCCCTTTAAATGTAAATTTTTTCCCAGTGCTGAGCTGCTGTAAAATGAGGGTCTCTACACAGAATTCTGGTGGCTTTGGGATAGTCAGATGTTAATTTTTCTCTTTTCCCAAGTATAATTTCCATGTGTTTCTGATAGTAGAAGTGTAAAAGTCATAGGGCACACAAATCTGTGCATCCTGTCACTACTCCTAAGTCATGTAAATGATCTCTCCTTGCCACTTCTACCGAACATCCTCTGTGCTGATCAGAGAGGAAATAGGGTATCTAAGAGTTGGTAATTTCTTTTTTTGTTACAGTATATCCCTAGACAGCTTAAAAATCTTCTTTGGGTTTTGTTCCATACCTTTTAAAAAGTGTTTTAATACTGTTTGGATGGTGACAGATTGTTCTTTTAGTTAAAGTCATAAATGTAGCCAGTCTTAAAAGGTATGTTGTTCAACTCTGAAACAAGGAAGCTTTCTCTTACTGAGTTTGAATTGCTGCTCTGAATCAGGAATTTCCTTGGAGAATACTAAGTTTTTAGAGATAAAATAGAGTGAACAAAAGTGTACTTAAGATTAGGGAGAGAGGGAGGGTTTTCAGTAACAGCAACTAAGGCACAGCTTGCACTTGTTTCTCAAGGAGTGCTTGAAGAAATTGAAAAATTATACTAACTTTTATTAATTGGATGTTACATGCCTTTTAAATTGAAAAAAAAAATCTGACCAAATTTAATTCTCCAGTGGTTGCTTCATATATGATACAAATGCATATTTCACATTTCACAATTTTAAACACTTGACCATTTTAATTAAATACATGAAATCACTACAAAAGAAGAGATACTTCTTATGTTGCTGCAGTGATATTTATGAATTCAAATATGAATGGTATAAATACTGAAGAGAAGGTTCTGGATTAAATTTAGAAACTGTAAGTATAGACTATAAATAAAAAAATGGGAACTTGAACAGGGACCAGAGTGGTGCAGTGAAATAATACTGAAGTTGAGTGGAGGATGTGGAAGGATATTGAAATTCTTCTTTTTGTTCTTAGAAATTCCATGAAGGAAAAAGTGAGAGAGCTAAACAGAGCTGGACTGCTTTTAGCACAATCTATTATAATGTGTATGAAGAGAGACTCTAAGTACTGTAGTGTAATTACTGTTGGCTGACACAGTGCACCTGTTCCTAATTCCCTAGTATTCATTTCAGTATGATATAAATAATACTGTTGTAAAAATACACTCTCAAAGCCTTTTCAAATGTACTTCATACATTTATCTAGGAGTACAAGAAACTTTATTCCCTCCTGAAAAGGGAACTGAGTGTTTTGATTCCCTGTAGCACAAAAGGAGAGTGTGGGCACACTTAAACATCCTTGTACCAAAGTGTGACTGGTGTATATATCAGGGTCCAAGCTGTCTCCAGTGCTTGTGCTTCAGCTCAGGTCACAGAGTGCTTTGGATTGGAAGGACTCTTAAAGACCATCCAGTTCCAACCCCCTGCCATGGGCAGGGACACCTTCCACTAGACCAGGCTGCTCAAAGCCCCATCCAGCCTGGCCTTGAACACTGCCAGGGATGGGGCATCCACAGCTTCTTTGGGTGACCTGTTCCAATGCCTCACTGCCCTCACAGTGAAGGATTTCCTTCTACTGCCTAAATTAAACCTGTCTTCTTTCAGTTTATAGCCATCCCCTCTTGTCCCATCACTTCATACCCTTTAAAAAAACATCCCTCTGCAGCTCTCTTGCAGCCCCCTTTAGGCACTGGAAGGTGCTATAAGGTCTCCCTGGGAGCCTCCTGGTCTCTGTGCTGAACAATCCCAACTCTATCAGCCTGTCTTTGTAGGAGAGGTACTCTAGCCCTCTGATCATCTTCATGGATATTTGCTTAGGATTCAAACAAGGTGAAAAAATGTTTATTTTTTAGATACACTGCAGAGATTTGAGGAGAACTAATCAATGCTGAAACAAATGCAGTGGCTTTCTGGTGACTGCTATGTGTCTGAGAGCTAATCCACATCACCATGCACTTTTCCTTGAAAGCATGGAATATCCTCATTATAGCTGAAGGTTTTAACTCTATCTTTTACTGTAGAGACAATGATACTTTTGGTTAAACCATAACAGCAGGAAGCCTCACAAGCTCACAAGTGGCATGAAAATAATTGAAAATTTTGTGTCAAGAGTTCTGTCCTTCATGACGTAAGGTTTATGTTCCTATCTACGTAATTTTCACGGGGAGGCCATAAAGCTCCAGGTCTCTAGGGAAACCTGATAGCCAAGTCATAAATAACGTGTTCTCCTTCATGACTATTGTAAGATATTAAACTTATTAAGTAGAATAGATTTTTACACAAATATGTTAGAGAAATGACTTTTAATTAAATGACTGGATAATACAAGCACTCTACAAATAGTTACAGTTTAATACACGGTTATTAATCAAAGTTGGCATGCATGAACATGCGGTTCTTTCAATATATTTTTATCATGTTGATGCAAGTAGGAGGAAAATTGAGATTCAGTTATTAAATGCTCAAAATGAAATGCACTTTGCTGCCCAGCTTCCATTGTACCTAAGGAAAGGATTTTTTCATTAGTGTTTCAGAAATGTCATATCTTTAGAAACCAATCAATAAAAAGAGAAGGCATCAATTTAGTGTTATGGCTCTGTTTTACTCTTTTACTTAATTGTCCACTTGCTAGTGGACCAGACAGACCAGTTATTTGAGTAAGTGACATCTTTTGTTGTTAGATAGTGACATTGGTAAGTTAGTACAGTGTGCTAATGTCAAATGCCATTGCTAGAGTCTCAGCTTGGATGCTTTACACTGGTTAAATAAGTATTGCAGAAACTGTGGATGCTCTGAAAAGCAATCTACTTCTAAAGCATCTAGACTAATGTTTTTTACCAGTTCTGAAAACACCAACCCTAAATAACCTAGAAGTGATAATGAGAAAAAAATAACAATTTGTTGAGGGAAAAAAAAGTTAAATTTTAGAGTATGCAGCCAAACTCTGTGGGTGACCAGTGATTTTATTGTCTTAAGTTCAATAGTATACTTGTATAAGTAATTCTATCATTGCAGTCAGAGTAATCAAATGAATGAATGGCTATTCAAAGTTGAAATATAAAATTGAAAAATATTACTTTAATCTGGAAACCTTTTTGTTTTATATATCATATTCCAGTTGTAGTGGAATATTAGGCACAGTATATCCTACATGACATGCTCCAGTAATTTTTTAAGACTAATGAACTGTCATGATGAAACATCTGAAATACAATATATTTTACTAAAATAAAAGGCTGCAAAATGAAGGAGCAAGACGTTTTGCCAGTTTTAATGGAGATCCTCATTTAGAAACAGTGTCAAACATGAGTTTGTGCCCATAATGCAAGTATGAGTTTATTAGGGCATCTTATTTATAGAAGGGCTTTCCCTTTGCTTAAGTGTTCCAGTTCTTACTTGGTTTTTTTACCTTCAAAAGAGGAGATTCTACACATAAAAATAACTTATCTCCTGAAAAGCACACATATAGTGAGTCATGACTGCAGCTTCTGTAGAATATGGCAATGATGCTCATATCTGAATTTTCACTGCATTTGGGCTGCTCGATGTTTGCTTTATGCAGTAGTGAGCTTTGACAGTAAGTTGCCACTTTACTTTCTTACCTGAGAAGTTTTGAGCCCAAAAATATGTGCATATTAGATTCAAAGACGGTATTTGTTAGATGAGGATTTAAAAAATATTTTCATAAAATATCTAAATGCTGTTGCTTATAATAAATTGTCTGTTTCCTGATAATTAGATGGAAATTTCTTACCTAATTAATCCTTTCTCTGTGTTGGCTCAGAGTATAATCACTTGTTATAATTGCTGCTGAGTGGATAGTTCAATGAAGTCTTTCTTTCATCTGCTATAATGCATGGCACAGATCTACTTTAGCTGGGGTACTTACTGACCGTAGCAGATCTGAGGAAGGATGAAGAAATGAGGGCAGGGCAAAGGGAAGTGAGAAGGCATTCTGTAATGGGATTAATGACAACTTACCTAATTACCCTACTTGGAAAGCTGGGTCTTATCAGGTCTGCAGTAGTGATAAAAATCTAGGTAAATGAATGATCTACTGGGGACTTGCCCTCTCATTGACTTTCCTGTATATTTCAAAGAAAATAAATACTCCTCTCTCTCAGTGGAAAATTTTTACCTGAAGTTCCAAATGTTCTGCATGTTTGTTTTTTTTCCAGAATACCTATCTCCTCCTTTTCTCAAGACAATATTTACGAAGTCCAGCCTCCAAGAGCTGATTGGAAATCAATAGAGATTTTCCATGCACACATTCAGGCTGGAAGAGGAAACATGCAGCCCCTGGGAAGAGATGACTTCCTCATGTACAGAGAGTACATTCGAAACAGATACATGTAAATCCAAGCTGGGTTCTCCTGCCAAATCTACTGTACTGATAAGTCACAAAAATAATTTTAGAAAGGAAATCTAGTTTTGGTTTTTTTTGCAGTAATGAATTTATTACTAACTTTTCTGTTTATTATTGTTTACTGTTATCTGTTTATTGTATTGTACTTAAAGGAAAAAGGTGGTTTCATATCTGATTTTAAAGGTTATTTAATAACTTTTTAGCTGGGAGTATATCCTAAGAGACTAAGTGAATAATCAGACCACCCAGAGTCACTGGAGAGTATGTAGCAATTTGTGGAAAAGAAAATAAGGCATCTTTAGATTTTTTTTATATTAATTTCTTACATTGTTATATTTGCTAATAAAACTGGAGTGATTTGTACACAAGAATCAGAAGAGAATAGTTTTCTTCCTCTTTCTTCCATGACAGAAAAGAATCTTCTTTTACAGCAGAATATTTTCTGATATTTCTTGAGGTTTTTAGCAAAGTGAGTGCTGGAATGACTGCCTGCAATTTTCTGCTTTCTTTTTACTTTTTGCAAAAGTAAAAAGTATGTGGCTTATGTCAAAATCAAAATTTGCATCACCACTAATAAACTTTCTAACCCAAATATGTGTCAAAACTAATCTCAATGGTGCTGGTAGCTACAGAATCTGTGCCACATGCTGCAGGGTGAGGATGGCTTGTGACTAATTATCACAGGTTTCTAGTAGGAGTCTGAGGAGAGCCCCATAATGACTGCATCTGCAAGTGCAGGAATGCTCTTCACAGTACTGGGTTTGGACACCTAGAGAGTGCCAAACCATCCTGCCATTTTTCTGTATGAGAGGCATTATCCTTTTGAAGCATACTCTTCCCATCCCTGTGTTTGTGCTCCTGTGAGATGCCTTGGGGTTCAAGCTGGAGCCTCCAGGGAAGGGGGTGTTGGTAAGTGGCTGGATCAGCTGGGGTGATCATGCAAGAGGAAGAAGTAGGTGGGCCAGGCAAGACTGAGCATCATGTCCTGTGCTGGGTAAGAGGTAAAGAGGCAGCACGTGTTTAAATAGGTTCTTTTTGGCTTGAGAGTAAAACATTTTTCCAATTAAAAAAAAAAAAAATTGAAAAGGAGAGGAGGAAGCCTAGTGGTTGCAATTGCAAGCTAAAATTTCCAACATTTTGTAGGCCTTTGCCTTGAAGAATACTGACGGTATCAGCAACATTCTTGACAAAACATTTTGTTCCACAAGCTTGTTCAGATCATGTTTCAGAATTTTCTGGAGTACTGGAATGACTGTTTTAGGGAGTAGCCAACTGCATGTAACAGATGTAGAGAACATGTTTGTGTTCACAGTAAATTGCTTTTCAGGCAGCTACTGTAGATTTGTGGCTGCTCACTGCAAACATGTTTGCATATCTTTGAATATTTTATGCAGTAATTTGCACCTCTGTCAGTAATTTAATATAAGAAAAGATGCAGTGGGTAAAGGGAAAAAAGGTTTCTTGTGATACAAGTTTGTGTGTCACAGGGAAGGACTTGTATGCAGTCAATAAGAACATGGTACCTTGAGCTACCAAAGCATTCTCTTTTGTTAATTGTTTTGAGCCAAATGGTTGTATTTTAGAAGATGCAAGAATAAATTGTCACTTCGGATAATACTTCATTGCCATTGTCAGTGTTTTTTTCCTCTGGAAAAATAAACCTATACTGAATTCTTTTGCCCAATATGAAAATAATTAGAAGGAATAAATGCTTGCTTTGAAAAAATGTGAAGCTGGAGTTCGTGTCTTAATGAGACAAACACACACTTTCCTTACTGCACTTAAACTATTGCATTGAATGTTTTCTACACTATCTCAGACCTTACTTTTGTTATTGATAGATACTGGTAATTCATAAGTCACCGCTGAAACTCCCTTTTCAGCAACCAGGATGTTGCAAAATTTAGCAATAGTAATAATTTTACAGCTCTCGGAGAAAATATGTTCAGCCCTCAGCAGTTCAGATACTCCTCAAAGAAGAGGATTAAAGGAGATTGGTTTACAGTTCTGAGAGCTGAATGGCACCTCAGTGATGGCTTGTGTGATCTACCATCAGCGAACCTTTAGCAGCTCTTCAGAATCCTTCAGGGTGCCAGTCAACTTTCAATAGGCTTGTTTAAAGAAAAAAAAAGGCCAGTGCACAAAGCAAGATTCCCAGCTTAACCCTGAGTTAGCTCAACAGTCTGAGTGGACCTGCTGCCTAATGCACATAAGTGATTATTTAAAATAGAAACACACTCAATCTCAAGTTCCGCTGGATGAAGGACTCCCAAGGCGCTGCCTCTGCATCCACCTACTTTATCCCATTCTTGTGATAATAAGGTTCAGTTCTCAAGAGTGTTAGAAGTTCTCAACAGATGCATATATTTCCCTTTCAGAAGCAAAAGAAAAAGTGTATATAATAAGAATAAACTTGAAACGAGTGGGCTGTGTTGGCTCTGAAGACTAGCATGGTGCTCTTTCACTCTTAAGTGCTAATAAAGACCTGTAGCTTTGAACCATATGGATAAAAGAAATGATTGAGAAATATGTTGATCTTTCCTCCAAAATGTGTTTAGTTTGTTTCAGTGTGTTACATTGCGATGCAATCCCAAAATGTGCACTGGAAAATAATGACTTCAGGTTCTTTTCCTGTGGAATCAGGAAACACAAATACTGAATTCAGACTGATTTGGTCATTTCTGTGCCACTTCTATGCCATTGGATTTTTGATGCCAGTCCAATAGCTTAAGCTTTGTGCTGTGACTGCAGGAGAAGTTCTGTTCCACAGTTTTCATTGGTAGCTTCCCTTCCTTGTGAGTCTTGCATCCACTTGCAAAATCCACTGACTTTTCGTTCTCTTCCTCTGATTTTCCACAGGGACTCATCTGTGATCCTGAAATAGTAACTTTCAATGTCCACACAGCTGCCAGGGGGAAGAAGCAAAAGAGCTGTGTATAATTCTGGGGTGACACTTGTGTCAGCTCTCTGTTTTGTTACTGACTTTGAGATTTTTCTGCATCATCCAGGAAGGTTCTCTTGGCTTTCAGAAACTTGGGCCAGCCTTCATTTGTATAAACTCCAAAGCATATGCCCTGTCAAATGTCATGTTTTACAGTCAGAGGAAATACCAGCTTCACTCAGGAGATAATTTCATTCTCTATAGGGGTTACACCCTATCAGTAATTACATGAACAAGTCCAGTTCACTGAGGGTAAAACTGAGGTAGGTACACAGGAGTGCTCCATTTGCTGGCATAGTTTCAATCCAAGTGATTGCCTAGAGGCTGATAGAGAAAAATACAATGTGCTTGACTTCAAAATGCCTCCCTCTAATTAAAGTTGTCACTTTTGGTGGTGATTTAAAAGTAATGTGAAACTAGTGCATAAAGTTACAAAATATTAATAATAAAAAATCATACATTGAAATTACAACCCTTGAAAATATTGATAATCAGAATTTCCCTTTTGGAGTTCTTAAATCTACCTGCTACCAAAAAAAAACATTGCAGCTGCTGATCTGTCCAGTGGAACCAAGCAATAGAGTGCTGAGGAAAGGCATGAAAAACAATGTTTGATGTTACTATGTATTGCTCCTCCAGAAAGATGCTCTTTGAGTGACCCAAGGTTTGACTAGAACATTTCTATTCCTTTTTTAATCTTTTGTTTATTTCCCTTATTTTGCCTCTGATTTTTTTGGTAGTATGTTTGATTTTTCAGCATCTGTGGTTCAGAATCCTCTTTCTCCCATGTGACTGTGCCACAAATTGTAATATTCCCACTATATCCATCTCATCCTTTTGGAGTTTTCACTTCTTGAAGCAAAATTTTGTAGTTCTAATACACTGTCTTGCTTATTTTATTACTTATGTATTCTGAGTTGCCATCAATGAGAGAATGTAACTTTTCTTAACTTGTTTAACTACTTCCCTGGAAACACAATGTGGATTATAGGAAGAGGAGAAAATAAAAGGAGAAACTAAAGAAAGTGATAAGATTTTGACTTTCAGTGCAGCCTTGCACAGAGACATTCTCCGCAGACCAGAACTCCCATAATAACTTCTCCCATAATAAAATTAAACATCCTGTGCCACTCTCTTCCTGGGTTTTCCCCAGATCAGACTATTGGAATATTGACTCAGATGCTCACAAATCTAAGTAATGAAATCTGATGCTGGGCTTAACATTCTACACTATATTTTGAGGGATTTTTTGTCTTATTTTTCTCCTCCACAGATTGTAAGGGTATTTTGTGGGCTCATGAATTCCCTTCTTAGCAAGAGAGAGACCACTCAGTAAAACCTTTCTTGAGAAAGGCAGGATTTAAAGGAAGAGTTGCATCAATTACCTGGTAGAAAATCTTTTTCCCCAGATGCTCTGATAACCTTTGTATAGTAAGTCCTAAGGGAGGTTTTTAGGTGTTTTTCCCTCTGGTCTTGCTTCTTTCCACATAAATCACAGTCCTTTATAGTGGGCTTAATACCAGGGGTGAGCAAGAGCTGAAATGCATCTCAGTGAGGCAAGGGGAAATGAAAAGGGCAAATAGGGAAGAGCTGGAGCCGTCTGGGTGAAAAGAGAGGGTTGGGCAGCAGTGAGGTGTATTTGGATAAGCAAGCTGATGCACAGGGAAGAGCAGAGTGGCAGGGAGGCTGCAGTTTAGTTGCTAGGAAGTGCAGAAGAGCTGTGCACACGGCTGGGCACACGCCGGATGGGCAGGCTGAGGGTGCCCGGAGCTGGCTGTGAGCCGGAGCTCACAGAGCTGCAGAGCCCAGCTCAGTGTGTGAGCATGGCCCCACACGCTCGGGGACACGTGGAGCAAAGGGCTTGTGCTGCTGGGGCAGGGACAGGCTGGGTCACTGCACGTGGAAAAGGAGCAGCAAGCCTGCCATTGAGACGTGCCCCATATCCACATGAGCCCCGACGGGAGTCACAGCAGTCATTTGGAAGACACATGTGCCAAGCCTGATTTGAATTTCCAAAGGTCACATTTCTCATTCTCTGTGTACCAGGATTCTCATTAACAAGTGTCTCCAGCTGGCCCTGTACAATGTCCTCGGGACATGCTGTTGTAACCAAGCCGTGTTCCCCCAAGGCTTCAGTCTCATCTCACTGCTCTCCACTTCTAGGGTGTGCTAGGAGAAGGGGGCTGTGTTCTGGACACACTATGTAAGGGATCAGATTTTGACCTAGCAGGCACGTCCTGCTAAGTGTTGCACAAAACCTATAGAGCAGCTTTCTGGAGGTGCAGGCTGGTTTGAAGCACCATCTGATTGAATTCTCCCTTACCTGGTGACAGTGGCATCAAAGTCAGGTAGGCTATAAACAGAGAGGAGGGCTTCCAGAGGTGACTCAGAGCACCTCTTTTGGGGGGTGAGAAGTTACCCCTCTGCAGGAGTTTATTTCTCCCCATTGTGCCTCCTTGGAGAAACATACATAACATTTGACTTAGCCAAAACACCTGCACTTAAAAAACTAAAATTAAATGAGTTCCTTGGTAGCCTATATAAAACTTGGTAGAGCTGTGAGATAAGTAAACTGCTACATTATAGGGTCCATTACAAAAGGACCTCTGTCTCATCTACTCCAGACACAGCTAGGTACTCCTCTGGTACAGAGCTTCTCTAAAATTAGGATATGTCCCACCTCAGGGCCTCAGACCCTGTGTTGTCAGGGGTAGATGGGACTTCTGATCTATCACCAGCCAGGCCAGAGAACAGGCTGCTCAGGGGTGCTTGTCAATCATCACTGGCTTTGGACAAAACAGGATTTTGTCTGTGTCCATTGCTGATGGATCATGGTGACCTCTCTCCCCATGTCAGGAGCCTCATGAGGACTCCCCTGGGACTCACAAAGCTTAGCTCTGCTTCTCCTCTGCCTGCTGACAGCGTGTTTTCCATCTGCTGCCTTGGCTTCAATCTCTGATGAGCATTATGTTATGGAATGGCTTCACCAGTAACATTTATACCATTAGAGACTCCACAGAAATATCCATTTCCCACTCAATAAATGCTTTCCCTTCAAAATGCTGGTTTTGGAGAGTGTTTGCACTGCAGCCTGCTGAGCAAAAGCCATATGGGGAGGTTTCTAAGAGAGCTTCACTCTGCCTGAAGCTCAGGAAAGTGTCATTCACCTGAAGATGAGTTACGTGCCTTTTTGATCAGAAGCAATTGGTCACAATTAGGAATCTTCAGTTATCTGCCATATGAATACTACCTGAACCTCATCTAACTCAGGTATCCTGGTTTTGGGTGTTCAGTACTGAATGTTCCCCAGATCACTGAATCTGTTGGTCTGTTTTAGTCAGCAACACTTATGTCCTCCATTTATTAGATGTTGGTGAATTATTATATTCCCATTTATTAAATGCAGAGCATATGGTGGTAGCACAAATACTGCATAAGTTAGTTGTTTTTGCAGATGTGCCCTTTAGATTTCTTTTCTTATAACTTAGATACACAGGGTTTTGCCTGCTTTCATTCTTTGCCATTATTGATTTTATTGATCTTCCTCCACATCTTCAGTATCATGGGTCTGAGCACAGGGTCACAATTCCTGCTCTGAGCAATCACAAAACATCTCTTCACCTTCCAGGTCTAGAGTTTCAAATGTGAAGCTCAAAAGTTTAGTTAAGGATGTGTTTCTTGCTAATTCTTCTTCTAGACATCAGTTTGTTCCTTCATTGTTTTTTCTGGACTTCACATTTGGGCTGATTTGGAACTAGATGTCTGATTGTATCCCCTGATATTTTCCTTCTTTTAGGTTTTTTTCTTTTTCAGTGATTTGGCTATTAGCTGTGATTGTAGAAATAAAGGTTGCAGTTCATAAAGGCAGCTAAAATCTTTCCATGCTTTCAACAGGTTGTCACTGACTCAAATTGCAGCAAGGTCCAAGTGCTGAGGGTGCAGTCCCAAAATACCCTTCTAGGGCCACTTCATCACTTCCTTATAAGAGAAGAGGCTATTCTGAAAAACCCTGAGGAGACATAAACACGAAGTGTCTCTTTCCCCACTTTATTAAAGGCTCAAAATCTCTCAGGATTGTCTCAGTTCTCTCCTATTGTCCTCTGAAACCTCCAACAGCTCTTCACCCCAACAGGAAAACATTCCCAGACCCCACCTGTGTTCTCAGTGATAGGAGCGAGTTCCAGGCTGAGCATCCCTGCACAGCTGTGTGTCAGCACACAGGGACAGGCAGCAGAGATGGGCCAGCTTGTGTTTGGTCACAGCAGGGGGTGGGAAGCATTTTGAAAGAGCATCACTTTTCCCACAGAATTCCCTGAAGCTGAACTGTTTTATTTTCTGTTAGAGCACAAGTTTTCCAGTGCAAAATAAAAATACCATTAAAGCACTGTCAGTATTACAAAGTGTTTGATACAGTATGATTTTTTTTAAAGGAACTGTTTGAACTGATTATTAGCTTAATCTGTAAATCCCCTGAAAAATATTTATCCTCAGGATAAATGCTGTAACTCTGGGAAGGATACACATGCATTCCTCATAAGCATAAGATGTTTTTCAGCTTCTAATTATGGAGCAATCACAACACCCTATAAAGAAATTAATGAGCTTTGATATTTGTGTGTAATGAATATTTCTCTATTTCTCAGTTCCTTTTTTGTTACTGATTGCCAAAGCTTTTCAGTGCTGGGATTTTAGAACATACACTTGCACTCAGCTTAGGGTCATTTTGCATGTTGTTCTGTTTGTAACTCAACATGAGCAAGAGCACGAGCAGGAAGCCTCCAGTTCTCATCTATGCTGAGAACTGGTCCTGTGTTCTGTATTCTCAGCCTTTCCCTACCTCGAGGGGCTGCAGATTCATGCCAGCCACTTGCTCTTTGAATCCTGACATCCAGACTGTAAACATCCTCTTTGCTGACAGTCTGCTTCTTGCCAACGTGGCTGTAGAGCTTCCTCACACTCACGCTCCCTTCTTCACTCCCTCATTCCCTTTTCCCCTCTCTGCTTTGTAGTTAGTTCATGCTGGCATACTGCACTCCATGGTCTCTTTCAGATAGTCTTCCAATAAACTCAAGGGAAGTTTGGAGACTTGCTACTTGCTTTAACTAAAAACTAAAAAACTATTGCTCTCACTTCAGTCTGGGTAGAACATCCTTCATTTCAAATGACACCAACACGAAGGGAGGTTGCAGCTGCAAAGGCTATGATGGGGTTTTAACTCTGGAAACCCAGAAGGACAGTGCACACATTGCTTGGTCTCTGCCTCATCTACCTCACTTGTAGGGACACTGATACCTAGTGCCAAGTGTTTCTTACACGGAGCTTTGTGGGAATACTGATTTGAGTTCAATGGGAATAGCATCAGGCTTAAAATGCCAGCATAAGAACTTTCTAAAACCTGTGATACATGGGTAGAATTAGCCATACTGTATATGCACAGTATTTTCCTCACATTGCACAGCAGCACCACGTTTAACAGCAGTGAGGTTACAGTTTAACCAGGGGCATCGTGTCAGTGACACCCTGAAGATTCTGCAGACTACAGATGCCTTTTGCTGGCAGCAAAAGTATTGTTTTCAACCTATATTAGGCAAGAATAACTGAAAGAATACATTACAAAGCCTATCTTTCATTTACTTAGTTTCCTAGGAAATGCAGCCAATAAAATCAATTTCCATCAGAAAGGTATTTTTAGAAGAAGTGGCCTCTTCCCAGGCCAGACTCACAGCTCTCCTGCTTTCTGTGCACTTTGCTTTCCCACTTTGTTCTTCTCTTCCTACCTTGCAATCTGAAAATTATTTCTTTTCTGTGCTCATCTGGGCAGAGCACAGTGGCTAGATACTAAAGCCACCACTTCTAGGTGAGGATGAAGGCAGGAGAAAAAGCCTTTGTGGGAACTAGAAGGAAGCAAAAGCAATTGTCCAGAGTCCTGGCGCTGTGTCTGCAGGCACTGCCCTTCACAGCAAGGTGAAAGAAAGCCTCATGTTCTCCTTCAGCTGACAATTGACAATAGTTTTTACTTTCAAACTCTAATTTTGAGAGTCTGTTCAGGTGACCCATGGCCAGCACTAAGTCAGTGGGTCTATGGCCCTAGACTTTATTTCTTCAGACCACACAACAACCAACAGTGCTGCAAGGTGTGACCTTCTGCACCAACTAAACACAAGGAGAGTATGAAATTCATGTTTCCCTCACATCCCCTGACACAGGGGACAAAATTCTGGGGATTTTTTTGTTTTTCAGATTCCAGTGAGAATGTGGTATAGTTGTTCTCCCCTTTCTTTTTTTTTACCATGGCTTCTCATCTGCCTGGTGTTAATAATCACTTGTTTTCACTCACATATTATACTCTTTTGTCCTAACATCTCCCTGCTGTTTTCTATCTCACTGTCAAGCAGTGCTGGCTTCATGTCCTTGGGATGAACTGCTGGGGAAGGCAGATTCTGGGGCACACTGAAATATCCTTGTCCCTAACTCATGAGCTCTTTGCTATATTCTCTCTCCCCTATCCACCAGAGGAGAGAGGTGATAGAGTGGCTTTTGGTGGGCACTCAACCCACTGCTGTGGGAAATGTCAGTAGAACTAAGGAGGAAATAGTCCAGGTTAAGGATGAATCATCAACACTTACTGACAGAAATTGCATCTATTTTTAAGATTATACAATAGGAAAATACTGACCTGCATTTGGTTTGAATTTGAAGTGGTTCAGCTTACCTTTCACTTATTTTGGGCTGAAAATGTGCTTATTTTAGAGAAGTTATCCTGCAGAGTCTGTGACACTTTATCCATCATTCATTGTACACAGTGCACACCGGCATTACAATTACCAGAGCACACAACCTGTCACAGTGCCTGTGCATCCTCCTCTGAAATGTATCCCAGGGTTGTGCAGATTTATGAAACACTCAAAGGCACATGCATCTCAGACTGTGCTTGTGTTTCCAGCTGTCTTCTCAGCAGCAGTGTAGGTGGTAGTGACATCCATTATGCTTCCCTGACCATTTCCAGAATCCTGATTTTGGTTGCTATGCCTTTGCTGAATTTCAGTCTTCGGGCTGAAATTTTTTTATGGCAGGACAGCAAGAAGTTCAAGAGTTGCTGTTGTTTTCATGTTGTTGCTTCAACATATGTTACTGTCTGCCATGAGGAAGACAGGGTCCACCCTTTTTATATATAGTAGATATATCATATGCATATTAGATATTATATTTATGCTGTACTACAATACACTATCCTGTACTATTCTGTAAAATAATATGTTTTTTCATGTGTTTATATAATTATAATCCAAACTAGATAAACCCTTGTTTGCCCTAGCTCTCTTAGGAGAGGAGCCAGATGGGCAGCCTTTCAATGGAAGAGTTCTGTTTGTTCATTTGGGTGAGTCCTGCATCATTGCTGGAAAGGGAAATAAAAGCCATTTTAAGATTTCCCACGTGTCATGTAGCCTTGATTTGGATCCTGAGGGCTCTGTACTATGGGTATTTCTGTCAATGGTGCCTGCCTGAATACCTACAAAGAAGTACAACCCTAAGTGCTTTGTTGATGGAGAGCCAGAGCACAGTGCTGGGAGGGAAAGAACTCAGCTATGTCTTTCAGTCATAAGTATTTTTAAAATTTGAGAGAGGGGAGAGAATGAAACCAAACCAGCAATGGGAACACCTTAAAGGGGAACTTCCATCTTCTTTATCCTTCTCTGACCTTTATGTCCTAGGAATTATCCTGATTTCAGTGGCATAGGCTGCTCTTTGACCTAAATACAGCAGAGTAGGGCCATGACTGAAATCAGTGTACACACTCACAAACTGACTGAAAGTAACTTGAAGATGACTACAGAGAAGGCCAAAATCCATCTGAACTCCAAAGAGCCATGGCCAGCAGTGAGTATATGCTTTTTCTTCAGACCCTGTTTGAATACTGTTCAGATGGAAGAAGGGAATTTGATTGTTTTGACCATTAGCAGAAACGTCCAGGCCACACAACAGCTGCATTTGGCGTGGGTTGGGTTCCCTGAACACCATGCATGTATTTCTGGGGGTGATTTTCCACATAAAGAGGCAGGATCACTCCCAGGTGCCGACCTCAAAGGCTCTTAATGCAATGCACAGTGTGCAGTGAGAGCTTCAAAGGATGGAAGCATCAAAGAAAACCTCTGCAGCTGCTGCTGACTGCAGCAAATACATGAAAGGACAATATCACGAGGATTCTCCTTATTTTTTATTTCTTAACAGGGGATCAAGCAACTGATCAAAATTTCACCTGCATTGAAGTGATGGACTAGACCACAAAAGACTGATACTTTTCCAAGCTGATTGTGTGAATTGATTTTGAAGCCTGGTTCTTAAAGCAGTGCCCTGGCACTGTAAGAGAAGGGGGTGCACTGACATCCCTGGAAATGAGGGATGGTTTCCCCTGCAGGGCTGTTGAGGAAGGTGCTGTCAGCACTGTTATGGCAGGGAGGGACTAACAGGCTTGCAGATATCTAATAGAAGGGAAAAGATTAGTAGAATCAGCATCTAATAAGTTTATTCAGCATTTTTGAACTCAATTGCCCTATTGAAGCTTTTTTTATACATCATAGGCTTGGAAATAATAACCTTTATTTAAGTGCTTATATTGAGCCCTATCAGCACTGCATGTTCCAGCATTAAGGCTTTGAAAGGGATATTTGATATGAAATGATTATTTACTAGGCCATCAGGTTCAAAAGTAGATTTTTTGGAAATAGGCATGACCAGAGCTGTTTTTTTTAAAGTGACCTGCAAACAATTTTTTAAAACTCAGCAGCTTTGCCTTTTCACAGTATGCTGCCTCATATTCACCAGGAATTGAGTTTATTTCTGAGCACTGAAGTCTTCAATTCTTGATGTTCAGCAACTTAATTTTCTGGGTTTTTCAGGTGCCCTGCCTGTGACTTTGTGAGACTCCAACACACTAGAAATTGATAATATCATAAGCTATATCATGTTGGTTACAGTTCAGTCTTCCTTTATAATTTTGCATATGCTAGTAGTCAAGTACTCCAGAAGAGTATTTTGTGTGTTTTGGTGCTAAAAATAAATGACTGTGTAATGAAAAGCATTGTAGTTAGCATTAAATTAATGCTAACAGTAATTAAAATGCATCCCTAAATTCTTTAGCTTGGATTTTTGGTGACTCACCCAGTGCCTTTCACTCTGTATCTGGATATTTTTGTAGCATGGATGAATTCCAAGCATGAAATATCAATTTAGACAGGACAAAAAGTATAACAGCAGGTTGGGGAAGTGAACAAAAGAAAGGCAAATTTATATCTGCTGCTTTGATGGAGAGGGTGCCTCAGTATCTTGATTCTCTGCTCCCAGGAGATGAGGGTGTTGTAGCCACAGCTGGAGTAGGCTGGTTTATCACAGGTGAGTGAGGATTTGCAGCTCCCCTCCTGGTGCAGCCAGTGCTGTGCTACTCAGTGACCTTGTCATACAGCAAGAGTAAAACTCACTGAAAAACCTGCCCTGGGACAGCCATGACCTGAAATCTCTGCTCCACGCAGCTCTGTGTAGCTCCTTGGATAGGTGGCATCCATGGTGCTGACCTGCAAAACTGATGATGAGCCCATGTCTGCTTCTGTGTTTAAAAATACACATAAGGCCATTATTTCCACTCACCCAGAACAGGCAAATAGTTTGTTAACACTTCTGAGTCTGCAATCTGGGCTTGAAGTTTTAAAGCTCTTTGTGATTTAGAGGTTTGGAGTCCACACTTTCACAGTGTGATTAAGGTGGTGGCACCTGTGTGGGGCTACTGATACAGCAGAGTTATTTTATGAAGTTCCTTCAGTGTTCAAACAAATTGCACATCTCTGCTTCCTTCCCTACGATGTGATCTGAAATAACTTTGATTTCTTAGGCAGCAAAGCTTTCAGATCTTGATTTTCTGCAGAGCTTTGCAAATGGCCAAGGTGTGATCTGTGGGAACTTGGTGGCACAAAGGAGCCACAAAGGTGAGGTCTGGGAGCAGGCAATGGGAGAGCATGCATGGAGGTTTGCTGTCTCTTGCCATCTGCTGCCAGATAGAAATAAAATTATCCCCATGCCAGAATTTCAGGCAATGCCTTGAAAGCACAGGGGCAGCACAGCACAGGTTCCCCTCTCACCACAGTGGTAAGAACAAGGACAATGGGTTATGAGGGAAGGACTAAATCCCTGCCCTGGTTGTCTGTCCTCAACAAGCTGTCAAGAAGCAGCTCCTGCATTGGAGAGGCCCAATGGGGTAAAAAGCCATGTGCCCAAGAAAACAGAAGGTTTTTCTGTGCCAGTCACCTTTGCCTCACATTCTTCCCCTTGCTCATCAACTATCCTCTACAGTCACTCAGCTGTTCACTTCCAAGATTTTTTAGAAGTCCACAGTGCTGGCCAGGAAAGGTATAAAAACAAAGTTGTGTGTTAGAAATGGAGGCATCTAATACAACCCAGGAGACCATCATTGGACTGGCAACATTGATAATGTTCAGGTCCATACTAGAGGCATGTACCCTCACTATTACAGATTAGATCAATTAGATCAATTACTGGCTAGAGTAACAAAATTGTGGTTTAACTGTGAATAGTGTTAGAGGAAGGTGAGATTTAACTGACAAAGAAAACACCATTAGAAGGCTATCAGTGCACAAAAAAAGGCTTGTGCTAACTTTTGACACTGCACATGAACTCAAAACAAGCAAAAAGAACATCATTAAGAATACACTAAGTGATGCTTGCATGAAAATCAGCTTCCTGTCTTTTTCAACCCAGACCTGAAATCTTCCCCTGCTCACAGAGAGGACAGGACTGGCTCATCTCTAAAGCTTCACTGGATACTTTCAGATAAATTAACAAAGATCAATTTTTTCCACCTTGAGAATCCAAATTAATTTAGAATGTTGTCTGATCTTGATAATCTACAAAATGTCTTTAACTGGAGATCAACCCTAGCCCTTTGGGCATTTAAAAATAAATATTTCTGTGCCTTAAATAATAAACACAAGCAAAAGCCATATTAGCATTTTAAATGTCAAACAGATAGCAAGCATCATTTTTGGAGTGCTCTTACAAACTAACTCAGTTTTTGCATTCCCACAAGGAATTCTCAACAAGGTTTTCTCAAATACTTAGTTTAAATACCAAAGTTACTAAACATTTGAGAATGGTATCTGAGCAGAAATGGTGTTGTCCTTTCCCTCAATTAATAGATTTTTGTGAGATACCCTAAAGTGCCAGTGTTTTGAAGTGCAAAGAGAAGCGATTATCTCTCTGAAGTTTATTTGGCTAATGTGTAACTGCAAATAACAGAAGGTCAATAAACAAGAAGAGCTTCGGGGCTTATGGAAATTGCTGACTCATGTTTGATGACACAGAGGTTGCCCAAAAGCCCCCGGGTCTGGGATGAAGCAGGTGAAACACAGCGAGGTTGGGTGTGCAGCATCCTCCCACGGCACACAGGAAACATGGATGGGACACAATGCTGCCACAATTCCACTCCTCTGCAGGGAGCACACGGGAAGAGGGGCTCTGCTTCCCTTCTGGCACCTCCTGGTTGGTGAGGGGTGGCACTGAGCAGTGGGCAATGAAAGGGGGTGTCTTCCAGCCTCCACTGGTGGTACCCCCACTCCCAGCTGTATCACTGGAATGAGGTTGGACCCTATTGTTGTGGGGCTGTGCTGCTGAAATTTTTTTTGTCTGGTCAGTCAGCTTTTGGGTTTGTGCCTATAAAGTGAAAAATTAGAGTCTTGCAGTCACTGTGAACCTCACGTACCGGGTTGACTTCTCATGGGGATCTTCCTGAGGAGTAGGAATCTCATTCTCTTTCTCTCTGTGTGCAGGGCATGCAGGTGTGTGTGTGTGCATGCATGTAAATAAGGCCTAATAATGCCATTAAATTAATTCCTCCTGTTGCTATGGGAACACACACTATTGACTGAAGAGAAGTAGGTGCTATGGCCAATATCAGATCAGACCTTTGGATTTATCCTCTAAAATTTTGGGGTTTTTTTCCCAAACCAGACTGCAAAAAAAATTCGTCTGAAGCTCCAGAGGCTGGGAAGCGTCAATCACGAATTGTCGATCTTTTCCCACCTTGCAAACGAACCAATCTTCACACCTAATATTAGCAAGCCCCACCTGGCACACCAGCCTGTGCCTGGGGCTGGTTCCCAAGGAGATAAGCAGTGGGCTGGCAGGGTGGCAGGAGCAGTGCTGGACATCGGCTCCTTCAGCACCTCCCAGTGATCCATTGGCTTGAGGGAGAAAAATCCCAGAATCACCTGAGGAGCAAAGGCTTGCAGGGCAGCTAAGGGTGCCAAAATCACACCCCCCCATTCCAGGCAGGGTTTGCTCCTGAACTGTCTTTGCTTTTAAATCAGGATGGCAAAGGGGCACAAGACCGACAGGCACGATTTTGAAGATGTGGTACAAAGTGCCTGTTGGTGAGGAGCCCTCTGCTTTGACCACCACCCCTGCCTGCCAGGTTATTAGAAAATAGCAACAACAACAGTAATAATAGTTAGGAGACATCTGTGAAGGCACAAGCTTTGATTTCCCCATACAGCCACTTGTTGCAATCTGACAGCCAGTCAGTTTTTGACTCTGTACACCTTGTTAATGCCACATCACAAAAATCCCTAGTGTCACGCAGTACCAAATCACACACTTTGGAGAAATCCAAATGTATTTTTCTGCATGGAGGCATTGGTTCCATTCCAGAGAGGTGTCTGATCCCATAGCAGAGGGAAAGAAAAATAATCTAGAGTGGTGTGTCTTTTGAGAAGCCGTGTTAACAACATTACTTAGGTTTACAGTGTATGATTTTTAGCTGCTAAAGCTGTCTGCACATCTTTTTTTAATCAGGATGGCTTCTCCTCAACAAAATGTGATGAGGAGGGTTTGTTGTTTTGGGGATTTTTTTGGTTTTTTTTTTGTTTTGTTTTATTTTCTTTTTTGATTTTTGGTTTAGTTGTTTGCTGGGATTTTTTTTTTTTTTTTTTTTTTTTTTTTTTTTGAGTTTTTTGACAACATTTCTGGAACTGCATCTGCAGGAGCTTCCATAGAATTATCTGAATGATATCCAGTTGGCATCAACATTTCCACCATTAAACCCACAGTCCCAAGCACCACATTACACTTTGGAAAACTGGCCACTTTGAAAGCCCTGAATATACATCTGAGTGTTTGGTATTGCATTCTGTTTGCACAACATAAATGTCAACACAGCCCGAGCAGGGGTACCTAGGCAACAGCTAATTTTGAGGTCAGTGATTAACTCTTCTTTGTCAGAGTGTAATTTACCATCAAATTATCCCCAGCTGAATATAGCACTTTCTGGATTAAAAAAGGTCTTCTTGCTATTTTAAGACACTTTATTAATGGTGGCAAGTGATGTTTGCTGCATTTTGTCCTTGTCCAAATACGGATGTTCATGAGACAAGCAGTCTCTTAGGGATTGCAACCCCCTACTCTGGTATTCCCAAGAAGATAAACCAAAGGCTGAGCTCAGCCACTGCACACCATGCCACATGTTTGTGACCATAGAAGGGAACAATCAATTTTTATTTTCTATGGCACATATACAAACTTCCTTGATAAAAAGTGGATGTTACTAATTAACACATATATGAACAGTGAAGTATTGATGCTCAATTTGGGCTTTGTTCTTCCTACCCTACACAAAGCACATTCATCTCTTCAAAATCCCTCATTTTTTCATTTACTTCTAGCTAGTGACCCAATCCATAATTCTGAGTTTAAAGCTTTCCATATCCTAGCACTGCATTTCAAACCCATATTTCTACCTCATAAGGCTTTTTGGAAATAACAGTGAAAAACCTGATATATTAGAAGGTCCTTCTAGTGCTCATGTCAGGAAGCAGGCCCTTCTGCAGGGATTACAGAGGTGAAACAATCATCCTTCTGCCTGGAAAACTACTCACTTGTGATCTACATCAGCATGAGCATTTGTGTGGAAGACTCCAGAGCTATGGACATTACACCACTGTGTCTCTGCATTTGGTGCTGCCAAGCTTAGCATGGGTTCACCTGTGGGATGAGGAGGAGGAGAGCAAGTTGGATGTATCACTTTGTCTGTGGATTTTTCCCAGCTTTTCCTCTGCCTTTGGAGATGTAATCATCCCTGCCTCTATGCTTTGCCCTGTAAGCATCCTGCAATGCTAATAAATTCAGCCTTGCCAGCTCTACCTTTGGTTTTACTATTGTAAAGCTGACATTACCAAGGAAAAAAAAAAAAAAAAACCAAAAAAAAAAGTTTTCTGAGAATTTGCAATTCTCAGTTACTGACACAACTAAATATTCATCAATTTGTTTTTTGCTGGCAGACACCCAGGCTGTTGAGCAGCAACTGGCTTGTTTTAGACTTGCTTTAATTTGTTCTCTTAGAGGAAATGTCTTCTCTAAGGCTTGCCAAGCTGACAAGTAAAGAAATATGAAACTATATTTGTATCTGGAAGACTCATATAAAATACATAAAGAACTAAACTTTATAATAACAAGAGCAGATATATGTAGATGCTATTGGTTTACACTTGAGTTATTAGTGTCTCTGATATATAATGCATGTGTATGCATTTGTGCCTGTGATGTCAAATTCCCAGGCCAAGCACCCCAGGACAATATTCCCACTGACAGGGACCTTGCCTTCTCCCCATAATGTGCCCCACTGCTGAAGGTACAGCTTTCCTCTCTGAAGAAGAAAGCAGCATCTCTTTGCCCACTTTCCTGCCATTAACAGAAAAAAATCCCCCCTGTTCTACTGTGTCTTTTTAGGATACAATCTTCTCAGATGCCTGGGATTTCTTGCAGTTTAGTTACTCAAGGCCACCCAGTGTTTCTTGGCTTCCACCTTGTAATTAGGGAAATTAGTTGAGCCCTAGAAGAAATTGCCTATGGAGATCAGACCAACTCCATCATTGAAATTTTAAGGGTTTTTTCAAGGGCAAATTGAAAACCAGCTACAGGGAATAGCCTGAGTACAGTTCATTTTGTACTGAGGCTGTGTGGAGATGTACCAGAGCAAGCACAGGAAAGAAAGACTGACTACAGCCTCACAAGGTGAGTGAAGCTGGAGTTTTGGTCTGTCTCAAAATGGATGTTTCTGTATTACATGCAGTGGCTGCTTAATATGGTTGTTGGCCCAAATTTTAGGTGGGGCATAATTAATTCTTGTGGGAGATGTGGGACAGAGAATCAAATCCCCCCTTATGATTTCCACAGGGACTTGTTCAGCCATTACATGAGTATCTAAAGGGCTGTGCCTGGTCAAATTTTCTCCCCTAGATTTTATAAAAATGAGTGAATAAGCCCTACTTGGCTCTCTACATGAGCACCAATTTTTGGAAAGCATTCTGGGGCAGATCCTTCTTGGGCAGAAGTGCAGAACTGCTATCTCAGCCCACACCTCGGCCAGACCCACAGTTGAGCTTAATCCATTTTCTGGTTGCATCCTCTTCTGAGCTTTATCTGCTCAACAGATTCTAAGAATTGGAATTCCTGGCTTAGAAATAGATTTTTTTCTCATTCTGGGGAGGCAGGTACCTTACTGTTGCTCCCCAAGCCCTTTATAGGGACTGGCCCACAGAGCTACTTCTGTGCTGTAGGAGGGGAAATTACCCATGGCTGATGATGGGGCTGTCTTCTTCCAATTTCTAAGAAAGCAATTTCAGGGAGGAAGATGGGCATAGTACTTTTTCCACAATGAAATTTATTTTTAGCTTGCATTCTAGTATCTGGAAAAATTGTTCTCAAATTCACTATTAACTTTAATGAAAAAAAATCTATCTACACCCTCCTGTGTAGCCACTGTTCATCAACTTATAGGATCACATGAAACAACAGAAACCAGCACTTTTAGTTATTTTAGCGAAATAAATTTGCAGTTTCTTTTTACAATGCTGCAAAACAACTCTTGTTATGTGAACTCTAGACTCCCTCTCTCAGATGTGCAATTTAAAGGCCAGTTTGAAGCCTTTTAAAAACTTGAGCAAAAAGGTTTTGAAAAAGTTTAAAAGAATAAGAACAATAAAGACTTTGTTCCACTGCACTTGATGACACATCTAGTGATGAATTACCTTTGTTGCTGCTGCTTTCTTTCCATCATCAGAACAAGCAGGGCAAGGAAGGAAAGGTTGCAAAATATGTGTATTTAGCTTCAGTTGATTCATCACTAATCTCTAGAAATAAATAGAGTGGACCAGAGGCTAACTTCCAATCAGGGTAAGCAATGACCATACAAACCCATGTGCAGCTCTTTCCACATCCAGAGTTTCTGGCCTAAGTTATTCCTTTGGAAGCTGAGCCAGCTCCTCTGCCTTAGCCTGGCTGGCTGCTAGCAGTGGGCTGACAGATGTGGAGATTGCTAAGCACATGTGTTGATAGCTCTCACAGTATCTGCACCCTTTCTAAATGATGATATGAAAGCTCAAGCACTACAAAAACAAAATAAACATCTCTGGGTGGTGAACACTCAGAAAAGGCATCTCTGTCTGACTAAGCTTAAGAGGTCAAAGCTGCATCCAAAACTCATCCTGTCTGCAGTGGGAGTGGGAGGAGGAATCAAAGCCTGGAACCTTGCCACTGTCAGCCAAGGGCAGAACCAGCAGCTGCTGAAACTGTGAGTGGGGCAGGGCCAGGGGAGGTTGGGTGGGAATTTTACCTCAAAACCAAAATTTCAACCTAAGTTTCAGCCTGAGTCCATTCCTGATGACTGGTATTTGTTACATTACAGAAAGCAGACTTTCACCTGCTTATGTAAAGTTTGTCCATGTACTTTCTGCTAGTGATTCAGAGTCCACATAAGATGCAGAATCATTTTCCAAAGCACCCATAAAATCCATTGGAGAAATGCAGCCTTGTGAATGCAACAGAGTAAACAAGGATTTTCAAGCATATGCTAGAAAAAGTGATAGTTGTTTTCTTGCTTTTATGCAGACCCATGTAGCCTTACTGTGCAAGTGAAACAGATTTTACAGACATGCAGGCTGTTTTCTGGAATGTATTTTTATGAGAGGCACAGCAGCCAAGCAGCAGGAAACTTTTGTAAAAGGGGTGGTGGCACCATGAGTACTCCATCAAGAAGCACAGTCAAGGTCCATGTGGGAAACACGATGTGTGGTGGAGAAAGGGGATTGTGGAGGATGAGATTAAAATTCTAAATGGTGTTTGAACCCCTCTGAGGTTCCTGTCACCATCAGGTTTTATAATGTGGCATGTTTGCAGGCGTGGCATATTTGCAAATATGAAGGAGCAAGCAGAGGGTATCACTAGTAAAAACCTAGAAATTGGTGTCACCAGGTGACTCAGATGAGTTCACCAAGTCAGGAAGATGATAAACTTGAAGAAATGCCTAATTGGATTGCTAAGGGCTTAAAACATCTTTTCACATCAGCTGCATAGACATCTCTGAAATGCCAGCTCTGGTTAGCTCACCATCTGTGTGATCCCCCCCTCTCTTCCCCTCCTCCCGCCTTTATTTTAAGGCTTCTTTATGTTGCCAGAAGAAAAATGACTGTTCAATATTTTCAGCATGTTATCGGAAAGATAAATTTTGAAGAGAAATTTTTGGTGGTTCCAACTCTTGCTATGTAAAGCACATTTAATAATACTTAACATTTACTCAGCCTACTTATTAATCATTAAAAATACCAGCTAGCAAAATAATCCATAGTTAACTGAAATTAAATAATCACATATTAAAATTATACAACAATACTGCTCAGCTCTCAGAACAGATGGAGAATTCAAGCAGAGAGGTTTTTAAATAATTTGTTTCAGCAACTTTTTAATTTTGTTGCTGCTTAATTTTCAGAAACTCACTAAGATAATTACTGAGTTATATCATACATGATGTTTAGGTATGCACTGCTGGAATATAGCTTTTTATATTTATATTCTCCTGGGAGATCTGCAGATCCAGCGTCAGATAGGAGGGCAAGATGAAAATATCTTGATGACAATGCAAGAGGTCTCACCAGACTTTTCTTTCTCTGCACCCTATGGTGCTGTGGGAAATGTGGTGGCTCTTAGGCACCAGCTTTGTACCTTGTCTCTGAATCCCTTTTTTTTCCCCATAACCAGTTAAAATTAAGAGCAATCCAGATGGCTCACCTTTTGTTGGAATGACTGATGCAAGAATCTCTACTAAGAAGATAAAAGGCCTTTAATGATAGCTCTGGAAATACACACAGTTCCCAAGAAGGTATAACTATTTTCATAAGCACGGAGCTGGTCCCAGACCCTGCCAATTGATATCTGGCAAGGGGAGGGAGGTGAGGAAGATGCACAGTGCTATTCCATGGGCTCTGTAAGAATCGGACAAGGACTGTAAGGGCATCCTTCTTGAAAAAGAAAAAGCCCAGGGAAATGAGGGAACTAAAGAGCTGGAAGAACTCATAAGAAACCTGACACAAGGAGCAAAGACAAGCTGGACATGTGCATCTCCCATTCAGAGACACACTACAGTGGTTGAGCAATTCTTTCTCAGAGTGAAATAGGTGACCACAGGCATGGGCTGAGACTAGCCTGCTCTCAGGCTAAAACTCTCTCACTCTGAGATCCTAATGCTCTCACAAGGTTTCACCACACATGAAATTACTTCTGCCTTGGCAAAATGGGCTCTTAATGTTTTCAGTTAAGGAAAACTGTTTAAAATCCATAATATAAAAAATACACTGCCCTATGATGCACACCCTACTGTAGCCAAGACCTGCCACATACTTGTTTCCCAGCAGTAACATGTTGGTCAAAGATGTGACAAACTGCCCACAACCAAGACTTTCCATACCACATCTTATTATTGAAAACCAGATAAATTACATTTCTCTCTCTGCTTTACAGATGCTGTAAAAATACTGCAGAACTTACAGTTTCATAGTGAACCCCAGCTGGTTCATGTTTGCAAATCTGACTTGCTAAGTTTGAATGGCAGCATTTTTAATCAATTTTGAAAGACGTTTGGAATAATTTATTCTGCCACAGTCATTTTAATTAATTCTCAAATTAACCACCTCTGTTTAAGGGGTAGGCTGGAGGATTTCTTCTGGGCAAATACAGAATTTTATTTACCTCAGGTTTTACCTTGCCTTCTGTTGCCTTGCTCTGTAGTACCTCTTTCTTCACCGGACTTCTTGTGATTTCAGTATTAATCTTAATCCAAGTTTACATTGGCCAAAGTTCCCATTTACATCCCTGTTCTACAGCTGGCAGAGGGTATAGGGTAAATGCTATGTTCTAAACTATGGTAGGGATACTTGACCAAGTTCTTGAGTTGGGGACTTGCAAAGCCTTTTTAACTCTGCTTGAAAATGGTTTTGCTGCAGTTGCTAATGCTGTTGTAATGCCTGGATAAGTAAGAGAAAACCTACAGATGGCAGGACACCCCACAGGGACTGTGGACACAAGCTGTAGTGAAGGCAATTATTAAATAAAAAAGAAACATCTTTACAGTTGAGGGTGAAGCAGAGCCGCAGGCTGCCCAGAGAAACTGTACAATCTTCCTTGGAGATATTCAGATTTGACCAAATGAGACCCTGAGGAAAATCTTTGCACAGTTGATGCTGTCCCTGCTCTGAGCAGGTGGTGGGACAGGAGAGATGTGCCAGACCTGACCTCCACTGGTCCCTTCCAAATTAAGCTTTTCTGAGATCTGTGTTTCAGAATTCCTGGGGAGCAATGGCTTCAGTTGTTTACAGAGGTACAGAGTGTCCACAGCTTGATGATAGTGTTTAGCCTGCAGGAGGACATTGATGGGGGTGGATGTAATGAACGCTGACACTAATTCTTTTTGAATGTGCCCACCTTTCACTGTGGCACAGCCTGCATGCTTTCTTCATTTGGACTGTTCAAGACAATAAACACATTTTCTTCTAATGTATTTTTCAAAATTGTGTCTAGATTGTTTACATGCTGTTCCCATAACTGAGAGGTTATTTTATTTCCACATTCTTTTGATTGTCAGTCACAGAATGAGCACAGCCTCCCAGACTGAGGTGGGGACACCTTTTGGCTTGTCCCCTAGGAAAGCTGTGCTGCTGCAGAGGGAAACTACCCACTGCCCACATTTGTTTGATACTGATTTTGCCAGCAATGGGCACAAGATTGCTATCCTTTGACCATGTCAATATGTATAAATGTCTCAAAGACAGGTGTCATGAGGATGGTGCCAGGCTCTTTTTGGTGATGCCCAGCGGCAGGATGAGGAACAATGGCTGTACACTAAAACACAAGAAATTCTACCTCAACCTGAGGAAGAACTTCTTTACGTGGAGGGTGGCAGACCACTGGAACAGGCTGCCCGGGGAGGTTGAGGAATGTCCCTCTCTGGAGGGAGAGGGAGACTCACCTGGACATCTTCCATATATCCCATGTGTCATAGACTATATTGACCTGCCTTGGCGGGGGGGTTGGACTGCATGTTCTCCAGAGATCCCCTCTGTGACTCGGCTTCATCTATTCGTGCTTTAGAGTGGAAATGTGCTGGCTGCTGCTTCGTTGTGAGACACAAAGGGTGAGACAAGGAGAGAGCTGCTATCTTTTACGCCCATGGCACTGAGTCTTCTATTTGACCGTATCATTTCGGGGCCCTCAGAAAACAGTGCGGATGCTTTCGGCGGTGAGCAGTCTGTCAGCCCTAGAGTATAGAGCGTAACTGCGGAACAGGATTTTCCACAGCTGCTCGGGCACATTTCCAGCCGGCGGAGCCCGGAGCTCCCGCTGCGCTCAGAGCCCTCACAGCAAGCGCTGCACGGACGGCACCCACCGCGGGAGAACCGCGGAGGGGAGCGGGAAGCAGCGGGAGAGGCGGCTCCTTTTGTGTGTTTGTGTGTGTGTGTGTGTGTGTGTGTGTGTGTGTGTGTGTGTGTGTGTGTGCGTGTGTGAGTCTGTGCGTGCCCACCCCACTCTCCCGCTGCCCCCGAACTAACCCTCCGGCCCGAGCACCCCTCAGCCCCTCAGCCGGCGCCCGCCCCGCTGTCCGGCCCGGCCCGCCCCTGACGTGTGCGCGGGGCGGGGCGCGGGGGCGGCCGGGCCGGCGGGAAACTTCTGCGGCTTCAGCACCACAGACAGGGCGGGCGCGGTGCCGCCGCCCGGCATGCGCGCCCCACCGCCGCCCCACCGCCGCCCTACAGCCGCCCCACCGCCGCCCCACCGCCGCCCCGTCTGCCCACGGCCCACCGCCGCACCGCTGTCCCCGCACAGCCCCCGATGGAGGCAGCGGCAGCCCTGAACGAGAGCGGAGCTGCGGCCCCGCGGCTGCCGGCCGGCGGCGGCAACGCCTCGCTGGAGCTCTCGTCGCGGCCCCCCGCGCCCGCCGCCCTCAACCCCTGGGATGTGATGCTCTGCGTGTCCGGCACCGCCATCGCCTGCGAGAACGCCCTGGTGGTTGCCATCATCTGCTACTCGCCCGCCCTGCGCACCCCCATGTTCGTGCTGGTGGGCAGCCTGGCCACGGCTGACCTCCTGGCCGGCCTCGGCCTCATCCTCAACTTCGTGTTCCAGTACGTGATCCGCTCCGAGACGGTCAGCCTGCTGACGGTGGGCTTCCTCGTCGCCTCCTTCGCCGCCTCCGTGAGTAGCTTGCTGGCCATCACGGTCGATCGCTACCTCTCCCTCTACAATGCCCTCACGTACTACTCGGAGAGGACGGTGCTCTGCATCCACACCATGCTGGCGGGTGCCTGGGGGGTCTCCCTGTGCCTGGGGCTGCTGCCCGTCCTGGGCTGGAACTGCCTCCACGACCGCACCTCCTGCAGCGTCGTCAGACCCTTGACCAAGAGCAACGTGACGCTGCTGTCTGCCTCTTTCTTTCTCATTTTCCTCATCATGCTCCATCTCTACATCGAGATCTGCAAGATCGTCTGCAGGCATGCCCACCAGATAGCTCTCCAGCAGCACTTTCTGACTGCTTCGCACTATGTCACCACCAAAAAGGGAGTCTCTACCCTGGCTATCATCCTCGGGACTTTCGGAGCCAGCTGGCTGCCTTTTGCCATCTACTGTGTGGTGGGGGATCCCGACTACCCTTCTGTGTACACCTATGCCACGCTCCTACCCGCTACCTACAACTCCATGATCAACCCCATCATATATGCCTACAGAAACCAGGAAATCCAGAGGTCCATGTGGGTGCTCTTCTGTGGCTGCTTTCAGGCTAAAGTGTCCTTTCGCTCTCGGTCCCCCAGCGATGTCTGAGTGACTTTGTCAAACTGCACCCAGTGACAATCCACCCAGTGAACTATTACAGTGCCTGTTCTTAACTTCAAACTACGTCGTGAAGTCATTGGAAACATGTTTAAGTATTAGCACTTTATACATATTTGTATCTCGGAGAGTGGTTCGGGGTATGAAGTTTCGGGTTCCCTGAAAAGAAAAAAAAAAAAGTGGTTGTTTATAAATTTGCACATCACATTTGTAAAGTGAAGACATTCCGGTACTGCTTAATTATAGCACCTTATTTCTAGCTGCTGACCTGCCAAAACAGTGTTGCCTTTCTGAAGGGCAGAGAGTAAGAAAGTTGTGTTCGTGTCGTATTTCTAAGTGTGTGTGTCGGGGGGGTGAAGGTGTGGGGGTGTATGTATGTGATGTATGTGTCTGTCTATACTTTGCTGCACAACATTGATAAATTATAACATTTTGTATACAAATAAAAATATATAAAATGTAATATAACCTTGTGTGTTTAGATGCATTTAGAAAGAAGAGAGTTAGCAAATTTGCCAGTTGAGCAAAGTCCCTTTGTTTACTTTTGAAGGCTCCCCATGTAATTCTGCCTAAAGAGATCATAATTCATTATGGAGATGAAATACTGGATCAAGAAAGGCACCTTCCTGCTTCTTTGCTTGTTTTCTTCTTTAGTCTGGCAAAGAATAATGAAGAGCACAAACTCTTTTTTTTTTTCTTAACCTTCAACAACTGAAGAAACAAATAAACAAATAGCCTGGCCAAATAGGCTGCTTGTTACAGTTATTCACCAGGTTCCCAGTAGCTTTAATTTTCACATTATAAATTAGCCCTTTACAATAATGACTCATTTAAAAATTATCAGACTGTGGCTAGAAGCATTCTCTAAGCTGGGCTCTTTTTTTATTCCAATGCTAAAAGGGAAAAAAGGAATAGAGGGAAAAAAAGGCACAGTATTCTTTCCTAAAAGCCTATAAAATGCCACAATATGTGGACTTTCCTTATCATCTGCAGTTCTGAGGGGAATCTGAATTGTTTCTCTGCCTCCTTGTTTTTTAACTGCATGCTGTAGAAAAATCATTTAAGTGCATCTTTGCTGCCTGCCTTTCTCAGAGCAGTATGCAGTCTCCTGACAATCCCATGGCTTAGTGGCTTCAAAGAGTCCATCAGAAGTCAATGCTGTTTGGAGTTTGGAGCACTCCTTCCCTCAGGTTCAAATCCACCAGTGACTGATCTATTCAGAACAATAGCACGTGCAGCAGATTTCAGAAGCAATGTTGCTGTCCATTTATTTATAGTTATGCTACACTTACATCTTGGTTATGTTACAGTTTATCACTACCTTTTCTCTTTGTATTTAAGGGCTAAAACAGATTACTTCTATATGCATGGTACCATATAAAAAGTTTGGACTAGTGCTTTTCCCAGTTTATGACAGGGTAATGGATCAAACTTCTGTCTGCTGGAGCAGTTGGGTCCACAAGGAGAGGCTGTGAATTACTGCTGTATTATGTTCAAGTATTATGAAACCCAGCATCATTTCACTGATAATACAAAGATATTTAATTTAAAAGAAAAATTGGTATTCCAGACTGCTAGTTCCACTATTTTTATCGATTCTGATAATCACAAATCTGACATTGTAATTGATGACTACTTCAGGCATGCAGTTCGTCAGGGAACTGTTGCACAGGTGTTAACAAACATAATTCAAATTAGATTTTATTGTAGGTCAAAATACTGTTGCCAGTAAAAATAAAGATTATTTTTACCCCCTTTTAAAGTCCATATCTCATATGCTATATCTAAATCAGCAAATAAAAGAGTGCCTTCCCTCTAGCCCTATGGCTGGGTGGCACACAGTGTGCTCAAGCTCCCTTCCCCTTGCAAAGGCAGGCACCAAACTGCTGGCTGGAGCATCCTCTCTGTGCTCTGACCTCACCCTGCAGAGACTCAGCCAAAGGTTCTGCAACACCCACAACTGTAACTGCTGAGGGAAAAGACCAGTGAGTGCCTCAGACCAGTGAAATGTGACAAAGCTTTCTGTTAAAGCTAGAAACCATACCATCTGCTAGGCTTTAGCCTCATAAATCTCTGTCATTCCTGTGTTGACTGCAACAAAACCACAGGAGAGGGTTGCTGAGTGCAGATCCTCACACCCTGGCACTGACCCTGCAACCAGGTGTGAGATGTTGAGTAAGGACCTGAGCGGGAATCTGGGAGCCCTGTACAAGCTCTGAAGATTAGCATTGGCTCTAGAATCCCCAGGAGAAACTTCTTATCCTTACTTTTAGTCCTTAGGGGGGCAGAATCTGCCACAGGTCTCCTCTAATGCAACCTCCCTCCTTTAAGCCTGTGCACAGGAGAATTTTCACCATGGATTCATTGCACAGTGACATTCTGTATAAAAGTTGGATAAAGAACTTTACTGAATAGAATTTTACTTCAGTAGTAAACCACTCAGTCAAAGACTGTAAAGGATTTAGGTGAGCTACTTTTCAATTTTAGTCCGTGTTGCTTTAAATGAGACTTTGTTCCTTCTTTCCTGTTATATGATCACATTTTCAGTTACCACTTTCCCCAATGATTCACTGTATGTAAAAAATAAAGTTGGATCCCTTCTGTTAAGAATGTGACACTTTCAAAGTATTTCCCCAAGCATTCTTCTCTTAACAGGAAGAAAATGTGGGTAACAGCGAGCTTAGCCATTCATTTTCCTGAGAAAATACAGGAGCAAGAGTTTTTCTATATGTCACATTCAGAAAGATATGCTGACTCATAATTTCTAGGAAAAACTAAGGTAAAAGAGGAGAGAGTATTCTGATAGTCTTTGGTTAGCCCTGACATTGGAATTGACATCAACTCACTTGCAGTAAAAAACAGCTCAAATTTTCAAAGTGAATCCAGATCTGCAGGAACACCTGAGTGGAATAACATAAAGGAGGCTACTTAATCTCTTCTCTCCCCAAACACCATCTCAGTTTAGGTGATGGAGGAAATCCAGGATACCTGTACTTTCCTTTCTGAGTTTTTTCTTGAAACCGAAGACATTTGAAAAAATGGTGTTACATTTGCAGTAACTCATCCTGTTATCAGATGATGGCACTTTGACTTTAATAATGAAATTATTTGGGGAGACAAAAATTCCAGTCACTGGGCAGGGCAGGGCTGTGATTTCCCCATTGTCCCAATGGGAAGTCAGCCCAGGGGAACCACATGTCTGCTCAAGGGGGACCTGTGTGCTCTAGTCCCAAAAGGCCATGGGCAACTTTGCCTCCATAGAGACCAGGACTGCAGTGGCAATTGCTATTATTATTTCCTTGTCCCTGCAGGCCCATGGGCTCAATGGTTTTTATGTTCTCATGTCAATGGTGCAGTCTATGAGGAGAGAAAACACACACTGGGTGAGGTGCAAGGAATCAGGCCCACTGTTTGGTTGTGGTGTATTCTTTGTAGTCTTTTCTGGAAATGGAAATGAGATTTCTCGCTTTACCACCCTTAAAAATTCTTTGCTCTATTCTCATCTAGGTAAAATAATGACAGACTTGGTCTAAAAGAGCTCCCAGCCTATTACCACTGAAACCAGTGATGCTCTATTGCACTTCAGCCGAGATAATAGCAGTATCTCATTACAAAAAAGTTACCATTTTGAGACAGGCCTCAGCTCCAATCTTCATTAGAAACTAATGGTTCATTACCAACCTTGAAAATCTTACAGGACTTGCAATGCCTTGCAAGACCAAATCTCAGTTATTTGGCTTGCTCAAAGTGCCTCTTACTGTGATGAGCTCTCTTGTTTCAGCAGGAACAATTACAGAACGAAGAGCAGAGCTCTGGTGAGGAAGACCTGGTTGGGAGCCAGTCAGGGCTGAAAGCCCCACACACTGCTTGATTTTCTGTGGGGTTTCTGCCCAAATCAGCAGTAAAACAGTGGAAAAGAGACTGACTCTGCAGGCTGCTTTGTATGAGTCACTGTATATTAAAAAGCCAGCTGGATTCAAAATCACAGGTCAAACAAAACCTCTTTATTTAGCTAAGCAAACAAAAGGACAAAACACTTTTAAACCTGAAAAGTGAGTCTGTACATATTTTTATCAATGTAATGATCCACTGGTACTAAGTAACACCCGACGAAGCACTAGAAGCTCTAATCTCCATTCTGCCTCTCTCCCTTTAGAAAGGATACATTTTTATAATGAGGTAAAAATTATTTCTGATATTGCAGCTGCTCCTCAGCATTTCAGCTAACTGCTGTAGCAGTCATTGTTAAAAGAAAAAAAAAAAAGACAAAGGAGAATAAACAAAAATGTTTTCCCTTTCTTACTGCTTTATAATGAGATGTGTGACTTGGAAGGAGTGACCAGCAGGTGAGATTCAGCTCTGCATGGAGGATGAGCACATCTGGATCTCACCTTAAGGCTTGCTGGGTTTGCTTGTTTGGGGGACAATCTGTGTTGTGAGATATCTCCCCATCACCTGATCCTCCTTGAGCGAGCTCCTCCCTTGAAAGCTCACAGAGAGCAGCTCCTGACTGCTCACGAGTGCCTCACACAAATCCCTTGGATAGAAAACCACTATGCCTTTCCCTGCAGTGCTTCAGCTCTTTCCTCTAACTACAGAAGGCTCTCCTAGGGACAGCATTCCCCCAGTGGCAGTTCCATGTATTGAGGGCAGCAACTCCAGTGTCCTGGAAAGAACCCAGCTGCTGCTGGGGCAGCTGGAGAGCAGGAGCGCTGACTCAGTGCTGACAGCAGAGGTGGCAGCCGGTTCAGCGGAGGCAGGCAGGGCTGCTCGTGTCAGCTCTGTCTGCTGCAAAGGGCTGACAGAAGGCAGCCAGAGGTGAAACTCTGGTCAAGCCTCTGTGAAGGCTCCACATGTTGCAGCAAAGCCTCACTGTGAAGGGCATTTTCCAGCAGATTCTCACCCTTTTTTAAAAATTAATTTACTTTGTCGTCATCACAAGTGGTGGGAGAGAAAGGGCAAGAGAAAAGATGAATGTGCTTGTGTCTGGTTAGGAAAAGGAGCAATGGTTCACAGTATGACTCATGGCATGGGAACAGCTTCTCTGGCAGGTAGCTTGGATACATCAACTGGCTGTGGTGTTCCCTTCCAGCAGTGGGTTGGGGCCACACACAAGACAAATGACAAAAAATATTTCTTCACTGCAGAATTGAGTTATCCTCAATCCTAGACCTCCTGAGCTGAAAACTGCAAGTGCAGGCAGATCTCTTGAGATGCCCAAACTACCATTCAGCCAGTGAAGGGAGAAATGCAGTCCAGATTCAAATTTTGTGCTGCTTCTGAACACTTAAACTTCTAACTGCAAACTCAGACTTGGCAGTCACCTACAAGACAACACCTTTTCCATCCCCTGCTGCTGTTCTGTGCCTCTGGCCCAAGATGCTGGGGTAGATCATCTTTGTGCTGTCCCTTGCACGTTCTTCAGTGGCACAGGCTCACTCTCCACCTGTGCAAGACTGGAGTTATAGCCATACAATAGCACATTTTTAAGAACATGTCAGCATTTTAAGGTGAGAATAAGATGCTTACGAAAAGAATTAGGGAAAGGATTTAAGCACCCATACTCCTAAAGGTGGGTTTCTCAGCAGTCTGGCTTGCTGAGTGGACATGCAAATTCTGAATCAATCAGCTGCTCTGTGCCTTTGCCCTCTGTGCCCTTATAGCCAGGCAGCAGCACATCCACAGAATGCTTTGCCCAAGCAGCACCAGCAGCCTGGAAGTTGCCTCTTCCTACTACACTTGGTGGGGATTGAGGTGTCTGTACACCTGTGTTTTCTACACGGCTTCATTTGCTAGGGAGAAAAGCACAGGAATACCACATAGGATAAGAATTATCCAGGTTTTTTGTCTCTGTGCTGTCCAACATTCCCACACACTTAATTCACTCCAGCAGGGAAAGGAGCTGAGCCCAGGACACAGGGAGATGGGGGTGTTTTATGCAATGGAGGTTGATCAGCACTGTTGGGAACACTTGCTTCTCCAGCAGGGACAGACTACTTGCTATGCACAGAAGATGGATGGGGTCAGGAGGAGGCAAATTGACTGCTGGGGAAGGGAAGAAATTCTAAACTGGGGGAATATTTCAAAGTTTTATTTCTTTTTTTTTTCCATCCCACTCACTGTCTAGCTCCTGGATGGTTCAAAACAATATTGTTTTTCCAGAGAAGATTTTCTCCAAGCAACCTTCTTGCTGTGCAGTTGTTTCATTTTGTAGCTTAATTGAAAGACTGAGATTTTTCAGAAAATAATTGGAAAATAGTTTTGAAAATTGAACTTGAACCTTCTGTCCTTTCTGAGATAAGGCATACTTTGTGTGGATCAGCACTCATTTTATCACCACCAAGAAGATGGTATGCATATTAATAATTATGTTTAAAACCAAGGCAAAAGGAGTGGTTCTAGAAATATTGTACAAGAGGTAGATTGTCTAAATAAAGGTTTAGTTTCCTATGAAATGCAATTATACCTATGACACTCTCTGAATGACTGAATTATTTTTTTAATCAGGACCTTTGCATCACAGAGAGATAATGTGATTGTATATCTGCAGGCAGATATAATTTGTCACTTCTAGTTTTTGCTGCTTTTTATAGAAAGAAGTACATCTAGGTAATATTATGATGCCGTCAAAAGAAATCTGTTTTGATGGAAAATAAATGTGTCAGTTAATATGGGGATCATGCTACATTCCAATATCAGTCTGATACTGTGGCCAATTTTTGTTAGTAAATGGGAAGTTGGGTTTTCTTAAAGAGTTTATCTGATTATCCCAAGCAAGGGCATTTTGTTTTCAACTTCATTTTGCAGTGGCAAATAAGGAAAATGGGAGACAAATGGGAGACACTTTCTGTTCTTGTTGTTCTACAAATGTCTCAAAGAAAACAATAAACTGTATTGAATTACGCCACTAAAATAAATGCATCAGAAAACCTTTTGCAGGGAGAGTTTGGGTATGGAGTGTGATCTGTGCACCAAGCATAAACCCAGGACTTTGAGTGGCTCCCTTACTTGGACTGGCTGGAGATGGACTCCCCATCCCGGGGCTCTCAGCTGCCTCGTGGCAGCCAAAGCCTGTCACACGGGAGACAGACATGGGCAGAGCAGCCCATTGTGCAAGGTCTTGCTTGTAACACTGGAACAGTGAGCTCTGAGAGTAATCAGACACTGCCTATTCATGGACAAGAACAGCTAATTGCATTCTTTTGATTTTGAATGAAACTGGGAAGATTAGAACACTTTGCTGTATCTGTTGTCACAGCGTTAGTTCCACGTGAGGTGTGTTTGTGGAAATAAAGATTGCAGAGCCCCACTACTGTCCCAGCCATGCTGAGGTAAATACCCTGCTGCTGTCTTGCCTGCTGAAACCCGTGGCTCTGTTAGCAGCATGCAGCTCTTACTGTGTCAACCAGAACATTTTAATCTTTCATAAGACATTTTTAGAAGTTGAAATAGGCTCTGTCTTCATTGTCATTAAAACCTGGACCTTTTGCCTAACCATAGTGATCATTGTATTGGTCAGATCTATAAAAGAATCCTAATAATATCCTCCCATCCTGCCATGCTTCATCTGAAAAGAGTACTTGTTACTTTATCTGAGCAGACAGAAACACTTTGGATGTGTCTGATCCTTGACCTGGCAATGCCAGTCCAGCTTCTCTCTAATGCAGACAGCAGAACAGGTTTGCTGCACAACCATTCCCTCAGCCCATTTGTCTGCCAAGCTATGTGGCTGTTCCCTCCTCCCCAGTGATTCCCCAGTGCCTCAGCCAGTGCTGAGCAGGGCACGAGCCCCCTGACACCCCCTCCCCATTTTATCCCTGCCACAAACCAGGGAGTGTGTTGGTAGCAGCCCCCGGTGCTGAGGGGGCTCCCCATTTCTCATGGGTACAGCACAACACTGGACAGTGCAAGGCATGGAAGGTGTCTGATATTGCTCTGTGCAGTCATGGGTGACAGCTGGACCTGTGTGGAAACCTGTGCTTTGTAATCCTCCTCCTCTTCTGCAGGGCAGAAAATGAAGGTATGGGAAGATGAGGTAGCAGTGAAATTGCCTGAGAGCTACCAAAGAACATCAGAAAAGTCTTTTTCCTCCTGGAAAAAGCTATCTGCTTACAACACACAGATAGGATCCCTGCCTTTTCTTCCCATTTTGGGGACATCCATATGCTTCTGTTATTCCTGTTTATCTGTCTTCCTCCCCTGACATTCCCTTCACATCCCTTTCTTCCCCAAAATGTGGTCTTTCCTTCTCTCTTCCCTAAAGTGCTGTGGCAATGGTGTGTTTCCTGCTCCTGGCATAAGCTGCCTTTCCTCAAACACATCTCCACTTCCTTTTCTTTTCAGATGGCATCTGCTGCTCCCCTTGGAGGGGTTTCACATGTGAGGAGTTGGGTGGATTTTATTTCTCTTTCTACAAGTCCCCTCCCTCAGAAGGTACTGCTCCAAGGGGAAGAGTGTTACTTCTGTAATGCTTTTGCTGTTGCTGCATCTGGGGATATCATAAATAATGAAGATCTTTGGGCCACTCTGGCAGAGAGACAAGCAAAAATGACTGCATCTATCAGGCAGGAAGCAGAGGGAAGTGATGAAACCAGGCGGGATGGGGAGGGCAACCCAGCTCAGGGCATCAGCAGCTGCCAGCTCCACCACAAGCCCCTCTGTGACTCCCTCAGGGAAGAGGGTGTCTTTTCCCTCCTAGCTGGGTCACAAAAACCCCAAGTCTGGGGCAGGTGGTGGTGCTGTGCAGCTTGGAAACTTTCCTCCCCACTCTGCTCTTCTGCCTCTCAGAGAAGCTCCAGTCATGGTCTGGAGTTAGCTGGCGTTTTTAATCACAAACTGAGACTGAGAAATACATTTATGTCCTTGAACATATCATCCACAGGCAGTAAAAGTATCTTTTAAACAACCTAAGGCAGCTTTTACATCATCTTGCCTTTCTCTCCATTCCCAAAAGCCTTAATATGATGTTTATAACTTTGTCTGTCCTGATATCACCTCTCTTTGCTTCCACACAGAGGCTGTTCCTGCTTCTTAAGATTACTCTCAGGTGGCTTCCCTTTAAAATGTATAACCCTATATAAATCCATAGCAACAATTTCTGGCTCTGGGGGCTATCGATTGGCTGTGCTGTGCTGCTGTGCTGTGCTGAGCCAGGTCCATAGCCCCGTTTCACCCCAGCACAGGCGAGACAAGAGCTGCTGCTCGCTCGCCTTCCCATCGAGCTGTGCTTCCCAAGAGCTGCCTGCACACCCCATCTATCACGAGTTGTTGTCTTTCTGCAAGCCCCTTTGTGCCATGACCCAACTTTTGGAAATGTTTCTTCGTATTATTGTTTCTGGCTTTAATTGCTAAGGTGTTACCTGAAGGCGGAATGACTGAGGAATCTGCAGAGCCTGGGAGCCTTATTATTGCTCGTTTGTGCCTTGTTTGTGTTTATTTTTCTTTCTACAAATAAGACAGCTGCTTTGTGAAAATATCTTTCACAGCTACAGCAAAGGGAGAAAGGCTGACACAGCCCCCTCTTCTTCTGTGTAATCTCTCAAAAGCAAGGGAGGAGAGGTTCATTTGGGTGAAATTTCTGTGTAAAGCCCCCTGTGAGAGCGCTCACTGGGGGTGTGCTGCCAGAGCAGGAGGATGCACTGAGTCACAGGTGTCTGTCTCACCCCACGTGTGATTCAATTTTCTCATAAATTACTTGGGTGACGGAGCAAGGACAATACTCAATCAGTGGGAGCTGTCAGACATCAGGGAGGGGCTGCAGTTACCCCAGAGGATTGACTTGGTATTCAACATGATCTTATCAAGTCTGAAAGAGATTCTGGAGAAAAAAAACCCCAAAAGACATTTAGTTAGAGGCAAGAACAGCAAGCCAGTGGGAAATGAGCAGTGGGAATCCAGATGGGGAGTGAACAGCCGTGTAGAAAACACAAGGAGGAGTATCATGAGCTGAGCTTGGTCAACAGTTTCTCCTCACCATTTGTGAGGGGTCAGGGGAGCTCCTCCAGTTTGTGAAACCTGCTGCAAAAAAGAGAAGAAATGTTGTGCACCTAAAATCCATGGTTTGTAGAGCAATGAAGGATGAGCTTAAATGGCAGCAAGGAAGAGTCAGGCTTGACACTGGAAAACTGCCAGAAACAAAGGAGCACTGTAACAATCTGTGTAGGGAGGTTATGGAGACTTCATCTCTGGAAATCACTCAAAGCAAGTTGCAAAGATCCACCTAAAACAGCACAGAGAGAATGATCCTGTCTCCAGAGAGAGAAACAAGGTGAGCAAACTTGTGTGGTCTCTACCTGAGCTATTTTAGCCTGTCACTGTTGCAGCCACGTGTACTTCTTCAATTTGCAGTTTGAGTAGCAGGTAGTCAGGTGCTACAAATGCCACAGTTCTCTGCCTTCTCTTCAGTCCAGACTTTGTGATTACCTTCCAGTTCATACAAGGTCTAGACAGCAGAATGGAGCCCATGGAAGCAGAATTGATCCTGAATGAATATGGCAGGCTTTCAACCCAAAATATTTCCTGCAGTGTCAACATCTTCTTAATCAAGCATTGAATTAAGCAACTCTGAGGTTGCCCGTGTATGTGTATATACACATCTTTTAAAATCAGTTTTTCTTTTATTTGACTTCCTTCTGTGCAAGCCCATTGCCAGGAGAGAGTGCTACGAATTATCCCTTACCACAGGAGGTGCTTTGGTACACTTCCTTTAATTACTGCTCCCAGCTGACCTCCAGGTTTTTAAAGAGTTGACTGGAGTCTCAGAACATCTGTACCTACAGGTACCAGTCAAAGCACTCTATCTCATTGAGATACCATGCAAAAATATTATGGACTAAATCATCTTTCCTCTTAGCTAAAGCTGAGTTTGGAAACTGATGGCAAAAAAATAACAGTCTAGGAGAAATGTTTCAGGTAAAGTGTTTTCTATGGAAATATTCTTTATTCCAACTCACATACAAACGATGTGAGCGCAGGGTTACTAAATCACTGCAAGCTCCTAATACCAGACTGCCAGCCCCAGACCTGAGCCCTTCCCATTCTGATGGTGATATAGACTGCTTGCTGGAGAGCCCCCAGTGAGCAGGGGCTGGTGCTGCCCAGAATATCAGGGGGGGAAGAAAATCTCCTTGAGACTCTCATGTCTGTAGTATGTGCTCTGTAGCACTATAGAGACTGCAAACTAAGGCATAACAATGTGGGTAAAAAAGGGGAATCAAAATTCTAGTCCATGTCATTAGGACACAGACATTAATTATAATTAATGGTAGCTGACAGAATTAGTGGTGTCTTACAGCAGAACTAAGGTGGGTGTGCACATGCATATGTGCACAGGTCAGTGACTGCAACCTCAGAGGACAGACCTTATGGCTTTGACAGAAAGGTCAGGATAGCAGGGTTCTTAAGGGATCACCCAGTTTCTGTCCTGCTCAGGCTATTCAAGGAACCTATGGAAAACAGAAAATAATGCCATCTCTCTGACAGACTTTGGCCAAGTTTTGCTGAAAAAGATGGAGTAAAGCAAAGTGATTTCTTGAAAGTCAGTCCTCATAATTGCCAAACAACTCCACCAACTTCTACAGCTGGTAAATAAAATCAAATAAGGGAATCAATAAGTAATAATATAGCAGATAAGCTGACGAATGAGAAGCTGCATGTGTTCATATGGGACAGATCACATCAGACAAAATCAATAGCTGCCTTTGTCAAAGTTATAGGCTTGGTGACAGCAGCAGACATTTATCTAAATTACAATAACTTTCCACCAAGAACTTGTATAAAACCTGGGGGAAGAAATCTGTTCAGACAATCATGCTGCTGAGCTTGAATTAGTCAAACTTGGTTTGATTAAAAAAGAAAAAGACAAGAATTCAGTTTTCTGGACTCATTCAGAGATGCAGACAGGACAGAATAAGGATCAGGGCCCAGATACTGTCCAACATCCATAAAGCTGTATGGTGCACTGATCACTCTGTGCAGAAACCTATACTTTCACTACCCTAAGTAATAGTTGCCTGAAAACCAACATATGGCTTTTAAAATCTGTGTTACAGAGCAAGTTCACTACCCACTGGTCTTTCATTTTTGGCAGTGCACACCTGTAATGCCTATTCTCTCTGCTGAACACACCCAGGGCTGCAGGTAACCACCTTTAAAGTGGTTGTAGCAAAACACATCAGAGACATGTGGAATCCACTGCCAAATAAAATGTTACCCTTCTTGAAATCCACTCAGAGCATTTACTTTTGTGGGAACATCAGGTTAATACAGTACATTTAGTACAGCTATGTGACTGCAATAAGAATTAATATTGTATTATAGTTGGTTCTTCATGTTAGATGTGCCTTAAGGAGAAGGGGAGACATTACATTTTCTCTCTGTACTGTTAGGAACTCTCTTCCTGTTAGGAAGGTATGTGACACAACAATAGGTGCAGTTATCAGCAACAGGAAAACCCTAATCTTCAGATAACTAGCCAAAAGAAAACTAAGAGTTTACCCATCACCATTGGTCTCATTTATTGCAGCCTGCAAAAGGAAAAATTGCTCTTGAAAAAGCTGCCAAAATCATGGGCACCAATACCTCAATACCCTGTCACTAATAAAGGTGCAGCCCCATTGTTTGCACAAAACCCTTTATAAATGAGGATTAGTTACTTAATTTAAAGTGACTCAGGGGCTGTTTGCCTTGCCAGCCATGTGGCCCCTTGGCTGAAGCTGTGCTGGCTCAAACTGCAGCTCAGCCCTGCTCCACTTGTCCAGGGTCACTGGAAGAAGCAGGACAGGCACAAACCCCCCATGCACACCTGGGTGCTCTTGTGAAGCAGCAGGCTCTGAATTCATACATCTTCACTGATTTCTTTTTGTGAAACACCTGTTCTGCTGGCTCCACACAGAGAAGAGCCTCTGTGAGCCATTCTCCATGGATGAGCTGCTTTCCTTGGGTCGAGGTCAGGACTTGTGCTATGAACATGAGACACAGAGGTCTTAGCATTGTCTCTGCCTTCCTCTTCTTCTTCCCAGGGGTGGAAAAAGCCACTCTGTGCAGGTTGCTCCACCCTAGATCTGGGTGTGCACTGGGAGAAGATTGCTGCAGCCCAGGGATGCTCCTGCATTGGGCTGCCTGCTGTAAAGGAACTTTCTGCAAACCAAGGGATATATTCTGGAATCAGCTCTGTGCCATTGGCAGAAATGACACACACACTTCCAAGAGACTGCCTGGGCTCTGAAGCACTATGGAATTTTTGGAAAAGAGAACTCAGGGCTTATCCAAAGTCATCTGGGTGCTTTTTTTTAAGAGAGCTCTCAAACTCCCTCGGAATTAATCTGTGGTCTGCAGGAGTCCAAACCTGGCACATCAAGAGCAAGGAATGCTTTGAGGTTTAGGAGCATTTTGAGCAGTTGGGCTGGTTGATAAAATCACCCAGAGGAGCAATAGCTCTGCATCAGGGAGGAGCAGACAAGCATTGCTCCCGCATGGGGCTGCCTGTTTTAAAGGGAGATGTTGCGAAGCTCGTGCTGCAGGAACCAGCTCAGATAAGTGTTTTCACTGTTTTCCTGTGGTTTATGACTTTCCCGTTGGTTGAGGAGACGAGGATGGTGGAGCTGAGACCCCTGTCTCTGCCCTCTGGGGTGTGTGGGGTCTGGTTGGTGTGCTGAGCTCACTGCAGGTCCCTCCTCAAGGGAATCCCCTGGGCTTCGTGCCCCTCGTGGTGTGGAGCTGCTCTCAGAGGCAGCTGAGCCATCTCTGCTCCCAAGGCCACCAGGGGAGAGGGATTCCTCCATCACCTTGGGGGCTCTCACAGGGCTCCTGTAGGAGTTTTTCCCCGGTGAGCAGGAGGTTAAGGGGACCCCCACCACAATCCCCATGTCCTTGAGCAGGTGGAGGTCCTGGTCGTGCTTCCCGTGGGTGACAGGGATGAGTGTCACCTGGTGAGTGTCACACCTGGGAGTGCTTTCCTTTGGGGCTCCTTCTCTCTAGAGGTGACCAGCAAGGCTCAGGACTCCGGGATGTTGCTCCGGGTGCTGCAGGGGGTTTGCTGCCTTTTTGCTGCCTCTTTAAAATAAAGAAATAAAGAAGGAAGGAGAGGGGAGGAGGAGAGAAGGAAAGTAAAAAGAGAGAAAAGAGGAGAGCTATAAAAGCAACAAGCAGCAAATGGAAACTCTGGCATACTTGGAAAATAAGACAAAAGGGTTAAGGCTGCTGTTTTCTCTGGAGCAGAGCGCCGTGGCTGGGCGAGGGCGGCTCTCCCCGGGCAGGGCTCGGCGCAGCGGTGAGATGCTGCCACCTCCCGATGCGCATCCCGGCGCGGCCCCGCTCCTCCCGCCGGCAGCCCGGGGCTGTTCGGGAGCCCCTGAAACGCCGACATCCAGGCTGGTTTGGGCACGGCCTGAAGTGGGTTATGGTTAGCCCCGGGGGCAGCCAGCTCGGGGATAAAGCAAAACCGCACACACAGTCTCCTGGCACAAACAGCACAATAAAAGGGGAGCGTCAGCTGCATCCTAATTTGTGGTGGTTCATCAGATGTTATCCCATGGTGGGTGTTAGTGAAACAGCAGAGGAAGAACCAGCCTTTCCATAGCAAACAGCCAAAAGGAAAATATTCCACTTTAAATAGTATTTTTTTCATTATAATTACCATTTAATTATTATTCTTGCACTGAAATAAGAGAAATGAGAGGGCAAATGTGGTGATGAATAGCTCTTACTGGTCAGTATTGAGGGGCATGTAGCTTTCTTCTAGAGACATAAAACCTGCAAAGGGACAATGGGAAGTTCAGCGTTCCCAAGGGTGGCATCCTGCATAGGCAGATCAAAGTCTCCTGGTGGATCCAGCTGCCCAAAACAGAAAGGCTGAAACACAGCCATGGATGTTATGGCAGGAATGGGGACCACTTCTGAAGACACTGTCCTTTCAGTGGGGTTCTGCAGTGTGCAGGGCACAGAGTCAGGACGTTTCATCCACTGGGGCACTCGGGAACAGCCAAGAATACACTTCTGCATTCAGAAAGGGACTCTTTACCAGTGAGGGGGATAATGTAGACTCAGGGACAATGGTAATGTGGATTTAGGACAAAGGTTAAAAGGCTTTAAAGGCTTTAAAGTGTGGACCAGATATAAGAAAGAAATTCTCCACTGTGAGGGTGGTGAGGCACTGGAACAAGTTGCCCAGAGGAGCTGTGGATGCCCCATCCCTGGCAGTGTTCAAGGTCAGGTTGGATGGGACCTTGAGCAATCTGGTCTAGCAGAAGGTATCTCTGCCCATGCAGAGAGATTGGAAGTAGATGATCTCTAAGGTTTCTTCCAACCCTAACCACTCTTGTTCTATTGTTCTATGAAGGAACAGTATTGGCCCGTTTTTGAGCAGGGGGAGCTGTCATGGCTGGTACTGACAAGAGGGCAGGGTGCTTTTCTGGAGGCTCCCAAAGGGATGCTGGTTGTGCCAACCCTTCATCCCAGAGCCTGGATTTGGCCCTGCACCGAATCATGATGAGGACAGAGCTCACACGGGCTGCAAGTGCCAGCCCATCCTGATGGATTCAACAGGTGCTGCTCACCCTGCTCCTCTGCACTGACAGCCCCAGGGGTGCAGACAGGCATGCCTGACACAGAGTGCTGTCTTTTGGGCTGGCAATTACAGTGCTTTCCCTCTTTCTCCCTTTCATCTGTTAGATGAAGGGCTAGCAGCTGAAAGATCCCAGCTGGCACGTGTGCTGAAGCGGCTGCAAATGCACCCAGGCACCATGGAGCACCCAGCCATGCTCCTGAGCCTGCTCTGACACACTTTTTGATGCAAACCCCAGCACTTGCTTTTTACTTAAGAGGGCATAGCTATGTATTTTAAGAATAAATTCAGTATGCAATCAGCATGCTGCCCTGGGCACCACGGGAATGAAGAAGCTTCCTAGTCGGGGAGGCAGCCAGAGGCAGCAGGAGCAGGGTCTCGCTCCCCATCTCTCCACTGCAGAGAGAACATGGTCTGAAATTTTGCTCCAGCACTGCTAAGAATAATATGTGAGATCAAAAGGCTAGTTTCATCCCTGGGGATTGCAAGCCTGCTGTAGGCTTGCTGTAGGAAGTAAGAGAAAAGCTGTTTTGGAAAGGCAGGAGTGTCTGAGAAGCAGTGGTGGTGCTCTGCTCTATTTTTGGATAGCTTTCTTGTCAAAAGCAGCAGTTTGCTAACCAGCTTCTGATGCCTTAAAGCATAGTGCTAGTTAAAACTGAAGGTTTGCAATGGTCTGGTTGTTGCACTGAATCGGAAGAAATGTTTTCAGGTGCATATTGAGCACAAATGAATCGATACATCCTCTTGTCTCCACCTGAAGAACAGGGGTGAAAGACAAAGGGCACAGGCCACCTTCAGGCCTGCTGTTACCCCAGTAAAACCAGCCCTAAGCACAGGTCAGGGTGGCAATCTCAGGAAGGTGAGCTGGGTGCTGAAGAGCAGCACAGAAGTGGCTGCAGCCAAGGATGGATGCAAGCACAGCTCTCTGCTGGCTCCTTCCCACTGCTGTCCTGGTCTGTGCAGAGCTCTGCTTCCTTTCATGTAATCAACAAATTAGATTCTGTAATTTGCCTTACAAACAAGACTCTCATGTGCTCACTGCCTTTTTTTTTTTTTTTTTTAGAGGTTTAGCAAGCAAACAGTGGGAGACCAAAGAATTAAAGCCATAAAGTAATCTGCATATAATCAGTAATTACCATGAATCAAACCCTCCTTCAGTTCAGCTGGTTATTATTTCCCTGATAATGTAATTCCCTGCACTGAAAAAACTAGGAAATACTCATTTTCACCAGAACAGCAAATAATTTCCTGCTGTGCCTATAATACTGTATCATGCAGTTTAGTGACCATATAAATCCAGCTAATGAAATTTATGGAGAATATGAGGACTACTAAAAACAGACTAAAAACCTGAAGAAGTAATTGCTCCCGTGTGTGTTGGGAGGAGATGATATTTTGCCAGCAGACCTCTGCTAAACACTTCTTACAGGTGTCACTGACTGGCCAACACTGGGAGCTGAGGTGGCTGAGGGCAGGGTGCTCCAAGCAGGAATTTGTGAAGTCTGAATGAGGGGTGGTGGTCATGTGGGTCTGCAGCCATGAGAGCCTTGCCCTTGGGGGATCTTCTTAGGCTGTGTGGCAGAGGCCACAGTGGCCACTGCTGGGGCAGAGCTTCAGTACACATCTTCCCAAAATGCCTTCTGGTTTCAAGGGACATGAAGTCAGAATTGCAGGGACACAGTGGGGATAGGGCTGGCTGTACCCCCACTTGCAGGTTCTTCAGGACAACCTCTCATCCTGGGATTTTGCAAGCTGTAAGGTGGCAAGTCAGTGGAAAACTTCAAAACCCAAGGAGTCATCAAAGCCTGGCCTTAAAATTTCTGGGGTTTAGGGTGTCAACTTTTCCACGTGACTTTGGATCTCCATCAGAGAGATCTACAGAGTGAGTTGCAGGAGCTATCTGGGAGGCCCAGATATATTTGGCTGCTCCCAGATCTGGGGTCTGTCTGCTTTGGGAACAGGGATTGAGTTGCTCTTCGTACTTCTAATTCCTCCAAAGATAATCACTGGCAGTGAAACATCCCCTGGCAGGTGCTGGTGCACAGGTATCTTGCAGAAGACAAAGTATAAAGAAGCAGGAGAGTTATCCTAATGTTTTCTTTTAATTAACCACAACTGAATTACTGCCAGGATTCCCACTGACCAGTGATGGATGCTGGCTTGTGGGGAGCACCTGTCCTATTTGGGAGCACTGCTAACTTCTCTGTGCTTTTAAAACCCAGGAGATGCATCCTTATCTGGGGTGCAATGTGGGTGCAAAACAACCCTTGCCCAGGCTGCTTGATGACCTCCTACATCCCTGCATGGGGCTGTGTCTCCTGCTGATGATGTTTACAAGCTGCTTTTGGCTTTGCCAATATGCAACTGGGAAAAATCCAGCCTCCAGCATTTGCTTAGCATGAAGAGGAATTTCTAAACTACACCAGCATGCCAAGACCTGGGTTGTGAGCTGCTTTCTCACAAGGTTAGAAGTCTCAGGCAGTTTCTGAAGTTATTTCTGGCTGATACTGAAGTGCAAAATCAAGCTGTGATAATATGACACTGAGCATGGATCTTGCTCCACAGGAGGCACTGGGGTGGGTTGAGAAAGAGACCTGTTCTGAGATTTTAAAATTGTGGTGAAGGAAATGCCTTGCAGAGGAGTAGAGGTGGTTAAAACACAGTGGAAGATCTCATTAAAGGGAGGTATTTTTCAGCTTTATTGGAATGATACTGCCGTGAAGCTGTGCAAAAATATCACAAATTTTGCAATAAATACCACTGACATTAAAGGCATTAAAATGGGGAAGGTGGGAAATGAAAACGACCTGTCTGTAGGGGGCACTCAGCTGTCTTGTGTCTGAAAGTGAAGTTATTGAACCATCAGATAAAGAAACGTGAGAAGGGAATACTCAGCCCCGTTTGGTGAGAGATGCTTGATGTCTTCTCTGATCTGAACCCAGTCGCCAAAAGGAAGATAGCTGGAGCAATTGCTCAGAGCCTGCAAATATGGTAAAAATAAGAATTTAGAAGAAATGGGCTGGAAGCAATTTTCTTTAGAGGCTGTTACTGATGCTGCTGTCAAGGGTTGCTGGCAGCTGAGGAACATGAGCGATGACTAATGTGGCAGAACCCATTCTCCAGGCACAGGAGCCAGCAGGGGGGAAAAACCTCGCTGTATCTGCTCTGTAACCCAGTGCCCATTTCCTGAGGTTTGTCCGTGTGTCCTCTTCTAGCAGCAGCTGGGGTGGGGATGAGGTCCCATCCCCTGCCTTCGCAGCTGCTGGCGGTGCTGCCAGCGCTCACTGAGCCCCGGCGCTGACAGCCAAGTCCCTCGCTCACGGGAGCGCTCCCCGCACGCATGCTGGCAAAACGCGAGTCCTCGAGTTGCCAGGAACCTGCTCTTGAAGCACTTAAACCCGGCCCAGCTCATCAGGGCTGAACGAGGGGAGGGAGACGGAGGGAACTCACATTTAAGGAGGGCTGGGGATCTACTCGAGATGCAGTTTGGGAATCAGGGAGGTCTCTCCCAGCCGCAGCCACAAAGAGCGCGTGAAAATTCTCCCGTGGGCAGACTAGCACGGCTGAGAATCGCTCAAGTGTGAAAAGTAGCTAGGAGGGGAAAGGAGAGGGAACAATTGGCAGAGGATCCAAAAAGGAGATCACTGTTGCTGCTGCCCCGGGTCTCTGGCTGTTGTTCCTCTCCTAGTGTTTAATGTCCCCACTTGCAAAAGAGAATCGGGGACAGTAAAACTCTTTCCGGCCTGTGGCTGAGGAGACAAAGCGGACACTTGATGGAGCTCGAGTCGAATTTCTGTCAGATCTTTTGCCGATGCAGCCCTGGGCGGCAGAGCCTGTTGCCTCCGTGTCTCCTCTTGGAACTGCTGTGCTTTGTGGCAGGGCTGGGTTTCGGGGCTCTGGCAGCTGCCATAACCCTGCACTGCTGTAAGTGCACCCGCCTGCCAAGCAGGGGCTTCTGCACCGCGTCCTGAACCCCCTCCCGTGGGGATCCCTGGGCTGGGATACGAGATCTGCCACTGGGATATGGCAGGGTCCGTTCCCATTGCATCCTCCCAGCAGACAAGGGCGCACAGCCCCCAGGGGGATCAGTGGGGATACACCTCAGGGCTGGCAGCTGCATCCAAGCCAAGACAGTCCCGTCATCCTCAAGAGTCTGTTGCTATGCCTTGGGGACTGTGGGTACCTGCTGGCACACCCGGGCCCCAGGGCACCTTCTGAGGAACGTCTGTGCATCCATCAAACAGGCGTGTGTCAGTGTCCTAAACGTTGAGGGGTGCACTCTTGTGTAACATGCAGAAAATAATAATCATATCAACTAAAGGTCTTTCAATATGCCTCCTGCTTTCAAAATCCCAATTTACTGGGAGATAACATAATCCCTTAATACTATTGGTTATGTATTGGTTACTGCTCATATCACACCACAAAAAAAACCAACAACGCACCATAATTACGTCTCTTTTTTTGCTTTTTTTTGCTTCTTCAGTCCTTGTTCTCTTCCATTTATTGATTTGTTTCTGGTTTGTCCATGATGGCTGCAGCGTTAGTTTTATCTTTTAATAAAAACCCCGAGTGACCAATTCTGCACCTTCCTAGTTGTTTGCCACCATGCAGATTTTGGTTCTTCTATGCACTTTATATTGTTCTCCTCCCCCCAGTTCTCAGTAGGAGAGGTAGATAATTTTTAACTCTCCCAGATTACAGTTTGAGAAAAGTGTGAAGACAAACAAAGGTTTCCCTTCACTTATATGGGCCATTACTGACACATTATATTTATGTCAGACTTCAAGCCTTGGTTTTAACCAGCTGCTGCAAATGTACAGAGGTAAACAACAGACTCCATAAACAGTTCAATACAAAAGACTTGATTTAGTACCTTACAAGACAAAGCAATCAATAATCTATTACACATCTAATCACAGGCATGAAGAGCCCAGCAGCCCTCTGCACAGAATTCCACCAAACCAGAAAGGCAGTTGGAGACCATGGTAAGAGGGACACAAATCACTGAGATTGCAAATGCACGGCTCAGAGTTGATCTACAAACACAAATATTCAAATTCAACAATCACCTCTTGCTACTAGTGAATCATGCTATTCCTATCTGGAGACGAGTTGCTATGGCAGAAAGCTGTAGCAGTGGCAGAAGGCCAAGAATCCTGCCTTTGAAATGTTAACTGAATTTAACTCTTGACTTTTCACAGACAAGGTTCATTACTTTGTGTGACTGTGTCATATTAAATGAGTGCTTTGTCTGCCCTGGGTACCGGCTTGGAAGGGATATTATTAATCAGCAGGACAGCAAAACAGGTCAATAACAACCATTTGTCAATAAGGACTTTTTTTTTAATGCCTTCAAGTGTGCTATATGATAACTGCAGTAGCATAAGGGCGTTTTTCACTTAAATTTCTTCCCTTTTTTTTCACTTTATGTAAGTTATAATCATTCACAGTTCCTGGACATGCTCAGAGCACACCCACTAATGCAGGCATGATGGTGAGATGCACTAATTTGAACAGCTATAGCCTGGGCACAGAAATACTGCTGCTCCATTTAAGTGACAACGTAGGCTTTCTGTAATATCCACCAGAAAAATCAGGAGTTTTATAGAGACTTGAGAAAGGAACAGGTATAAACATCAGTTGGAATGTAATTTTGTGAATGGCAGAACTACACAAGAAATTCAGGGACAAGATCTTCTTTCAGCTGCCTGGAGTGCAGATCTGGGTCCCTGGTTAAAGGGGAGCTGTAGGTGCACACAATGTACTTTGCTTTATGATCTCAAATCTTTACAGCTGCATCAATAGGATCTCACATTTAGTTCCTGGACAAGTTAGTTAGGTTTGGTGAGTTAGGATTACTGAGATCCAAGGAAACACCATCAAATATTCATGCAGCAGTGCCTCTGACACCCTTTCTCTGTCACTACAATGAGGGGTTAAGAAGGACACCGCTTCGGAAGCCGAAGGAGAACAACAACAGAACAAACCAGATGGTGTTACTGTGAAGGAGCTGTCAGAGAGAATGGGGCACAGAGATCTGCAGCCATAGTTACAAAGATGCAGATTCACAAACTGTGACAATATTTTTTCTTCCACAAAACCAACAAAGGCATTACTGTTGCAGATGAGAAAGTCTTGAGCGGGGCAGGCCATGTGCATGATCACAGCAGAGGCTGGGATGGTGACAGTGAAGCTGCAAGGGTTGCTGCACACTATTCCTACCCCAGTCTATTCCTCGGGAGTTTTGCCCAGTTCCAAGAGAAGGCTAACAACCACGTGTCCCTGCAAACTGGTTTGTAACATGTAGAACACTTCTTGCTCCACCTTCAGAAATCTCATTCTGACTTTAAAGACTTTTCCTCTATTTTAGGATTTCATCTTCCAGGAATGAGATCACAGGATAAGAGAGCTCTTGCACTCTCTCATGCTTCCCTTCTCAACAGGCTTTTGACTATGTGCTCAGACTTGAAGGAGTTACTCCAGGGAAGAGAAATACAAAAGCTGTGCAAAACATCCACTATACTGCTAGACAGCACTTTAAAAAGTCATCTTTTATCAATCATGATTTTAACTGCTGCATCACCCTGAGATACATTGATGGTAAAGCACTTTTTTTTTAAAAAAAAACAAACCCTAAAGCCAATTAGCCACAAGTTCCCAATTCTATATTTGTAATTTTTTTTTAAGCTAAGATCATGATGAGATTTCAGCTGGTTTGTTGTTTTTTTTTTTTTCCAGTAGATGCGCATAGACACCATTTAATGATAGTCTCTTGTTAGATCAGGTACATAATATGTGCTGTAACTTTTTACACCACAGATTCAATACCTGAAATCCAAGGATCTCTCAGGTATACCAGTGAAAAGCAGGCTTCATTGAAAGAGAAACACGCAGAAACATTTAAAATGAACCATTTATTAAATCAAACTGTTATTTTAACAGTTACATAAGTTACACAGCATGTTTAAGTCAAAAGATTTCACGAGGAAAAAAAAAACTTTAAACTTTTATTATGCAGGCAAAATAGTACCACACAATATGTACCTGGGAGGGAAGAAGGGAAGGGGAATCTCTAAACATTCAAATAAGGCCATAATTATTTAAAAACAACAATAAAACAATAATAAACCCCCCCAAAGATCCATTTGCTTTTCAGTGTGTTCAGTGCTGCTAACTATATGTACTTTTAGTGTACAGGTGTGATCGAGGCAGTGATATTTTGATAGCTAGGTTTAATGTTCTAAAACACTATCAGAAGTGGAATAAGGCTCATTAGTACATACAGCTGCCCTTGGAATGTCAATCTCAGTTGCCTTCATCAACTTAAAATTCACAAAGTGCACAGTTAAGATATGCCAAAAAATTGAAACTGCTACTCTACCAACAGCTGCCCATGCTTAATACTTAGTGGTCTATTGGAACAAAGTATGTTCTTTCAAAAGAGATGTGTAAGAAAAGCCACTGTAAAACATTTAGTTTTGAAGATGCACTAGGAGCTCTTTGTAAACTGAAAAGTAGAAAAACATGGATTAATTATGTTAAGAAAAGAATACAAAAAACACTAGAAATGACCATCAAACTTTCAAAGAACAAGCACCACAATGGACATTAGCATTCGATTTTGCAGTGTACAGCAACGTAAGAATTTTACTCTAGCCAATCTACTTCATCAAATTCTGAATCATCTTCTGAATCACTGTATTCCACAGCAATGCGACGGGAGAGGATGGTGGCAACATCATTCTCGATGCGCTCGTGCTTAGCTTCTTGTTCCCGCTGCTCTTCCACTTTGCGGAGCTGAATACCTGCACAACAGCAGAGCACAAACACGTCACTCTCCTCCTTCAACACTGTGATGAATTTAGCTCAGGATTCACAAAATGCTTTGCAATAAAAACAAGACAGAAGACACTGTCCTGCTCAAGTAGAATTTTTTTTTTGTCAAGGTTTTAAAGAGAGGAATGTCAGAATTACAGCGTCAGACAAGAGCTTGAGTCCTTCTACTGCAATATCCTGGTTCTGATTTCCCATTAAAACACATTTTTAGTACCACTGTAAGTGATTAAGCCATTTTGCTATTTGCATTTCCAAACGTTTTCTAGACTCTCTATTCTTAATTTTAATGAAAATTGATAGCTATCTGAGTATCCTAACAAGAGAGCACCTCTTGTAACCCAGTTTTTTATCATGTAATGATTTGGTTTGGGATGAAGTGCTACTTGGGAGATCAAAGCTGTGGTAACTTGAGCCTTTGTTTCTTGGGCATGATGTGGTCAAAAGTATTTTCAGCAATGACCTTGATTATACCAGCAGGCTCTACTTTCTCATTTTTGCTGACATTCTCTACGCATGTTCACACACCCCTGCTGTACTAACTGTTGTCAACATTTCTTTAGACTTCAATGATGTTATCAATTCACGTGCATATAGACACGCAAGAATATTTTGAATTTGTGCTATAGCCTATCTGCTGATATTACAATACCATGCAGATTCTGTGCTTTGTTGCACTTGCAGGGGTAGAGTAGAAGAATGTAGGACTTGAAACATTTGAGAGATCTTAACTACTGAAACACACCCCACCATCAAACAGCAGCACATACAGTGCAGCAGGAATTTTCCTGGCCATGGGCAACATAAGGTGAAAGGTACAGCTGGCACACCCAGCTCCTCATGAGATCATCAGGAAAACACTGCCCTGCAGCTCTGCCCTTCCCTTGCACTCTGCCATGGGCACCTTGCAAGGCAAAGGCTGCTCCATCACTGCACTGTGTCCAGATCAGATACTTAACAGCTTGAAGTCTTCGAAGAGCAATGATTTCTGAACATTGCTTATATCTTGTTGTAATACAGTGACAGATGATCAAAATTCCAATGTCAATTGATCTGTTTTGCTTTTATCTAATAGTCTGTGAAAACCAGTGTTTTTGTCTTCTACACAATCTGTAGATGATCAAAAATAGCTACATTTGCAGGTAAACAGAAATGGAAAGATAATCTCCACAGATCATCTACGAACACATGTACTTTTTTCTGTAATCTAACTTCCACAGAGAACCAGTTTTGCCATCCAAACTAAACATCTGATAAGTGCAATTACAAATTGAAAAAAACCTGTTTACTTGGCAATACATACACTGTAGAGAACAGAAAACAGAAACAGACCTAAGATGAATTCCTCTAACTTCTCACACATGTGAAATATTCCATCTCTCAAAGGTCACAAGTATTCAGCAGGTTTCTGGGATTGTTCCTTTAGGTGCTCAATAGCCAACGTTACCTTTCCGTATAGCTTCCAGCAGAACGCTTCTAGCATCACTGATTACAGGAAGAGTTGAAGGATGGCGTTTGGGCTCAGGAGCAGGAATCACTTGGGCTGGTGGAGATGGAGGCATTATGGGTGCATGAGGGCCAGGGACAATGGTCGTGGAAGGAGGGTGCAGAACAGGAGGAGGATGAGAAAGGTTTGCAACTGTGACTGGGGAGGAGGGTCGAATGCCAGGAGGTGGCAGGGGAGGAGGTGGGGGTGGTGGAGGAAGTCCCTGTACTTCAGCTTGTGGAGGAACTGGGTGAACAGGTACAGCTTCACACACTTGGGCAGCTCTAGTGACAGGGGGAGAGGGTTGTGCTAGGGGAGGAGCAACTGGAGGTGGAGCTGGATGAAGAACTCCAGGAGCAATCTGGAGAGGAGCTGGTGGAGGTGGCACAGCTGGGGCCTGCAGAGCAGCTGTGGGAGGCGGTGGTGGGGGTGGGACTGGGGGTGGAGGGGTGGAAGTCATTGCAGCTCTTAATGATGAGGTCGACAAAGCAGACGGAAGAGGTGGTGGCGGCGGAGGAGGAGGAGTGGGGCTCACAAACACCGGTGTTCTGCCTGTTGCTGGTGACTGAGGGCGATTTTCTACCAAGCCAGGAGTAGAACTGCAACATCCAATAACAGAACAGAGTTATTAGAGCTAGAGAGTGGAAAAAATAGTTATAGATTCACTTCTGCAGCTTAAGAACATTGAAACTTGGGCAATAAAGAGCCCAGTACGTACATCATAGTATCTACTATGATGATTTCAGGGTGTTTGTCGACACCTCATAAACAAGGAAGTCTAATTCTCAGTATGGAGCATGCAAAAGACCTCTTCTCAAATTCAGCTATTAACCAAATTTATGTTTTTATACAATGTACCTGCATCTTTATCAAAGGTTTCCTATACTAGTACAAATTCTTCCCTGCTGAACCTAAGTCAATCTAAATTATTTTTCTCAAGTCAGGGAACTAGCAATGGATTAACTGCTTTGATTCACATAACTTTAAAACCAAAATAAGACAATGCAAACAATGAGGACAAAGTAATTTGAAATATATATTTAAGGTGTGATGACAAAATGAGTGAGACTAATATCAAAGGTCATCACTACTATGTACAAAGAGGTCCAGTTATATGCTATATACTCATTATAGGACAATGAATAGGTGAAGAAAACAAGAAAGAACAGTAAACTTATTTTCCTGAAAGACCACTGAAGGATTTCTTTAAACTGTTGTGGTAAATTAGTCTAAAGAGTAATGCATATATGTACATGATCATCTAAGGAGTAAAAATCATTCTTTTCAAGAGACTAACATCTTACTGATGTAATAACTCCATCTGAATTAACTGTCCTCTATTCTAAGTTGTGTGTACCTGACCATAAAATAAGACTTTTGGAATAAAAAAATAGGAGAGTGACAAAGAAATTTTCACTTCTAAAAAATATTCTATGTATGTATTCACTTCTCAAAAGGTATGAAGAAATAGAAAATAAAAACACTTTGGGAGAGGGAAGCACTTGCAATTTAGCAAATGTGACGAATACATAGTTTTGACAGCTGACTGTCTTACTGTAATATATTCTCCTTTTCATGTAGGCTGAAACACAGCTCAGTTGCACAAATTTCCCAAGCTCCAAAGCTACATCCTGAAATGCTAACATATTTCACAGAAACACTTTCCATACAGTTATCTGTCTTGCCATTTAGCTCAGGAGGCAGCACGGCCACAGTACTAATGGCAAGGGAGACCTGTCTCCACCAGGGCACCGTGTGGGATTTAGATGCCAGCCTTCCACCCGGCTCCTGCAGCCCTGCTCCTGCAGCCCTGCTCCTGGCGGCTCGCTGGGGCTGCGGGCTGCCCTGGGTGTCTGGGCAGCTCAGGAATAAGGCTGCCAGCCGTTGGTGGGGCGGCAGAGGACTGGAGCAGCCCGGTGGACGTGCAGGCGGGTTTCCGGGCGGTACCTGACGCAGGGGGGCACGGGCTTCACTTCGGCGGCCCCGTGCATGGGCGGCGGCGGCGGCGGCTCGTGCGGCCGCACCAGCACGCGCTCCTCGGCTCTGCTCAGCAGCTCCGACATCTGGCTGTAGGGCAGCGCCGAAAGGGAATACGAGCCGTCAATGTGGTCCACGTAGGCTTGAGATCTGCAGACAAACGGGAAATGGTCCAACTTCACCTCTAGCAGGAGTATTAGTGCCCTCACCTACTGCTCAGTCTGACTTCTGAATGCAAGTGTCTTCTCTCCACTAGTGTTGTGTATTATACAGTGTGGCTTTTCAATAATTTATCCCAGTTTCCCTGTTATTACTTCTAGCAGCTCAAGGGTTTGATTTTGACAGGCATATCAGATAGTTTCTACAGTATGTGTGTGACCTTAGTGTTTATTAGTCACATTATTTTGAGTTAAATAAACACAGCAATATGATCAGAACTACTCTTCTTTTATAATATTCATGAAACATCCATCGACATTAAAATGGCAGAATTTACAACTGAATAATTTAGCTGAACTTCTGTCAGGGAATCTTTATTCCAATAGATAGAGAACTCGCTGCTTTAATAGACACAGCACTCAATCAATATCTATTATTGAGTAGTAGCAGTAAATAAAAGTGATTCAACTTGTTAATGACAACTTTAGACACACCTCAAGGACCTGATCAGTTAGTGAATTTTAATTAACTATTCAATTACATATTTTTATTTTAAAAACTCTTTGATAAATTTGGAGCAAAAGTGTTTGTAGAACACTTTCCAACAAGTAGAGCAACACTCTGCATTTCCACATACTGCCACCACTGTAGTATCTAAACCTATTAAAATTCTTCAGGGGTGAAAAATCTTCCCTGTTTATTCCAAAGCGTGGTGCTGTTCTGAAGAACATATTCTGCACGTGCAGTGCTCTCAAGCACTTCAGCATTATTAATAATTGCATTACTAGCACTGAGATAATCAAGGTTTAGGCCAGGATCCTGGATATAAAACAAGCATGTCTAAAGTGGAACCCAACACACAACACAACAAAAGGACAGCAGGAAAGCAGATGTTTCTGCCAATGACTTGACACAGCAGTTTATGGAGATACTATAAAGCTGTTCCTAGAAAAATGCTAATCACCATAACTTAACTTGTACCCCACTGAGTGAAACGCACTGAGAGCATTTTCACATTCTGAATTGAGCTAAGTTTTCTACAAGCAGGTTTTTCTGCTTTTCAGGAAGCAAACACTCTCTCCTAGAGCTGCCATAATTACTCACCATCACTACTGAGCTTGTTTGAAGGTCTTACAAAGCTAAACAAAATACTCTCTTATGGTATGCTTATGACCACAGAAAGATGGGGGGGGAAATTAACCAATTTTTGGGAGGATAATGAATACTTTTTAATGAAAAAAACCCTAAAAAACAACGAAACAAAACACCCAAGACTCCTTAACCAAAAGTATATCCCCAAATGTACTAACATTACTTGTCAGTCCTCTTTGCTATCAGATGTTTCTTGGCTGGTAAAACGGACTTGATTTTGCACCAAGATCAGAAGAATAAGCACAGCAGGTGTTTACCATGTGAAATGCTACTTTTAGCCACCAGCAAATAAGTGCTGTGAAATGAGAATTCAACAGGTTGGATTTTGTAATAGGCTATAACCAGAAATGTCAATCAAATAATGGATTTGTTCAAGAGTAAAGAGAAGCTCAGCATTCTCATTTGAGTTCCAAGTGGACACTTGTTCACATCACACACACATGATATATTCTTGGCAGAGTTTGCTTAAGAAAAATGAAGAGGCTGGAAGAATGGGGATTTTGTAGGCCAGGACTGGAATAAAGTGACACACCTGGGTACAAGCTGGCAGCAGTGATCCTACACCTTCATCAAGCTGCAGACAATACATGCTCAAGGATACAATGAGGATCTATGCTACCCTTAAAAATAACAACATAGCAACTACCCCTTTAAGGACACACTAAGAATTTTAAAACTGAGTTTAGATTAAGCTAAATCAGTGATTTCCAGTGCCTTTTAAGGGGGGCAGTAGCACCTCATCATTGACCATTTCTCACGCGTGCTCACTACGCAGTACGAATACACTTCACAAAGGATAGAAAAAACAAAAAGGAACCTGGATTCAAAATGTGAAGCTGGGCCATTAGCAACTTCAATGTGCTTATGTAAGAGGTTAGCATCATCTTCTGCGAGCTCTGGACCTTGGGCTAACTTCTGCCACTCTCTCCGTCTGTCATGAGGTGCCCTTGGCACTTTCTCTGGTTCATGAGGGCGATCTAGATTTTTCTGCTGTAGGAGAGTTGTGCAAACAAAACTGACAACTGAGACAGTGGTTTTTAATCACTTGCACATAAACATCAGCCACAAAATTATGAAAAACAATCCCATTTCAAATGCAAAAAAAATTTGCTTTCAGGCTAAACATAATATATAGAACAGAAAGACTTGTAAGAGCCAGAAACTTGAGTCCAGTGGATAAGTAACTGAATAATATAGAGAAAAATACCTGTTTAAGTAGCTTTTTATTCTAAGTCTGAAATCAAATTATGAATCTGACACTGGTATTTACTCTCTCTACTATGTATGAAACATACAGAATAATGGTCAAACAAAAAAGTAGCATTACCTTTTGCAAAAGTGCTTGTTTAATTTTAAGAAAATATAAACTAAGTGTTTTATTCCTACTAATTTATTTCTAATTTAAACATATCTATTAGAATATGTCATTCAAGCTTTTTCACCTGTAAGATTGTAAAAATTTTGTCTTACAAGTAAGTGTTTAAGTGAAATTAATTCTTTATGTGAAATTATTTATTCTTTCTGTATTTCTCCTTTCTGAGTGATTGCTAGAATACCTAAAAATTTTGGCAAAAGTTGGTTACATTAAGACAGCATGAAAGCATTACGCCCTTCTTTATTATTTTACTACTACTATTATTACCATTATTTAATTATTGAAGTTGATGGAACTGTATGAATACAAGTAGCTTGAGTTGAATAAAGATGATTCTGTCAAGTCTGGATTGCTATTAAAGTAGCATATCTGCAAACAAATCCTTTCTAGGAAAAAAACAAAGAGGAAACCATATAAAGTTAACATACGTACCTTCTGCTTCCTCTTTTCTTTTCTTTTGTCCTCGGTGTCCTGCAACATTTTTTCCTTCCACAGATCAAAGAAATATGAAGGATTGGTATAAAACTTCAAACCCTCTTTTCCATCATCCCTGAAATACAGAGACACAAACAGGGCACACTATTTATTTGACAAGACATGAATCCAAACATTAAGACAAAGCAAGGGCATATTAAGGAATATATTGTATCTCAGACCCTGAAATGTTTCACTGAGGAACACAAAAGAGAGATCACTGACCTCCTGCACCATCACTTTTCACTATCTTTCCTGGCATTCAAGGTCCTAATTTAAGAAAGATAACTTCAACACAAGCTCCAGACAAAAAAAGAAAATGTCATAAATTAGAGAACTCCCACTCCAATAACTCAAATCTTGCTGTTAAAATATTGAGCAAGTTTGTGTGGCTGCTCATGTTCAGCTATTGATTCAAACTGAATCTCTGGGACATCAAACAACATTGAAGATCACTCTTTCTGCACAATTACCTGTTTAATTTCTTCCCTTCACATCCAAGTACAGCATATGGTTTAATAAATACAGAAAATAAAAATGAATTTCCTACCATATTACACTGAGTTAAGATTTGAGTAAAATGGAGCAAAATTTTAATGCTTATAATGTCTTCTGCTGCTTTCATTCCTCCAGCAGCTTCACAGTTTTCTAGTCTGGCTCCTTAAATATTCAAGTGCTACTGAATGTGAGCAAGGTGCCTGGATATATCCTCTCTATTACATTAAAAAAGCTGCAAATTATTTTTAATTAATTTTTTTACTAACCTGTAAGGGGTGAGAATGTTAAGTGGAGGAGGCTGTTCACAAATGTCATAAGTTTCTTGCAGAGGAATGGGCAGAGTTTTGCGGTCAAACAGCTGCTGGTCTTGAATTGTGGAACTCCGGAAAGCTTTTCTCATTGTAATGTCCTGCAGTGACACTGAAAGGGGATATTGCCATTTGAAAAAACCCCACCAGATAAATTTTGTTTGGATTAATCTGGAATTGCCTAATGTTGGTTAAAATATAAACAACTACTGTTGCATCTTGGGCATTTTACAGCAAATACAGATTCATCTAGCCATGGCAAGATATTGTCAGACTATGAGGAAAACATGGCTGTAATGTTCTAGCACATTGTCTTCTATTTAGCTTCACAGGAAATTTTTCTCACCTAGATATCAGTACTCTGTCTCTCCTAATAGTACAACAAATTGTGTACTGTGGCTGCAAAATACCATTCAGTAGTCCAAAAGTACCTAATAACATTTGCCAACACCATTTCATAATTCTTTTACTACTAAAACTGCTCTCTGTCTTCAGGTATAGATTTTACCTTTATGGATCAGCAAGCCAAACTTTGCATTCCTTGCATGTAGGCAGCAGCTCCACCGAGGGCCCACTGAGATGCCAAAGCAGCAAATCTCTTAAGCTTATGTTACTGAGATCAATGGGCTTTAATAGGAGGTGATTCTATGTTCCAACACATGAAAATAGTCAAATGCTTTTTAATCTGTTTAATCACCATGAGCCTTCTCTGTCTAATTCAGAGCCACCTTGACTTTTAAGCATGGTCATTAGGAATAATCAATTACCTTTATGCAAGATCCAAAGGAAAACAATACTACACAACACATTAAACAGAGATTGCAACTATTTTTACCCACTCCTGGCAAAGCCTATATACCTCCCTCAATTTCAAGAGTTTTTTCTATTTCATTAGAATTTAGATAAAGATTAATGGAAAAGTGACCACAACTGATAAGCTTTGCACTTTTAATTCTGGAAACAGTACACCTATTTAGTCTCATATTTCTCTCCCTCCCTGGTCTTCAGTTACTGCACCTGTGAAGTCCAGGTGCGCCTGAAAGCTACCCTTCCAGCATAAGACTTCCATTAGATAAAGCAGCAGATCTTTTCATTAGTTTGGGCTCTTTTTTTTAAAAATCACAAACAATACCGGAAACAGTTTTCCAACAGAGTAGCAAAGAGCATTTTAGCACACGCATTTTATCTATAAATAATATTTTTTATAGATATAGTATTTATTTTATAGAAACAGGTTGATAGTAATGTGCCTTTATACAAGATGAGAGGACAACTCTGGCCCTGCTATCACAAAGGCCTTTGGCAACACCTGTTTAAGCTGAAGACTGTGTTTTTTTTTACTCAGGTTCCCATAACACATGCAAGTGTACACATACATGTGTACATACACCAAGTTGGATTTCTATTGTGTGATCACAAAGGGGCAGAAGGCAGGACTTTTTCCAGAAGGCTTGCAGTTCCTGGAATGTTCTGTCTTCTTACCTAAGCATATTGGCAACATCCTTCGTGAGGCTAAAGATGGGATTTATTTGATTTTCAGCTTGGCTTTTGAAGTTTATTACACTTGGCAATGTTGTGTATTCCTGGAGAAGTTTCCTCCTTTTTACCCTTAGGTTCTAATTCATCACAGTGTCTTTTATTCTTTTTAATAGCTTTAATTAGCTGCTCAGAAGCCTTTTTAAGTGTGTGAAAGAAGTATTATAAAGTCTGAATGTCAGCTAGGAGTCTCAATTTCTGTAGGTATTTTTGCAGTCATAAACAACCCTATATATTTTGTACCTGTGATGAAGTACAAGTTGTTAACAGCTGGCAAAAGTCCAGTTAGAATAACTGAGGTTTACCTCATCTAAAAATTTAAGTCTTAGATCTTTTTATACTTCAGCTGCTTTTCCTTTGGGTTGTTGGTTATACAAATAACACCAAATGTACCTGCTTAGAGCTGCTTGGCAATCCTGCAAGATTTCTAACTGTCTGTCATATAGTGGAGACATTTCCAACAAAAGTAAAACTGAGTATACCACTCTTTGAACCTGTGTACATTCTGAAGACAATGAACTTAATAGATTTATTCCAATAAATAAATACAGTACTTTGGTTTAATACTAAAATGCTCAGAGTATATGACACCATATTATTGACACTGTTCCACAAACTCCTTATTAGCATTCCATCTCTTCAATGAGCAAGCACAGCCAGGCTAATTCATAATTTCCCTTTTCTTGCTTAAAACTCTACATTTTGTACACATGTACAGGAGGATAACACACCAGAGGATAATCAATCAATCCCTAATAATAAGCATAATAATTTTCTCTCTAAACCTAAGATACACAGCAGAGAGCTTCATGAAAAAGATACACCATAGGATTTCAAGGTGCATTTCCTATGCTGACAACCTGTAACAGTCATTCCCTGAAAAGCACACCATGATTCCAAACAACAGACTACAGGAGCACAGCATTACTCAGGAAACGGAAGGATGTGGCACACAAAGCAGGGAGAATCATGACATGGATATGACTCGCCTACACAGGGATCAGGTAAATCCCACGTCGCACACCCAGCGTAATCCCGGCTGTGCACGGTTTGCCTTACAAAGCCACTTGTTCAGCTTGCCAGCTGGCAAACAGACAAAAGCCCTGCGTGCTTTACAGCCTCAGCAGGGGAAGATGTGAAAACCTGGCTGGTCCCACAGCCTGGCTGATTGACAAACTGGCACTGCAAGGGGACGGGTCAGACTAATGGGATGTATGAATTCAGGTGTGAGAAGAGACAAGCAGCTGAAGAAGGAGCTGGAAAAGCTGCAGGCATTTGACTTGATGCTGGTAAATTTATGCTTCCTGCTGCTTTTTGTATAGCCCAAGGTCCTAAATTTGATATAGATATATTTTTCTGAAAGTCCACCTACTACACTACTTGTGTGTTCACTGCAATTAACAAAAAAATGGGGTCTTAAATAACTTCCTTAAATGTTGAGATATTCACAATTTAATCTGAAGGTTCATTCAACAATCCAAACAAATGCCTGTTTGTCTTTACTGTGTCTGTTGTTTGGATTGTATGAAAAGACATATTATATCTACCAATCTAACTCTCTGTGCACAACAGTATTTTCCTCATAAGCAAAAACTGTCTGTCAGAAAGCTAAACTGTCAATCTTTTGTGCACTTGGTTTTGAAAAAGAGATGCCAGTCCATTTTTACTTTTAATCAACAACAAACTGGAGGGAGGGGGGAAAGGGTATTTAAATTGCACTCTGATTAGATACAATAACTGTGTTTCTTTTGGGGTGAAGCAAAAATTAAATAAAAGCACATCTGTAATGTATATACTAAATAATGTTTTATCTCTTGGCAAGCATCTCATTAAACTACAATCCTCAATTTGTAGTAAAAGTCAGGTATAGAGCACACCAGTGCACTGATAGAAGGTAGGTACTTTTAACTTTTCAAATATATTAAATACTACATTTTACTTCACCAGAAGAAAAAAAAAAGTTACTGGATTTATTTTCATTCTTTTACACTCACTCAACTACACAATTTATGATTAGGTTCTAGGCAAAAATATACCATTCTCCTAAAGACAGTAAATAAATAAATCATATATATTCCTCTTAAAAACTTGCTCTCTTAATACTTTATGCAGAATTTCATCCTGACAACTTTCAAGACTGTAAACTCTTGAATATCACTGCTGTGACTCCCTGCAGAACTAAATTACTAGGGGAAATTTCATACAAATGAAAGGACTCAGTTGCCCACAATATCCTTTCTCTGTCCAAATCTTACCCAGCAATTTGAAAAGTGCAAAGAGGAAAGAATGACACTCTCAAACAAATAAATTAGTTGCAAATTGCCCATTAAGGGTAATTAATTGGTAGGGAGTGGTGCTGTTGAAAATTCCATTAAGGTAAAGATTTATATGATTCAGTTCCAAAAAACTCTGCAATCTCAAAGTCTGATTTCTACCTTATTTATTTTTATACTTTTAATGATTATCCATTTAAACCATGATCAGAATGCATACATATTAGGTTTCTCTGTCATCAGAATACTCTGTGAGTTTGATAGTTGCTAAGGAGAGAGATTATTTCTGTAGATCAAATGTGATTCTTGGGTTTGTCCCCTAAACAAGAAACGGAAATTTTCTGAAATACTGTTCTAAAAAATTCCAAAACAGCTCAAGAACTCTTTGAATAGACAATATATGTTGCTTAACTACTAGAGGTAACAAAAATAAGATGTAAATGTTAGAGCAATCATTTTATGAGGACTCAGAAGCTGCATGTAGAACAAGCAAGCCCCATTAATATGTGAATTACCCTCGGGCATCAAGCACTGAATCTGCTGGTGAGTCTCAACAAAACCACCACATTTTTTAGCAAATGGTATTTTGTCCACATCCCTCTTTTTATACGCAAAATATGCAGTATCATGGTCTTACCATGGAACCATTAAGCCTTGGACACACTAATTTAAAACTGATTTACTTAGTACATAACCCACAAATTTAATCAAGGGTCTAAGAAAATTGAAAAAGGAACATGGAGAGCAGTTGAAGTGCAGCCCACCTGCTCAGAATCTTGAGAGGGAGACACACTCAAATCCAACTTTTTCTAAGTAGAGGTGTGCAAGAAAAATTGACATGCTATATAATTTAACAGTCTTTATTTGCCTTTGAGGGTAAAATTTCTAACAAATGAATTGACAATAGTGTTACTCTCCATTTAATATAGTACATGTGGAGATAATGACCCAATTTTCACGTGCTCCCTGTTCTTAATTTTGATTACACTTATACTCTTATACTCAGCAAAATCTTGAGTGTAAAGACAGTGAGCTGCCTGTTAAATTGGGATTTACTACCCTCTCCTTCTAAGTCTCACAATGGGCTGAGTATCAGACTTTAAAGTTGACCAAGTCTCCCATTTCCAGCAGTACAGAGACCACAACTATCTGTCAAGCTTTTTAGGTTTGTCCCCACCAAGTGCCACCTTTTTTTGCGCATAGCAAAACATCAAATCTGTTTTTGGCATTAGTCCAGCCAAACTGCTGAACCACTATTGTTTTATGATGGGGCAATATTTATAGAATGTTTAGAAAAACAATGAACACATGTATTCAAAGGCAGAAGCCTACTGAAGCAATTCACAGCACTGTTTGATTCCCTTTCTGAAGTGTGCCAGCCTGCTCACCCACAGCACTTCTGCCATTGGGTTTATTTAAGCTGCTTGTCACAGTTGTAACAAATACACTATAGAAATCAAGAATTCGATACACTGCCTTTGAGATTAAAATACTCTCTGGTTTGAGGTTTAAATAGAATTAGGCAGCTCACATTGAAAGAGCCATTAAATTAATACCAAAATAGTCTGATATACTCCAAGTTTATAAATTTTCCTTCTGCCTTGATATTATTTATTTCTGAGTGACACAAAATTATTTTCCAATACCTTGTGACACTATACATCAGCGCAGTACCACATATCAGCATTTCAAAAAAGAACTACATAAATGTTAAAATTAATATTCTTTTCAAAACTGTCAGATTTTTACAGCTATGACATTATTCACTTTTAGCAGTACTTCACACTTAAAAAGCACAATTAAATTAACAAAAATTTGATCAATTAAGAAAAATATTCTTTTACTTATAAAATTTTCACATACATGGACAGAGTTAGTAATGTTACTTATAAAGTAAATAATGAAATGAAAAATGGTTGCAATGAAACTATACTCAGGATTTTTTCTCTGACCTATGAGGACACCTTATATTGCAGAGCTAGTGAAGTTGTCGACCTTAGCTCAGCTTTATAGCAAGAATGTGTTTTCTCAGTCCTAAAAGGATCCCAAATATTACTCTTGGACACATATGGGCTTGTTTCCCATACAATTAAAATAAAGTGGAGTTTACTGACAGAAAGCAGAGAATTTCTTTTTGTCTGCATACAAGTCTGGTATCTTCTGAGAGGAAAAACCCACATGTGTACGAAAAGAACAACGTATTTTAAAAAATCTATTAAAATAAGAAATTAATAATACTGAGAAATCAAGAAGTTGAAAACAGTGTAATAATTCAAACCAAACCAAGTTCACAGCAACTCTTCTATGACAGAAAATTGTGCATGAGGAGTTAGGCTCCTAAAGATATAATCTTCACCTTGGCTTTATTCTTTCACAGAGACACTGTAACAATTCAAAATGAGAAAACACAGAGATTGTTCAAACAAATTCAGAGCTTTTTATCACTCTGACTCTACTACAAACATCTTGTCAAGTATCTGCATCTCGTTTAGTGGATCTGACTGGGGCTGATTTTGTTCATGCTACTTAGCTTTAAATGAATCTTAATTTCTTTCTCTTGTGTAATAGCATGGGCCCAAAGGAACCCATTAAATCTTCTATTACTGCCTCCTGGCAAAGAGCAGATGAGACTCATTTCACAAGTATATCCCATTTTACTCATGCTGTTAGCTGAACAGAAGTACTGAAAGTTGCTTAATTCTTGCATAGAGAGTTAAAAAAGGTAAATTTAAATATTCCCCCCTCTTCCCTCCCCTTCATGCATTAACATCCTTCAGCTATTCTAGTCCACATTAGGACTAAACATAAACTATTTGTGATGGATTTCTAAAATCAAGCTCAAAAGAACATATTGAAGGAAAGATGTTTCCTGATCCCTAACTTTTAAGGAAGTAAAATATCAAATGTCTCCTCACCTCCTTTGTCCTCATCTGGTGACTCATTCCAGGCAGATGCTTGTGAATAAGGAGCACTGGGTACAGCTCAGGGGCTGGATATTCTTAAGTTAATAAAAACAGTACTTTAATAGCTCCTGCCACTGAGGACTGCATGTGCTCCTCTGAAGTCACTACCACTCTATGGTGTGAGACAAATCCAGGGGATCACGTTCAAGTCACCCCGAGCCATCCTGGACTTCACTGTGTAGACAGATCTATTCCCAGCCCTGTTTCCTCAACTGCAGTGTCTGTACCTCCTTTATTCAGCTGTACAGTTTAGCAAACACTACAGCATGCATAGCTCTGTGAAAATGTGTTGGTATGGTGCATTGGGGACTACACACTTCTTAAAACTACTTTTAGCAATTCTCCAACATCAAACAGTTACAGATTTTTGGTCCTGAAACCTAGAGCCAAACTTTCCAAAGGCCTTTTACATAGGATAGTACAATTTTCCATCTTGCTATTGTGTAACATCCCTGGATGCTTTAACTCAATGGCTTAATATGGTCTCTCCATTCTATGGAAATGTAAATGATTAACATATTAGATATATTCATTAGATATATATCAACATATCTCCCCCTCTGATTTAAACCAAAACTAGGCTGTCAAGAGTAAATGCAGAAATGCCATTAACACTCCAGAGTGTTACAAGTTTACAGCTGCTGACAAATTATTATCATACATCGTACGGACTTTTTTTATCATTATCCAATCATAGCAAAAATGCCGTGGTTTGGGCAGGAGGAGACTTCATTTTTCCTTAGTATCTGGTATTGTGCTGTGTTTGGGATTTAGGATGAGAATAATGCTGATAACACACTGATGTTTTAGTTGTTGCTGAGCAGTGGTCAAGGACTCTTCAGCTTCTAACTCCACCCTACCAGCCAGCCGGATGGGGGGCACAAGGAGCTGGGAAGAGACCCAGCCATAACAGCTGACCCAAACTGGCCAAAGAGACCTTCCATACCATATGGTGTCATGCTCAGCATATAAACTCAGGGGGAAAGGTGTCTGGGGGCTGGGCTGCTGCTCAGGAACTGGCTGGGCATCAGTCAGCAGGTGGTGAGCAATCACATTGTGCATCACTGGTTCTGTATATTCTAATATTATTATTGGTGTTTTCCCTTCCTTTTCTGTCCTATTAAAATGTCTTTGTCTCAAATGACAAATTTTACTTTATTGCCCCCCTCCCCCCTCATGGATTTCTCTCCTCCCACTGTAGAGCAGGGATGAGCAAGTGGATGTGTCATGTTTAACTGTCTGCCAGGTTAAACCACAACAACTGGAAAAAGAGATGCATGGAGGTGATTTATGCTCAGTTATCAAGAGACTTGGAAAATCCCATTAATGCAAAAATTCCCCTAGGCAAGTCATGATTCTGTGGAAAATCTGCTACTAGCTATGAGCAGCTGTCTTTCAAAAGCTGTTCTAAAATTAATGTCATGCAAAATACAGAATCAAACTTCCCTTTGCCTAATTTTGCTACTGGTGAAATTTTGACATCTATAAGCAAAGATAACCTGAAGACCACTCTCCTGGTTTGACACTTCATTTGTTCTGTATACACAATTGTAATCACACAATGTAATAATACACAATTATTGTATCTAGGCATTCAGAACTGAAACAGCTTTCTATAGTTTAAAATTGGATCCCACAAGCAATCTGAAGTTATTTTTCTTGATGGGATGTTCTTCTACTTTCTAGGTCTTAACCATGTGGTTTAGAACACCCTAAATTCTTTGTGTAACAAGATTTTTCACAGTTCCACCTGCAACCAACAGCTATCGATGAAGGCAAAAGAGCTTCTGGTATTCATGCATTAGGTGGTCAAACAAAGCCTAGGAATCCTTTAAAATTCCATACAAATTCTATCTTATAGGCATGAGCTGATGACTTTTGAGAGTACTTGTTTCCTCAGTGCTAACATTTACAATACTGAAAGTTATTTAGAAAGAATCCAAGAGGTTATACAGCAGCAGTAAATGAAGCTATACAACTATAATGTCATACAGAAAGTAAGATGGTACTAGTTAAATGCAAAAATCCTAATTGGACAAGTGCTTATACTCCATGAAAATTAGTAGAAAGGTTTAAAAAAGTGTATAGACGTATCTCCAAGAATTCACATAATATTACATAATATTATTAATATTCCAAACACAATACACTACTGAAGTGACAGATACTCCTGTAGCCATTTTTATGTAAATTCCTTGGTATCATTCAGAAACCATGAAAACACTGAGCTCAGAAAGCTGGTCAAGGCCATAAAAGAAACCTGTAGCAAAAACAGAAATGGACCTTTCTCATGATGCTTTCCTTTCTGTTCTTATAAATATGATTTAAACTATTAAACTATTATTTCCATTTCACCTATCAGTGCTGTCTGACAAAGTGAAAAAATGAGTGAAGAAATAAGAAATCCTCCTTGCAGGAGGTAACTTACATTCCTCTTCCTTTGGATCGAGTTGTGTAACACTGACAGATAAGCGATCTACACGTTCTTGTAACGAGTTGACTCTAAAAGAGAAACTGTGTGCTTCATTGAAAAGTTCACCAAATATATCTTCAGCATATTTACCTGAAACATGGGAAAAAAAATAAAATTCAAGCATACCACAAGACAGGCAAATGATTTCTTACTGTTTTAATTAAGTAGTTCTAACATGCATGAGCATCACTTGTAACAACCTGTATTTATTGAGCCCATACAGAGTCCTTTAGAAAAGCAAATAGAAGTTAAATACTTAAAATACAACTTATTTATAAAAAATGAAATTATTTAATACATTACAGGACAGATATTCAGCTGCTATAAAATTATTTAACTATGCTGATATGCATTGAACTAGACTTCACAGTTTCTTGGATATTTCTAAAAGGACAACTTCCAGCATCTGAAGCTGCTTTTGTCTGAGCATTTACCTATAAATTTCAAATTTATAAATTTTAATTTACCTCAACACTGTTCTCAAAATGAAGCACAGCTTCCACTCTCACTGTACAGAGAACTTCACAAAAAAAGGAAGATCAGATACTCACATCTAGGTAAATTGGAACAGGCCTATTCAAAAATACACACTAAACTAATAAATCCTACTTTGAAGGATCAAAATTCTAGTAACTGACCCATTTACACTGAAGTTAAAAAATCCCAAACAACCAAAAAACCTCCTTTGTTCACATCAATGGACATCATACTTTCAGCACAAAAGAGCAGGAGATACAAATATTATGAGAAAAGGATCAGTAATGAGTTTCTCTTCTACAGAATACTTCACATACTGCTTCTAATGCTCTCAAGACTCCATTTGAGTAGTCTGCCAATGTCACTGGAAAAACCCCACCAGATTACACAGCAGAAAGTGTAGCCACACTTTTGAAATACAATGTGATAGCTTTCAAAACCATCTCTGATACTCTGCATACGTAATTCATGAACTGTTTGTGCACTTATGTTGGTTTTGGAAGTATAAATCTCACAAATTTCTAGCTACCTGCTTTGCACTCAAGTTCTGACAGGAATAAAAGGAAAGGATAGCTGTGGAAATTCTGCCTTTGGTGAGCAATACATCTGGAAGTATACATAAAAATGAGGACATTTTTATATAAACACATCAAAAGAACAAAAATTAAATCCCTACAGGTACTGTGGAAACTACTTAAAGATGCTGTGTAGTAAGCACAAGGCCAGCATATACCATTTATTAAGACTTAGGTAACAGCAACAGAAAACCAACATGACTATAAACAATGGAATATAAAAGAGGATATTAGAAGAAATGTACAGAAGGAGAAAATAGAAGAGGAACAACCAGCAAACTAACCATAAATATCCCTTGAAACACATGAGGAATTAGAAAGCCTGCCAAGGAGTCTGCAGAGCTGACTGGCAATGAAATTATAAAGGAATACAGAGAAGACAAGACACCTGTGGACAAGCTAATTTAACACTTCCCACTGGTATCCACTGAAGGGAACTGGAGAGACAGTAATGACAGAACTCATTGTAGGAGGCTCAAAGAAACTGAAGGGACTATATAAAAATTACAAAACTAAATGAACAAAATGATCAGTAAATATTAGGAACAATTGTAAATTTCCTTATACACACTGAAACACTCAATAAGGTTCAAATTTTTTTCATGGAACATCTTGAGAGCTTGAGAGCTACAGACCCATAAGCCTGACATCCATACAAATTAGTATGGATCATTATGAAGAATTGAATTAGCAGACATCAGAATGATTCATGACAGAAAAGGCAGCACAGCTTTTGTAAAGGGAAATCTCTGAATGCTTTAGAAGCACATGGATAAAGAGCTATGATCTACTGAGATTTCCAAGACAGTTCAGAAAGTCCTTAATCAAATGGTTTGGGAAAATCCTAACAGATGGAGCATACAAAACAATTCCTTGAAAGGTAGAAAACAGGGCATAGTAGTAAATCACCAGTCTTCACAGTTGAGAAAGGTGAATTTTACTAAGTTTCTATGCTGGGATCCATGATATTTAAGATATGTGTAAATTACTTGGAAAAAAAAACGAGATTAAAGTTTGCCAGTGATACAAAGTCACAAAAAAGAAACACACTGAGCATTAGGAAATACAGACAAACTTCTGCTGGTTAGAGAGGCTTCCAGGCTGAAAAGTGCTGGAAGCAGGGAGATTAGTAGGAATATCCTATTTGTTCTCGTTCTTGGAGCAACTGGCAATAGCCACAGTGAGAAGGAGGTAAAAGGCACGCCCATTCTGAGAACCTGTGTCTTGTGGCACAAGCACACAAAAAATATAGATAGAAAGTAAGTAAAAGTCTTCTCAGCCGGAAACTCACCTAACATAATGATTTCTAATATATGTCTTGAAACTCAGAAAAGTTTATGCCCTTTAACCTGTACCTGAAGCAAGTGAAATTACTTAAAAATGTGATCCACTAAGAACAAGATTGTTGAAGTTTTAATATGCAGATACTAAAAATCTAATGCATTTCAGATAATATGTTCAGAAATATTAATTTTAATTAGATAACTCATATAACATTCAGAAACCTAAAAACTAAAATGGAATTCAAATATAAAACTTCATGTATTGAATCAAAAATTAATTTAGGGGCAAGGCTTTAAAATTCACTAACTTCCCTTTTATAGGTGTATTTTGGGGCTAAACTTTTATCTGTATCATTTAATCAGGCTTAAAATTCATCTGCCTCATTAATGAGCTCCAATTGCAAATAATCTGTCTTGGAAATCTTTTCATTACATTGCATACAGCCACAAACATACTGCAAGGAATAATTTGCCTATGCTTATGAACACTAATCCTCGAATGGGAAACACATTAAAAACAACCTGCCGTGTTTGCAGTGGTATGCCAACCATGATGTTTCCACCTACCTGTGTGTTGGTGGTCTCTTTATTTAGCCAGAGCTATATTTAACCAAATGCTTCCTCTAGCAAAGCAAAATGTTTGCTTTTTGTGAAAACAACTGCCATTCCAAAGAATACTATATGTGAATGCATAAATACGTATATAGCACACATAATCTGGTATTTGTGTTGCCATCTCTGTGTATTCTATAGGAATCTATCTTCAGTTTTGAATGGATTACAAAGGACATTATTACAGGTGATAATACTGAACAAAGTGCCACAAACTCAAACAAGTAAAAAAAAGCATGAGAAAAAAGCACATTAGTAACCAAAGCTGATCTCATTCCATATAATTTATAGGTAATATGTCAGAAGAGTAAGAATGCAAAATTAATTCCATTACACAATGAATATTCCAAAGTATCATTAGCACTTCAGAAAATTAACAATATTATGGGCCTGCTGAAAAACTCTACTCTTGTTTCACACAGTACAACAAAGAGAATTACAGTTCACTCTGACAATTAAAATATTAACGCCTTAGGATCCTGCTCACAGTTGGATACATAATATCAGATCAGAAAGATCAGTGGTCTTGTTTGCCTACTAAATTAAATGACAATATAGATTTCTGTAATTAAATTTATTCAGTGTCTGTGAAAAGCTTATTTTACTATATTTGCAAAACCTGCTTGGCATTTATTTTTATTAACAGAGCACTTAAAAATTTAAATAAGAGGATATGTTATTATTAGTTTTAATTAAGGAATTTATTATTCACCTTATTATTACTTTGATAACTTTTCCTCATGTATCAAAGGGCTCTGATCACCTTCAGTAAGAATTATACCCTCAGTAAGAAAGGGATAGAGGAATGCAGCTCTCTTTGGTGTCAGTCAGTGTCCTTTTTTGTGACAAATAAAATGTCTTGGAAACAAAATTCTGTCCTTCCTCCCCTCTGTAACATGCATATACTTGGATAGCTTTTTGACCAATTATTTTTCTGACTTTTGAAACAAACCTGAGCTGAAAACAGAACAGTAGCTAGTAGCTACTAACTGAAAATAGAGTTAAAAATTATACTGCTTACTGCCTTCCTCATTCTTATAAAAATTAAAATCACCAAAACCTGTATCATCCACTCCATTTTCATTCATTATCATAGCATTAAGGGTACAGTGGTTTATAAAATGTCAAAAATATACTGATCAGTTTTACAGTGCTTTGCTTTCACCAAATGTTCCTTCTAATTTATTTTCTAATTTCCCCCCATAATTTCTTAGGCATTTGTCCAGCCTCCCTGGCTTCTATCCACAAATGAATAATTGCTAATTATCCAACACCCTAAAATGAAGACATACTATGGTAAAAGAAATGGGGGTTTTTGTCTTGTTCTGGGGGACTGGGTACGTATCAGATGAAGTCAACTGCAACCTCCACATCAGGTTCTGGACAGTATTTCTGGCTAATTAAAAAAGGATGACAAAGAGATGTCTTCAAAGACTTTATTATTGTGTTGTTCAAATTCTTGGAACCACTAGGACTCCTCTCAAAACTCCAGTCCTTAAATCCACCTGAACTCTGGCATTCTCGATAGGAAAGGCCATTTAAATTAATCATTTTGCAACACTAGATCAGTTACCGACAGATTTAGTTACAGGCTCTCAGACAATGAGTGGGACATGAGTCCTGAACCAGGACTAGTGGAAGAAGTCACTTCTTCACTATCCTTCTGCACTGTTAAAGAAAAGGAATTTCAAACCATTCAACTGCATCCCAGCCTGAAGAAGCACCTGCAGATCAGTTATGGCATTGGTAGCCTTTGTGAAATGTGGTCTGAATCTGGTGGAGCTACCTGGATGGACACATTGACCATGCACAGTGCTCAGTGCTATAACCCAGCATCATTTTCTGAAATTCAAGAGGATGACTGGTAAAACGCAGGCAAGTGCAAGATGCAGCAAGCAGGACATTCAAAATGACAATTGTTCAATCTTGCCAGAAGTATTGATCTTAATTAACTTAGCCTTAAGTGATCTGTCAGACTTCTGGGGCTCAGCTGTGTGTGTGTCTGCATATTTTAACATTTAAAAACCTAAAATCTAATCTAACACAATTATAATTGAACTAAATTATAAAAATACATAATATATTAAATATTTGGTGACATTATTAAGTACAAAGTATAATGAAGAGCTATGTCACCAAAATTAATGTTACTACTATTAGATATTAAAATAGTAAATATGTTGATATATTGAATTCCACAAACCTCAAAATAATATTAGTTTAAAAATAGGAGTTTGACAATTTAAAAAATTGCATAAATTGGTCAAACATCTCAAAGAATAAGCTTAGAATTTAGTCTGTTACCCACCTATACACTATCATTCCTTGATTTCTATTATTTAATTCCTGTTCACACACTATACAATATTTTTGTCCACTATCATTTCTAAAAAATAAAGGTACAGAAGAAGAGCAGCTATAAAACCTGTCATGTCCCACTGCCCACTCCCTTTCCAATATACTTAATACTATGCAAAATTACAACATTCACTACTGAATGGTTCCTTTCTACACAATACAGCGTATTTATTAGAAACTATTCTCTCAGGATAATTAGTTACCACATAAGCCAGTCAAAATATATAACCAAGGTTCCTTTATAAAGCAAGACAGGAAAGATATGCTAAGTCTATTAGTATATTTTTTCTCCTCCGTTATTTCTGACATATAATTCAACATATCCATAGCCTGTTCATTCAGCTTCAGATTTTCACTACATAATTTACTTTTTACAAAAAAAAAAAAGAGACGTATCTGAGTTTGAAAGTCTGGGCTTATTTCTCATCAGAATCACTTCAATCTCTCAGCTCAGTGATTAGGAAACAGACTAAGAGTTAGGAGACTCAGAGATAAGGACCTTGGTAGATCCTTGGGAACTTCATTGGTTATGGCTGAGCAAGCTCTGAAAAAGTACAAACTAAACACATAGCACTGATGCTAATTAGGAACTTTCATTATGAAAGTGTGAGGGCAGTCCACAAGGATTACAGTAGGAGTATCAGAGTACTGAAGAGACAACTTGATTCCTTTAGCCAGGAAATTGAACCAGATGTTTATCAGACAACCTGACCAGGGCATCAAAAGTATCAAATAAACTTTGTTAAAGGCCTTATTGAGAGCAGGTCTGATGCTTCTTGTTGACATCCAAAAAGAAAAAAATCAATCTTCAAAAATCTTCAGGCATGGAAGTCGGAGACGTCATTTGTTACCACCACTGAGGACATCATCAAATAAACTAGCTGAGATTACTATCATGTATTCAGAAATCTGTGAAAGAGACTGCTGTGAGCTGAACTTATGTGGAAAGTAGCAGTGCAAATGATCATTTCACAGGGATGTCTTGCTCTTCCTTCCATTTCTAACATAACCTGAATTCACTGATTTATGTAGGTAAGGAATCAATGACAGATGGGACTTTTTTCTGCTAACACATAGTTGCTTTTGATGAAACTTTACTGACCCCTTGCTCATCCCTCTCATTACCATTTGGGATGGACAGAAAACAGCTCACATTGCCACTGTTGCAGAGACAACATCAAGAAATCATATGGAAGATTTTGAGAGGATGCAGTTCTCTCAAGCTCAGTTAGGCTTTAGTTTTCAAGTCCACCAGTTTTCTTACCTCTTGTGCACAAAAGTACTCTCTCTTGTGTTCCCTGCAATTGTAGTAATAATGAATTAAGAGGAATGACTAATGAAGAAAATTCACAATGAATGTCCTCCTGAACACACTGATAAGGAGGATGAGCAGGGCAAGATGCAATACAGGGGTTCTGCTGTTTCTGGAATACTGACTGAAGCTCCAGCTGCAAATCTGCAGAGACTTACTTCCAATCATGCAGCATGCAGGAACCTTACCATGTGCTGGTCTACACAGGGTGAAGAGAGAGGCTCAAGAGGCCTGGTTCTAAAAATTATTTGCAGTCCAAACACCTTGAGGCCAAGTATTTCTAGAGAAATATTCCCCACTTACTGAATGTTAACACCTTAAGCCATGACAAACTGAAGGTTTTCCCGAGCTGAAAAGGTGTTTCTCACAAGATAAAAGTGTCTCTCATAAGATGAACGCTTTTGGAGAAGACACAGTAACCAAAAAATAAGAAAGAAAAGAAAAGTGGTCTGAGAAGAAAAAATAAGAGGGAGAAATAACCTGCTCCAAAGTCAGGCTTTTACTCTGGAAAACTAACAAATAAGGGGCAAGGAAAAGAAAGAATTAGAAGAACATGGTAAAAATAGATATACTACACAGAAAAGATAGAAAGAGGGAAAAGGCTATAAAGGTTCAATGTTAAGTGAAAACTGTTTTCACTAACATATAAGGCACTCCAGCTTAGCAGAATTATGCAGCATTCTCTTTGGTTATGCAGAGGTAAAAGGAGAAATGGGGAATGACATCTTGCTATGACTGAATAAAAGGCCTAGTCTGAATCCCTGCAATGCAAACATTCATTAAAGGCACATACTCAAAAAGAGAAATGTTCTCCTCCCTAGATGAAGGTGTCAGAGACCAGGGCTGAGAACAAACCCCATCAGTTAGGTTTCTTATGTGGTACTGAGATTCTGTGTCCATGGAACAGCTGAATAAAAGGAAAAACAAGATTGGTCAATAGCTGTGAACAAAATGAGGAGGCTACACTTACACAAGAGAACTATTTATCCACCATCTAACAATGGCACAGCTGCACAATGCTATCAGTTGTGTTTCATGTATGCAGGAATGTTATGGCTTGACATACACCAACGTATAGACAACTGGACTACTAATGTATGTGCAATATTGCTGCAAACAATAGGTAAGCACTTCCTCAAAGCAGATACTGTCAGAAAGAAAGAAATACAGGGAAGAATTGCTAGGAAACTAAGACAGCTGTTGCTGCTGTCCAGAGAGTTTCTGTTCTGCCACAGTGCTAAGAAAAGCTGTCAGAAAACAGATCCTTTTATGAAGTAAGAGAAGACTGGGAATAGACAGGGGAGAAAAAATTACTTACTGCCAATTTTGTATGTTGTATCAAAACAGACTGATGTGTTTTCATGCTCCAGGGATGAAGGCAAGGACTATCACTCAAAGCAGAAATAAATATTTTGTCCTTTCATCTCGACTTCTTTTAAAGGTCAAAAAAATTCTCAAACTGAACAATTAGAAGCAGGACATAAAATAAGCTATGAAAGGTTTGATAATTTTTATGGAGACACATGGTAGTTACTGACATACTGATGTAAAGCTCTTTTAATTTTATACTGAAACACAGGAAAGCAGAATTCCTGTTATTTCATTGGTATTATTTCTGCTTGTATATCCTATTTAAATGTAGTATCCAAGATCATAGAAACACAGTCCTGTTCAGGTTAAAAGACCTCCAGAAGTCATCTAGTCCAACACTCTGTGCAAAGCAGATCCAATTAGATCCAGATCATGTCAGAAGAAAGGTTAAGACTGCCTGGTCATGAGAATCATAACCATAATGGCAGAAGACTGATCCTCTATTTGAGGGTCAGTAAATGAAAAATCTTAGAGGCAGAGATGACCGATCGCTAATCAGGTCAAACACCACTTATTCACATTTGCATAACTTTACCAGAAAAAGCAAAAGCAGCTTTAGTTAAAAGACCCTACCAGAGGTCTCAGTTTCCACCCTCAGAGTAAAAATCTCATTTCAAGCATACACATTATCCATGGAAAACAAAAAGGGAAGGACTGCAGAGAAGCTGGTTGCCAGGGGACTGCTGCAAAACCATGCCTGCTGGCTGTGACTCATAGGCAACTACTAAAATTTATCTGCATGTCAGCAGACCTCACTGAACACCCCTAACAGTGACACACCAAGTGAAGACTGGTTATTTGGGTTTAAGCGTGAGACACAAAATTCCTATTCCAGAAATCCTGAATATTTTTTAATTTGTATTACTCCTAGCATAAACAGGCAGAAAAGCTAAAATAATCCTGGAACAAAATACTTTCACAAGTACCCAAACCTTTGTAACATGATCCCCATTTCTGAAGAAGAGTCCTTAGCACTGCTGAGAAATAAGTTCTATTTTGCAAAACATGTTCTATTTTAATTGCAGGAAAATAAGTTTGGGGTTTTTTTGTTGAAAACACACAGTATCAGATTAAAAACTTGGTATAAACACATGAATGCATGTTTCAGAGAAGAACCACACTGCTTTTACAAAGAGGAGTTATACACAGTTGTGGCTGCGTTCCCTTGCAAGTGTTTCTCTGTCCTATATGTTAGGCAAACTACATAACAAATTCAATGGATATTCTTAATTCCTTTTTATCTTCCTTAATTGAAGAAATTGAACTGACCTCATAAGCAGCAGTACATACAACATCAGATGTAAGATCTATACACCAAGAAAACATAGCAAAGGCAGCTGGATCTCAACAGGTCAATCTGAGACCATGAAGTTGAGTTCGAAGCTACTGTTGGGTTTTTTTGGGTCAAATAATACTTCCAAATGAAAATGCCAAATAGATATTTGGCTTGCCACCTACAAAAGCAAATTTCCGCAGATAAAGCTTATAATCAAGAAAGAATTTTTAAAACAAGCAAACTAAAATAAAATAATACAACATTAATAAGAGTGACTTGGAAAGGGAGGATAGTACATGAGCAGCTAGATTGGGAAGGGCTTTTGGCAGAATGAAGCAAAATCACAGATGGTGATCATATACTGCATCCTGATATAATATGCTCTTGGTTCACTGAAAAGTATTCAAATAGTTATTTTCCTTTGTTGTTGCAGCTATATTAATAACCTTCATATTTATGTGCTGTAAGCATTCCTGCCTTAATTCCATAATTCAGTGTCCTCAGTTAAGCCTTTCACCTAATGGCACTCTAACAGCTTTGAAAGGCTGCCACAACAGACTCACCATACAGCATATCATCAAACCAATAATTAAATCAATCTAATAAAAAAATTAGGCTATATCACCTGTGACTCTAAGAAAATGATGGAGCTGAAAGACTTTTTACATTGTAGATGCATGCACATGCACATTTAAATATTTAATGTGTTGGTAGTTTTAGTAATGTCCTAGAGGTTGAAAAGCACTTGTAGTATTGGAAAATCAAAATGTGATCATGCTGGTTCATCTGACAACTTATTAAGTTACTGTAACTTAAAGAAGAAACAAGCCAGAGATCAGCCTTGTCAGCAAAACTCCTTCAGAGTTTCAGGGCTTGAGAAGTATTCACTCCTCTCAAGACCATCAAGAGTAAAATTGTTGACAGAGGGAAAAGAAGGAAGAAAAATCTCTTAACTATTTTAAATACCATATAATAATTATATTTTTGGGTTTACTATTTCAAAAGACAATTCTTTTTTCCTGAATGACCAAAGCATGACCAAGGGTTTAAGCTGAGAGAATTAAGCAACCAGTGATATATTTCTCATTAAGTCATATTCCCTATTCAAGAATTGCTGTAAGGTGAACATTTACTTCATTAATTACCAGCCATCTTTTCCTGTCATATTCCACTGGTAACAGAAATATATGGATGAAGTGCTTTAAGACAGGTTGCTAAAAAAGGTCCTAGTTTTCTTTCACAGACATCCATGCTAGACACTAAAAACAAAAGCACTACATTCCAGACAGTGACAATTTTCTACTGAGACTTTGAAAAAGTGTTTGCACTTCAAACACTGTGACTGTAAAATACATTTGTTCTAAATATAGCTATTAAGACAATGTACTTACTTAGGCTACTCAGTTGTCTGATTATATTTGCCAAGGAGATATTTGTGACACATTCCAATTCATTCTTGATACCTCGGGGCAGAGCTGTGTGGCACAAGTGCCTGGGGTCTATGTTCCTTTTTACCAGCGGCATTCTGAAATGTATCAGAGGACCAGCAAACCTGTGAAGAAAATAGACACAGTACTGTTATAATTTTAATTGCAAATATTTTAAATTCAGATTATGTGTGAAGTTAAATTGACTAATCCTAATAGATAAAAATAGCTCCATAGTACTGATGGACTTCATTGCTCTGTGAGTACCTAAATATTTTCTTCTTTGCCCAAAGAAAGATTATTTCATTCTCCCTCTTTAAATCTTTACCTGACTCAGATTCCAGTGAAGTGACAAATAATTTTTTGCAGTTCTTGTTTTTTCTAAACACCCCCAACCCCCTAAAAATGACACGAAAATCTCCGGTTTAAAACCATTAGAGAAAGATTGTGTTCTTGGTGGACTACTTCCTTATTCAGGCCAAGCAAAGTCCAACAAAAAGTCCTTTTATTATGAGGTCAAAGTCGAACTAGTTGTTGTCTATTACAGTCAAAAGGTAGATATGATTCATTCATTATGTCATGTTACCAGCAGAAGTCACCCTTCTAATCTGAACATCACTTCTAAATCATACCTAGTCAAGGCAAGAAAAGAGAAGATGTTGCCCTTCCCCCTACACTGCTACTGACAAGTAATTCAGCTAACAATACATCTTCCAAATATCAAAGTCTCCACAGTAGACTTGTAGTGCAATATCCTCCAGGACTCAGAAATCCTACCCCTTCACACTTTTCAAATCTAAATGGTAAATATAGCAAGAGTCTTTACCAGTTTCACAGACAGCACAAGAATTGTCTCAGGCTGTGAATCCCAGGCTGGTAATTTTCTGCACCCATGACACTGATTGGAAGGAGTTTCCCAGAGGGCAAGTTACATCCCTTATCTTATTAGTGCTGCTTATTAAGACCTGCCTATTAAAAATCTTCTTCACAAAAAGCCAATTCCCTGAAAATCTGTATTTCTTCCATCATTTGTCATGTAACACTCTGACAAGACTCGCACTTGAAACACAGAGAATGGATACATTTAGTGTTGGTTTAACTTATTCTCCCTTCCCACTGCAGAAGAGATCACACTTTCTCCAGACCAAAAGGAAAACAGCTTTTCCACAACGCAACCCATATGCAGTCCTAGTTCCTCAACCATCCACAGCCTGCCGGTTTCATCTGTCCTCTGCTTGGAAGTTTTACACCAAAATGTTTTCAAGATGCAGCCAGGGCTTTGTGTTGAGCCACAGGATGCACTTTCCCTCCAGTATCTATTTAGCCACTGTTATCCTTACTTGGTCAAAACAAGTGTTTTGCATAGTAGGATAAGGTAGAGCTGAAATTTTGCTGACCTAGAATGGCACAGTGAATTAAAGAGGAAAAGGTGACTGTAAAGGAGTACTTTCACCTCACAGACTGCTTAGATTTCTCCTCACCTCATTCCCTGGGAGTATATTCTTTCACTGAAGCCAGGGTTCATAGCTGAGGGACCCAGGTGGGATCCTTAAGTGGACCTGAGAAACATCTCTGTGTTTCCAGGATCTGATTGCATCTTGTTCATTGCATTTCAACATCATGACTACCACCCTTATTTTCTAGACAGATCAAAAATATTCTATGCTTTTAATTTACTTTTATTTTCTAGAAATATCCCAAATATTTCCAGTCACAAAATACCTACTGAAATGGTAGACTTTACACACAAACTAAATAAAATAAAAAGTGCAAATCTGAACACTGTCTCAGATAGAAGCAGTGAAAAAGTGTTCACGAACACTTAACTACAAGTTCGTTATCATGGTTCCCCAAATGAAAATAAAGGAACCATTCTGTCCCTGTCAAAGAAACACAACAAATGACACATGAGAAATGTTCTACAGAAGCAATTAAATATTAATTCCAAAGTTGAGCCCTTTCTTGATTACTGCTTTAATGACAGTGTTGCATAAATACCAAGCAGACAAGTCTTTTAAAGATGGTCCAAACAAGTATATAAATAAACATTTTCACAGAAAAATTCCCACTTTCAACATTTTCTAATATCTGAATACTACTGTTGTGGCTGTCCTACACAAACACTTAGTATAACAAAAAAAGGTAGCAGCAGGAGCAGTAAGTATGCTAAAAGGTATAGTTTTCAAACAGGAATAAACTTAGAAGAGAAACTAAGGACAGAAGATATAACCCATGCCTTCAAAAATATGCCTAATGTTTGAAAACTGCAAAGCCTGAAGAGAAGATATTTACCAGATTCCCATAGAAACAAGACAAGGGAGGCAACAAAGGAAAATACCACTTAAACATGCTTAAAAATGAAGGAAAAGGCATTTCACACAACGTTTAATAAATTGTGGAACTAATTGCCACAGGATGCTCGATACAACAAAAGTACCTGCTGGTAAATTGTCCACTATGGACCTCATATTCTTTGCAGTTTGTTGCAACCACTAGAAGATCTTGATGATTCCTTCCCAATTGTAACTAGTGATCCCAACACAGGGAGTAACAGGTGAGCTTTACTGTACTCACACAATTTCTTCACTCCTATAAAAGACGTTTTTCCTAACGTAGTTCATAACAAGAAAGCTGAAAAAAATCTGAAATAGCTATGTTTATTATATAGCTTTAGAGCTGTGAAAGAGGAAAAAAAAAAGGCATTGTTACAATCTATTATATTCTTTAGGCAAAATGCAAAAAAATGCATACACCTTCCCTCCCTCACATCCCCCAGCCCCAGCTCCCAAACCATGCGTTACCCAAGCCACTGGGGCAGAAAAGGAAAAATTCATCCCTACATCATGAAATCCTGTTACCATGTCACTCCCAAGTAAGCCCTGGAAAGTGCTCATAACTCCAGCGAGGCAGAAGAGAGAAGCAGCTTGTCAGTGCATAAGAGGATCCCTCGGTTGAGAGGTTACATGACACCTCCTCAGAGGTTTACAGCTCTCCTCCTGTCACACAGGTCTCCCTCCCCTCAGCTCTCAGAGCTCAGGAGGCAAGGCAATCCTCAAACACAACTACCTCCTCTTCCCCGCAATTCCATGCTAATCTTTGGAGGCAGCTCCTCCGAAGTGAAGCAGCACTAGTTTACACTCAGTTGACTGGAAGTACTTTACTCCATAGTGATCTTAAAATGAAACTTCTCTCTACAAAGAGATGCCAATGTCTTTTGGAGAGCCACTATTGAAAACTCTTCTGCCCCACTTCCTATACATCCTTTGAAGCACTCTGAATCCACTTGAGAAGCAAACTCTAATCTTCTTTGCAAAACCCTTTGCTACTTCAGCTGCACAATGGCTGGCACAAACTCATCCCCCTCACATATGCTTCGAGTACGAGTGCAGAATACAACTGTGTGTACAGAACACCTCCCTAATGTTTTTGTTAAGCTACCATGCTTTCATACGTGATTTTTCAGGAATTAGGTAAAATGCTCGAGTTGCTTTTCAATTAGTTCCTATTACTTAAAAAAATAGCAGAACAATGGGGCTAATGAGAGCTAATTAGAATGTTTTCAGAAGAACAGCCTTAATGAGATTTGACCGAACTTCTTATCAAAAAAGCAAGTTGTTGAGTGTGTTGCACAGTCCTCTTCAGCTATTAGGGGGTCTTAGGGGATGAGTGAGACTCTTTTCTGTCTCATAGTGTTCAAGCAGTGCTGGCAGCGCTCAAAAACCTGATCCCCGTGCCCACATCCCTTGGCTCTGAGCAGGAGAGTGTCCCAGCTGCTGGTGCTCACAGAAAGCCCTGGGGAGCACTTGGGGTAGGAAACAAGCTACCACTTCCCCTTCAACACACTCCTGCAGAAGTATTTCAGAATTGCAAGATGTGTGGAGAAATGTTACATGACTTACTAGAAGCTTGTGAAAAATCTGAAATGTCAGTAGTCACAGTAACGATTCAGGTTTTCTAACAAGTACAGTAAGACAAGTAGGAATGAAAGCACAACAATAAGATGGGGAAAATGAACTAACCTGTCCAACAGTTTAACTGGAAATTAAACTATACTTAATTTTCATTTTCAGAAGACTAATGAAATTTCATAATCACATGGTTTTTATTAATGAAAGTAATTTTCTGATTAGGTTACATTTCATCCTTACTAAAATTGTCATTATTTTCTTAGCATTAATGAAAGATATTGATCTATTATTTTTTTCTATAACTACCTCATAATCCAGCACTGAATGCCCTTGCTTTGATGGAGTAAAATTTATTTCCAGCCATTTCTAGAGTATATCTTTAGACCTCAGTATTACAATACTACTTGTAATTTTCCTTTAACAATGTGCAACAGCAATGCCTTTCATATGCCCCATTTAATTGATCACATTCCAGCTGCTGGCAGAACAGACCACAGTTTCAAAAGAAACAATCAATTTAACACTTCCCCCACCCACCCTAGGAAACACAAATAGAATATCTAACAGTTTTTATATTTGCTTACATAATCGTGTACTAACTGCATCTATGCCACATACAAGCTAATAAAAAAAACCTTAAATTTGTTAACAAATCTGGTAAAATCAGAACTGTGTAAGTTTAAAAAAACAAACTCATTATCCTGGCAAAATTTCTTTTAATTATATTACAAGACATCACAAGTCATACCAGTTGCAGAAAATCCAAAGATGAAGTTCTTATAATGCACACCTCTACAATAAAAGGAAAATGTGCAAAGAATTTGTGTTCCTTGTTTTTCTGCAGCTCTCACTGCAAGATCAAGATCAAGATCAAGTACAAGTTGAAGAAGAAATAGACACCTACAGTGTGGTGTCCTTCAACAAAGTAGGCCACAACCACCTACTGCTGAGTCAACATAACAATTTTAAAACTCTAAAGGAAATTAACATCCCTTAAAGGATACATCTTAGAACTGACAAGATGACAACTGACATCTTAAATTGGCAATTCAACAGAAAAGTGTTAAAATTACACTTTTGAAATCTTTTCTGTTGTGAACCATGTCACAGAATGGAAAACCTTCTCCTTGGAACATTTCTCTCAAGTCTCAGTCTTCCTCAACTCACTTCCAAAAAATTTTCCTAACTGCAACTAACTAGGAAAAGACTTTATTGTAACTAAAAAAAAAAAAAAAGTGAAAGAAAATAAGTGTGGAATGTATTACTGGAATTTGATGTTGACACCACTGCTCTTTAAGAACGAGCATAAAATGAATCACTTGCATCTTAAGACCTCCTATATTAGATGGTCTATTTAAAAAAGTTGCTACACATTTATGGAATCACAGAATATCCTGAGCTGGATGAAATCCATCACGATCATCAAGTCCAACGCCTGGCCCTGCACAGGACATTCCAAGAATCACATCATGTGCCTGAGAGTGTTTTCCAAACACTTATTGAAATCACACAGGCTTGGTGCTGTGACCACTTTCCTGGGGGGCCTGTGCCAGTGCCCAAATGTCCTCTGGGTGAAGAACCTTTTCCTGATATCCAATCTAAACCTCCCCTGACTCAGTTTCATGCTGTTTCCTTGAGTCCTGTCACTGGTCACAAGAGTTTGGTCAACCTAAGGAGCAATGCGTATAGAGGGCATAGAATAGAAGTTGATAATTTCTTTTTTAATTAAACCACAGAGTCATCACTAATATATTTTCTATTTTATTCGTAGTCATAAATATAAAAATACTGTTTCCCCAAGTAATAACGGCAACAGTCTCTCAAAATGTTCTCTAAATATTCTCTTGCTGAACTGAAGATAAGATTACTCAAGGATAGATTAATATGACAATGGGTCACTGAAGGCTCTAGCTCAATAACATTTTATAGGAAAGCATTTGATTAGCAAGACAACATTTGATTAGTAATCATATAACTGTAAAATACTTTTAAAATTAATTTGTGATATTTATTCTGTATTTAATATTGACTGCGTTCTGTATTGTATTGTCTGTGGCAATTAGTATCTTCCTCCTGTAGAACAATCTGTAATCATCTCAGCACATCTGTCACATCAGATAAGCAGAAATGCGAGCACAGTCAAAAACATGGGTAGGACTTGAGTTCTACTGAATCTCTAAGGCATAATTACAGTGTTAAAAAATTATTTTTCAGCTACTACCATCTAGCCAATTTTCTCTCAGATGTGTATCACAGGACTACAGTCTCTCATCCATTCCTGCATGCACACCTGCACACATACCTGCTCACTCATCTTTCACACAGACAAAAAAATATTTGAAAATCAATTTGAATTTGATTAGACACTAACCACAGCCACATCTACTTCCTTGTCAAAATTTAAAAGTTTAATATTTATTCAGCAAAACAAATGAAAAAAAAGGCCAATAATTTTTTATGTTGGAGAAGAAAAAGCTGTATTTTAAGCCCTATGTAGCTTGTGACTATCACGAATTAGTATCATAAAAGTGAAGGCAATTCTGGCAAGTAATGGGTGGAAAGAAATTGAATGATTAATAATTTGTATGCTGACTTTTAAGAGCTTTATCTGGGATAAATTAGCTTTTCAAGAAAATCTTAAATAGCCACTGTCACAGAGATGACTCTGGTGATGGCAGTGCCAGCAGAGTTCTCAGTATGGGCAACAGTGCAAAATACAACTCCACAGTAGCAATGCAACAAGTTCAACCTCATTAACAGAAACAGCAGCAACATTTCAGGAAAAAGTTGACATACCAGTTCATAATTACAGGGGCTATCTCAAGTTTGAGAGGAAACACCAGCATTTCACTTTCAGTGAGTGAAACTGCAATCTGGTCAAGTCAATGAGCTCTGCGTAACAAAATACATCATCATAGCAGGCAGCAACCACTTCCCACCCTGTGAGTCCAGCCTCAGGGCTTGCACACCATTTCCCACTCTGCTGGGGAAAATAATTTACCTTTCAACTCTGGCTACAACCTGCTCTTGAACTTTGGGCCTTCCTCAGTGTCCCCACTCACCTGTCTGGAATTTCTCCCACCTGTGTTTTGTTCAGGCTGCCTCTGGCCCTTTTGTCCCAGTATGCAGGTAGGAGAGGTCATCACCATCATTTATCCCCTCTCCCTCTCCCAAAAAATTTCACCCTGAATACACATACAGAGCAAAAACTTAAGGTATCCTAAATACAAGGAGAGAATATTCAGGCCAGTATTGGTTACTTTTTCCCAATCCAAGTGCAAAATGCAACAGGGTAAAATAAACAGCATGTGGATTTTGCAAATCTCGTCCACATTGTTAAGCAGAATTCCTACCAATGAAATAGAATTCAAACACAAACAATTCAGAGTGAACCAGCTTATTGACTGTGGCTTTTCAAGACAGGTTCTTTTTACGAGGTTAAATTCAGCTTGATTTCACATAACTGAAGTTTTTTTCCTTTGTTTTCACCTGTGATTTTCCAGAATAAACAAGTACCTACTGATTTGTCCATTTATTAAGCACCAAATGTTACTTCCTTCCTATCCCACTACCTTCCCAACAATTTACATCTTTCTATGGTGTCTTTTCCGTCATTCATGTCAACTTTAACAAATCTGCAGCAAAAGCAAAAAAACCCAAAAAAACCCAACAAAATCCAGCCATCATTACTGCAGTTGTCTTGCTAATAACTGTAAAAATATCCTGTTCATCTTAATAAAGAAGTTATTTAAATCAAATTGCACTTGGAAAAATAAAAAAACATTGAAAACAAATTAGGTTCAACACTACCTACTCTGAACAGCAGGACTGCTGGGGGCAATAAGGCACTAAGCCAGTTACACTTCTGGCATACAGACAAAATTCAATGAACTAAGCTAGACGTGACACTGTTTAGCATGTCTACAGCAAGAAACATTTAGACTTACAAATTTCCTTCACATTAAATATGTTAAGCAAAAATAGAAATAAGAAAATTATGATGACTTTTTTTTTGTATAACATCTTACTTCCAAATCACATATAACATAAAAAACCACAGAACACACAGACTAAAATTTCTGATTAAAAAACCTCTCCAAGGTCTAGTAAAAAAATAAAATAACATCACTAAGGATTTCCAGATGTTAGATGTGAATTAAATGATATTTAGGCTTGGTTTTCCTTATAATTCTACTTCTTAGAATCTGAAACTAAAACTTTAGTTACAGGTATGACATCTCATATTTTAGATTTACAAAAACAGTAAAGAATCAGAAACTGGATAGAATAGAATTGTATTCTTCAAATCCAAATCCTAAAGGCACAAAATCCTAATCAGCAATTTCTTTCCTTCCAATACAGAACTAAATTACAGTGAAGACTTATAAAATCAATCCGGTGAATAGTTCACAAAAAAGATGAGAATCATTATACCCAAATAGGCACAAGCTGCAATGACATTTACAAAAAACAAAAAACAAAAAACAAAAAACCAAACAAGAAAACAAAAACAAAAGTGTCCATATATTAATGGAGAAATATTTAAGTCATACAGAACCACAACTCACTTCATTGTTAGGATAGTAATCAAGAAAAAATAGTGACTTCTTACACTTGTACTTCTAATATGCTTTCTGAAGAAGTTAATTTTAAAAATATGAAGCATATGCACATATTTGCATAACATACATGTACAGACACAGATGGCTACCTTGAAATAGAAATATTTTAAATTATTATATGTCAGATTAGAAAAAGAGCTTCAAAATTTTTTATCAGCATTACTAAATATTATTCAGAATAGCCTGTACTCATTAATTTTCTCTTAGTGAGCTCCTGTCAGGTCATTTGATTAATAACAATTTTGGAAGTATCCTGGGTTCTAATTTAGGTACAGCCAAGAATGTTTAAATTAATTTTTGATTACAAGTTTTCCTCTTTTCCCCAAAGGCTAAAAATGTATTAATGCATAACATAGTATGGAACTTGAAATTGCTTTTTGAGACCTATGTTTTATCTGATGACATTTTTCCTCTCTGCATTAATCTAGTCTTCCTGTTAACAGTTTCTATGTATAGTGTATAGCACAAAAGCCCTATGATGGATTGCAACAAAAGCTCTTTATTATAGTCTTGACAGAGACAGATAACGAATCCAGTGCTAATTTAAAATCAAAACCTTAGTACCAGAACTAAAGGTAACATTCTGTGGTTTAAGTATATCTTATCATAACACGCTAGCTTTGAAAATTTTCTACAATTTTCCTTGAAAATGTAATATTCCATACATTAATGGTTACCTTTGTTACACAGTCCTTTGCCAATCCAGGATAAGACTTATTACAAGCACACGTGAATTTTATAACAATCTTACAAAACCCACCAAATGCACATAAAAATTAATTCCAATATCTGCTGCACGGATACAACCACCCGCCTTTGAACGGACAATATTTTGCGGCGGCCAAGTATAAATATTTAAAGGGAAGGTACCTGAGCTTGCTGGCTGCTGAGCACAGCAGCCTGGCAGGCACCGGGGGGATGAGGCGCTGCACGCTGAGCTCCTGCGCTCCCCATCGGCACCGGCTCCGGACAACTTCCAGAGCTGCCCCTCCCAGCGAGCTGGGGCTCTGCGGACCGCAGCCAGCACCTCCCACGCTGCCCCTTCCAAACAGGCTGGCTTTGCACCCGGGCATTAGAATTCAACACACAGTGCCCTGCCCTGACAACGGGGCTGTGCTTACAAAGGAAACGCAGACACGCTCCCCCTCGCTGACCAAACTGCCCTTTCTCCCCAGACACAAGCGGAGAACCCCCTGAAGGCACAGCGATTAGGAAGTAATTATTCCTTTGGTACCAAGCTACAATAGGCAAATATTAAACTGTGGTGTGCCAAAAATGAAAGAAATTAGTTGCTGTGCATTGGTAAGGAAAGGAAGGAAGGGGAATACAAGAGTCTGGATATTGTGTTGATCTTACTGATGAATCTGAGAAAGAAATTGCATATTAATCAAATAATAAATGACATTGAGAATCTACAGTAGTAATTAGACCAATGTACAGAGGGCTGTTACTAAGAAACATCACACAAAGCAGGAGCTACTTACACATATATAGTTCCTGTACACTAATTCAGCAGTGATTCCTGTACACATATACAGTTCCTGTATAATAATTCAGCAGTGATACATACTATATTAGCTAGTACTCCCTAACTAAACTATGGAACAGGTGTCAACCATGCCTATCGACAGTTTTTTGTGCCTCAAAACATTTGAGATTTGAAGAAGTGATGTTAGCACTGCAAGAGCCACAGAGGAGTCATGTATTTAAGAATGAAATCTTCCCTGCACTTTATGCTATGACACCAAGTGCCTAAATGCATTTTATGCTTAGATACCAAACCCACAAATGAGAGATTGTTTGGTTTGATTTTTTTTTCACAGTTTCAAAGAAAGAATTAAGATATACCAACTATCAAGTGGGATATAAAGAGGTGTAATAATCATCTTATTACTAGTAGCTGAGCTGCTTTGTAGATGAATTCCCCCCTCTTGTGAACAATGAAATTCATGAGAAGGATTTGTTGCAGAAAAGTCAATGCAGAGAAACATTTTTCCCCATCTACTGCCATTTATGTTATTTAAAATGTTTGAAGAGCCATGCTGCAGAAAAAAGGTATTAACATCTACAGAGAAGTTGTTTAGTTTTGAATTGAAATATTATTAAATATTCCACAGTCTAGAAACACTGATGATGATTAAATAATGATTTATATTATTATAATATATAGAATATAAAAATAAATATTATTTTAATAATTATTTATACTGTGGCAGGCTAGAAACAGATCATTACATCCTTCACTTGGTGTAACAATTAAACTCCCCACTGAAGGGAGTTAAAGACCTGCTAAGTAAAGACTGGAGGGCTCAGATGTGCCTGTTTTCTATGCAATGAAGTGCTGTTTGGGACAATAATTTTTCCATTCAAATATCTTCATTCTAAATAGGATATTTCTAGTAATTGCTTGGGCAACCTCTTACAATCTACTACATATCACACATACAAAAATGTGATGAATTCTCCCTCTTTCCCTCCAAGCTTTGTTTGCCTATACTTTCAGATTACATCCATTACTTCTTATTTCTCATTGTTTGTAAAGTTCAGTTATTTATGTCACACCTTTTCTGTGCTAGCAATTCTACTAAGTCACAAATTTCTGTTCTTATTTAGCAGAAAAAACAAAACTGAGGGGTCCAGATGAGGATCATAGAGGGGGATCAGAGGGCTGGAGCACCTCTGCTATGGAGACAGGCTTTATACATACCACATTCCAGTATGTAAAGGGGGCTGCAAGAGAGCTGGAGAGGAAGTTTTTACAAGGGCACATAGTGATACGAGAAGGGAGAATAGCTTTAAACTAAAAGAGTTATAGTTAAATAGATATTCATTGTTTAGATTAGACATTAGGAAGAAATTCTTTACTGTGAGGGTGAGGAGGCACTGGGATAGGTTGCCCAGAGAAGCTGTGGATGCCTTATTCCTGGGAGTGTTCAAGAGCAGGCTGGATGGGGCTTCAAGAAACACAGTTTAGGGGAAGGTGTGGAACTAGTTTATCTTTAGAGGTCCTCTCCAGTACCAATAATCTTATGTTCTATGAATACTTCTAATTATGACATTATTTGTTGCTATTGCCTAAATCTAAATTTGCAACCGCATAAATTCAATCTTGCAAATTCTTTTTCCCCCCAGTTAAGTTTCTTGTTTAGATGTCCTTCGAAGGCTGAGGTCTAAGTTCGAGACTCTCAAAATCATGGTCATTTAAGTAGATATTCTGGAATGAAATGAGATTCTTTACAGGATGACATTTAGAACTTGCAATAGAAAGTTTTTTTCTACTAGCCTAACTTATATAACTTCCAGTGAATAAATAAATTTTTACACAAAATCAAGAAAACTAGTCATGCCAATATTCATTGAGAAGAAATGTGAGCTATTTGCCCTTCTATCATAAGACCAATGAAGGATTATATAAAAGAATCAGTACACATTTAGTAAACTTATGTAGCAAGTAGGGATTACATGCAAGAAGGTTTTCAAATGTGCTGTATTTTAATTAATTTTAATATTTTGTAGTTTCTGCAAGCCATAATTTAAGCACCTTAAAATATTGTATAAGGAAAAACTTATTTTTAGACAAAATTAGATTTCTTTGTAATTCTGTAAGCAGCATTTAAAGTCCTCATATTTACCTAAGTATTTCCCCTTAAATTTAAATACTCAAGTTAATTATAGCCAGCATTTCTTTTCATGCCTGAGTTTGAGCAGTATACTTGCCATGGAATGAAAAAATATCGATGAGAAAACTAATTTATTTTGTGAAGATTAGAACAAATTAAAGCTAGTCCTCTCACGGCTTTCGTGTCATGGTCGATTGTGAGCTTTAACTAAAGCTGTTCCCATAATTGGGATATCTGTAGAATGCCTTCCCTCTCTGGTTTCCTCTAGCTATTTACATGTAAACTAACACTGTCACCTTTCCATTGCCTGAAACATTTGCAAAGACATGCATTTTAACAATACATACAGGGGCTCAACTATGTTCCAAATATCTGTTCCCTATGAATTTTCTCTTAAATGTAACAGTCACTAAAAATATTGAGATGAAATAGGAACCAGACAAACAAAGAATGACTGCATTCACCTTCTTTTCTTGACTCTGGGTTTCGAAATTTGATTTTTAAATTTTTTAAGTTGGTTTTGTGCTATGCATCAAACAATCATTATTTAAAGCTACCAGCTTAAATAACTGAAGGCACAAACATGGAAGAACATTTTGCAAAAAATTCACACATCCTTGCACTTTATGATTTGGGCTTGGAGATACAAAATCCATGCAAATGAAACCTACAGTCAGCAAACTGGAGAAGCCATCTCAGTTTCAAGCACAGAGAAACTTGTCCCATTTGGAAGCTTTTCAAGGGAACTTCACCAGGTCAGAAGAGTGTTTTCAGTTGTGCATTCTCCTTACATCAGACTCCTTAGTAGAGAGACAGTAAAGGTCCACCTTCATGGCTTATGGCATCAACAGGATTAAGTCACTCTGAGCAAAAAACCTGTAGGTACATATTTATCAAGGAAAAGAAGGTACTCTCAGTCTGCAGGGAATACATCCTTAGGCCCATTACATGTGACAATCATAGCACCTTCTATGATAAGGGAAACAGATCTCTGTTAGCTTCTTCAAGGGAGTCAAGGGACCACATACAGAAGAAGAAGGTAAATCTGTTTATTCTTGATACAATACCACAAAAGATTAGCCCAACCAGCCACAAGGAAGGGCAGATCTAGTAAGGGATTTAATAAAGTTGGCTCTTTCTCTCTTAACAAATATTTAGCAGAGAGTAGATAGTGAAAGAATAGGGATGTAGAAATGAGATTATCTTTAGCTGTCTCTACAGGGAGCTCCGAAAAGATAGCTTGGAATTGTTAGACTTTGAACTAGTACATATAATTATCAAGTAATAAAGATGCCTCAAAGGTAGATAATGTAAGAACTCAATAATTTCAGTAATTCCTTTTGCAATTAAGATATGCTCACTGTAGAAATTCAGAGAATTTAGGACATAGTATTAGACAAGAACTCTATAAAATGCTACTTATCAAATATTGGTGCTGTCATCAAAATACTAGTTTCAAACATAGGAAATAGGAAATGGATGTGTCTGTGAAGACACCGACATGATCACTTCAGCTGCCTCTGAGGAAAGCAGCTAAAAATCATCATGGCCAGCTCAGTGCTGGAGATTCCACAGAATGCCCAGAAATCAAATCACAGGTGCTTAAAAAGAGCAACCATTTCATTCACTTTTTTCTGTTTTTTAACTAAGGACATATGGAACAAACAGGAAATCAAAAAGGCCTCCATGTTCTTAGGTTAACTCCATCTCTGAAGCACAGGCACCAAAGGTAGGATGATTCTTGCTTCCTGAACAATAGCCTGATGTTTGAAGAAGTCACTCAAGAAATGGAAAGACTGATTAAAAGATGGACACAAGATGAAGAAGAATGAATTCATGCCTCCCTTACTGCAGTAATCAAAAGCATTAAGCCACAAAACACTTTTGTGTGAAGGCACTTGAAACCAAGCAAGCAAACAAGGAAGCCAAATCTTATCCAGAAACTGGGATATTAGCTGCAAGTGGCAGAACCTAGCTTCCAGATCTTAATACCAGAAAATAATTATGCACATAAAACTTATTTATTTATTTATATATAGTCATTAGGTAAAACCAGTTTCAGATTAATTGATTAGAACATTAGATACGTGCCCTTACAGTTTGATGTCCTGGTCACTTTTCATTTTTCCTCTACAACTTAGCTCTTTCTTCCCTAGAAAGGGGAAGATATAGGTTTAAATCATCTGTCTTGAGTGCTGTACCCATATTTTTCAGTGCTCTAATACAGCATAACCAACCAAATGTTCTATCAGTCAGAGACAGTAATGACCACTCTCAGATGAAATGAAATCAGCCATAGATCTAATCCTTCGCTCAACTTTTCAAGCTTCTCCTGGGAATAATAGAGTTCAGGAGGCTACCCACGAACCTAGACAAATTAAGCACTTCTAAGCATGTGTGGCTGACTTAAATTAAATGTCTCAATTAGGCAGGGAGGAGCTTAATACATTTATAAACAACATTAAGCAGTCTTGGAAAATAAACAGATGTAACTATCTGTAATGTGTATATTTTGGGTAGGATATGTCATGCTTAAACCACAAATCTAATCCTATGTAATGCAAAAGACAATGCTAACTAAAATAAACAAAGCTTCACCTTACATCTAGTTACCACCTTGACACTAATATTAAATTAAGTACAATTCACAATATGCCAATTTCATTCTAGATTAATAATTAATATTAATGTTTCCCCATTTTAGAAGTGTTCTTCACTGACCAGTTCGCTTTACAAATCCTGTCTCTCCAACTGTAGTTTAATGCTTTATTACCCTTCCTATTTTACATAAGTAAAACATATTATAAGTGAATTTATGTTCATTAAAACCAAGAAACAGTATGCCTCTCTGAGGGAATACAAGATGTGTAGTCAAGGAAGTTCAGAATATTTTGATTAAAATGTGAACTATGTTTCAGGTCAGGAGGTGTTCTTTGGATATTGATTCAGGTTATTTTATTAACTTAGAGATAAGAAAACTGTCCAGGAGTCTGGAATTAGTACATTGAAACACCCGTCAGGAGCCCACACAATTCAAAGACATCCCAGCAAAAGAATGGATGTGGAACTCAACATGGGATTCAGAATAAGGATGGGCTGTTACATGGCACAGAATACCTGAGTCACTAGTGTATGGCAAGAGGATGTAGGCTTGGAGGTGTTCAAAAGACATGTAGATGTGGCATTTGGGGACATGGTTTAGTGATGGCCTTGGCAGTGTAAGGCTATTGATTGGAGTCCATGATCTTAAAGGTATTTTGAATCAAAATGATTCTATGATTCATACAAATCTTAATGGGAATATTCACCTAACAAATTCAGATAGTATAAGTAAAAATAGCAAAATTAATTAATAAAAAAAAATATTTCTATGTAGTAAAATCCTGATTTCAATGATAGTACAGAATATTTTTATACCACTAAAATTCTTAACAAAAAATTTAAAATAATAAAAAATCTAAATTTTAATTTTTTCCAATAATTGATATAAATAAAAATTGTAAATAAAATTCTTGCCTTATACTATATAGCACAATGACAGATCCAATCAAATAATAATAGTCTGCTTGGTTATTCCTGGCTATTCTGCAAGATATTCTGCAATCAAAACCTTTATCAAAAGACCATAAAATACAAAGTAGGAAAGTAAAAATTTTGCTCAAAAAAATACTACCTTTAATGCAATCTGAAATAAATTAATGCTTCTGAATGCAACAAGTAAAAGCTAAAGCAGCCACCAAATGTCATTTATATTACTTGCAGATCAATGCTACAAGAGACATGGCTATGCACATAATAGAGTAGATAATGAATTCCTACTAATAGTCTGGAGAAGTTCTGCATCAGCAAGCAGGAGAGAATACCACACTGGTGAGAAAACTGATGCTGATGTTTATTCACTAAGATAACACAGTTTTACATTTATAAATGAATGTAATGAAAGGTCCCAAAGACAAGGTTTAAAAAAGAAAACCTAAATTGGATTGGCATAATACAATTTCTGCACACTTCTGAAAAACCACAGCAACTTTATCTGCTTTTATAACCCATAACCTCAGTTTGGCAGTTTTCCCAATGACCTAGATTCTCCTATGGTGAAAAATACTACCAGAACTCATTGCTGAGCCCAGATTAAAAAGGCTAACAAAATTACCAGAGTTAATAATTTATATTTAACTCACATGGCAACTCCTACATGCTGGGAGTTCTACAAGAAATCAGATGATCATTGCCATGTACATGTTTAGATGAACTAAGATTGATCTTGCATGGCAACTCCTACGTGCTTGGAGTTATTCTATGAGTGTTGAGATGATCATTTCAATGTACATGAGCCAGGGGGAGGGAGCTGCACAGTAATCTGAGTATTAAAGGAACAAGTAAGGAGGTTTCAAAATTTATATCTTGATCCTACTCTCCACTAAAGAACTAATCAGAAAGAAACTAATGAAAAAAACAACCCAACGAAAAACTCCCAAACCAACAAAAAACCAACCAACCAACCAAAAAACAATGCAAAACAAACAAACAAAAAAAAAAAAAAAAAAAAAAAAAAACACAAGAAAAACAAAAAAGAAAAACCATAGAAAGAAGACAAACCCTCTGGTTTACAATTTAAGCTACATCACAGTCTAAAGCCAATATTCACTTTATATCAGGTATCACTACAGGGATAATATTTTGCTAATATAAGAGAAAAGGAAGAAAAAAGTAACAAACAGTGACATGGTAAAAGATTTTACACTTATAGCACTAAATTATCATTGTATAAATATTTGGACAACCTTGTCCATAAATAAAAAGGATTAAAATAATTGTCCAGCCCCTGTAGTCATACCATCATTCCTAATGAAGGCTGCAAGTTTACCTAGCCATAATTATTACTCATTACTGATATTACTCAAAAACATTACTCTTATTGAACAAAGAGTAGCATCTTGTCACCTAATTAAACAAAATAACCAAGTGATTATGCAACACTTGGAGGAAAACTGTTGAGGATGAGGAGATTCCTGTTCTTGTAGACCTAGTCAATATAACAACAGTAAGTTAAACTGGAAAAAAAAAACTTTAGGAATAGGCTTTTCTTACTACAAAAGTAGGTAATTTCACTGTGAAGGTACTTTGCTGAGAATGTTTCATTTAAATAGTTTTCAATCACCACCATGTTTTTTTAGAAATTTCTAATAGCCAATATTGAATGAGCAGAAAAAAAGTTCCCACACTTCCCAGAAGTCTGCATGAGACTGATGTTTTTCATCCTCAAGAGGCCTCAGTTTCTTCACTGCTACTTCCAACTTTCCTGAAGGTAATCTCTTTTTCTAAAAATAACTGCAGATGAGAACACCAATTCCAAAAAAATCTCCTTTCAGCTTCTGGTCAGGATCACTGAAATAGTACTGAACATGTGATGGTGGGCACCCCTGGACACAAGGCAGCTACAAAGGGCATGAAGCCTGCTGAAGTGGCTCCACAGGGTGAGTTCCTCAGCAGGAAAGCACTCTTATCCAGAGACTCACCTTCACTTCAGGAAGCCCTGACATTTTCTGCAAGACAAAGTCACTCCATTCTGCACTTTTGTGCAAAAAACCCACAAGGAGCTCTGCCAGGACTTCTCAAAGAATTGCCTAGGGGACAGCTGGCCGAATTTCTTGCTGGTTTGAGTGGCTTTGGAGAGACAGTGCAACTCTCCAATCAGCCATCTTCAACAGAGCACATTTTGAATCCCTGCTTGCTTTCCTAACCCCCCCATGCTTTCTGAGGAGAAAAGAGGCAGCAGCAAAGACAACTTCTGCCACTCCTCCCTTCAGCCTGCTACCCTGCAGAGGTCACTCAACACCATCTGTCTGTGTTGAACACATCCAGATGCTCAGGAGACTGAAGACAGCAAGAACCCACAATGAGCACATCATGAGTGCTCCTGTGAGAGTTTTAAAAGACATAAAGAATCATAAACCCGAGTAAAAGTGAGGGAAGGTTTCAGGTCACCTACAGTCCATTCTTCCCCTACAAGGGAGAATCAATTATGCTCAAGTGATTGCTGGCAAATGCTCATCTAACCTGCCCTTAGAAATATCCACAGGTGTCTTAAGAAGTCTGGCAAACTTTCCCAAAGAAAGTTGTTGTGTCACAAAAACTACAGGTCGTCTGCATACTTAAGAACAAGTATATTTCAGTATACCTGTGAATAAATATAATTGCCACAAATAAAAAATACTGGGAAAACACAAGAGAAAAGAAGGTGTGGTGGGGGGCAGGGGGAGAGTTAACACAGCAAAAATAGCTCATCTAGGGAAACAATCTAACCCCCAGAAAAATGTGCCTTGGTTTTGTGCCTGACTCAAAGCTTCAATCACACAAGCTCTGGTAAATTTATCTTAAGCTATCAGTGGTGTCTGCTGATGTACTGAGCTGACAGTAAACGTCTAAATTCCAATTGTTACAAATATTGTACACACAGAAATTAAATTCTTAATTGGTAATACCACTGGATTATTAATTTACATTTGCCTTTTGAAAAGAGGAAGCTAACATTATATTTAGTATTTAACAAGTTTTAAATTATCATCTTTGGCTTGGTGCATACTATGTGTTAAAGAAATCTGATACTTCTTTTAGTATTAAAGGACACTCTCTAGAGATGCTGTACAAATTCAGCATGAAGTTACTGCTTGCTCCTCTGTACTACCAATTTCCTTGTGCATTAATGGAACTACATATAAAATAAGACAATTAGAAAGTGACAATGCAAAAAAATAAAGGAAAGGGGAGGACTTTCTCATAGAGCTCTGAAGAGCTGGCTGAATTTCAAACAGAGAATTTAGTGGGTGGGGGAGGGAACACAGAGAGTACTTATGTTATTCTCATTATTTAAACTACAAGCTTCCTGGAGCTTGTTCATTGAAATGAGGATGGTTAATCTTAAGTATTCAGTAAATTCCACAGATCAGCTGAAAAGTCTTCTGAGGCATGGATTAAAGAACTTTCACAAGGCATCCCTAGTTCATGCATGGGTTAACTGCTTCAAAACACCATGTGCTAAATCTGCATAGGTAGAGACCACACTCCACAAATCCTTCTAGGATAATTCTAAAATGTTCAGGGTGTTAAAATTGGATAAAATTAATCCAAAGAAGGCTAAATTATTTGAGTAGGTTTTCCTAGTAGAGCACACAGAACAAAGAGTACAGAAGCAATGTTGAACATTTTGAAGGTTCTCTTTTTCTGCTTATTATTATTTTTACTGCAGTATCATGTTGAGATGCTATTTAGAGCTTGATGGGGAATTACACAGCTCCTGCCCTGAAAATCTCATTTAGTTTTAGAGGTCAAATCTTAAATAACTGTGGAATCCTGACCTACTGGCACTGGACTCAATACTGGAGACCAGAATAAGGTAAAAAGCCATTTCCTTTTTATGAACAAAAAATTTTTTTCCCCTTATAAGGACAGGGATTTAGATTTAAAACAAAAACATTCTGTCAAGTATATTATTCTAATGTTACTATTCTGGCTGATCTGTTCAGCTATTTGTTCTATTTTACTATTCTGGGCTTCCAACAGAAGAGCTGGAAAAAGTACACATTTGCATATTTCTACATTACCAGTGTTTCTACATTAGCAGCATGTACTATACAGCTCATACTTCCAGTGCATAGCACTGAAGACATATAATTTTGTACTTCTCCTTGCCATTTTTTTATTTTCTAACTTTCATTTTATATACAATTACACTTTAAAATGTAATGTTTTAAATGCTTAATTTTATCAAATTATTAATGCCTATGTTTCAATATTTATGTATGCATTAATAATTCAGAACACATTATGTATACTTGCAACATTAGAATGAGAATTGAAAATTCAACAGACAATTTTATATCAATTTCTTGTCCTAAATGAAAACAATATAACAGGCATTTTGGAAACTTTGTGAAAGAAAGCCAGGTAACACAAAAAAATATACAAACAAGGATAACAGAACTATATAATAGAGAGTTTGAAATCAAATCTAAGTATCCAATTAGCACTTCAGTGACTAGTAAACAAGCTGAATTGACATTTTAGACAGGAATAAAAGGTTTTGCTGCATATTGCTACCTGCCAACCATGGTAGTGACACCAATTCTAACAGAAGCATCACTTGCTAACAGACATCAGAGATACATCAATAGCAGAGCATTCAATTGCTTTAAACAATTATGTAGATGGAAAAAACCAAAACAAATATGACATTTTTTAGGTCAGATCAGAGATTGTTTCATGGTTAGCATGACAAAACAAGCAACTATTGGCATGTGACCTCACCGGTGCTGAATACAGGTGGACAACCACTGTCCTGGTCCTGCTGGCCACTCTATTTCTGATACAGGCCAGAGTGGTCATCTGGGCACAGCTGGCTCATGTTCAGCCCCTGCTGACCAGCACCCCTAGGTCCTCTTCCACTGGGCAGCTTTCCAGCCACTCTGCCCCAGCCTGCAGTGCTGTGACCCAAGGGCAGGAGTCAGCACTTCCCCTTGTGGAAGCTCGTACAATTGGCCTCAGCCTCTACGTCCAGCTTGTCCAGATCCTGCTGCTACATCCTGCTTGTCCAGATCCTGCTGCTCCACATCCTGCTTGTCCAGATCCTGCTGCTCCACATCCAGCTTGCCCAGATCCTGCTGCAGAGCCTTCCTGCTCTCCAGCAGATCAACACTTGTGCCCAAGTTGGTGTCTTCTACAAACTGACTTGAGAGAGCCTTGTGCAGATCTTCAATGAAGATATTGAACAGCCCCAGTACTGACTCCCAGGAACAGAAAAGTTAATTCCTGAAGTAATGCTTTCAGAAAGTGAAAGTTATGTGAAAATGAGGATGGCTGTCAAAAAGCCAGCAGGGGCTTTTAAAACAACTTAATTGTTCTAGACAGAAATAGAGACTACTGAAGGATATCATATCAGAAGTGCAGTGCCAGGGAGCACAATTAATAAAGCAAATGCTGGTGTAGGTAAAGTGCAAACTGCTGAAATGACAACTAAAACATTAACTAAATCATTACAACAATAAGCAGAGGTTTGAAGTGAAAGTAGCTATGGAAAAAGCTGGTACAAACAGAAAATAACACATCACCCAGGCTCCATGGTATCCATGCAGAGGCTCTAATGAAATACAGGATGGAACAACAGCTTCTTTGGTACCTAAACACTGGACCTGACAAATTCAGGTCCAAGCTTGAGTAACAAGGAAATTCTTGGGAGTACATTTAGGTAAGCATGAGATTTGGTAATAGAATGTATCATAAAGAACAGAATTAGTGAACATTTCACTAAATACAATCCATCAGTGAGGAGCCAATACAGCTTCTGTAAAGACAAATCTCACAAGAGCTGAAATTCTTTGCAGGGGTTACACTCATGCACAAGGGTGATCCAGCTCATGCAGCCTACTCCCCTTTCAAAAAAGGCTGTAAACAAAATTCCTCACTAGAGCTATTCCAGCTAAGCAAGCTGCTGAGACAAATGCAAAGGTTGTGCAAAAAAACTGATTAAAATAGAAGAATCAGAAAATCAGAGTTCAGACTCAGCTCTCACAACAGAGGGAAGTCACTTGGACAGGGAACTGTCCTGTTTAACACATTTGTAACATGGCAAGGGAGAAGGAGAAAGGAATGGCAGCTCTTCAGTGAGGTGAGAAAATCTACTGATAATATATACTACAAGGTAGTAAAGAGGAGTGCCTTAAAGACCAGCAAAAATGCTTATCAGTCTGAGGGACAAGGTAATAAAACAGCTGGTGAAATCCAATTTAGATTAATGTAAAATGATACACGTATGGAAAACTAATCCTGGCTTCATATATAAAACAAGAAACCCTGAGTAGCAACACTAAGGAGCAAGAGAAAGCATGAAAGCATCAGTTTGGTGCTTGGCAATACTAAAAAAGCAAAACAAAAAATTCAAGAAGCATTATGAAAATTAGGGAATATTAAGAAAGAAAAAGAGTATCAAACAGAAAAAAAATATTCTATATAATTTTATAAAATTACGATTGTTGCACACTTTAAATATTGCATGAAGCTTCTGTCTGCTTCTCTCTATTGAGAGTGGGAAAGGTTCCAAGAGGGCAAGAGGATCTATGGTATGAACTGTCTCCATACCTGGAAAGCTCAAATGCATGGAATGCTTCTTCATACAAAAAATGTGAGTTTGGGAGCTATTGTAACAGACACCTTCAAAATCTTTAGTGGAAATATCTTACATAAAGATTAAGTATTCATGTTTTCTTCCAAAAAAGTGAACAAAGGAATAGCTCAAAAAGGTAAGAGTAGCCAGGTTCAAAGCAAACATGGCTGGACTTCAAACAACGAGCAGCAGCACCATGGGCTTCATGCAGGAGACACTGAATGCAAGTTCATGTGATGAAGTCAAGGTAAGAACAGACAAGAACCTATGAGAGTTCACTAAACACACTTATTCCCAGGAGTTTGCAAAACCTTCAAGATGAAGACACTCAGAAGCTGAAAGAATATTAGGAAGTATCATATGGGCTAATCCTATTCTTACTCTTCTTCAAGCATCTGCTTGTGGTGACTGTTGGAGTACGAATATTGTGCAAGATAGATTGGTGCAGAATTCATTTTCTGGTTAGGTATTTGGAGGCACTTTTCCTGCAAACTAACACACAATCACATTACAAAGGCTGAAGGAAGGGAGTACAATCATAGCTAATAACTTTGCAGTAATTTAAGTATTTAAAAGATAAGCACTCCAAGTGCATTCCACTGTTCTTCAACTCATGCTCAGGCAGAGACTCCTTCTTGAAAAGCTCAAACCCTTCTTGCAACTCAGTCATTGTACCTATGAAAGCTAGGCATGATGACTCCTACAGTAAATAGTTTTATACATAATCCTTTACTTGAACTATTAATTTCTTCGAATTTCAGGTATTTTCCTGTGTTTCTTGCTCTGCCTTGCTCAGCCAGAGCCAGATCTAGGCAAGAAAGTCCAATATGGCCAATCCTGTCGCATGATTCTTCAGCCAAGTACCAGTTGGTATCTACTGCAGGGCAAGAAAACATAAATGGAAAACTATTTCAGAACTACAAAACTCTGTATGGTTAAACACTCATTACAGTTTCCAACTTAAGTGTAGTCATGCCCACACTTATGGATACTTGTTCTTTTGCCAAAACCATAATTTATCTCAAGTAACTCTTCTTCCTCCAGTGTTTACCCTCTGATGTACTTAACATGGGGGGCTGTGTCACAACTCTAAACTTGTGTACACCAAATAAACCAAAATCCTACGTCCTTAGCTGCATGTGTTACATTCATATAATCAAAAATATACAATAATATATATATAATGACAATATAATATATAATATATAATATATATAATGATAATATAATATATAATATTATAATGTATAATTTCTGAATATAAAATTTTACATTAGATCTTTCCACTGTTTTGCAAAATGGCACTATTTTATTTCTAGCTATTTCAGAAACACTTCATCTAATACAGACTAATGACAAATTTGCCTGTTACAGAGATTCATTTCTGTCAATTATTGTCTAGGTCAGTCAGGGCTTCTCAAGTTTTCTCATGCACTCTTCTACAGATAAATGAAAAAATGCTTCTTTTGACATTTGCACTTTCTGTTACATTTCATCCTAATCAACTTAGTCTTCAATCTTTCACCATTTAATGAAGCTTTTCAATTTCTCATCTGCAGGTGAGAACATCAACAGCTTCCCACCTTCTGTCTACTGATTAAGACTGATATCTCCAAAACACTTACAACAGGAGACAGGAAAATAATACAGAAAAACAGAGGCACAAATCTTAGCATTAGTATTGCTGATACCTGTTTAGGTAGATATTTGACAAGAAGTTACAAGAGGAGTTTTGATGGATAATGGAGTAATTTTATAGATTAATGAATATCATTAACAGCAACGTGAGAAGCAGCACTGTTCCCTATGACTGTGCATGCAAATTGCACCTGGAAAGTTTTCTTTACCTATGGACTGCCCACACTGTAATATACTGTGTACTGAAAACCATTTAAAAGGTTTTTTTTCTTTGCTTGTGTTTCTTTTCCATTAAAGATACACTCATTAGGAATCAAAGATAGGACAGCTTTCAGAATATTTACATGAATTTTTTATATAACTGGGAAAAGGAATATTTTATTCTCTATGTACAGCACTATCAAAAACAACAAATGTGCCTTAAGTATCTCACTGAATTAACTGTACCAGTTTTTAACTGCTCTTGTTAAAGTGTATTCAAGGCTCATATACAAAATAAAAAGGCCTGCAGTAAAGGACACAGCACAAGAAAATAGCTAGCTGGTTCTAGAGATTGAACTCACAGGCTTCAGTAGGTACCTTAATTATCTAGACACTGTATGTGCAGCTTTAGGTACAGAAAAACAGTTTTCACAACACTCAGTAAGGAAGGAAATACCTTCAAAATGAAATGTGCAAGAAAAATGTGTTTCTGAAACTGCACCTCTTTTATCTTTTTAGATATCCAAGCTACACTAGAAGTAAGCACCTCAAATCATGTTGAACATTTTCAACATTTAGTTTTTTCAGGCACATTGCCTTTGTTCAGACAATTGGATTAACTGATGCTATTGCCCAAATCTCACTTAACATCTAAGCACTGATGCACCATCAGGAAACAAATATTCACTAATCAGAAAACCCCATCTACTCAGATACATCCTTCCAGGAGATCCTTCTTTCTAGGAGAATGTCTAAAGCACCTGGATAAAGGCATTGCTTGTGAAATTTGGCAAAGAAAGTGAGCTGTGGTTTGGGCTTAACACCCTACCTTGCATCAAACGTGCTCACTTAATTCCTCCTGGTTTATATTCCTGGAAAGTGAAGTGGCACAGATGTCCAGCCATGATTTCTAAATAGCCATTGCTGGAAGCTGGACACCTAAGCATGATGATGGTCCTATCTCCAGGCCTGGAACTGGCACAGTTTTCAAAGGTTATGGAAGTTTTTACTAGAAACTTTTAGACACTAGCAGCTAATTAGATTTTTCAGTTGTTCAGATCACTCTCTTGACTTTGACAATCTGACTCCCACGCAAAGTCAAAGCTGAGAAGGTATTTCAGAGTAGAATAGCTGTGCAGAATACATGCCTTCCCTGTTCTTACTCTTACCCAGCTCCACAGGCAGAGTATGAGCTTTTTTTCCTCCATTTTGGCTTGGCTCTGCACAGCTCTAAAGCAGCAATTCACATATCTGTTTTTCTGGAAATTCGCCCTTTGGTTCTGTTAATTTAATTAAGCTGGATATTTTACATGCATTTTTTCCTAACATTAGTGATTTTTTTTTTCTCTAACATTAATGTTACTCTATATTAACAACCAGAAAATCAATGTGGTTTGTGGAAAGATACTTTTTAGTCCAGAAAACATTTCCAGTACAAAACATAAATCTATAACCTCAAAAACTATCTATCATTTGTCATGATAATTAATTTTATGTGTAATGCAGTGATGACAGGAAATCTCAATAATAATTTCTTTAGCACGATACTTTCTTAAATACTTTTTTAACATACAATGAACATCATATACTCGTGCTCAATCGGTCTCTAAAATGTTAAAGTTCCATTTATTTTTAATATACTTACTCTCTAATCTCCCCTGCCATAGTGGATTATCCCACAGCAAGGAAAATCTCAATAAAATCATACACTTTCAAGACTTGTGACAATTTCTGTGCTTACTTCTACCTTAAGTCAAGGTTGTATATACACTGCATGTAGAATTGTTTATAAGGAGATTTCTACCACCTCTTTCCCCTCACAAAGAGAAACATACGGAGCTTACTATCACAGGCAAAAATTTTCACCATAAATGAATTTTTAAAGTTTTAAACAGTGCAGGATAACAAAAGCTGTATTATTACAACTATAGGACATTCTCTAGTTCTACAACACAGAATAAATATACTCATAGAAATGCAAGTGTACACACACAGACACAGACACAAGAAAAACCAGCTGAAAAACAGATTGCCTGTCACAACACAGGGATATGCTTGTGCATTGAATCCATTAATACACAGGATGGGTTTGACAATTTTGTGGTCAGTTTTTTATCACTCACACTTTTCCAGAATTTTAGAGATTTGTCTACACTTGAATGATAAAAAAAAAAAAGGAAAAAAAAAGAAAAAAAAAAACCAAGAAAAAAACCCAAGACCACACACCCAAAACAAGCAACCATAAACTAATTTTCACTTTACTTTCCAAAGTTCAGTTCAGTTCTGTTAGTATTTAGGTTTTTTTACAGGTGAGTGCCAACACACTTTGCTAATAGGAAGTAAAAACAGCTTCTATCATTCACTTCTATCACTCCATCTATTAACACCATTTCTCAGTGGTATACTAGATTTGAAACTAAAAACCAACCAAACCAAACCAACCAAGATCAAGGCATGGAGAAAATATTTTTGATTTGTGACTTGCGCAGGCATACCCTGTGAGAATAAATCTTCCTTAATCCTCTTGCCTGAAAAAATCTGAAAGTTCTTTCCAAGCACTTTAAAAATGCAGTCTCTTTAATGACTTTAAACTGCATTAGCAGTGAAAGCAGCACTGTGCAATGAACATTTCAACCAGTCTGTCTTCAGTATCCTCTGTATATCTATAAGAATCATGAAAAAGGAATAAAGGTTTGCATCTGATGAGCTGTTTCTACAGATGAAGTTAACTTTTGTCTAGGAAGCTACACTTTCAACAAACATGCCAGGATCTTTCTGCAGAGCAACTTTCCAAACAGCTCTGGCACAGGAACACCAGCTGACTGAGGAGGAAAGACAATGGACATAATATTAAGATGATCTCTCCTAGAAGCAAGATCTGAGGGATACAGTTTGCCAAAGAACTTTTTGTTCTTAAGGCCTGAACTTATTTTAAGGCTACAGAAGCAGCATTTGGTCATATGTTTGAACAACTGAGAACAGGATGATCTCATGCCTAACACAAGAACTGTTATCTTCATTACAATAAAATATCTTAAATTGGATTAATTTATCTTTATTTGAGACAAGCTCAGAACCATTCCAACAACAACCATTCCAACAATCCTAGGCAACACATGTATTTGGAAAGTTTTGCAGTAATTCTGGACTTGATCATATACTTCTCACTATCAACTATCAGAATACACAGTAAACTAGCAATGATAATGATTTTTTGCAACACAAATAATGTATCTCTCTCTTGATTTTTCATCACATTCATCTACCTGAAGAAGAACAGGGACTCACAATTAATGGTACATGTATCTTGCAGTACCTCCTTGAGTACAGTCCTTGAGTTGTACTTAAACCAACACAGAGCTGAAGTTTTAGATTCTGGTTCCATTGCCAGTGGTCTCCTTAACATCAAAAAACACCAACCAACACTACAACAAAACAGCTCAGGAAACTGTATCTTAAAATGTGGATTCTGAACACTGATACAGAAAGATGATCACCACCTACCTTAATTAGTTGACTACAGACAGATGCACCAACAGAAAAAGGTTCACAGTTACAAAAGGCCATTTCACTCTTTCCTTGGGTGATGTTACCAAGATAAAAAATTATTACAAGCCAACTCTAAAGAACTGAGTTGCAGTTATATAATCTAAAAAGCAAACAAAGATTAGAATTTGTGAAGCAAAAAACTCCTACAGTTTTTAAGCATTCCTGAAATGAATAGACTTTAGAAAAGTAGTATTTCCTTTCCTCTCAAAGTTGTTCCCATCAGTAGAAAGCAACAGCATCAGTCACATTTCACTTGCTCTCTTCTCTTGCTGATATGCTTGTCTAGAATTTTTCTAATACAGTAGTATTTACCAGAATAACTTGAAGGGTAGGCTAATGGACCACTTTACAACCTAGGTGCCAATTCTGCTAAACAAAATTTTTAAGAGAGGCACAGACACCAGAACTGTAGTTATAAATATGCAGAATTCTTAGTGTGATTACTGCTATCATGCTGAGCAGCCAGAGTAAAAACAAGTAAACTTGTTACACTGTATTTTTCAAAAGCCAAGGAAATACACAAGAGTTTTGTTAAAAAATAAAGTTCCAAATGTCACAGCTGAATTAGGAGATATAAACCAGCTTTTTAGATTGCTACTTTAAAGAAAAATCAATTGAAATAATAAGGCTGCCATAGAATATACTATACAAATAATGAAACAAAGAAGGCTGTCTGTGTGTCTTTTTAAAGTTGTTATCTAATGCACTTACTCAATATTGCAATACAGTCTTTAAAATAGTTTAGATTGAGGTTATCAGCTCAATTCTATTAACATAATGTCATGTTGAAAATCAGGAAAGAAAAATCTATGATGTACATCTTTTTAAGACCCACTTTTATTTACTATGTCACCCAAAAATATGAAATATGCATTCCTGAAAATAAATGCTTAATAATTGGCACCTTTATAGAAAATTATTTACCTTTTTCTTCCTGCTCTCCTTTTAGAAAAGGAGAGCTGAAAGCTTCAGATAGCCAACATAGATATTATTTAAATATAAAGAAAACTTATTTGATGTAAGATCCCGAATATCATATCAAAATAAAATCTCATGCTCTATGACGATGTCTAAAAATAAGCCTCTCATTGAGAAATAAGAGATCACAGATTCCTATTCTGTGGAAATCCCAATCCTACAAAGTCATCTGAAAAAGAATGCTTTTGGAGTTCAACTCTATCAAAATAATTTGTAGTTCGAGGTCCAAAAATCAAATGGATGTAAACATATTAAAGACAGAAGAAATTTTTAAAAATAATCAATCCTATAATTAATACTCTGTTTTGTACATACAAGACATTAATGACAATGGGTTTTCTTTTGATGTTAAAAAAATCGGGGTGGGAAGATTGTACTCAGTGGTCCTGAGTTCCTAGGTAACACCAGTTCTCACTGTAATTTTTGCCTTCTATCTGAAGGATGACTAGTCTGCAATTTTGCTGCATTTTATCACAATTATCATAAGGTCCATTGGGAGTTGTTTTTGTTTTGTTTCATGCATTTTTGGGGGGGAAGTGGAGATGGGGGGTTTGGGCTTTGTTGGTTATTCGGATTTTTTTTTTTCCATTTTGTTTCATTTGTATGTCTGTTGTTTGGAGTTTTCCTCCCCCAAAAAGAGCTTTTTAACATCATTACTGTTGTGCAGAACCCTTCTTTCCACCATTTGAAGATCTTTAGCAGAAAAATTAACAGACACATGCTCTCAAAATATTCAGCTCAGGATCTCCTTTTTTTAGCCCACTAAAATACTGCATGGGGGGCAGAAGGGTTGGGGGCTCAGAAGGTACTGAAGGGCCATCTGTACATTACATGTCAGTGAGTCTGCACGTTTCAGTGTACATAACACATAATTTTATTAAAGCCTCAGAAGCAAGATCAAACAAAACCATGCCATCATTTCCACCAGTGGTCACAGCCACTTGTGGGTATTTATTAGGGAAGGAACAATGCCATCTTCTTCCTACTATGCATAGCTCTCAGCTGCTCATCTCTCCTTCTTTTTCCAGTCTTTAAGCACAGTGAATTAAAAATCAGAAGTGAAAGCCAAACCAACCCACAAATAAAACACCTCTGTACAAGAAAAACAAAATCCATGTATTTCAAATCATTATGCTTCTTTAAGGAATTTCAATCAACTAAAAATCCAGCCATTCATCTAGAATTAAATAACTCATTCAGGCTGAATAGTATGGGTTTTATTTCTACTATTCTGTGAGTATAAAAATCAGAAACACAACTATTGCCTTTGGACTAGGCAGAAGTTCAGCTTTTTTACAGCAGATTACCTCTCCTTACAAACCTACAGCATAGTCAGTACAGGGGCACTACAAAAATTCTTAGTTTCTGTATTAGTGTCTGTTCAGAAAAAACACAGAAACCACCCAGGATTGCAGGTAAATTACATCTAACTATTCACATTTTGTGTGCTGAAGTATGTACATCCTACTCTTCCTCTGCCTTCCAATCCTACCACTGCATATAAATGCAACTGAAGTGCTTTGTGCAACACAAAACAATAGTTTCCTTGTACATGTCATTTTGCCCACTTCAGGTTTTCAACTAATTTGCTGATTTTCAAAAGAAGTCAAACAACACTGATTTAACAATTTATTTAGTTTTCTGTCTCCTCCATTGCTATATTTAATGAAGATGAAAGTGAAACCATTTTTACTAGAACATAAACTACTCTTCTAAGCAGCTGGTAAGTTTAGCTTCCTTATGGCCCCATATGATGCCAAACCAGTATCTTAGTATTTCACTTGATGATATTAAAAGGGAGAGAATGCATTTACAGTCTATTTAAACAACAGTTTGGGATGATGGCTTTTTATTTTCCTTTTCATTTTTTAGAGTTAGACCCATTATTAAAATGAGAAGTTTCAGAAACGCCTTTGGTGGGGACAGAAAATGGAAAGGAAAGAAGGGTATTATTTGTTGGTGGTGCTTTTTGTTGGTGGTGCTTTTTATTGGTTTGTTTTGGAGGGTTATTTCCTTTTATTCCAACAGCTTCTGCTAATCTTTCTTGAGAACGATAAATGTGATATAAGAGAAAATTATTTAATTTCCCTTTGTCCATACCCTAATAACCCATTGTTTTGGGTTTGTTAATAATAAATTCAGTTAATATCTCTAACTCTAGCCTGTTTTGCCCAAGACAATATTCGGTGAGTGATCTCTTCCAGCTCTTAGGTCGTGAATCCTTCATTATATTTTCTCTCCCCTGTCCAGCTGCACAGAGGAGTGAGAGAGAGGCTTTGGTAGGTGACTGGCATACAGCCAGGGTCAAGGCCCATCCATCCATCCATCCATCCATCCATCCATCCATCCATCCATCCATCCATCCATATTTCCCGCTTTATCTTATTTCCTCATGTATTTTCTCTCCTTTTTAATTTTTTGTTTTGTTTTGTTTTTTGTTTTAGTTTTTTTGGGTTTTTTGGGGTTTTTCTTTTGTTTTTGTTGAGTAACTGTTTCTCTGCATTTCAATTCTGTTTTGGCAGCTTGGATCTCTGACTCTTCCTTCTTCCAGTCACCAAAAAGCTATGTGATGCTGGGTGAAGAGAATGCATTACTTCATCCAGAGTGCCAGAGGCACAGAAAAGAGGCTTAGGTCTGTGATCTGTCATAAGAGCATCTGCAGCCAACATTAGAACTGAGACAAAAAAGTGGAGAGAAAAACCATACCATTTTTTGAAGACACCTGTTGCTTTCCTATGGGCAACATTTTCTGTGTATATACATGAAAATCTTACCTTTCTAAACCACTCAATTTTATTCCCATGGTCTCTATCTGTTTAAACTAAGCTCAAAAACTTAAGATTAGCAAATATTTGGCACAATGTAATTTGCCTGAAGTTGCATTTACCAAAGTTATTTATATATTCATTTTATTGTACTGAATGATTCTTTATGATGCCTCCTTTGTTTATTGAAACAAAAAGATGAGTAATTCCTTAAATACTTTTAATTACTGGGATGGGGAGAATAAGTCTTGACTTTATATAACCTGACAGAATTCTACATAACTTATGACATTTCAAATGTATTTTAGCAACTGTTACTGCTATTGCATATCATAAAGAAAACAGAATTATATGCTATATATAGAGGAACACGTGCATGCAAACCATGCTTTTCAGGATTTCAATCAAGCCACTGACAGTACTTGTCTGAAACTAAAGTAGGCATAACTATAATTAGTTGTAAATGTGAAACTTTTCAGCTTTTCAGTCTTTCACTTCAAAACCATATGTACTAATATGATACATTAATTACAGTAAAACAAGTGAATTTAGACCTATGTGTAACTGTGTGCATAACTACACACTGGGTCACTCAGTGAAGTAATTACAATTTCATTGGCTTTGTGGTTTTATGTCAGCTTCTGAAAACATAGAATCCTAAAACGCACACAACCTGAAGCCACCCACCATTCCAGAAGATGATGTGCTGCAACATAAGTTTCAGTGTTACCTTATTCCTCCTGCCTTCTCCCACCTCCTGCCCATTTTGTAAGGGAGGAAAAGATACAGAACAGAGGAGCGAGGACAATCTTCCACGATAATCAACATTAAAAACAAGCAAAAGAAGCCCACATGCTATAACTTTTCAGAGATATGAAAAGCCATGAAGATGTATCATTATCTCATGATATATTCAACGTGACACTAGCTACAGCAAAAACAAGTTGGCAGCTAACATGAAGGGATTTGATTACTCATTACAGTTCATTCACTGCAGAGAATCATGAAAATGGATCAGCACAGAGGTAAACGATCCTTACCCCAATGACAACTTCTCCATGTTATTGCTGAGGAAAAGCGAGAGCAATGGAACCTAGGTACTTTTGTTGCATAAACTTCCACCTGTTCTATAAATGGAAAACAGTTACTAATCCAGATGTTATTTTGTATGTGCTGAGCACAGACTTTTCACTGTTGGTATGTAAGCACAGGTAAACTCAGGCTTCGTTTTAACCAGAATCTTCTTTTGCTGCACTGTCTCCATGTTATGACACCTGCTGATACAACAAAGCTGTTCTTTGTACGTGTACACTGGCAGGAATTCTCAGCTGCAGAAATTCCAAATGCAGGGATAGGAAGTATGTCACCACAGGCATTATGACAGCCCCTCAAACCACTGCAGCTACAGGAGGTTAAGTTGCTTGGATCACATCATCATTCTGAACCCATTCACAGCAATTAGCAAGAATCCTTACTCATTTTACCTCATGTTTGATGAGCACATGGATCTAAAATTCACAGGGAGACACAGAATCACCGAGACATTTCTTTGGAGGGACCACCAGAGATCATCTAGGCAAAGTTCCCATTCAAATGGAGATTATTACCAGCATTAAAGCAGGACAACCTTGGTTTTGATCCACCATGGTCTAGAAACCTGAAAGTATGAAGACTACAATCTCTCTGAGCAAATTGTTCCAGTGCTGCTCCATTTCTCCTAGAATGTTTCTAGAAGATCTAAGAAAGACCACATGTTTGAAGATTTAAAAGCTCAGTTTCACAGAAAGCAAGTCAGAAGAACTCTGACCAATAAATCATAGAATCAATGCAGGTCAAAAAGACCTCTGAAGATTATCTAGACCAAGTTATGTTGCTCCAGGCCTTTCCAGCCATGTTTTGAGTATCTTACAAATAAAAAGTCCAATAGAAGTATCCTAACAACCTTTTCCAGTGTTTAACCAGACCCACCAAGAGAAAGTTTTTCTTAAGTTTAAATGGAATTTCCTGTGCTTCAGTTTGAGCCCATTACCTCCTGTCATGTCACTGGGCACCACTGAGAAGAGCCTGGCTCCATCTTCTTTACTGTTTTCTGTCTGGCATTTATACACATTGATGAGGTTCCTCTGAGCCTTCTCTCCTCTAGGCTAAACCTCAGGTCCTCAAGACAATCCCCATGTTACAGTCACTCAAATCCTCTAAATCCTTTTGGCTTTTCACTCCAAAACATCTCTGTATCCTCCAAACACCTGAATGTGACTATTATACTCCTTCCTATATCCAAATGTTAAAATAAACAAAACCATTTTAAAAAGCATTCAGGTAATTACAGAAGGAAAAAGTCCACCAAAATTTGTCACCTTCACAGAGTCCAAATTTCCAGAAACTTTTATTGATATTAGAATTAAATTAACATCTTCATTTAATACAATATTTAGAGACTTTTAATGGAATCACAGCACTAACCTAGTGCTCATTGCATAATGACTGTTAATAGTGAATGCACCAAGTAAGTATAGGGCATGTTTTATAATTCCACAGAAAGCTTTCAATGTTTTTTTTTTTTACATTCATGAAAAGCAGTTAGAATTAATTTCCCCAAAGAAGCTAGGAAAGAAATCTATCTTTAGTAATTTCAAGTGAACTTCAACTATGCAATAGGGAAAAAAATTACCTGAGATCACAAAACATACAAAATGCATGCACTTTTCTATTCTGTAAGCACAACATCCCCTCTGTAGAAATTAAGCAATTTCACATATTTGCTACAATAACAGCTTTACAGCTCTGAATAACATCGACTACTGTGGTATCTTCTGCTGGCTTAGAATTTATTATGCTAAGAATATAAATGCATGCAGGCAGACTAATTCACTCTGTTTGCTTCAGGGATATAGATGCTATTCAAGCTCATAAACGAAGAAACATAGCAATAAAGATTAATGATCCAATCCTGCAAGATTACGTAATCTTCAAATGCATTTCAATGCAAATCAAGATAAAACAATTTGCCACAAGTTTATTTTCTAAATATCATCCCATGCACACAAAACCCTCAAAAATCCTAATTCTCTGCCCTGCCTGTAAAATTGCAGGCTAGGAAACAAGATTTAACATTGTTCTTGCCAATAATTTTCAACTCCACGTAGTACGTGTTTGGTTAGATCCAAACCCTGAGAGAAAAGCAGGATCACCAGAATGCTTTCAGCCTCTCAGGAGCACTACCATTTCCTGAGTGAGGTAATTCAAGACACACAAACAAACTGCCATCCCAATGTGCTTGATAGCTAGTCCACACCGTTCAAGACTTTCAAACCTGGCAGGGGAAAAGGGGCTGCAGACAACCAAAGTGCTCTGCATCTGCAGTCTGCCCCTCCCTCCATATAAGAGATGCACTCTTATACAGGACTCTCAGTCTTGTAAGGCTCCAGAAAATGGAAACAGATTGGCTGCCTAACATCAACATAGTGTTGATGGTTCTGAGGAATGACTACAATTGGGAGCATATTACATAAATTGCTTTGGGGCCATTTCTGGCTGCTGCCTTTCTGACAGACACAAGGAATCTGTTGGTGCTTTTGCTGCACCACACATGGACAATTAGCAAGAGTTCTGTCAGAAATAAACAGATCTCATGTTCTCAAAGTGAGCACATGACAAGAAGGGGTCTGTGAGAAACATTCCCTGTATTTGAAGTTATATGGCTCTTATGGATGACATGGAGAAAAGCCTGTCCATGGTAAGTTTTGAGAAAAACAGAGCTCCTGTACAGCAAAAAGAACTTGTCATACACATCAAACTAAAAGCTGTTCTGTCTTACAGAAAGAGATTACTTCTGGTGATTTCATACCTAATTTGTAGCCTACCTCCCTTAAGGCCTTTGTCAGTAAGCAAACTGTCCATTAGATGCCCACTGCTGACTGGTAACATCATCTTTGACTTTCATTAGTGAAACACCAAAATTATGCTCCCTGCATGCTCTTCAGTCTCTCATTTTTTTTTTCTTTCCATTGAAACTGTAAACTATAATACATCTGTTTCTGAAACAGTATCTGTTTCTGTCAGGAAAAAAGAACCAACCAAACCACACCACAAACACAACACAGTAAGAGCCCCTTCCCTTAATTATAACTAAACTAGCTTGCAAAATTTCAGGTTTAGTATCAAAGAATCCTTTGAGATATATGATGTCTATGTCAGCATTGTTCTATAAGCTACAATTTTGCAACTGTCTAAAATTAAATTTTGAAATTGAATTCTGAATGCCAAAAAATGAAAAATAAGAATTTTGAGGTTAGGGCATAGGAGTCTGCAGACTTGGCTCTAATTTCAAGTTTCACTTTGTGTTAATTTTAAGCAGTCCACAAAGATTCCCTATTCCTTTAGTTTTTGCTTATGAAAGAAAACATATACTTCCAATGATTCTCATACATTTTACTAAATCAAATTAAGCTCTGAATTACATAAATACCTTTAAACAAAGGATGCTGCACAAACAGAATTCTTAGAAGACCAAACTGCAATACAAACTACAGAAATATTTCACAGCAAAGTAAACATTCAGGTTGTAGTCTGTTGGAGTTTTTCTTTATAAAATACTTGTGATATAAAAGTTGCTGACATTTTCTATATCTTATTTTAAAAAGTATACATTTCTTTCTCTATGTTAGAGTAAAAAATACTCTGCTCCTTTACATACACAAAAAAGCCCAAACCTTGGAACCCAACTTCCATAAATACCCAGTATCTCTCTGCAGCAACTGCTGATATGCATCAAAAGCTACCCTTAAAATGATGCTGCCCACACATAAGGATTACTCACTTAAACCAGAAAGAGGAACTTTAAAATAAGGGTAAGCATTATCTTTATACCAAAAAAATTGAAAGAAAAAAAACCAAAACAACAACAACAACAAAAAAAAAACAACCCCAAAGAGATAAAGTTAAAAATCACACTTGTGGTCATAGCCAGGGAATTTCAGCTTCTATTTCCTAGCTGACCATACTGTGGCCTGTGTGCTTGTATGCTGGGTACCAAAGATACTAGTGTGCATCAGGTTTCCCACCAAAAGGATTTTTCTGTTCAAAAGGTTTTGAGTTTCTCTGAAGAATAATTCATGACAGCAACAGATTTGCGATCACAAAACATTTGACTCAAAATTAGTCCATTTTCATGGTTTAAGCTTAAAAATTTCAATTCATACATGCATGCACATCTCCCATTACAGTGGCCAGCTGTCGTGCACTGCAGCAGTTGCTGCCTTCATGCTCAAAAAAAAAAAAAAAAAGGATTTCCCAGTCCACTGCATGAGCTTTAGCAGGTTTTTTACAGATCTATACCAGACCTCAGATGATCTCTCACTACTCATATATGAACATCCCCTGAGTCTGCTCCTCAGTCAATTGAGAGCAAATGGGTTCTATTTGCATACACCTTGATGTTTACCCACATATTTAAAGTATCTACCTTGTTTTCTTTTTATTTCGTATGTATCTATATACATACCTTACTTTTGAATGTATTTAAAGCACTTTTATCTTTAAATAGATTTTCATGTTTCACATTCCCAACCCTCGAAGATCTATTCATAGCAATTCCTTCTTGTGCAAAATATTGGAGACAGAATATTGAAAGAATTGCATGTGCTCAAAGCTTGTTTGCTTTTGCTGTGGTAATTATTACATTTCATATCCAAATATAAACAACAAAACGAAATACCAAACAACTGAAATCTAGCACATATCATAGCTTCCCCATGCACAATGTGGAAGTGAATCACCTGTACCTTCACAATAGCACTGACTAGTTAGTGTCTTTTCCATACTTGTAAATTAACTTGGCATCCAGGGAATTCCCTCAACATTCAGATCAGGAATATGTCACATTTTTTTGTATCTAACTGAAGTGCTCATCTGGTGACATATCAAAAGGCAGAATTGTTTTTCTTTTTGCCTGTACTCTTATCCCCACTCTGCTTTTCTTTCCAGTGGTCACTTTTGCTCTTCTCCTGATACCATTTCAGGTTTCATCAAAATGATTTTTGCTAAGGAGAACATTGGTAACTAGGAAAAGAGAACTCTTTCCCCCAAACTCTGATCTTTGGTGTAGTATTAAACAACAACAAAAAATGGGCAAGATGATCTGAAATCTCTATACTACAGGAACTTTTGATCTGTCTCAAAGATCTCCATAATTTGCTTTGGCTGCTAAGCAACAAATTAAATATGACTTGGTATATTTAAATGCATTATTCCTCCTACTGCTCTCCTGACTGAAAAAATACAGTTATAATAATGCCATTGGCACAGAGCAATAGTCTTGTGCAAAAGTCCTGTATTTCAGCAGGTGTATTCATTGTGAGCCAAAGAATATATATTTATAAATATTTGTTTGCCCTGAAGTAAAAATTAAGAAATACAGGAATGTAATATCCTACAATCTATTTCCAGAGTTGCTACTGTTTGGATTGTCATCATACCTACATGGATTACAATTTTGCCTGAATTAGTTCATGGCAAAATAATAGGTAAGACAAACATAAGATGGATAAGTAACTCCACCTGGGGGTCTCTCTGTGAGATCAACTAGTTTATTGGGAATTCAGCACTCCATTCTGAGATTTTACACATGTGGACACTACATTTCCAGTTGAGAAAGTCAACCAAACAAAACTAATTTTAGTATCCATGGAAAATACCCCCTGCTGAGAAACCAGAAGCACAACACTATAGGCTTTTGCTTCTAATATGCTACTACTGCAACAAAGCACATAGGGAAAAAAAAATTAATGTGGAGTTCCAGTAAAAGTGCAGTGAAATCACACAGACCTTTGTTTTCCAACAAAAAACTATGTGCACTTTACACACACCATAAATTCATAGAATCACAGAATGGTTTGGGTTGGTAGAGACCTCTAAAGATTGCTATGTCCAACCGCCCTGCCTTTTTAGGGAAAGGGACACTTTCCAGTAGACCAGGATGCTCAAAGCCCTATCCTACGTGTCTTTAAAAACTCCCAAGGATGGGGCATACACACCTTCTCCAGAAAACCAGTGCATCACCACTAGTGAAGAATTTCTTCCTAATATCTAATCTACACCCACCCTCTTTTGGTTTGACACCATTCCCCCTTGTTCTGTCACCTTGTAAAACATCCCTCTCCAGTTCTCTTGTAGCCCCCTTTAGGTACTGGAAGTTGCTCTAAGGTGTCTCTGACACCTTTTCTTCTCCAGACTGAACAATACCAGCTCTCTCAGCCTGTCCCATAGAAGAGGTGCTCCAGTCTCCTCTGAGCATCTTTATGGCCTCCTCTGGACTTGCTCCAACAGTTCCATGTCCTTCCTACATTAGGGCAAGTCCAGAGCTGGATGCAGAGCTCCAGGTGGGTCACAGGAGAGCAGAGCAGAAAGGCAGAATCACCTCCCTCGACCTTTTGGCCACGCTGCTTTGGCTGAGTCCAGGACAGAGCTGACTCTCTGGGCTGTCAGCACACATTGCTGGGTCATGTTGAGCTTCCCTTCCACCAACACTCCAAGCCCTTCTCAGGGCTGCTCTCAACTGAATCTCTGTCCAGCCTGAATGGATTGGCAATGCCCCAACCCAGGTGCAAGACCTTGCACTTGGCCTTGTTGAACTTCATAAGGATCAGAAAGTTTCTCAGAAGGCAAAAGAAGAGATCAGTCATATCTATACACTTGCAATTTTAAAAAATAAAATTTTTATTTGAAAAAATAAAATATTCAAAAATAAAGTACTGTTAAAGATGGAAAATAACCTTTGAGTTTGGAGAAGGAAAGGAACACCCAGTTTCCTTTGACATCCTTAAAGTGACTATGCTAAATGTGAATTGAAAGCAAATAACAGCATTTGGTGTGTGGGCAGGAGGCTTGCTTTGCTACTACCAGTGTTTGTCATATGTCTACCGAATATAAGCACTTTGGGTCCTAATCTTGCAGTATTAATTGGTAAAACAGTAACAAAAACCATCAGAAACACTGGAAAGTTTTATTCGTAACATCTTAGTGTCTGTTTTGAGAACAAAACACTCTTGCATTCTTTATCTCAGTCACAGTAACTTTCTGTGCACACATTATTCAAATTATTCTTTATTATCAGTGTCATTACTAGATGAACATTAGCCTGTAACACCTTTGTGAGGAATATTTTATTTATCGACATCATTATGATGGATTAGTTTAATTTCAGCTGCAATATAAAGGAAAAATAAACTACTAGATTAGGTTGTCAGAAAGCATCTTTTAAAATTTCCATGAACAGAAGATTAACAAAATTAATTTCTTCACACACAGATCTATCAGACCTCATTCCTCTACTCTCTGTTCAAATTGTATCTTCAAAAGAAATACTTAAGATGATAAGAGGTTTAGTTTGATCTCATTATTTATGTAAAATAATCCCAATATTAACTATATTAATCAAAACAAATTATGATGACAAATATATTTGAAATACATGGGTATAAAGCAGGTTTGATTGCAAATATTCACAATGTGACTGTAATGTTGTTTTTGATATATCTGTTCATTTTTCCTCATCTGAAAGCTGCAGGTATTCACATCCCCAAAAAGGAAGTACTGGTCTATAAAAAAGATCCAACAAGTAGTATATGGATGGACAGTCTCTACTGGGATGACATTCTCAAAGGCCAACAAAGAATAACACTGAATTAAAGTCATTATATAACCACTGCTGGGACTACTACTAAGAAATTCCAAAATTTTCAACACTATACAACTGTTCAGTAGAAATAAGTTCTCATCACTGCAAAGATGAAAATTAAAAGAGGCATATTCCTTTTCTTTGTAATTTACAAGTTTTGAAATTTAGCTTTCTTCTCTGAGACCTAAATCTAAGGAAGCCCTTTGGGGACTGGGCCTTCAAGATGTTTAGGACCATGTTTCTCTCACTTTTCCAAGCCCTTGATTCCTGAATCATCTCTAAATTATCTCAGATTGTAAGAAGTGGTGGACATATAGCTCTGATCCTGTTTTGGCATGACCCACAAAACCCCAGACAAACAAAATCCAAGCACAATCCCATACCCAAAATTACTGTATGACAGTGGAAGGAATGACATGGAGATACTTGAGTGAGTCATGTGAAACAGTGTAAGTACAAGGAGATGACAGCTGGCAGGACAAGTGGCAGCCCTGCAGAGAAGGACCTGAGGCTTGCAGCAGACCCAGACCTCAGCTGAAGAAGAGCCAACAATGCCTTTTCATCACGAATAAGGCAAAGAGCACCCTGGGCTCTACTAGGAAGAAAAATAAGAACAAACAAAAGAAAAGTTACCATTCTGCCTCTAACTCAGTACTAGGAGGGAAAACACAGAATACTGGTTTTGGGGTTCTAGCTTCAAAAAGACTATGAGCAAATTGGACAGGGCCCTCATGAATGGTAAAGGGCAGAGAACTGCTAAGGGATTAAAATAATAGGGAAAGGCATATATGGAAAAATTAACCAAGCTTTCCTAGTGTTATATTATTATCCTAGAATTGTAGGACTATCTCCCCTTATAGAAGTTGTTTCAATACAAAATAAAACAGGAAGGAAGACTGGAATTACTACTAAAATAAAACGTGCCCCATCAGCTGAGGTATATAATGTACAAAGAAAGGTCTGAATTAAATGAGTCTTGATGATGTACTAAAGGATTACTTTCTGAGAAGAATGTAGTGCAAAATAAACTCCCTGCCCTCCCTCCCTCCTCCAGCACTACTTCAATGTTTTATTTTAAAACATGCATTTATTTCTTCTGGAAAAATAAACAATTACAGATGTCTGTCTGACACGGCATCAGATTACTGATAACTAACTAACTTGTGCATACAAACTGCTTATTAGATTTTAGAATAATCTCTTTCTACCATCTTACAGAACTGATAGCATAAAATCTTATTTCATTTGAACTGTCACTGTTATTGCCTATTTTATTTCCAACTCCCTCATTCTCAAGTTCATTAATAAAGTTTCACCATCAATAATGTCACATTTATAATTAAGAAGTTAATTGAAAGTATTCACAGAATAGGGCGTCTCCAGTTTGAAATAACATATTTACAAGAATTCTTTTCCTCTGAAAAATAGTCCAAGTTTAAGAAGAATGAGGACCAGTTACAGCTGAGATTTTAGAAAGAATGTTCTGTGTAGAATACCCATCACAATTATTTCTGACAAAAGTCCAACTGTAAGGTCCAGTTCCAAATCTACACAGACGCCTTATATTTTTACCCTGCTAGTTTAAAATTAAGCATACTGTGATGAGAATGAAAAAGACAGCTTTTGCCTTTAAAGAGAAACTTCAGGAATTCCCTGCAGCCACTCAGCCTTCTCTACTTCTTTTTATAAGGAGCCTGATTCTATTGAAATAAATTACAAAGCCTCCTTGATTTCACAAGTGCAGAAATAGATTGACAAGAATTCTTGGAAAAGTTTTGCATAAATCTGCAATGAATACTTTGCTAATAATTTAATAACCACTTTTTAAGCAGTACAGATAGAAATCCTGCAGTTTCTACCAATGTGTTTCTACTTCAAGCATACAGGTAGAATTTTCTGAAGAGAGTATTAATACAAGAAAAACATAATCCAGAAAAAAAAAGCCAAGAAAAAAACAAAAGAACAAAACCAACCAACAAACCACACCAAAAAGACCTTGGATAGTACCCAATCCTGCTTACTGTAAGACCACACAACTGCAGGTGCCTTGAATGCAAGGACAATCAGCAGGGACTGCTTAATGAAATCACTACCTCAAAAATTTCTTGACAATCTACATTCTAAAAAGCACATTCCTGAAAATCAATGAGCCTTATAGATATTAAAATAAAAACACTGTCTATATGTATATTATATATTACAATTAAAATATTATATCCACATAAAATCCATTGTTTTTTCAAAATACAGACATCAAAGAGAAACAGTGACAGGTTTTCTGCCTCAAGTTCAGTGTCCACAGTGCAAGAATTTTATACAACACATTAGCCTAAGTTAGTCATAAAGATCCAGATTGCGTAATGTTCTTAAAACCAGACACTGCTGAGGCTTTGTGTAGATTGTTAACATAAGGCACTGAAGCCTCATACCCACACTTAAATAACTGGCTCTGCAAAACCTTGTGTTGCTATCTTTAAGGACCTCTCTCAGGAGGTAAGAAAACCTAACTGATATTTTAAGATTGTAGGATGAATGACAATGGCTAGCAAGATATTAGACTGACTGTCTAGAAGTTCTTCAAAGAAAACAAGTATTGCTTATAAATAAGCTCTACTAATACCTACAGGCTTTCAGTTCTACATAGGGCTACAAGCCTCAAGTTGCAGTTTAATCTAGTTTTGTATTCCATAACCCTCTTCCTTCCATCACATTTTTGTAAGATTGTAAATTCAGGTGTTTTTATTTTCCTGAATAAGACCCTGATTTAGGAAGGATCTGCATTTTGATCCTCTGCATCCACAGTATTTTTGTTACCTTTCTCTGCTTGCCTTTCTTCTTCCGCTTTGTTTCTAATCATATTTTCCACTAATTTTAGTTGTATATAGCATTTTGTTTCCCATATGGAAGGCTATTTTCCTTTTCCTAACCACTATTTTTTATTCCTTCTCAAATGTACATATCTGCATGCTTGAGCTCTCTTCCACAGCTCCTTCACCTCTCTTTTCTTCCTAAATTGTTTATCAACATGCCACAATTATCTTCCCTTCTCCCCTCTCCAGCTCCCAGATTCATTTCTTCCTTATAGCACATCTTCTATCATTCAATCCCTCTCCACTCTCTCGACTTTCTTCACAGTACAAACAACCTATATATATATAAAGCTATCAACATCCAATACATCATTAAAGAAAACCTTGAGAATTTTACTACCAATTTCAAAAGGGTGGGAGCTTTAAATAATTTAAGAGAAAAATTTGCAGCTTTAAAAGTTAATTTTCCTAGGGGAGAAATCATGCAAAAGCCTCCAATGCCCTTCAAATTCAGTAGGCATTTGAAAAAATTTGCTAATGCTTGTTTTTTTTCTATTCCATCCGACTCCTCCCTACAGTTTCTTGCTGCACTGCTTCACCCATCTTAACTCAATGATTAAACTTCAGTGCCTTCACAGATAATGTCATATATTGATCCCACTCAACCATATGTCTCGCAGCTTCATCACACCAGGATGTGATCACAGAAAACTACTGACATCATAATTCTCATTCCATGCTGAACGGAGCAAAAAAAAAAAACAAACAAAAAAAAAACAAAACAAAACAAAAAAAAAACCAAAAATTTTCTCTTTTCCACACATGGCAAACTGACTACAACAGCTCATGTCTGCAGAAGTGTTGTCATCCCCTTTTCATCATTTATCAGGTTCAGCTTTTTTCCAAGGAGGGACAGAAATTAAATAGATAGAACACACTTTGAAAACAAACAAGATGTCAAATCAGTGGATCCAAATTATGACTGACTAGTCTGTTTTCTTGTTTAAGCCTTGTAAGCAAAAGAGAGGGGACATTTTGCTGATGCATTTTTAGCTACAAGTTTTCATTCACCTCTTACTTAGTGGTTTGCTTTTTTCTTCATAGTACTCATCTGGTTTCTTGCCAAAGACTAGGCTTGGCAAAAGAACTTGGAAATCTCTCCATCTCCCCACCCACAGCCCATCTAAGTAGTTGCATTAACACAAGAAAGAGGCCCTCAAACCAAACCTTTTCTTCTTGTGGCAAAACTTCTCTATCCATAGTCTGTAACTGGAAAGAAAAGGAATATGACAAGGTTTACATTCTGATTTCCACTTTGACGTTTTCTAGCAACAACCAATGGGAAAAAAACAAATTCATTGAGAAACAGACAAACATAAAGCTCCTTTTTCAGGAAGATTAAGCATTCTGTGTAAAAAGCACAAGTTTAGTGAAAGAGTCAGGATTTCACTTGAACATGGCAACTGATATAAAAGAACAAACCAAGAAAAGAGGTTATTTTGCACACCATTGTAGCAGATTTCTGGACTGTATTTTATTTTGCCAAATCTGGCTCATCACAAAATATGTAATACTTTAAAAATGTTTTCCCGGGATGTCCACATAAATTGTGTTATAATGGTGCTTTAGCAATATCCAGAAATGAGACTATTATTGCAGGCAACAACACTTGAGGTTTCCTTTAATTTGATGGCAGAATTTTTAAGACTCAGTTGGGAACCTGAGCAGATTTTTTTTAGAACTTAACTGCCAACATGATCCAGAGGCTGCTCACTGTTCTTGTTAGCAATTTCCTATACTTTTCTAAATCCTATTTGTCACCTCTTAAACCTCATTTGTAGTTATTGGTTTCTTACAATCTTGAGACAATAATAAGATGAAACCAAATAGTTTTCTTCATTAATAAGACTGCTGAACAAACATTAAAGAGAGCAGGGAAGCTCTAAAAGTTCTGTTTGGCTTTCATTATAACAGTTACAAAAGCCATGAGATGTTACATGACATCTATATTTATTTAGATGTCCATGGTTACAGAGCAAACCTTTAGATTTCACACACAAATCACCTATCACTGAAAATGGCTAGTCTGACCTTGTGCATCTTTATTTTAATAAAACTGTTACAATAAAAAAAAAACATCACTCAGAATTATGGTTTTATTTTGTTCTCTCCAAAAACAGTTCTGCTGACAATGAAAGCATAAATAAATCTTTTAAACAGTAACTGCAAAGTTTTGGTTAGAATTATAATTTTTCCTTCCCTAGGTATAAACAAATTACTTGAGTTAGCTAAAAATTTCTTTCCTGAGCAAGCTTTACATATCACAATATTAAAACATTCCCCCAAAAAATCCCCATATGTATCAGCGTTGTTAATAAAAACAAAAAAACATAAAATTTAAAAATACTGCCAGCAAATTTTACCTTCTCTTCATATCACTGAGTCACAGATAACAGAATATTTTGAGTTGGAAGGAACCCACTAGAATCATCAAAGTCCAAGTCCTGGCCCTGCACAGGGCAGCCCCAAGAATCACACCATGTGCCTTATCAGTAGCTCTTTAAATTATATTAGTTATTACAAATAAACCAAAAGGTTTATAGTCTTTACATTCTAGAATTTATTGGTCATACATTATTCTTTTGCTATCTTCTCTATCTTGATACAAATTTCTAGCTTTCAGTTTAAAATTCGACTACTATTGAATGCAGTTTTTTGCTTAGATATATAATGACAAACTTATGAAAATAAGCACAGTACAACACATCATTTCAGCAGTCCAATCTTTAAAATATTTGAAAGAGTGGTAAGCCTCACAACTAGAATAACAATGGACAGAAATTCTTTATTACTATTTAGAGCAATTAAAAAAAAATTCAAGAAATAACTGCAATTTACAACTCATTACTTAGGCTGTTAAAATGATAAAGCCTTCCATGTCCATTGAAGTGACCCACCAATTTAAGCAAGCACAGCTTGACACCAGCTGTAATACATTCACTTGCCTAGCTTTGTGTATGATATCTACACATTAAAGCAAGTCCTGCATGTCATCATCCTACTTTATCACGCAACACTTGCCTCCACCACAAAGAGAACAAAGCATTTTATTTACTGCCTCACTAAACAAGGAACAAAAAGGTAAGAACTGTGAACAGCAATTTACTCCACCAACTGAGGGATCTTTACTCTTGCTCAAACTAGAGCCTCAACAAGCATCACCATTTTGTAGAAAAGAAGAGAAGACAATGATGAGATGAAGGAAAAACAAAAAATCAGAAGACTAATGAAATGCTTCTTTTTAGTGTTCACCTGTCATAAAAACCAGACAAGACAGCGAGAAGAGTTAAATTTTTAAAAATTTTTTTTGCTTATTTTTTTGTCTAAAAGCTCAAAAATTAAAAGGCAACATTTTGCCAACGTCTGCTAAAACATGCTGTCAACACGTCAATATTTATTGTTTGGAGTACAGCTATTTTTAGAAGAATTATATATAGGAGTGAGTTGAACTAGCTTGTTCACATTGTAGACTACTACTGAATACTTCTAGCAGTAGCTGTTGTCTTTCTTTTACGGCCAACTTAAAAAAAAATTAAGAGAACTACACTCTTGAGATCAGAGTACAGCTCTAGAAGTTGTTTAATGGCTGAGTGAATGCAACTACTATTTCAAGCAGTAACATGAATTGCAGAGGTCAGCAAGGGCTGAAGTGAAATGTTCACTTCAATTAGTTTCTAATACCTTAAGTTCAAAATGTTCTGACAACGAGCAACTTATGAATTCCATGAAATATCCATTATATACATGTCACAACAGATCATTAAAGTGACTCAAGGCTCTTCAGCTACTAAGAAGCAGCAGTCACACAATATCTGCAGAGATCTCTTTCTCCATGACAGCAGCTGTCAATCTGAGGGGCTTTTAATGTTGCACTGAAACATCATGTCCCCTTACAGATGAGGGTCTCTCTGGGACCATTTTGGGGAGGTGTGACAGAGCATGGATAGCAAACACTGAGGTGAGAAGAAAGCCTTTAGCTGGCATTCTCTAAGGGAAGCTCATCACTGCCCTTTAGCAAAGCAGCAGTTTTGGATACCTTTCTTTCTCCACTGAAAGACAGTGAACCTGCTGCCTCTCTGTATTCCTCATTCTCAGCTCTGTTTTGTGGGCATGCACAGAGGTACAACTGAGCAGGGATAGTCAAACCAAGGCAGTGTTTCTCAAACTGCAGCAAAAAGGTGCTCAGCAGCTTCAAAGAAAAAGGTTTGAAAACACTTGTTTTAGAAAAAGTTCGATATATGCTCTAATTACCTGCACCACAGTGAAGGTTTACAGCACACACCAGATTCAGGAGGAGATGCTTAAGCATATCAGGCACTAAAAATGGGGAAATAACACTCATAGGCATTGAATTTTTTGTTCAAAGTCTCTCTGCTGCCTGTGGGAATAGATCACCTTCATAAATTCATACTCCATTGCTATAAAGAAGTGGAGAGTAAATCAGCACTTACAGAGGTGCCATATTTAAAAGAGTGAGAGGAAAATACTGTGACTTTAAAACTTAATAAATACAGGGAAGAACATGATCCTGTTGAGATTGCAGTTTGGGTGAAGGAAAGAAGTTTGTAATCACAATGAAACATAGTTGCATAATCTATCAATTCTCATTTCCCTACCAAGACATGATACGATAGTTACCAGTCAGCTTAATTTTTGCCTGTCCCCAAACAGCATTCAAGACTACATCTTTAAAAAAAAAGAAAAAATTAATTACCCAAAGTGCACCTAACCACTCCATATTGAAATATTAGGAGGAGGGAAGGCATTAAAAAAACCAAATCACCAGTAGTGTTTAGTTTGAGGCACACTTAGTTTTTCTAATAAATACGCTAAGAGACACTGACTCCATTTCCACAGACCTAAGTGTATCAGCTTTTATGTACTGCACGAACAACTTTATTTTTACAGAAAACCCCAACCAACAACAACAAAAGCACCAAAACAAACATAAAAACCCCACCCCACCTTGCTTTTATTTACGTGTTGTGTCAAGCAAACTCTACATTACATAGTTCCATCAAATCTGGCTGTACTGTTAAAGCTTAGATCTAACACATTTACATGACACCTACATGGACAGCTGAAGACAGCTATCTGCTCATGTCTGGAAATGAGCCAGCACTGCCTCAGCCCCATCACATTGCCCACCACAGTATGGACTGCCTTTCAGAGAAGAAACCTCTTTTAACCTCTTCCAGACTTCCAACATACAGTATGATACAAATCTAAAATCCATGAATGACAGTAAAGACAGGTAAACTTTATATTCCATGCCTTTTCTAGTTTTCATCTGTCAGATTTAAACCCATAGGCAACCTTCTCTATCTACTGAAGATTAACACAGCTGCTTACACTCATTCCTCAAAAAAAAGAAGCAGCTGCCCTTATTTTCTCTTACAAAATGTGGCCAAGAGACAGGGCACCCATCTTTGATATTAGGTGTGTCCCCTACAAAGCAGAAGCTTTTTCCTTGGTTTTCTGAGAGTTCAAAAGCATACCTCCTACCTCCTATGGGAGACAATGCATGTATTAAAAATACATTATAGACAAACACAAATTGGATTACTATTCACCTTCCCTTTGTCACTGTTCCATTAAGCACAAAACAACTCAAAGTTCACAAGAGCAGAAAAAGATCAAACGTTAGTGTATGACTCAGCAGTTAGGATACACAATACATCTTCCAGATCTTATATTTTTAAAATAGATCTGCACATCACTTATTAAATCTTATCTCCAAGGCTTGCATAAAGGCATTCTAGTCAAAATTCATACATGCACTACAGCGAGACCACCATATACCAGATATAAATTTTCATTAAGAAAGTTCAGAAAAAATAATTCCATGCCAATCTGAACAACAATATGATTATTATAATCATATAAAAGTGTTTCATTGTCTGTTTTAAGCATATGAAAATGCTTTCATTTTTTGAAGAGCTGTAACTCTGTGCACTTAACATGCATTTTCTTTCTATAAGGCTCCAGATATTTCAACATTCCAACAGTCACACACAATATATATTTTTCTGAAGTATTTCTTTTTAATCAAAGTACTGTTTCTAAGTACAGGTGAATCAGGCTTCTCTACAATCCTTTCAACAACAGTGTCCAAATGGTTGCTCTTGTTTCAACATGAAATCAAAGCCATCTATCATTTTGTCTGCAACTCCAGCTAAGAGGTAGCTGAGCACTCTAAAAATAAAGCTAACAGATGTGTCTTGGGATCTAAATGGACATAATATCTTCGAAATTAAGCTAAACTGCTAACCTGCAAAAATGGCATATATGCAAGGAAAAAAACCTCAAAACATTAAAAGTTTCATGCTGGAACTCAGAATTTTTGAGCAAGGTGGGAAATTTAAGTTAAAAAGTCTTATAGTGCATGTTTGAAAGTGTTGCAACACGATCGCATGAATTCCTGAAAAAACGAGACATAAAACAAGTAGAGAAGAATCTGTCATTCAAGTCTCTCAGCCTTCTAGAAAGTTACCATCAAGCACAGTTCTCAGCTCTCTCCAGCAAACATGTATCAAAACAAAAACCAAAAAACAAAACAAAAACCAAAACAGTACCTCAACATCCAACATGTTTTATGACTGCATTACACAGCGCTTTAAAGCTTTCTTCCAGCTGTCTCTACTTTAAAACCATGTCTTTATCTCTTTGCTTAATAAAAGAAATATTTTTTTTCTAAACAGACCCTTTCTGTAATGACAGACAGTTTCAAATAAAAAACTGTTACTATTACTAAAGAGGCTCATTATAATCAAGGATGGACTAGAATATTTATAATCAGCATATGGTTTAGGATTCCAAAAATCTGAAACACTTACTTCTTACCATATTCAGGCTCAAAAATCAGCCTTGGTAGACACTGCTCCATATATAAGCCCTGAGCTACTGGAAAATGCTCAGACACAGATGATGACCCATTTTGATTGCTTCTATATACAAATGGCTTTGCTTTTCAATTTATTCCCAGGAAGGATGAAAGATAAAATTAAGGGGCTGTTTTATGTGACAGGGCAAGAGACTGAAAATATTAAAACTAAAAAGGATTTTTCTCTACTAGTAAAGTCATTCTACATGAAACTTCTTACAAAGTATTACTTTAGGACAACACTCATCATTAAGGAGCTATTTCCCATGGAAACTCTCTAATATCTAGGCAGAGAGCACATGTCAGAAGCTGAGAGAAGTTCAGAATTAATAAAAATTTTAGGTCACAAATTTACATATATTTATTAAGATGTTCCATCATTGGGCCACAGCAATCCACCATAAGAAGTTCATTCCAAGTATCACAAGCTATCCTGTATTAAACAAATCATCAGACACTCAGAGGAATGATCCACAGGTTTTGAACCTGTTCCAACACTGAACAGACCTCTAATGAATAAACAGATAGTAAACTTATGAGGAACCTATAGCTTACCAGAAGACAGCCTATAAATATGTTAGTGCTTTAGGAATCTATGAAATATGATAGATTTTAAGAATCAAACCCATCTGCCTCAATTGGTTTCTTTTCCCTTTCAATGTAAGATCACTACTATCAATTTTTTTATGAATACTGCCAGTACTTGAAAAGATTTGTGCCATGAAGCAACACTCTGAACTTTCCTGCAGATGGGACAGATGGCCATATAGGAGGAATACAAACCTGTGCAGAGCTTAAAGACATTAACTCACTTGTCACCCCAGAATAAAATAACATGTTTACCAGTTGAGTAGTGACAGGTATAGAAGAGAGGTACAATTCTCCTCCCACAAAAACTGGACCTCTTTTAGACCAATAGTATAAACAAAAAACTTTCTCCTTCCTAATTAAACTTCTTCCATTGTCTAGGCAAAGAAGTAAAATTTTTATAGTTAGAAGTAGAAAGAATAAGAGTCTAGCTAAATCGGCTAGACACAGGAAATTCCTAATATCTGACTTCCATTACTGGAAACATCATAGCTGGTAGACAATATATTCTTTTTGGACTAAATTGTACAGAATCTCTCGCTATAGCATGGAACTTGCTTGATAATTTTTCCTCCGGCTGTGAAGATCATCTAATCATAGGACATTCGAGGTTGCCCAAAACAGGGTCAGCAAGAGCAGCTTGCTCAGAGTATTAAGATGTAACAAATAGCACTGTCCTGTATTACCAGCAGAGACCAAAATTTACGGGGTAGCTGGGTGGCACAGAAGTGAAATTTCCTTCCCCACAAATTAGACAGTTTTTATAAAGCCCTTGTTCCTGAAGAGAGGCTTTCAAAGAAAGAGCACCTGTAACAAACTCAACTTGTATTTTCACTTGTGTTCTCAAGCTTGCTAAGTTTCCCAACTGCACATGGAAGTTGGGAAAGTTTGACAATCACAGCCTTCTCCTTTAATATGAACAAAAGGCAGAATCAGTTGAGGGTTAAAAGACCTCTCTAAGCATTTCTGCACAGACATTCAGTGGCTAGTGGCTGAACAAGATTTAACAAGTTAAGCATTTCCTTTTTTTACTGAAAAGCTGACTCTGCATGCCACTTTTACAAGTGCTGCTTGAACTACTTAAGTTCCCACATATTATCAAGATATAAATGACTTGTGATTTTCCCCCTTTTTTTTTTAAATTACTTGAAGGCCTGTTCCAAAACCACTATGTAGGGTGCAGTTTTGTTTTATAAGAACTTTTTGTAGAAAACCACTTATCTGGTACAGCTGATCTATCAGACAATCTACATGAACCTAAATGTGCCTGGAAGGTAAAAGATTCTCAATCCATGAACAGTTTCCATGTTGGAGAAATATATCCAGCAACTTATTTTTGATCACTCTGTAGCCATTACATCAGAACTGGCAACTGGGAGCTGCTGGACAAGCCAGTTCAATATAGTATTTAGCATAAATACAACCAGTAAAGTATCTTAAGTGTCAATCCCTCTTTCAGTTTTCAATAACCTACGCATCTACTAGGCAGGGCAGATACCAGACAAGAGCTACTCTGAAAGAAGTCTCCACACCCAAAAAGGGCCCTCATAAACTTGCTGGACTGGTCTAAGACAGCTTCCCTTCATACATCACCTTTCATTCATGATTTTTCAAACTTCTCATCCCCATGCTACAAGCCATTTTCATATTCAATCTATCCCTCTGTTGGACTGCTTCATTTGGTGTAAAGTAGCTCATTACATCAAACAGCCAGAAAATTACTCCAAAACCCAAAAATTACAACATTTATTTCAGCTACACAAAACTGAGAATACCTCACTGCAATGCATATTACTTTATTTGAGCAGTCACCTCTGATGAGAAAGAACAAAGTTCAAATTATTGGTCTGAAGCAAGTAAAGCAAGGAGTTTAAGCTGGTTCTGTGTGCTCAAGAGAAATAGTCTAACAGTGAATGACAGACATGTACAGATACATACATATATCGAGAGAAATACAGGTACATTTAGTGGGCACAGGGAAAACGGTTTCCATTCCCATCTCACAAAAAATGTATGGCTTCAATAAATTGCTTTTTACTGACAGAAGGGTTTTTTGCTTTTACATCTGCTATTGGAGAGCTCAAATTCACATTCATTTCATAGCCCACTCCTCACTTTCTTTCATTTTCTTGGGTAAATAATTCCAATCCCTTGAAAAACTCAGCCATATTCATCATATCAAATTCTTTACAATACAATTCATCTCTTTTAAACTAATTGACAGTTAATAATGTACTTTGAATAGCAGATAAGAATTAATGAATTTGTATACAATGGCAGTTCCTTCTCTGTTTTTTTGCCCACTTCTGATTATAGCTATAATTTGGATAACAGTACCTTATCAAACCATAATAATGCTCAAATTTTTTGTTACATTAATACTGTTAATTTAGAAAATCTTCAGAAATATAAATGGAAACTTATTTCCTGCTTCCAAAACACACTAATTTGCATATAGCAACAAGCAGTTTTATCTGTCATCCTGCTGTCCTTCCACAAAGCTTGCTTAGATTTCTCGGTGACCATTCCAATATTTGTGAATTTGATGAAATTGTTCTAAATCCTTAGTAAATAATTCTACTTTATTAATCAAATTCTACAGATGACTAATAAAAGATATTTGACAGCTCCTGTTCAATATTTAATAGAAAAAATTAAGTCTCTTAGAAGTTAATAATTCTTTTAATTCCTCTCAGAGACTTTTGTGATCCATGAAAATATTTTACCTTTCATATCATGGCTTTTTCATTTAACAGCCTGGTGTGAGAAACCTTCAATTACACCTTTTAAAAGTGTATGCAAATTAGAACTATATTAAAATTTAATCCACTATGCTACTATTGCAATCAAAACCCCTGGTAGATTAGTGAGGCACATTCGTCATTGCAGATGCAGTACCAACTGCTTGTGATTTTAGCTATTTCAGTGATTTCAGTTAGTACTACTGAGTCCACCATCAGTCTTTGTTGTCATCACATACCTCTGTCTACAGGCAGTTGTGATGATAAAGGATGAGAATTACATGTGCATATATTTTCATTAAGAGCACTCAACAATTTTCAGATCTGTTCCCTACACAAACTTTATGACACCACCTGCAGAGTATTTGTTGGAAACTCTCCTTCAGTAACTTAACTGAATCTATTGATCTATTGAAAATTTATTTTTCAAATTGGTGAAAACAAGAGACAAATGGGGAACAGACACTCTAGTAATACTTGCAGAAAATGAATACAGCTTACCACAGAGCAGAAAAAAAGAGGGTAAAGACAGTACAAAAGCCTTAGCTATATATAAAAAAAGCTTCAACAGAATTTAATGCCTTTTATTATATGCCAGAAACCTACACCTGGATTTAGACTAGATTCCTGTTTTCTAATAAGTTTTAAATGTCATACTGCTAGGGCATTTATAATATTTTACTTCTGCATGGAGTCAGCTGTCAGAAGACTAAATTCATGTCGCAACCATAGCACCTAACTGAAAAGTCAACCAATAAAACAGTATAAACTCATTGAAAATTATCCATTATTTCTTCTCTTTGCTAAGTGCTTTGCTAAAATGTAACTATATTTGTTTGTTATTCTGTAGATCTTTGTATGTACAAGGTAATTTATTACACCAAGAGACTAGCATAAGCAAGCTGTCAAGCTTCCCCCCAAAATACAGGCATGTATTTTAAGAAACATATACGTTTTTGACAACATTTTCAGTCCTTTAACTGACTAAAAAAAAAAAAAAAAAAAAATTTCAGAGAATTAGGAAAACCAATATAAATTTGTAATTATGCTAATTAAGTTTATATTCCCTGAAGTCTATAATTAGTTTTGCTGCCTCTCCGATGCAGTATTCGTTCAGCTTGTGCTGTAAGATGCAGTTCACAGCACTGCATATGTAGCTGAGTAGTTCAAAGAAGCTGCACGGCAGCTTCCATCCTCTAGGGAAGAGGTGGCTCTGCAACAAATATTATTTAGTTTGACTTCAGAAAGTCATCTGAAATAAGTACAACAGTCTAAGTTGTTCCACTCTTATCCCATATCATTCTTTCTTTGAAACCACACCTTGTAAACATGAAATATATAGCAATGTAATCTGTGTCAGACACCTAAAGATCCCTTCCAAAAAACTTAAAGAGACTGATTCACAGATGTACTGGAAGAGAGAACTCTTGTTGCAATCTGGCGCCTTGGTATCTTTTAGAATCCGGGACATAGTCCAAAATACCAAAAACCAGAAAAGAGGTATTATCACCCTTGCAGCAGTCAGAGGCTCCAAGGTGGTAGAAATAGCAGAGCGTGAGTTATAAAATGTGCCTCAGTCTCCAAGCAGCTAAATTAGAGTGCACTGAGATGCATCAGACACACAAGCAGGTGCTTATAAAAGGGCCCAATCCAAATGCAGCAGCAGTAACCTGATAAGACTTACATCATGATACCTTTTCTCAGCAGCCTAAAGCATATGAACAAAGGCAAAAAAATTCGTTTTCTTTCAAATGCTGTATTTCCCACACACAATAGAATTTCATATTTTAGTTCAATCCTCTGTCTGATAAGTATCACGCTTTTTTTTCCCCCCTTTCCTTCAAACTGCAGACTTCCAGATCTTGGTGAATGAGAAGTGAGTGTATATGCAAGTGGGCTGATAGCAATTTAAAAGTATTAAAAAACATAGAGGAAAAAAAACTAGAATAAGCAGGATTATGTGCATCATTTTCTGTGGAGAAGAAAAAACGGCCAAAAGCACAAGAGTGTGAGATAAAGCACATCCATCATGGAAAGCAACAAAAAAAGAACTATGAAAGAGCAAGTAAAGGAAAAAAAGTAGGATAGTATACATTAAAAGCAGAGGGAAAGAGATTTCATGATCAAATATAGGGTAAAAAAAAGACTGATGTGAAGGAAAATTTGTGAAATGTTAAGATTTAATATTAATTAATCAATATTGTACCCCAAATGGGTGTTCCTCCACTTGGAAACTGGCTGGCTGAATCCATCCAAATTTGCCAGAGGTGTAGAATTCTCAAAGACCCCTATAAAATGCTAAGTGCATGGAATCAAGATGCTGTGATTCTCCTCACTAAGGGAAAGGATTCAGAACGCATTAACACCCTGTTGGACATTAGACAATCCACAAAAGGAAGAGACTGTGCTAAAAAAAAATTCCATTAGAACTTACAACCACTCTCAAGATAAAAAAAAAAACTAAACCTGAACAAACCCACACAAAAAAAAAAAAAAAAAAAAAAAAAAAAAGAAAATTAAAAAAAAAAAAACAAAACAAAACAAAAAGGTAAAATCCAGGCTTCTACTGCTCAAGGAACCACTCTTTTAAAACACATCTTCCTCTTTCCTTTTACCAGGGGAAAAAACATGTTAATACTTGGTATAGTATTTACCACTAGGAGTAATAACAGGTGTTAAAAGGTCCTCTTGATATGTAAGTGTGCTGTACAAAGGGAGACAGTTTTATCTTCCTTTGGAAAATTAAAGCAAGAGAAGCAAACTGATTGCAAGGAAAAGCAGCAGTGAAAGAGCTGGATGGAAAGCAAAACCAAGCAACCCAAACCACCTTCCACCCACTACTTCAGTCTGCCTCAGAACCAGCAGCATCCAGTGAATAACATAACACATTTTGTGGAACTCAGTTAAAAAAGAACATACAGCATACAGTAATCAATGAGTAGAGCTTTTTAGAAAAGCTGTATCATTCTTCCAGTTTGTTTTATACCGATTACCACCTTCTTGAAATTACAAATATGGAGTTGATAGTCAAGATGAGCCACTATATTAGCTCAATACAAATGACCAGCAGCAACTCCTCAGCTTTTTAGAGAAAACCAGATTTTAGATCATGGTGTATATTAGCCACCTACACTTTTAAAGCATAGGCAAGTCAGTTTTTCATAACCAGAAGTGACATCTGCTTGCTTGCTGAAAATTAATCTTTGCTATTATTTAAGCAACGAGAAACTTCAGATAGTATTGCTCTGAATGCCTTCTCATGTGTTTGCTTATCTTCTACTGCTGGTACCAGAAAGGCAGCTAATTTAAATAAGTGAGTAAATTTCCTAGGTTCTACAAAAAAAGCATCTAGAATCCCTGATGATTAGATTTCACTGGCAAGCAAACTCCAATGCTTGGACACAACATAGTTGAACATACTTAAGTCAACTACCAAAGCTTTGTGAATCAAACACTTAAAATTCAAGGATAATAAGGCAGAACTACTTTAATGATCTTCAACACAGTTCTGCAGATAGAATATCACAAACTGGTTGCACAAATAGACCTTGAAATTTTTCACATTTCAGGAAGCACACCTTTCAACTTCAGACAATACCTACGATCTGCATGCCAAGAAGAAAAGGACTGCTGCCATATGGAATCAGTTAACAATTACTGCCAATAAACCAAGTGACTGCAGTGAAAGAACCACTTTTGATATTAATAAGCAGTGATTCATGTAAAGCGTCATATAGCTTTCCTTACTTATGGATTCATCATCCATAGATTTAAGATGAAAAAAGTCAGCTCATTACCATATGAAATGCTAGTTCAATGTAGCATATTTCAGCTGTTGGAGATGCAAACAAAAGGTCTTGGTGTTGAAATGTGTGGGACTTTTACCTAAAATCCTGATTCTAGCATACAAAGACATAGCATACCTGTGTCTGACAGAACAGATCGTAATGCAGCACCTTGCTCTACTCCACACTATCTATATGCCCCCTACGTATATCTATCCTTTTTTAAAAAAAGAAGCGATACCTCCTCAAGCTAAGAAAACAAATGTTTCAAACCGAGACTGCTGAAAAGGCTGGAAAATTCAAAGTAGAGCATTTAATCAGATTAAATGTCGCTGTGCCACAATTAGATGTCACTGTGTGCTCACTTTAATTCCGAGAGCACATGCAGCTCGAAGGGAAGTCATGGCACTGTGCCGCTCCAGGTGCAAGCGCGGGCAATGCGCACACCTGGCGCTACAGCCAGCCCTCGGCCGGCGCTCCGTGCTTCCCGTTTCTCCGGTCCGCGGGCACGCAGGAAGGCGTTCGGAGCGGGCTGCGAGAAGTTGGAACCTACGCGCCCCTCCTCGCCCCCGGCTATCCCCCGCGGTCTCCAAGCCCTCCTAACAATGGTAGCAGTGTTCCAGCGGGCAGCTCTGCCCTGGAACGGGACCGGATCCCCCCGCACTCCGCCCGCACCCCTGCCCTGGGCAGCGCCGGTGCCGCGGCGGGCGGGAGGGGAGGGGGCGCCTGTCCCCGCACCTGGCGGCGGTGACGTCACCCCGCCGCCCCTCGCCCGCCCTCCGGCGCGCCGACCCCGGCCCTGCTCCGCCGCACCTTCCCCGCCGGCCGAGCCGCGGGGCGCCCGGGAGCGGGAGAAGGACAGGGGAGCGCCGTGCTCCGGCACAAGTGCGGCCGCCTCCCCTCCTCCGCCTCGCAACACGCCCCCCTCATGCCCCTGCCGGCGGGGGCGGCGGGGGGACGGCGGAAAGCGGCTCCGCGGCGAGCTGCCCTCCTTCCCTCCATCACTCCCTCCCGCCGCCGCCCCCCGCGCGGGCGCGGACAAAGGGGAGGGGACCAACACCTGGCGAGCGCCGGTCCCTTTGTGGGGCAGGCGCGTCCCGCAGCCCCGCCGGCGATGGGGAGCGGGGAGCCGGGGCTGGTCCCTGCCGCCCGCCCCAGGGACCGCGAGGGAAGGGAGGTACGGGGGTGGGGGGCACTTACTCGCCTGCCCTCGCCGCGCACCTTCACGCCGCTCAGCCTCAGCCCCTCCCTCCGCGGCCGCCGGGGCGCTGGAAGTTCAGGCGGCGCCGGCCATTCCCAGCTGGCGGCTCCGTGTTTCGGGGGGCGGCGGCGGGCGCGGAGCGTCCCCGGCGGCTTCACAATAGACACCGGGCAGCGCGCGCGTGTCTCTGTGTGTGTGCGCGTGTGTGCGCGCGCGGGGGGCGGGGCCTCTCCCGGCGCGCCGAGCTGGGCGGGAGGGAGCGGGGGGGAAGCGCTGTTTACCCGGCGGCCGAACCCGGCCGCCCCCCCCCACCGCCCGATGCTCGGGCGGGTCCATGCGCCGCCGCCCCCCACCCCGCGGGCGGGCAGGTGGTACGGTCCGGCCCGCCGGGCTCCCGCTCCCCGGCGAGGGCGGGGCGGGGCCCCGCGGCTGTGACGTAACAGAAGCCGGGTGTGCCGGCGGCCAATCGGCGCGAGGGGGCGGAGCTCCCCGGGGCACGGCGCGGGGCCGGCGCGGTGGGAGCCCGGGGATGACAACGGGGGCTGCTGCGGGGTAGGGCTCCCCGCTCCGCTGCCCTCTGTCGAATAGACGACGAAGACGCTTTGTGTGCAGAAGAAGTGTACGTTTGGGAGCTCTCTCCGGGCTGTTAATATTTTCCCTTGCCGCCACGCAAAGTGCATGAGAGCGCCGGGGGGAACTTCCAAGCGCGGCGCCGCATTGCATGCTGGAGCTTGTAGTCCTTCTATGGAGTCCTGAAAGGTTAAGCACCCTCAACAGTCGAGTGGGATGTTCCCCTATCAAACTCCTGTATATCCCGTAACAGACCACAATTTATCCTTTGGAGTGTGTTTTCTGTTTTAACGAGCCACAATTTTAAGACGCAGCCCCACCCCGCCCGTTTAGCGGGGGACGGGACGCCTCGAGCCCTGCGGAGCTGCCAGGACCTGCCCGTCCCGTCATCCCCCGCGCCAAGATGTCGGCGGCCATCGCCGCGCTCGCCTCCTACGGCGGCTCCGACTCGGAGCCCGACTCGGAGCCAGAGACTGAGGGCGGCTCACAGCGCTCCGCCGCCGTGCTCGCCAGCCGCGATGCCGTGCTGCACCTCCGGGCGCCTCCCGCCGCGCCCCCGGCCCTGCCCGTCGATGCGGCCCCGGAAGTAGCCGTGAAGGTAGGCAGCCCTCCAGGGCCCGGGCCGCCCGCCTGCCCGGCGTTGTGTCCGCACCGCCGCCTCGGGACAATGCTGGGGACGGCCCTGGAGCAGCCCCAGGCTGGGGAAGTGGCGTGGAAGGGGCGCGGGGCCGGCAGGGGTGCCTGGCCGCCGCCTGGCCCTGTCCTGCCTTGCCTTGAGGTGTGGGGGCTGGAGCTGTGGAGGAAGGGCGTGTGTCGGGGAGCTCCCGTGGATTCCAGCTGCGGGGTTAAGTTTATTAAAGCGTGTTAGCTCCATCTCAAAGTGTGCCTTGATTACAGTTCCTTAGATACTTGTTTGCTGTTCCCAGTATAAGGTGTTTTCACGGGTGGTGGGGTGAAGTAAATACTTGATAGGGTGACTGCAACTGAATCCTGTTCAAAAGGGCAGCCTGAAAGCTGGTTGGTATTTCTGTTTCTTTATTGGTGGAGGAATCTTTATTTTCTAAGTTCAGTATCACATTGGCTCACTTTTGTGATACCAGCAAGGAAGGGGAGTGCATGCTGATTTAGCTTTGGGATTTTTTTGTACAGGCAACACATTTCTATCCAAAGGAGGCATCTTGCTGTGTTAACTGTCATTGTTACTGTCCTGCTGCCGAATGCTCAGAAAAGTTTCTTGCCTAGTGACTTTGTTGTCATTAGTTAATTAATATCCTATCAGAATTTGTCATATTTTTGTGTGGATGTTATATTGTATGTAGTGACTACATTTGTTTATCTCTTAGAGGCTTGGAAATCTGGCTTCTCAAGTTGCAGCGTCCAGTAGGCTGTCTTGTGCATATTTCAAAAGAAATACTAATTAACATCCATAATATTTAATGAGTGTTAGTGATTAGTGGCAAATAGCTCTGGATATGCTTTTTATCACCCTTAGGTCTGTAGCAACAGGTTTTCCCTTTGCCAAGCCAGCACAAAGGTTTATGTAGTTGCTCGGACTGATGTCAGGGAACTGATCTGGTGAAGTTATTTGTGCTCAGGTCCATTCCTTGATCTGGTTTGCTCAAATGCTATGCTGGTGCAGATAAATCTCCAGTGCAGAAACAAGCAGCTGGAGAAAAGAGTTAGGTGTCAGCAGCACATTCAGTTCAAAGCTGTTTGCCAGGCTGTGCTCTGGAAGGGCTATCCACCAGCACAGATGGACTGCCTCTACTAACTAAGATGGTGTGAGGCTTTTCAATATCAAGATGTTCGATTATAATGTTGTCTATAACATTTACTTGTGAACATAGATGAGTTGCATGTAACTTCAAATAGCAGCAATTTCAAGCTGAGACTTTCAGAACACAGCCTGCTGGAGCTTCTTTTAGCACCACAACCTACTCTGAGTAGCAACAGGTCATTTCTTTGTAGAATTACATCAGACTTTCTTTTCGGTCTTCTAGGGTTTGAGAAATAACTGCCAGTCTCATGTGCCACATGTTCTCAATACCCTCCATGTCTAAAAATGATAGTGTCCCACTGGTCAGCAGTGGAAGCTTGCCAGACACCCCTCAGGAATTTACCCTGATTCTTTAGAATTAAAAAGCCCTTGCTGAACAAATGTGAAAGACATGGTGTTTTGAGCGTAAGACACAAGTCCTCTCTAAGTATAGGCCTGGAAAAACTGAGTAAGTAGAAAGCAAAGTTACAGTTCAGTAATATCACTTCACTTGTGCAAATGCTGTTTTGACATGAATAAGAATCAGGAACTCTTAAGTGCATAGGTATTTATTGCACAAAGGACCAGGAATGGGTAACAAAAGCTGATGGTGAGGAGGGAGGTTAGAAGGGTTAGTCATACAATAAATATAAACCACCGATTGCATTTTTGGCAGTTGAGAGTGCAAAACTTAAATGGCTGGTGTTCTGCATTTTAACTGTTTTACTTGTTTTTTGTTCAGAATTTTGACCTGTTAGCTGATACAGATATTATGTATGCTTTCAACAGGAATGAGTCTTCACTCTCTTTAATAGCAGGTGTCATTGTTAGCCCATTCAGCTGACAGCATTTGGGCTACTGAAGTAAGCATATCAAATATAGCCCTAAGATGTAACTCCAATATGTATTTAATTTTTCTGTAGAAATCTGCTGAGTCCTTGTTTTGAAGTGCATCACAGTTACATAAAGTCATATTTCTGTGAAAATAATTATTCTGTAATTGGAAGCTGTACTAATGGTTGGCAACTGTGTTTTGAAAGTTTTAGGGCTGGCTTTTGTTACATCCTCTTGCAGTCTGCTTCTTGAAATAGGCCTATTGCTGGCAGTGATGTTAAATTGCTCGTAATAGATAACAGCTGTAATTACCGGTGACTCCAATGCAGTAATACTTCTACTCTCATTCTAAACTGAAGAGCCCACTGTAAGAAAGTTGCATGTTTCTGTTACTGTTTTTTTAGCCTTCACTAAAATCACGTGAGGGAAGACAATAGAGGATGAAATTTTGTGCTTCTGGTCGCTTCATCCAGAAAATGTTAGGTTGTAATTGCAGGACATTCAGAGAGGGACAGTGGGGCTGAAGAAAGGTTCTGCTTCTGTTTGAGGAAGTATTGAGGCCAAAAGAGACAGCTGAGGTGTAAAGTATGATAGATACGTACAAAATCATTAAATGATTTAACTCCCTTACAGAGAGGTAGTTAAATACTTGCTCTCTTCCATTACAGCAACCGTAAGCTGTCTAGTAGGAGTTAGATTCAAAGCAAATAAAAGAATTCAGTTCTTCATCCAATGTGTAGTAGAGCTTATTGTCATGCCAAGAAGTCCTGAGTATTGAGGAATTTTGCATTGTTACAAGGAGAATCTGGACAAGTATTTGAAGAGATCCATTGAAAGATGAGGTGTCAATAAATACACAGATTTCCTCAAGTCTCACCAAGACCTGGAAATATTTGGCTGTTGGGAGAGTCCAGAAGCATCATTATATATCCTTGCTCTGCTCTTACTCTCCCCTAGATGCCAAGTTTCTATAAGGTGGACTTTTGTTGGAACAGTGGACAGGTTAATCAAGATATTTTCTTTCTGCAAATACATCACCAAGCAGTAGGTAAGCATGACTGTGTTGTTAACAGAGGCCGTTCAAGAAAGGGAAGGGAGCCCAGAGACAAAGCCATTGCCAAACCCAATTATAATTAGTTTTCCTACAGTTTCTACTTCTATGATAAAAATCACCCTAACATTGCTGATAGTTTTACCTTTACTTTTGAATTATAAATGTAGAAGAAAATTCAGGAAATTGCATTTTCTGTGAAGAAATCACTTCACAGGAAACATTGCAGCTATGATCTTTGCTTCTGAGAGAACAATTACTGTTTGGTCTCTGTCCAGGGTGAGACTCAGATCGGAGTAGATTTTATGATACTTCTCTGCAGTAATGCCCTTCAGTGGTCTTGAGGAGAGGACATTTAACTAAAATAACTAGGCTGGCCAAGCCCCATACAGGAGCTGGAGGATCTGTGTTGCCTTAATGTGAGAAGGGATCAGAAGTGTCAGTTCCCTATGAATCTAGTTTACCTGTGGCACTATGCAGGTTTCCAGAAATGTTTTACGAAAGTGGAGGAAATAGGCTTCTGTCATACTTCTTGATGTTTTTTAAAATGTAATCCTGCCAGCTATGGAAAGAAGAATGATACAAAGTGGCACAGGACAATTCTGTAGCAGTGGTTGAACATTAGTAGACTTGGGAAATGTTACTTGTTAGAAATGTTTATGGTCTTTGACTTGGTGGGTTTTCCAGCTTTCTTTGACACAAAATGTCTTGTACAGAGTAGATGTTTAGAACTTGTCATCCTGGAAGAACCTGAGAATCTAGCCATAGTTCAACAAAATGATTTAGCTTATGCTTTTCTTGCTGGTTTATTTTTATTCTGTTGAAGTTAGTGAGGCAGTCATTTACCATTAAGAGTGTATGAATAGATAGAAAGAAGCTGATAACAGTCATGTATTAATGTTGGGGCTTCACTGCAAATGCTGTTTATCTCTTGGTAATAAATTTGAAAATCTTTAGAATGAGATAATGTGCATTTGACAGCCCAAGTGGTTTAGGCAAGAATTGATAAGTGACAAACTGCTTAAATCTCAGTGGCTCATGGGATGTGGTGTTAATTTACCACATTTTAATGTGATCGATAATTAAAACTAATTAAATGTTATGCAAAGCAGCCTTCCCTTTTTAGCTATTTGACTAACTACTAATGACTTTACCCAGGGAAATTGAATGTTGCAGATTTATTATCTGAAATGTCCAGGAAAAAAAGGGGGAAAAAAGCCCAAACATATAGACATCAAAATTCTCAGCTTGCTTGAGGTGAAGCTGGAAAACATAAGCCACATTATATTCTTTCTAAGGAACAGAATTACCATCCATTGTTGCAGTACACAGTACATGGTGCACTTTGGTCATATATTTAAGGCTTCGCTTTGCTGCCTGTTACAGGGATTTTGCCACTGTTTAATTAAAGAAATGTTTTTGTCTTGCATGCACATAAAGAAACTTCTAGCAAGCTTTTTTAACATTTTTTTGTATTATTTAACTATTTTTTATTCATTAAATCAAATGGTTTTCACAGAAAGTAACACTGTTGTTTTATGGCGTTTGGTTAGGAGTTTTTTTGAAGAAAGGGAGGACTGTGGAACCTTTTAAGGAGGAAAGTTAATCTGATTTACTGTATATGTAGTCTAAAATTCCTTCTATTTCCTGTCCTCTTTCTTATTGCTTTGAAGTGGCCAAGCTTTATGGTAGGACTGAAGGAGCGTGCCTTGGAAGGAACCAGACGTTTGGTGATCTCTGGGGAGTTACACTGAAACAACCCCTTGTCTTCACTTAGTGTCAAAAGCTTCTTTCTGTCTCAAGATAGATTCCTTAGGCAATGCTAATACTCCAGAGAACAGCCCTGTGTGCCATTCCCTTATAGTAGTGTGATTGTGTTTAGTTAAACAAAAGGTACAAAACGACAGCGTTTTACTATCAAAAGAATTTTTTAACCTCATTGAATCATCTCTGAACTGTAAAGCAGCCTGATATTGCAACTAAATAGACATCACTTCTATTAAAAAAACCCTAAACCAACACAGTAAGTAGTTTGGTGAAATGGCATCATCTGCCTCTTTTTGCCTTGTATCAGCAGTGTGTCTTGCTTCTCTCTGGACAGACATTCATTCAACCTGTCTACCAAACTTTGGTGTATCTATGGAGTGAGCATTTTCAGTTTTTGCTTGTCCTTACTTCTGCAAAGCTGTGTAGTCTGAATCTCTTCTGTGCTGAATTAGGTTGCTCAGTTTTTCTATTCAGGTCATATTTTCTTGGGCCTTCAATCCTGTTTTTTTTTTCTTTTGAACACTTTTCATTAGTGTGTGTCTTACTTGACATGTGGTGCCCAGTGTAGCCACTGTATTGCAGTTGGGTGCTTGTTACCATTGCTGAGAAAAGCAGAGAGGTGACACATACAGCTAAGTTTGCATCTTCTTTCTAATATGTTTTTCAAGATAGCTATATTCAGTAAAACATAACTTCTTAAAACCTTAATTCTTTGGTTCTAGGTTATATGGGGTGTATAGCCCTTTAAGGATATTACAGCATGCCATAAAGCCCATATTAATATGATTTCTGAGTTGCAGCAAACACTACCTGCTTCTCTGCCAGTCATACAGCTGAACTTTTTCTCCAGAGGAGCACTCTGTTTGAGAGCTTTCTGACCCCCCTTTTTATGGTTCCTGTGCCTTTGAGAGTAGAGGAAGTGATGTAGGGTAGTACTTAGCCCTTCACTGAAATCACAGATGCCTTCCTCTTTCAGCTTAACTACTGATCATCTCCCATCCCACTGAGCCACTTGTGTCACAGTTGGCACATAAGCTACATGATGGATTGCTCACCTTAGGCTTTTAGATAAATCATTCCTGTGACCAAAGGAAAAGCTACAGCACAGCAGAGAGGCGATCTCTTAGATTAGCTTATCTCAGTCTCAGCTCAGCCAGACTGCTGCTCCTGCGATCCCTCTTCTGTTAGCTAGAGCTATGGCAAATGCATCTGGAATGCTTGCAGTTAAGACTGTTGCCAGCATAAAGGGACAGTGTTGTGAGACCTGTATTACCTTTTCTTGCTTTCTGGGTCCTGGAAGGATGAGTTCTGCTGAAATGGTCTTCTGGCATTGCATGCAGTTGTACCCAGAGATCTTCACCATGTGCAGAGGTTGCTGATGAGTTCTTTTCTCTCATCCAGAAAAAAAAATAAGTAAAGCTGCAACCAAAATACCCCAATGCAGGTAGCTTGATAGTTGGTGAAATATGGGCTAGGTTAATATTTTTAATGTTTCTGCTACCTGCTAGAGTCTCATAATACTGTACAAAATGGCACTTATCAGGTGCTGACCAAAGGATAATTTGTCTATTGCAATTTGAACTCTTGCCATAGACCAACGTTTGGCAATATGTTGTGTCAATATATATATTCCTATCAAGATTTCATTTTTTAAAAATACTGAGAAAGTAAAGTGGGTAGTTGGATCACATTCAAATTATTACACAGTTTAAAGCAAAATGACGTAATGAAAAGATAACCATTATGTGCTTCAGCAGCCTGTTATGAGATTATCATTGGGTGCCCTAAAATATGAAAAACATGAATAAGACTGGAGGTCTTGAGGAGTGTAGCTCTGGTAAATATAACATGTGCTTCAATTTCAAGGCTCGGTGGTTTTCACACAGAAAGAATGTGCCTGTGGTGGTCTAGGAGTGAACATATTGTGTGGCTTTTGAGTGACTCAGCACTGTTCCACCAGCAGCGAAGTAGAACCAGAATTGCTATAATCCCCCAGCAGAGGATCAGCTTTTATGGCACAATCTGTTTCTTTTCTCAATTACCAAGCAGCATATAATAGAGCTTCACAGGAAGAAAAGCAAAGGAAAAATAGCAGAACTGAAAAATGCTTGGCATTTTTGCAAACCTGGATTTTTTTGCTTTTTCAGATTAAAGAGCAGGAAGAAAACTGTCCTAATTTCAAGTAAGATCATCACTGTTTAAATGTCACTAACCATTGATCAGATAAATTTTGCCTTATTATCAATTATATTAATTTTTATTTTTTCAAAATTTTGAGTTTTGTGGACAAGATGTGAAGTGTAGCTGAAAGAGTAAGCTGTATGATGTGATTGAAAAAGTTGTCTGTGGAAAATATCCTCATGGCATGGAGCAGTGCAAGGAATGTAAGTTTGTAGGTAACATAGGTTAGGAAGTGGTTTTGGTGTGTTCCTGTTCTAGATTTTCCTGTTCCTGTTGTAGATTTTTTGCTAGATGAAGGATTAGGCCTGTTGTGCTGTTTGCCGGCAGGTTCATGGTGTATGGAAGTCAGGGCTGTGAATGTACCAGTAGCTGTTGACATCCAAGCCCAGTGAATTGGAAAGGTTGTGTGATGAGGGAAATGAGGTCAGGCTGAGAACTGGTAGTGCTGAGGGTTCAGGTGAGATCAATGCAGTGGCTGGACCTGCCTGTTAAAATAATTGATAACATGGTGAGAGTAAAGCTTTCTGGTTGGACTTAACAATTCTACTAAGACAGTGGCCTTAGCAGAAAAACAATTAATGGGATTGCTGATGTCATGGGGTTTTTTGTTTTGTTTTTATTATTTTTGAGGTTTTTTAACCTGCTTTTATTTTTCGTTTGCTGAGCAGTTTTAATCAAATATAATCAGGTAACAAGCCAAAGATCTTTAGGTACTGTTTTTCTTTTCTGTGTTTTAAAAGTTCAGGTTTAAAAATCTTTTAAATCTTGTACGCGTGAGCAAATTTGACCTGCTGTTAAATTAGGGAGAAAAAAAGATTCTGGGCATAGCATGTCAGAGACTAGCTAACAATATTAAACAAGTTAAGAATATGCCATTTTGTTCTTTCAAGATACTATAATATAAAGCAAGACTGAGTTTATTTGAGATAATTTTTTATTAATGAAGCAACTGCTAAAATTTGATTCTCTGTTGTGCCACTTTCTTTTGTAAGTCAAAAATGCTTTGAGATGCTGTTATAGGTAAGCACTGACTAAGCAATGATGCTAAGATACCTTTTTCAATATGATTGCTAGGGATTTTGCCAGTATACTAGCACATCCTGGGTCCTTTTCAATTGCTGTTTTTTCTAGAATGAAGATACAGGAAGCAATGACTATAATAATTCTGCAAAATAACATTCTCCTTTATTAACAGGGGTCTTGATGAGGGGGGGTGGTTCTGTTGATGTGAAAGAGCCTTCGTAAAGCTCTGAAACCAGGTCTTTTTGGGCACTGCTACCTTGTCAGACATTTTCTTTCTTCTCTGTCTTCTATTTCAGCTGCATGTGCCCTTCTGTATTTTTCCCTGTGAGTTGCTTGAAGTTACTCTTTTGGTTAATCCCTCTTTCTTGTCCCTTCATCTGTCAAATTTTTGTCACAACAGACTTGCAAATGTGTTAAAGTACTAAAGCTGAATTACATTTATACCTTTCAGTATAAAAATGTACCTTTTGGAAATAATGGATTATTGGATTCTGTGAAAATCGTTGTTATACTTAATGTTTGTATGTAATGTTGATATGTAATTTTTTTTCTTTGCAACTGTCTTTCAGAATAGTTACTTGTAATTTCTGCCTTCTATCTTTTACAGAGTTCTAGCTTCTATACTTTTATATTAAATTCATGGCTGTTTTAACTGGTTCTTCTTTACAAGTCTGGTTTTCAAACATCCTAAAACAAAGCTTTCCTTCAGTTTTGATGCTGTTTTTAAAATGTGTGCATGAAATCTTTAAAAAGAAATAATTATTCACATGCAAAAATCACCAAGTGTTTTAGATGAGTTTCTCAGTGGCTGCCTGACATTGGTTTTGCAATCAATATTTTTTAAAAATAGAAATTTTGGCCAAGGTGCTCTTCTCTTTCATAATGCTGAAAGTGTCAACTTGAATTACAGCCCTAATTTGGACTGAAAGAAAGTAATGTCATGTATTTAAATGTTTTTGTGCATAATGGGTTATTAATATGTCTGTTTTATTTCAGGAAGATGTGGAAACAGGGGTCCACCTTGATCCTGCTATCAAGGAAGTTCAATACAATCCCACTTATGAAACTATGTTTGCACCTGAGGTAAGAAACCATTTTGGTTTTTAGAGCATTTTGGCTTAAAAGGCAGAGGTTGTATAAATTTTGTGTGAATTTACTATAAGACAACTTCTTTGGGTGTTTGCTGCATTTTAGAATATGGTTTGAGCAAACTAAAAAATAGATTTTACACAAGCATGTTGGTATTTTTAGTGCTTGAATTTTAATATTCTGCATAAAGCTTTTCTGAGAAGAATCTTAAAATGTTTATCAGAATTATAGCTACGAAAATTTAAAGTTCAGCTGGGAAAATAGCATTATAAAGATGTTGAGTTAAACATGAACAGCATTGAAGTGGTTGTTTACTATTTTCACATTTTTGCTATTTACTTATTGTGCTCATCAGGGCAGAATTAACATTTGTAAGATTTGCAGATATAAGACTTTTAAGAGGAGAATTTAACATTAAAATCAAAGTATTTTCAGTTTAATTATTCATATCAGTATTATGAATTTTAGTAACTTGAGCTATGCTAAATTTGTGTAGTGAGAAACCTTTTAAGACTGAATTTAGACTGCTTGGTGCCATGTGAACCACTTTCCATTTTGTTATAACTGACAGGCTATCTGAAATATAAAAATAGCTGTTCAAGCATTTAACTTTTAGGTTTTTTTTACTTAACTTTTTTAATACTGTTTAGTATTTAACTTCTTTGTACAGTTTGTCTTCTCTTCAATCAGGGGGTAGCCTTTTAGGTAGACAAATACTCAGTCTCAAATTTCTACATCAGTTATGCTTTATGTTTAGAAAACATTTTGAGGTACCACATAAATTGGCCTTTTTATAGTGAGTGTGCAATATATCAAAGCCATGACGTGTGTGAACAAAAGTACTGTTCTAACTTGCTTCAGTGCTGCTGTGTGTAAATGTTTTAGTTAGGGAAACCTAATGTGGGACAGCCTTGCATTTTGTCTTCTGAATGCTTGTACTGGTCCCATATTGAATGACAGTGTGTGTTGGTTCTGTCAAGTACCAACAAGTCAAGAAGTGGATATCAACCTGAGCTCTGTGCCAATAATACAGGCTAGAAAATTCAATCCTGGAATCAACTGTTCAGAACAACTGTGTGATTACTGTGTGAAATAACAGATGAAGAAGCTTATTCAGTAGTCGCAAAGAAGTGATTTTTATTACCATTTTTGAAAGACAGGTCTCTTTTTTTCCTGTGGCTTTTTTTTTTTCCTTTCCTGAAAAAGTACATACACAAAAATAACAAATTACTAATTCTACTCCACCTTGTTTTAACTTTTTTTTTTGAAGTTTGGACCAGAAAACCCATTTAGGACTCAGCAAATGGCTGCACCTAGAAACATGCTTTCTGGATATGCAGAACCAGCTCACATCAATGATTTCATGTTTGAACAACAAAGAAGAACATTTGCAACCTATGGTAAGTCCCTGACAGTGGAATTCACCTCCATCTTTATCATACCCAGGCTGGATAAATTATGACGGTTTTGACAGAACAATTAATAGGACTGTAACTTCTGTAAATTGCTTTTTATCAGAATTAATAAAATGAGAAAAGGCTTTTGAATAAGAATCTATATGAATAGAGATAGTATTTACTTGGGAAAACTCATTCTGTAATTCCCTTTTGAACTGGAATCCAGTGTATGATCTCCTAGCAAGCCCCTTTTAATTAATCTTTCCATTAGTTGCATCAAGTGTAGAAAACACTTGATCAAAATTTCACACTTCTCACATGACTAACTATAGATCTGTTATGCAAATAGATTCTTTCATGTGATTCTGCCTCAGAACTGTAAGGAGCCTTATGACTTGTCAGGTTCTTCAGTGGTTGCCTCTTGATACAAATGGAATCAATCAGATTTGCAGAGAATGGGAATGCATTACTAAAATAGTCTTAGCAAAGACAGACCCAAAGAATTGTGTTGGTAATCAGTGTAGTGACTGCTTTCTTGAATAACATTTTCCCTTATAAATTGTGGCACTTGAAAATTAAAATATTTGAATCTTGGGGAAGCTTGAGACTCAAGCAGACATTTTATGAATTGTAAGAAAAATGGATTTTTTTTTTTTATTATTTTTTTTTTAGATAGGAAAAATATGGAAAGACTGTGGATTCTAAACATTCTTTTGCACACATTTGAAAGAACAAAGCTGCCATGTGTTTACATATAATAATGGTTAATTTTTTCCTATGTTTCATTGTAAGCTTTCATTTCTGTTTTAAGATTGATTGCAAGTGCTTGTTCAAATGAAGTATTCTTTATATGCTTGAAATTCAGTTTTTAAGGCAAGATCTGATACTTCCTGTGTTAACTTAAAATGTCACAACGCTCAACTTTTTGCAAAACAGATTTTCATCTTTCTTTATTCATATTTACAGTCAAAATACTACTTCTTGCAAACTGTTTTGCCTGAAAAATCACCTTCCTAAATGAGTATCCTTAATTTCATTAGGGCTTTATGCATGCCTGAATTCACTTACTACATTCTGTGATGCATGAGATTGTGATTTTGTTGCTAACATCTTTGGTAGCTAGGTATTACAGTGGAAGAAAATGCCTAACATCAGAGACTGTCCCACACTCAATTTTTCTTTGTACTTGAGTTTTATTAGAAGCTTTCTTATAAATGTTAAAACTTGAAATATATTAATGACAGAGTTTTTCTCTTACATTGTTTTAGCTAATAGGTCTTTTTCACGGAGTTGTTAGGATATGGAATATAAGCAAAATGACCATATTAAGGAATGGATATCTAGTTTCATAGCATAATTTTAATTTACTTGACTGTAATTTTGATATTAGAACTTGGCAGACAATACAAGTAGGAGCCTCTATTCAAGACCTGAATAGACAGATTAGATTTTGTTCTGTGAAATTAAATGTAACATTTTGGGGGTCAAAATTAAATGTAACATTTTTGTGTGTAAAACAGATACTGGGAAAAAGTGCCATAGGCATATAGTGTTTCATTAGAGATTTTTTATTTGAAAAGTTTTATTTGGGGAAAGATAAAGCTATCAAGTCTACTCAAAACTACTTCTGTTGGTTATGTCATCACTGTATAGCAGCTGTCTTGAAAGCTGTATTAAAAGTGCATATAAAAGTGTATTTTTAAACCTTGTGCCACTGGCAACTGTGCAGCTATCGTTCAGCTTTTTAGAAATGTTCAGTAGGTAATGATCTGGATACAGTGACAATGGAACTATGAAAAGGCAATACAGGCAATTTAAATGGCAAGAACAAACCAGCACTGGGAAGCTGAAGTTCAGACTAGAAGATGCAGTAAGTGAGCATGATATTCTGGCTCAGTAGAAGATCTGTTAAAAACAGAACTCCTTTAAGTTGTCGGAAAGTTATCTATTAACATTTTCAATGTTCTTTTTTCCATTTGGAAGGATGTAATAAATATCTTCTCAGAAAACACCAAGTATATAAATGCAACTAAAATTGATAGGCATAAACCCAAGCCATATATCTTTTTCAGGACTGAGTCATAACCTATTAGAAGAACAGGAGCAAACCTCTCTTTTAAGAGCTGCAGATCTTGAGACTTCTGGTCTGTTACTCTGTTCAGCACCATTGCACTAAGGCAGGAGATCTCGATGAAATCTGCAATAGCTGGCAAGTAGATAAGCAGTGACTAAATGAAGGATGAGGGTAGTAAATGAGATAATGTATCCAAAACAGCTCAACTGTCTCAAAGTCTCTCACAAAAAAAAAAAAGACAGCTCTATAATATGTATAATCCTGAAAGTTAATACATATTCATTGAGAAACCTGTATATTAATCACAAACAAAACCCAAGTATTTTTTTACCAACTAGTCTTTACTTCTTGTGCTAAATATTTACTCTTAAAGGTACATTTTTTTTGTGATGCTGGGATAGCTGAGAACATCCATGCAATTATTGACTGAAGGTCCTTCCAGCCCTTTATTCTATTAGACAAGAGGCCAGCAATGGGCATCTAGGGAGGAGTAGAAGAAGTGGCAAGAAAAAAATTATACATCTGAATACTTCTTTTCAATATGCAGTCTGTCAACCAAGGGAAATGCTTATATATTTATTAATTTTCAGACAGCTTGTTGGGGGTTTTCTGTTTTTTCTTTTTGATAAGCTTTTCCAGCTGCTTCCTGAACCTGTGTAATTTTTCTTTGTACAGTAACCTCTTTCAGGCAGCTCTGCAGCTTAGCAGCTCCTTGTGTGAGGAAGCATCTCTGTTTTGAACTTGGGGAACTTAACAGCTTTCTAGTTTGGCTTCATATCCCCTAGTCTCTTATGCAAGAAAACGAAATGATTATTTCTTATTCATCATTTCTGTGTGATTTTTTATTTTATAGATCTTGGCCATAGCTTCTTTTCAGCCTCCTTTTTTTTTTTTTTCCACCTGGATAGATCTGATCAATCTTCTTGTTCCTCAGTTGCAGCCTTTTCATGCCTGTGGCTGTCCCTGTCTCTCTTCTGTATCTCTTTTAGTTCCACTGTATTGCTCCTAAGATGGAAAGTAAAACTTTCCATGTAGCAGTGGCTACATGTTAATCTCACTGTGAATTTGTTCTGTGAGCAACTTGCTCAAAGCTACTTGCTCCATTTTTCCAGATCATTTATCAATATGTTGAATGTCATGGGCCTGAGCTTAAATCCACCAGCAACTTTCCTGTGCTGTGCAAACCAACCATTTATTCTTGACAGTGTTTTAATAACTTTTCTTCAGTTGGCCATGTAAGGACCTGTAGGTTTTTTAAAGTGTCTTTGAGGCACCCTGTAATCAGTCTAACTTGGTTTTGTAAAGGCATCCAAGATCAACTGAGCTTTGTTCAATCGCAGGATTGTCACCTCAGAAATATTCTGGAGGTTTTGTCATTGTAATTTACCTGTAGAGGAAACTGTAGTGTCTGCTCTCCTGCAATATATAATGCTCATCCAAGTGCATACCCATTTTCTTTATTGTGGTTTCTACTCCTTGAATCTTCTAACTGTACAAATGTCTGGCAGATTGATCTTCGTATCGCCTGAAACGTCTTTTGAAATACAGCATTGTATTTGATACATTCCTTTTCTGTCATATTGAGGTGATATTAGGTGAGAGTATCTGCACTGTGATTTGACTTTAGATCTCTTGGGTGACTGCCTCTGATCCTGGTGTTTTGTTACCACTTATTTGACTCTTTAGTTTCCTGGCATTTCACTTTGAGGTAGATACAGCATCATGTTGCCCATAAAGAAAATTCTGGCACAGGAGTCTACCCAAGCTCCACCATAATCAGCATGTGTTTAATACAACCTCACAGGTGCTCTTTTCAGTTCTTCATCATCTGTTGGCCTACACATTGTCGGGTACACTTTCTGTCCCTGCCAGTTTTGACAAAGGACAAGTGTTTTATATCTCATAAGATTTCCCTCGCCTTTGGGGGCAGGCTGCCTTAGTGTAGTATTTACTTAGTCTGCTGGAGTTTAGTCTTTGTGTTTTCCACATCTGGATGCAGCTTCAACTCTTTGAAGAATTATTTCTATTAGTTTCTCTTTACTTACTATTCAGCTGTGCTCACATCCTTCTGGTTGCTTTAAAGTAGTCTTTTATTAGCTGGCAGGCATTAGTTTTTTTTCTCCTATATGGAGTCTTTGAAGTGCCCCTGCATTTGAAAAAGGCTTTACCCTTTGGTGCTCACTTTCTGTCCTTTTAAAAATCTTTTCTTAATATAGCCCTCCTGTTTTGAGATTGAAATCATTGTCGTAAATGTTTTATATCTTCTTTTGCTTTGTCAACAATGTTAGTTTTATACCCCATTAGGGTCTTTGTTAAAATGTGTGTCCTTAGAAAGAATATCTTAAAATCAAGTTTCTTGCACTGCTAAACTGGCTTTTTATTTAATGTGAATCTCTAGCGTGACTGCTTAATGGTACAAGTACATTGTGTAAAAATCACCCCATCTTGGTGTGAGATTTGTGCAGTCTGCTACAAGGAGATGACTAAAATATGTCATTATTACTGTGCTTCTTTCCCTGGCACCATCTCTGTTATCATTTCATGGTTACTGCATTTTCTGTCTTAATGGTCACTCTGGGAGCTCTGGCAACTGTACTCACCACTACTTAGACCTGGAGTTTCAGTCCACAGGATCATTTAATGCTAATTAACACTATTAACTTGTTAATCTGATTTATTTTTAAGCTTTCTATGGCATAGAGTACATTTTTCCCCACTGGCGTGACTATCTTATTTCTGTATTCTTTCTACCTGGTAAAGCATCTATCCAATTACATCAGAACTGTTCTACCAATTATGTTAGTTTATTATTTTAAAACAAGAAATTTCAATGTTACTGTGTATTATTTTTAGCTTCTGTCATTTTGCATGTGTGCTTCGGTTTTCCATTTCCCTGCCTTCAGTTTAAATAGGATTCTGTGATTCTTACTGTCCCTGTTACCTGAGATTTCAGATTTCTGTGCTACCTTTTCCTTGAGGATATGGGTTTCTAAAGATTGTGTCATTGCAAATAGCTTACTTTTTAAAGTACTTTTAAGTATTGTGTTCCTTTATGTATTCTTTAAGTGTCCCAGCTATTTTATAAAAAAGTACTCTTTCAAGCTTCTCAGTGCCACCTACCCATCTCAATAAGGTTCCCTTTATTCCAGAAGTTTGGAGAAGTGAAGTTGTCACAGGCACTGGAGATGTTTTCCACATTTGGGTTAAAATCTGCAGCAGCTGAGAGAGGTGTTTAGCTTGGAAAAAAAGGAGTCCTAGGGGGGAGACCTTATTGCCCTCAGAGCTACCTGAAAGGAGTATGCTGATAGTATAATCCATAAATAACATTGAATAAAATAGTCTAAGTAGGCATTTTATGATCTTGTGAAAGGTCCTCTCCCAGTTTAATGGAAAGCCATTAATAATTGTTCTGTGGGAGTTTTTTAATTGGTAACCAGTTTTGCATCTGCAGTCATAGGTAATCTTCCCTAGTTTGTTTCCATTGACATAAGGCAGTCTTCTTATTTTAATTTCAACTATCAAATGAAGGCTGTCTCTCTAGAAAATAAAATTCCCCTTCACATTATGATTTAAACTGCTTAACTAGCATTATTTTTTCAATGTTGTATTCCTTGGAGCACGTCAAAAAAGACCAGGAAGTTCTAACATACAGCACACTTTTGTTCTTCTGTATCTATGCTCTTAGCTGAAGGAGTCTCTTTTCTTGAAAAACCCTTTTTGAGTATTGATTAAAAAGTCAATATATGAGCACATATACATTTTCAGAAGCAGAATTCCAGATTATATTTTACAGGCTGCACACAAACTGTTCATGAATATTTTAGTCATTTCATAGCTATTTGAGCATCAATGCTCATCCTAAAAGTGGACTGCTTCATTCATGCAACATTTGGTATTTTTAAATCTCTTCTTCACAAGATATTAATGTCTTATTTAATAAGAAATAGTCTTCTCTCCATGAATCTCAAAGCTCTTTATGAGTACTCAGTAACTTGGTTATAGCAGGATTATGTCATCACTAACACTGATACTTTAAGAACCTAAAATAACTGACTTGGAAATAACACTTGTGGGGTTTTTTTTAATCTACTCATGTTACATGCAACACCTACAGTCACTATTACCTGTTAACAATGGTAGGCACTTTATTCTCTGATTACTTTGATTCTGCAGAGATGCCAGTGCAGAGTGGGTTAGTACAGCTGTATTTTTCTTCATACCTGAGCTGCCTTGGGTCTCTATGTGCTGCTTTGCACAGTGCAGTGTAAACAGGCTTTAATAAGCTGTCTTTTTGGAATGCACATCAAAGTCTAATTATTTAACCAACCATTTTCAGGTGCACTGAAATTATGGATGTAGGTGGAATTGTATCTTTCATTGCTAAAATGTTGCTGGAAATACCTGCCTCCTAACTAAAACTGAAGGAGACACAGAAGTCAGGGCACATTATGTGGGATACCAGCTGAGTAGGATAAAAGCAAGCTGTCTTTTGCAGCTGCGTTTAGGAGTCCTAGCCAGAAAAAAAAATATTCCCTTTCACATATCCACTAGAAAGTAGAAATTGTTCAGAGCTTTTCTCTGAGAATGGTGCTGGACCAAATTCAACTCAACTATAAGAAGCCTCCACTTCCACGGGAAGCTGTGCTTGGCCCAGGGGCCCTATTCATGGGAATACTGTCCCTCTTTTACAAGTACCAAGCAAATAGAGTCCCGGAGATGGTGTCAATACAGTTGGAGGACAAGTAGACCACTGTATTGATTTTGACAGAAATCCAAAGTAATATCTCTCTACTGTTAATAGAAACCTTACAGCTTGGAAGAGAACTCATTGAAATAGTGGCTTAGTAAAAGCAGGCAGCTAAATTAGGGGAATTGCAGTGATTGCAGTGTTGGCTCAGTTTAGTTGTCCATAGAAGTAAATCCTACTAGGAGTCTAGAATAAATTATTGTTTAACCTAGATATAGTGAGGAGGTATATTTTGTAAGATGACACTGGCAGATATTTCTCTCTGTATGTATTATATTCATGGATCATCTGGACATACATTGTTCCACAGCTAGATCTTACCATGCTGAAACTACAGGGCTGGTCAGCAGGTTAATTGCTCTATTTGGATGGGAATACATACTATGTTCTTGGAATGGCTCTTCTACAAATTACAATGGTATTTTTTTTTTCCCAGCATCTAAAAAGAAATTAACTGGACCATGTTCAAGGAGAGCAGTCTTTCTGAAAAATGTTTGGGGAGATGATCTCCTTTGGCTGTGGGAATGATGTTGATAGCTTCTTAACTTGTATGCATTTGTATATGTCTTTATGAGCCATTGGTCTCCAGAATGGACTGTTTAATCTCCCCCTGCTCACAATTGTCTCTCTGAATCAACAAAAATACAGGAATTGGATTGTATGCTGTAGGATTTAATTCGTCATGTGTGTGTGATTACTCTTACTTGTAGTTTAATATCTTTCTTTCTCTTTTTTTCCCCTTCCTTAATACAGAGAAATTCTTATTGAGTCCTCAAGAGACATTTTGTCACTTTAATATTTAATAAAAATTGGTATTATGTCCACCAGGGTGCAGTCTTCCCCCAAAAAAAAAAAAAAAAACCATGGTGGTCAGTATGTGTTCAGTGCACCACCTGTTCCTTGGAAACCAAATTAATTTATTTGTCTATCTTATAAGATCATGCTATCCACTTAAGGAGAAATGGAGAAAAAGAGTTGGATATATGTATTAAATTTGTAAATATTCTGAATAGCTGTGAAATGTTGGTTCATTTTCTAAATTATTTATGTGAGTAAGTGCACAGATTTTGTGGTTGGGGTTGTTTTGTTTTTATTGAGGCTCAATAGCTGTTGTCAGGAAATGAAGATGTGAATACTTAATTAATTTAAAAATTATAGGCCATGGCTGCATCTACATTAGTTAAAGCAACTCCTTTCAAGTTGAAGCTTTCCCAGTTCTGGCAGGAGGAGGATTGAGTAATTTTTGCTATGGGAGGCAGAATACACAAAGCCCTAGAAAATGTAATTTGATTTGTATTTTCACCCACCTCTGTCCTCTGCCTTCCATCTGCTGCCACCCCAGGACTGCCAAAGATGAGTAGCACTGTCTTTGACCCAGCAGAAGTAGTGAGTAGAGCAGAAGGCTGCTCCTGAAGCCAGAGGGCAGCCACTGGCTGGTTTCCACGTGACTTACTGGCTTTGCAAATCAAGGAGCAGTGCCCTGCACTAAAGCAGCATCCATTTAACATCCTGTGTCTCTGACATAAGATTTTGAGCTAGTCTTTTCCTTATGCCATGTTCCTACAAGAAGAGGTTGCTATGGCATTTCAAAATCAAATGTTTCCATTGCAGCAAACTGGCCTGAATTCAGCATTGACCTCACATGCAGCAGGGGCATCCTGGGGTCCTTTCCCACCAGATTTGGTGACTGATTGCTTGTGATTACCCACCCTTTGTTCCTGATGTTGTTAACTGTTGCCTATTACATTTATTTGTTTCTCTGTGTTGTGCAAATCTAAACATTCTGATAGCAATATGTACTCAAGGGTCTCATGGTACTACTTCATAGTAATCTTTATATTCAGACCAAGTGAAAAGTTAATGGGATTCCAAAGTTTAAATCCTCCATCATCCCCAGAGTTCAGAGTCAACAGGAAAGAATTTGCAGAGGGACAGAGTAGTAAAAGCTGTACAAAACTGAAAAGCTTGAAATAACAATATTTTTTTTCCTCTTGTTCCAGGTTATGCATTAGATCCCTCTGTAGATAACCCTGAAGCTGCTACCAAATATATTGGTTCTGTAGAAGAAGCTGAAAAAAATCAAGGTAATTAATTCAGAATCTTCTATAAATTACTTGCATCTCTTAACTGTTTCCATTTCTTCTTTACTAAGAAATGGAATAGGTATTAGCAAAGGAAGATATTATGGGAGACTTATGTATGTCAAAAAACACAATAAAGAAGAGATGTGTTGCAATTTTAATGTAGGGGTGGAAGAGAGATATTGGAGTATTTTATTTTCTTGAAAGTATCAAATGTTTCAAGTTGTCATGACAAATTTCAGAATAGGATTTGCAGTGTGCTATTGCATGAATACAATTTATCTGTACAATTTGAAGCAGATTTTTGGTCCTCCTAAATTCTGTCTTAGCTAACATTGTCGTGCGTCTGTATTAGGATACCTGTATGTTGAGCTAATCACTCATAATCACCCATAACTGCTCCTCAGGAGCAAACTGTGCTACTTCTGGCACTCCTGTTGGGAGCTGCATGTTATCTCTGCTTAGCAAAGTTAAGCTCTTTGGGCTATTTGGAAAAGAAAAACCACTGGAAGGTTGCCAAAAAATGGTAGCAGTGTGGCGTGCCACTGGGAGGATTGACTACCAGAGGCATGGGGTTTGTAATTAATACTTTGATACGAGATATTTGACACTCACAGGGATTGTTCACATTGGAAAATTGTACCTGTGGAAATGTTATGGTTATGCTTTCCCTTGCATGTCTTTTTCAAATATCCTATTCACATGGGTATACAAAGGATCTTTATTTCTGTGTCCTCTTCCTCAGAATATATCCAAGCTTATTTCACTCTTTCCTTCCGAAGAAGGAAATTACTAAGATTAGGCCATTTAAAAGAATTTTTGAAAACCCTTTTCATAATGGAGTTTTGTACTTCATTTTAAGACAACCCTTGATTAATGTGCGATTCCTTCTGATCACTACTTAACTTTTTACATTGCCTATTTTCCCTTGTTTGTCTAAAGATTCTTTTGTCTCTTTTGCACTAGATGAGTATTTCTGCTGCTGCAGAAAAACATTGTTTGAAAATTGAACATAATCGTATATACAAGTATGAAAAATTTAAGATATGTTAAAATAATTACCTACAGGGGTTTTTCTCCTCCCATATCTTTATTGTGTAGTGGCTTTGTTACATGAAGTTCTGAGGGTGCAATATTTATGAAAGGCTAGTATTTCTGTGAAAGAACAAGATAGTGGTTGGAGGGAGATGACTCTGTCAATAGTGACAGACTCTTTTTAAGAGGGCCTGTAGCAATAGGACACGGGTAATGATTTTAAGCTAAAAGAGGATAGATTCAAACTAAGTTATAAGGAAGAAATTTTTTATGATGTGGTTGGTGAAATACTAAAACAAGTTGCCCAGACAGGTAGTGGGTGCCCCATCCCTGGAAACGTTACAATTCAGGTTAGAGAGGACTCTGAGCAGCCTGATATAGTTGAAGATGTTACTGCTCATTCCAAGGTGGTTGGAGTAGGTGACCTTTAAAGGTCACTTTTAACCCAAAGCATTCTGTAATTCTATGATTTTTTTCTAAATTAAAATATACAGTTGTGGCTGGGGTTTTGGGACACTTCTCTTATTTTCATTTTAGGGCTGTTTTTTTCAAACCAAGAGGGCTCTGAGGGATCAGAAGCAAAGAAGACTTTACTTTCAAAAGCTACACTAAAGCATTAAAATTGTTGTATTCATACAGTCTGCTGACTTACTGTTAAAAATTTATGGTACATGCATGGTTAAATATTCTAACAAGCAAGGAAACACAGTTGAAGTGGTTACTCTGTTACTGTGCATAGTTAGCAGTGTTCATAGTTGGAAAAAAGACAAATGCTTTGGCAAATTTTACTCAAATACTTTTTCTATATTGTCCTTTATACTGAAAGGAGCGGTGGTGGTGGCTTTTTCTTTTAATATGATTATTGTGCAACCTCTGATGTATTCTGTGTTAGCAGTTATTCAGTGTATTGCTTCCTTCTTCAGGTTTAACAGTGTTTGAAACAGGACAAAGGAAAATTGAAAAAAGGAAGAAATTCAAGGAGAATGATGCATCTAATATTGATGGTTTTCTGGGACCATGGGCAAAGTATGTTGATGAAAAAGAAGTAGCCAAACCATCAGAAGTAAGTACTGCTTTAACAAAATGGAGACAAATTGTCAGTACGTGGCAGTGGTTTCAACAGAGATTCAGTTGCACTAGTGCTTGTCCAAACAGGAGATCCGTGCTATGCTTTGGGGTAATAGAAGCATTTTGAGATATTCCAGATATTCTGCTTTCAATTATATGGAACACTTTTTGGAAATAAAATTCAATCTGTGTGTAGAGTCTGATTAAAAGAAACAGCTTGGGAAGAAAATTGAAAGTAAAAATTTTTGAAAAAAACTGGCAAATGAAAGCCCCCAATATCACATACACAAATACACACACTCTGGACCATCCAACCAACAGATATCCTTCTTGTCCAGTCAGTGCTTAGCTTTAATCTGTGAATCAAAAGATAATTGTTTGTTTCAGTGTACATAGCTTTCCAAGCCTTTACGGTTTTGATAGGGGTATTCTCTTTATTTATGCTTAGAAATATTTCTAATCTCATTTAGCAAATAAATATGTTCTTAATAATGAGTAAACAGTAGTACAGGTCTGCATATGTGATTCTGAATGCTGATTTTTTAAGAGATCATGTTTTATTTTTTTCCAGGAAGAGCAGAAGGAGTTGGATGAAATAACAGCTAAGAGGCAGAAGAGAGGAAAACTGGAAGATGATAAACCTGGAGAGGAGAAGACTATATTACATGGTAATGGCACCTTCCTGGCTGTTCTCATTTTCTAGCTCACTGTGTTTTCTTGCCTGCTGTGTTAATTAGTAAGGATGGCAGACAGCCTCAGCACCTTGAAGTTTCTGTGTTGGAGATAACAGCACTCACAGGCAAAAGCATAAAGGACAGGGGGAAAGAGATAAACTTGGACTAATTCTGCTTTACACTGTGAAGTGCAGTGTGGAATTGTCGTTTTTCAGGGTACTGGTTTGATTTATTTATTTTTTATGTTACTAGAGGCACGTATCTCTTTCCTGTTACACAGAGCAAACGTATCAAAATTATGAGTTTGGCTTAGTTTCAGCTTCAGAATTACTGTAGTTTTATGTGTCAGTATTTTCATCAGCAGGTAGTGCTCTGAATTATGGCTTATGAACAATTTAGAAAATCACTTGAACTTTTACACTTCCTCAATTTTTTATGTAAATGTTCTTACTGTCATACTATGAATAATTGTGTATCAATTAATTACCCACATAAGCCTGTAGTATGTGGTACCTTCAAAGAAAATGGTTTGGTAATTAAGTAAAATTCAGTAATTTTTTAAAACTGTTCCTTCAGCTGTCTGCATACAGAACAGCCTTGTGTTGCACTGCTTGGTGGAGATAGTTTGGTAGACAGGGTCTCTCTTTGTGTACCAGTTTCTATAGCCAGGCTCACACACACGAGCTGTGAGCATCCTTTCTAATGTGTGTTAAGGAAGAAGAGATAAGTGTTGCTGACATGAGAACATTGTTCTGTTTATGTTATTTATTTTATTTATGTTTATTTTATGGTATTTATTGAACAGCAGTAAGCATAACAAATGTGAAATTTTAGCCACTGAGCCTCCTACTGACTAATGACTTTGTATCCAAATTTTCGTGCTCTCTACCTGAAATTTCACAGTGAAGGACCTTGCCATATAAACTATGATCTTCTCTCATGCTAACGTTCCAGAAATACTCCATTTTGAAGATGTGTGTAAGCATGGATACTTACAAGAATACAACCAAAACTGCCATAACAACATTCTAGAAACTGAGAAATTAATTTAGTCAGTGCACAGTTTATTGTCATGGCTACCCAAGATACGGCTACTCTGAAATAATCCATTTTCATGCACAATGCACCTCTGTGTTTCTGACTGTCCAATCACTTCTTAAATCTAGTTAAAAAGCAGCTGTTGGCTGCTGCTGACCAATATTGGCTCATGCTGGCCAAATGAAGCTTTTTTTCCTTGATTTGTAATTCTGTTGATGTGACTGACACAGCACAGAGCTGGCCAGAATGTGAGTTGCAAGCAAATGTCAGGGTTAGAGTTACACTGTTTAATCTATGTGGTGTTAGTGTAAGCAAAGTCTTTTTGGTCAGGGGAACTCTCTTGCTGTTTGATGATGAGTAAAATGGATAGGAAAAAGATTATGTTGACGTTTGGATTGTAAGATTCCAAGCAGACTTTGCTGAAATGACTTAATTTGAATTTAATTGGTGTGAATTAAGATTCCGCATCTGTATGAAGAAGCTGTTTTTTCTTATACCCCCTCTCTCACCTCTCCCTCTACAGCAGAGCAGCTATGTTGAGAAAACTGTAATTGTGTGAGTTGTTAAGCCTTTCAAAGATCATAACCTCTTAAAAATATGGATTCTTAGAATTCTGTGTTTACCTTTTCAGTTAAAGAAATGTATGACTACCAGGGGAGATCTTATCTTCATGTCCCTCAAGATGTTGGAGTTAATCTGCGTTCTACAGTACCACCTGAGAAGTGCTATCTTCCAAAGAAACAAATCCATGTGTGGTCTGGGCATACAAAGGTAGGAATGTTTGTGAGCATAAACATACAGCATAACAACCCATTTAATTTTCTGTCTGAGGCTAGTAATCTCTATGAAACTGAAGAATCAGTAGAAGGGTGTAGAAGGATTACATACTCTGCATGTAATTAGTTGAATTACATGCTCACACAAGGCGTTTGCCTGCTCAGTTGGAGTTGTCTAGCTCATATACTTTTGTGTTGACATAGTGACTTCCTGACCTATCTTAAAGGGAAAAGTATTATTCAGTGACTTCTGGGAGATTTGATTTCCTAAACTACAATGTGCATAACAATAAGGCTAATTCTAGAGATTCCTGAGAATATTTGGAGTTTGAGGGTTTTTTTGTAGTAAGAGTACTTAAAGACTATTTAGTATCAAACTTAGATAAAGTTACATAGGTTTTGTGATTATAGTACATCAGTATTACAGGTTTCCCAAATATAGCTAATACCTTTGAGAGGTGTGTCTTGGTAAGAGTTTTCTTTGATGCTGCTTAACACCCACATTTCCTTCTTGTGTCAGATACCAAAACAATATACACACTTCTGGTATTAGAAAAGTGTTTCACTGCTCAGGGTTGTAAAGCATATACTCAATTTGCTGTTTCTTTTGCCACTCAAGTATTGCTTGAGGGGGTATATGCTGCACTGCAATGGATATCACCTTAATTTGGAGGATATAAGAAAGGAGAATGCAGGGAATGTTTTTAGCTTTTACCCGTTTTTTTGTTTTTGTTTTTGTGTTTTTGTTTTTTTTTTTGTTTTTTTTTTAGTTGAGTCACTTCTCTGAGCTCTTCTTAAATGGTTGCTGCATCAACAAACTTAGAGCTGCAGCTATCAGGGCTTTCCAGAATGACATCTCCTCCCCAAAGCTCTAGTCCCTCCTATGCCTATTGTCCTGTTACAACAGACTGATGTGTAAAATGGCTTTTTCCTTCAAACAAGATGAATAATGATATCGATGAGAGAGGTGAAAGAAAAATGGGCTGACAAATTTAGAAAAACTGGGGGATATAAGTAGACAATAATAGGGAGGATAAAGTACCCAGCTCCAACCAGAGGTGGGAGGGTGGAACTGGATGGCATATGAATACAGCAGTCAACATGAAATGGAAAGGAGGGACATTAAAATCATGAGTACTTGGGGGTTCTTTGGACTTCCCAGAAAGGAGTACCTGGAATACAGACAGTTGTGAAGATGCTGTGCCCAGGAAATCTGAGCTCAGTGGGTAGAAGACACTGGTTGGTAGTATGTGTAAGAAATTGAAGAAGTTGATCTGGCCAAAACTTTTTTTTTAAATTCTGTACTTGCCCTTATCTGAAAAGGCTGGTTATGCAGAGACAGTGTCCCGGCTCTGTTTGTATTTATTTGCTGTGTTTGCCACAGTAATGATGTGGATGTTGAAGTAGGTTATATATACAGCCATTAAAGTGAATCAAGTTTTTTCCAATAACATTTGTTCAAAATACATCACTGTTTCTAAAATGGAATGTGGGCAGGTTATTTCTTTACAAGATACAATATCTTTATATTTTATTAAGATAAGCTTTAGCTTTTTGCTTGGAAAAGAGGGTAAACAAACTGTGGAAACATCTAGATGATCCACTTACTGTTAACTTATGTTCTTATTTACAGGGTGTCAGTGCAGTCAGATTGTTTCCTCTGTCTGGGCATATACTGTTGTCTTGCTCTATGGATTGCAAAATTAAGGTGAGTTATTTTTCTGTTTTTATGTATACATTTTATACCGTCCTAGAATACAGGCAGTGCATTTTAGGATGCATAAACATTTGATACTTCTACCAAGTACTTTTTGTCTGTGTTGCTTTTATTTTTCTCACTTAATTTTTTAAATTACAAATTCATTGGAACAAAGAAATAGTACAGAAGACTGAGGCTGTTAGAACAGTGTTAGTTGTTTTTTAATAGCATTTAGAAGGTCACAAATTTCTCACGTTGTTGCCTTTGTTGTTATATTAATATCTTCTCTGTGAAGCCTACTTTTACAACTAACAGTAGGTCTCTGCTGAAGTCTTTTACTGAAGCAGTTGTGGTGTGAGCTAATCTCACTTTGGCATATATCAACAGAAAGCTGATGTTTTGGGGGTTTTTTTAGTGGCAAAACTTCAAGTCGTTAAAGTTGGTATATGAGATGGGAGTTTTAGATATTCTAAGGGGATTTTGCTAACAGGAAGGTGACAGCATTCTAGTGAATTTCTGGATAGATTGTGATTCATCAGTACATGGTATATGTTTGTAATTAATTTCTTAAAAGATGTTGCCATATATGTTTGCACTTAATTTCAGCATCATTATCATTTAACCACTAACATATTTCCCCCCCATCCTTTCTTTCCTAGCTATGGGAGGTATATGGTGATCGAAGATGTCTACGAACATTTATTGGTAATAGTCTTTTTTGAAGCTCATTTATGTCTAGAACAATTTCCTTGAAGAATATGGTTTAGGTTAGCTTATTTGTCACTGAAAGGGCTTGTGTGCATTCAAGGCAATGTTTGCAATGATCTTGGCAGTTAGAACTGAAAAAGATGCATTTTTCGTTAAGAACTTTGTCATTATTCTAAGCAATTTAATGTTGATATGTAACACCTTACAACCCTTAAAACAAAACATTAGTGTACTACAATCATCAATACTTTATGCAAGACTCCTTTTCAAAGGCAAAATTTTGACATGAAATTGCCCCATCTTCATGATGAAAACAGCAACCCTCTGTATTTAACCAGTGAGTGTGTCTCATGGTCTGATTCCTCCTTAACTAGGTCGTTCCATCTGTGCTGAGTTTTTAGTGCAAAAGCATGGGAAATCTTTTTTAGGTTCAGGTGCAGTCTTTGTTCATGTAACAGGAGATAGCTGAGATAGAGAGAAATTCAAACTTCTTAGCAGCCTAAAGTAGCAGAACAAAAGTAGCTGATTCTCCTATTGAAATAATTGAAATAGGAACATTTCTAGAACACTGAGTGAATATATGTTGAGTAACAAGAGAGAAGTCTTTTTTCACTTTTTATTTCTGATGACAGCAGTGTGGCAAAGATGACAGCTCAAAAAAGGTTCTCTCTCAATAGGCTGCTCTCTCTGAACAGTGTGACTGTTTTTCTCAAAAGGTTCTTATTATCAACCAGATTTGGCTGCCATTTTGCTATATTTCAATTACTGTATCAATATTTAATCTAAAAAGAACTGCAAGTTTGATGTGGTGGTCAGATAAACATATTGAGGCTGAGGGGTAGCAAGATTAACATCACATGAAAGCGTTCTTAGATTTCTCATCCAGTATTTCCCATATTTTATACCTGCTTTCTAATTTTAAACTCTTCTCCATTAAATGAGTCTCATGTAGTGTTTGTCTCTCCTCTTTGTCATTAGATGTTGCCATTTATTAGAGTGGTTTAAATTTCCTCTGAAGTTCTGCTTGTGTATCAATTTATATAAGTTTGTACTTGTTTATCAAGTGGGTTTGTGCAATGCTTTGTTTCTCTCTCCAGTGTCTTAGAGGTGTGAGGGTGTTACGGGGTTTTATTCTCATCACTCTTTAGGAGCTACTTTTTCTTTCTCACTTAAATTATTCTTTACGAGTTCTCATTAAGAACTTCAATAAGTGATTTTCTTTTTCTCTTTGCATTGTTAGAGCATTTAACTTGAGTAATATGGCTTGGGTGGGTTTTTTTTTTAAAGCCTAACACACTAGTTCTAAGTATGAGTGGATGAAAGTTTACCATTGCATTTTTTCTATTTTGTAGGACACAGTAAAGCTGTTCGAGACATCTGTTTTAACAATGCAGGCACTCAGTTCCTTAGTGCTGCATATGACCGCTATCTAAAACTCTGGGACACTGAAACAGGTAGGCTTGTATTTGTAGATGCTGTTATTTGACACTGTTTTTAGTTAATAGTGACTATAAAGATGTCTTAGCATTAATGTTGTTTCCAGTTGTCCTTCATTATTGTCTTGTAGTTCACTGTTTAGGCTTTCATTGCAGGATGATTAGTCTTTTTTCACATATGTTTTGTTGTTAATCTGTAATGGTGCAATTGACACTACCTGTATTTTCATATACCATTTTGTTTGAGAAGTTTCATAGTTATTTGTAATGCTAGAAAAATTTTCAGCAAAAAGACATCTTGCTGAATCATTTAATTGCATGTTTACATTTACAGGCATAAAATTACTCTTTATACCTAGATATGCTTAATTTAGAAAAATTATCTCACTTAGTCTTTTGCTTAACCTGAACTTGAAGAGCTTCCAAATTAGAAAAGGTGGTGATAACTGAGCTGCTGGTATAGAGAGTTGAAGGGAAGGTCTGTTGCTCTTGTGCCTGGGAGATGCTTTGTAATATTCTGCTACAAGTAGTTTGTTAAAAGTTAAAAAAAGTACAGGATAGATTTTGTCAGTATTCTTTTAAACCTGGATCTCTTCCTAAGACAGGAAGTTCCCATGTTTGAAAAAGTCATTAGCTTTCCGGGTTAGCAGTGACACTAATCTTACACAGGTGAAAGCCAGAAAGGTGTAAGTCTGATTCTCCAGTGTTGAGTCTTAACTTGAGTCTGAACTTAGTTATTTAGACAGAGCTTTTGGAATAAAATGGCTCCTGTAAATTCCAGATAACCTGTAATCGGGGTATTTGTAGCTGAAGCTAAGAGGGGAGGTCAGGGCTTGATTTTGCAGTTGGATTACTGTTATCCTTTTCTAAGGTTAGTCTTGAGTTCTTGCCCAAGTTTGTATCTCTTGTTGAGAAGACCTCTGATCCTAAGGAGGTGATGTTCTGCAAAGATATCCTGATGTCCTGAACCTATCCTTATGTTCTTGTTATGTCCTGGTGGCATACAGGGTATGTGTACAGTTATATTGCTTGGGAAGCTATAGCAAACTTTCAGAACAGTTTGTGTTGTGTGCAGGTTTATGAAGGTGCATGCACCTAAGAAGGTCTAATCAAAGAACAGGGCAAATTCTGCCCCCTAATTCTCTCAAGGACTTTAAAAGAAGTGTTGTTTGCTCTTAGTAAAATGCTTTTTTCAGTATCTGCGAACAACCAATCAGCCCATAGTACTTCCAACCTGATACACTATAAATGGGTTTTCTGTTGCAGGGCAATGTATTTCAAGATTCACCAACAGGAAGGTTCCTTATTGTGTCAAATTCAACCCTGATGAAGATAAACAAAATCTCTTTGTTGCAGGGATGTCAGATAAGAAAATTGTGCAGGTATGTCTACATAATATTTATTTCTGTGAAAGTACTGGTATTTAGTAAAACAGATTCTTATTCTGGCTCTTTTAATTGTAGTGGGATATTCGAAGTGGTGAGATTGTGCAGGAATATGATAGGCATTTGGGAGCTGTCAACACCATTGTGTTTGTGGATGAAAATAGAAGGTTTGTGAGTACATCTGATGACAAGAGTTTAAGAGTCTGGGAATGGTAAGTTTAAAATTTTAAATTTTACCTCAAAGTATATTGTGACCAAACTGAAAAGAGTTCATTTTTAAAAGTGCACATAGCATACAGGCCACTGGAGTGTACTGAGTTCTAGCTAGCTCAGGAAAAGCTTTAAAACCTTGTTCTGTCTGAATGCCTGAGACACTTCATTGATTTCCTCTTCCCTAAAGAAAATAGATAAGACAGCCCTTTCAGTTTGCACTCTTAGAGGTCTCTCCTCTTTCCCCTTTCCCTAAGGATGTATTAGTCCTTAAATTAACTCTTAAAGCAATGTCTTCTGTATTACAGTTGGTGTGTGTCGGTTTTGAGTGTTTTGAACTTGGATGTCCGTAGTATTATATGATACTTGGCCCATGTTTGAAATAACTAGTAGCTTTACTCTGGTTTTGGCAATAATTGATACACACAGTATGGATACATTAGATGACAGAAAAGGGAAAGTCTGTCCAAGAAAAAGTAACATAAAATATTTGAAATTACTTCCAGTTTTTAACATTTAACCTGCGGAGAAAACAGATCACTCCTATCTTAAATCTTTTTTGCAAAATTCTAGGCACTAAGATCTTGAACTTAATACTTTCAAGATTTCTCTAGGATTAGAGAATTTCTTTTTGAAATTATCAGTCCCATATCTCGAGGTATTCATTTCCTTTTGCTGTTCACACATGCAAAGCTGTGTTGCATAATAAAGACACTGGTTCGACAGTTCTGTGACTAATCAGTTCCTTCCTAGCTGCTTTTTTTTTTTTTTTTTCTGTAACCTAGACAAGAGACTCCAGTCTGTGGTATTGGAATGTTACCCAGCAGGCAGCTAAATCCTCAGCTTGTCTGTGATCGGCTGCTGTCATTGCCAGTAGCAGTGGGAATGACCAAAGTCTGGGAACTGAGGCTTAGGCTAGACATAAAATGCTGTCACCATATGCCACTCCAAGAAAGCCTCTGTTTAGTACTTCTTAAGTAGACCCATGCAGTTACTGAGCTCCTTAAAGAAAAATCTTTACAATACCATGTCTGCTAAGGAATGTCTCCTCTTTGCTGAGTGGGAGGATGATCTTGCTCACACAAAGCTGTTATTTCCTTGAGATTGGATTGCCCATGTTTTATGAGCTTTGTGTGATGGCTGAAATAAATAGTGAAGTGGGTGGATTTAGTCAGTCTGTGGAGAAAAGCAGGAAAGGCAAAAAGGTTCTGGCATGGGAACATCGCAATCTGATTGTTCCAGTAGCAGAAGTTTTTTCATTCTGAAGAAAAAAAGGTGTAATAGCTTGTAGTATGCTGAAGAAAGAGTTCCCTTGTTGAAATGATAGGAAACTCGACTTTAAGCAATATTCTGTAATGCAGTTGTTGGAAAATTCTTTGGTTTTACAAAGAGCAAATGTAATGCCATCTTCTGGGGCATGACTTGAAAATCTTTCTCCATAACCTGCCATCATATATATTAACTGGTCTGTAAGCAAATTTCTGTAATTTCAAGATCCAGATTTTAAAAATGCCTTAAAACTAAGTTAATACATTGGTTATGGAAGATTTTGGAGCTCAGAAACTTCTATGACAAATTATTTCTCAAATCCGTTTTTCCTAAATTGATAAGAAAAATTATTTGCTACTTAGCAGTGATTTGGTTACTGCACCTTTTGGCACTTTTCTTCATATGTTCTTCAGCACAATGTTTCTTCAGTATCCTACAGAAAAAAAGTGGAAGTAATTATGACCTGAGTATGACCTTAAAAGCTAGTAATTAGAAGTTAGTCTAATTGCTTAGTTTCAATTGTCTAGAGGAATTCTGTAGTCTGTTTTGTAAACACTTTGACTTGGCCAGGGCTGGTAATGGGATGGCACATCTGACTTCATCACAGTGAGAAACTCCTGATAACTTAAATCTCCTTTCTCCAAGAATTTATCCCATGCACAAATTTCACTGGGCTGTACATAGAATTGCAGTTGGTTGGTTGCTGAAAGTTCAGACTTCAAGTATAGTACAGACTCTTGTAGATTATATAGTTTATTTAGGAATATTAATGGGAGCACTTGAAAATTTGCCTGCTTTTGCATTTCATGTGATTGAGATATTAAAGTTGGCATGGGTATCATATACTGTATTCTCTCTTCTAGAAATGCAAAACGTTATTTTGTCTTTGCTTTGTGTGCATCTCATCCTGCTTGGATAAGCAGTGAAATTATTTGGGCATTTAATTTTGGAGCCCCTTATTTCTGTTTTTACCTCCAAGTCAGCCAGCAAAGGAAGAACTGTGCAGTGATAATTTAGTTGTTATATTGACAGGCTTGGAGGCTTGTCATCTCTGTAAAGCTGTGCCCTTCAGTGGGCCTTTTTGCCCATGGCTCCTGGTAGAGATAGTGTAGTCTCCTGAGAGACATCTTCATGATGTGTAGGTCCCAAAAGTGGTTTGGGTTGGACTGGTTTTGGGAGTTTGGGTTGGATTGGTTTTTCTCCTTCTTTCATTAAAAAATTTTTTCTACTTCTTGCCTGGGGAAGGAATTGTATCAGAACCCCAGAGTATAACACTTCTAAATCTTGGCTAGCAGATATAACTTCCGGTATTTAAAACTGTGTGGCCTTTGAAATGCTATGAAGTGGGGAAAGGACTTTAAAATATTTAGATTTTAAATATTTGTCACAAGAGCCAAATACATTATATGAGTTTTGAGGTTAGGCAACCATGATAGTATCTGTGTTGGTAATTTTTTTTAAGAGAGCAGGCTGACATTATTTAGCAATTTGACTGGAAGCAAATGTGGAACACAAAATGTATCTCTTCATTCTCCTTAATAGTTTAATGCAGCATATCCTGCTGCTGTCCTAAGTGTGCCTGGTAGGTATCAACATAAAGCAGAGCTGTTGTGAATAAATTCTTACAGGTGAGCCTGCCTTCATTTGTAAAAGGAAAAGAAGGCAAAACAACTGGTGCTGCATTTAAATTTCTGACTGCGGTACAATTCAGTACTGGAGATGCATCTTCTGTGATGAGACTTCAGTGGGGCTTCTAGTGGGATTGGTTTTACAGGGCATTGAGAAAGTTGCTGGTCTGCAGGAGTGTTGGGTGGTGGGAACAGATCAGGGCCTGGCCTTGCTGCAGCAATAACCTTGTGTCCTGTTGCAAATGGAACTTTTTGGGTAGGATGTGGCACAGGAGCTGCACTACCTGTGCTGTTGTGTTGATCAGCCTCAGAGATTATATAGATTTTTAGTTACTTCTTCACAGATTTGCTGCCCAACAGCAGTCTTAGGTCTGCCTGTTTGGAAGCTGGTTATCCCTGGCCTAAAGTGCATGCTTTTATCCATGGAGTATATTAAGTGGGTTGCCCTTCTTATTCTGAGGAATAAATGATTTTAACTAACAGGAGCATTTGTGTTGCTTCCTGACAACAGAGCAGCTTCTCACCCTGCTTGCCCTGTGTATGTTGCTTAACTGAAGGTGATGGGAAATAACTTCCTCCACAATAAAGCAGGATGGTAATTACCTTGCTAATGCCGAATCTATTGCTATCCAACAAGGCTCAGGCAGCTGGGACAAGGCAGCCACCCACACTCTCCGCTCCGAGAGCATCCCAGCAGCCCTTCTGCTCTGTGAATTAGACAATGGAGTCATAAACATCCCCTTTGTATTAATTAATGTTGCTACAGAGCATTTTGCATGTGTTTTCTGCAGAATACATTAATCAAATCTATTTTCTGCTGGAGTTTTCTTTTGCTTAATGAGAAAGCCATGTACATGCCTTCCCTTTTTTCCAGTGCAGGGTATGAGGAATACTATGAATATGCACACACCGTTAGTAATTCAATTTATATAGTCGAAACCAAATGACAGTTCTGCAGAGTAAGGATTAGACTGTCCTTGTTTTTACCCTAGGCCTTTGTACAGGACAGTGTATGTTAAGAACATGCACTGGCACAGTCTTTATGCAATTGAGCTGGGTAGTTCAGCGTTCAGTTCAGAATATTTGGAATTGGTTGGCATCCCAGTTGGGGAGATCAGAGGAAAAGAGTATGTCAAAAGAGAGAGAGAAAATTTTATTTTCCTTTAAAAAAAAAAGTCTAAAAAAGAATAATTTTTAAAAAAAGGCAGAAATATTTGAGTTAAAACAAACTCGAGTCAATAAGATGCTCCAGTAAGATCCATGCATATTGTCAGTATGATCTTGCTATCTAAATAGGAACTTCGTAAGAGCTGCAGTTATATTGAAGGCAATAAAAGAACTTTGTGTTACAGTTTTGCTCTTAACAATTAGAATTATGACTCTAATTTAGACTCTAGCTCATTTGAAGTAAATTCACACTCTCAGACATTATGATGTTGGTGGCTCCACATCTGGAGTTCTTGGGTGGACATTCATAATATTTTTGAGTTTTTGCATATTCTTCCTTTGGATGCCACCATGCATTTTCCATGGTTCAGTTGCCACATAAATCAGCTGACTTGAAGCAGCTCTTTGGAACATCTCCATGTCTTCATAAAACACATACTTCTTCCTTTTGCAGGGACATTCCTGTAGACTTCAAGTACATAGCTGAGCCAAGTATGCATTCCATGCCAGCCGTGACTTTGTCTCCAAATGGTAGGTTAACACTTTACTGCCTTCTTAGACCTAATTTACATAGGCACCTCTTACTGATTATATCTCTGTGATGTTGCTGTGTTGCATCCTCGTTTCACCCCAGACTAACCCCTTCCCCAGTCACTCTGTACACTTATTCCAAGATTGGACTGGATCTTGTTTTGATTTCAAATTCTGAAGAACAAGTATGTCAAAATGAGGGTTTATATCAGGGCAACTGTATCAGTTTGAAATTAGGCCTTCATCCAGACAAAGCAAAAGGACTCTCCATAGAGCTACCGTGTTCTCTTTGGTATATTTAAAATATTAAGAGTATCAAAGAAGGGAACTGACAATGGTGGCAAAGTGTTAAGCAAGTTCAGCAGTCGTTGTGGTGCCACTGTTAAAGCAGAAGCTCATGTCGTACATGATCCTGTTCCCTTCTCTTATGAATGTAATCCAAATATTTTTTGCATAAGAGAAATCCCAAATTATCTCAGTGTTCCTTTATGTTAATGTTTCACCGGTGTTTATGTTCTTCAATTAGAATCATGCTGAAGAAGGATAATTGTTTAGTGCCTCAAGTAATCAGAGAAAATCCTTCTAACAGGACAAAATTCCTGTTATCTGTTTTGGCCAAATTTAAATAGATTTAGTGTCAGCATTATTACAGTGTTGCCAGATATGCTGTTAACAGTCCCATTATGCTGAGTAGAGGCTGTTCAGCTTGTTCCATAGCCAATGTTATGTTGTCACTAAAACACTTTAAAGGCAGTGACAATAGGCAGAGTTCAGGACAGAAGTCTCTGTTCTGGGTGTTCTGTAGCACATCATCTTCACTGGATTCTCAGGCAGGGGTTAATGCACTGCCAAGATGCAAAACAAGATGAAGTTATGGTTTGATTTTTCTTTTTTTTTTCTTTTTTCTTTCACTAAAATGTCTTTATTAATTGCTTTCCTTCAAGGCAGAGAATACTATATAGTTGCAAACTCCTCAGTCTATTTTAGACCTATTTTCCCATAAAGAAAAGAGGGGATGACTGTCTTAGGGTACCCACAAAACAGGTGATCGAGTAGAGTGCAGCTAGATGGATTTTTTTTTTCCCCTCACTGAGTTATGTGATTATGTGCACCAGCAGGATTGCATGGTATCTAGAAAACTTAACAGGAAGTCAGTGGGGTTGATGCAGCACATAGCTGGAGCAGTCAGAGCTTTAGTAGAGTCCGGAGTGCATTTTGTAAGAGTAGGCATCCCAAATCCTGTCAAACATAAGGTTTCAACTCTTGGCAGTTGTACCAGGCAGAAGCAGTATCAACTGTTACTTAGAACCCTGCTACATAATGAAAGTCTGGATTAGGCTAGTGCAAGAAAAATTGTCAAAATCTCTAAAAACATCCCAGTTAGGTCTGTTTCTTCAGATGCAGCACCCTGACACCACCTTTGTTTATTGCATTTATAGGGAAATGGTTGGCTTGCCAGTCAATGGATAACCAAATCTTGATTTTTGGAGCTCAGAACAGATTCAGATTAAACAAAAAGAAAATTTTCAAAGGTCACATGGTAGCTGGCTACGCTTGTCAAGTGGATTTTTCACCTGATATGAGGTAAGTTTTTGTGGGAATAAACTTCATCTTAAAACTTGCAGGTACAGACACTAAATTTCCTCTTGAATCCCCTGCAACATTCATGAATGCATAGTCATCCTGTTAGCTCAGCCTTGGGCAGAGTTCTGTTGCCAAGCAGGAGAACAGAAAGTTTACTCTTAGCACCCAGTAGGACCAGGAGAGGCTTCCACATCTGTCTCCCACCTTTTTGCACGTGGTGTGCGGTGCAGGGTCTGTTCCTACACCATGCACCTTTAGTCTAGAGTATCTGGGATTTGAACTCACCTAGTTTCCCCAGTTCGAAGGTTTGGTTGGGTATCCTCATTCAGTGTTGAGAGAGCCATATCTTTCTTCCTGTTGGCTTAGTAATATGCCCATACATTTAGTACTGTATGTACATGAGAGACAAGTTACTATAATAACTGGGAAACTTGTGGCACTTTCTCTTGGGTTCCAGTACACAGTGAAGGGTATAATCACACTGCTTAGCACATTTACCTTGCAGTTGATGAATCACCTTCTGCAGGACCTGTGTGCTCTTGGAGCTCAGCATGAATGCTAATTCCTTGGTAGGTATGTTTGCAGGCTGTGTCAGATGGGAAGCTCCCTGGGGGAATCTCTTTTCTGTTGCTCATTTGCTACTTGTAATAGTGTACAAGCAGTCTGCACACATGATACAACTTTCATTTTATTTCTGTTAATACAGCTATGTGATATCTGGAGATGCAGATGGGAAACTAAACATCTGGGACTGGAAGACAACAAAACTCTACAGCAGGTTAAAAGCACATGACAAAGTCTGTATTGGTGCAGTGTGGCATCCACACGAAACATCCAAAGTCATCACGTGTGGTTGGGATGGTCTGATTAAACTGTGGGACTAAAGAGGATGCTACAGAGACCTGTAAAGGTGCAAGTCCTGCATACATCTGAGATTAGGGTGCATTCTGCTGTAAGGATGGCTAGACATTTGTAATACTGCAATTCTCAGCTCACTGTATGTATGCACTAAACACCAGGAAATTCAGAAGACTCAAGTGAAAGAACATAGTTCTAAATATGGCATCTGGGAATGAGAAGCTAAGCTGAGGTCATCTGAAGCATGCAGAATCATGTGCCAGTTTGTCTTGCCTCTGCTTGTGCAAAACAATCTTGTAAAATAAAATAATTTTAAGAAAAACTATTTTGTGGTTCTGGCTATCAGAGAGTTTAAAGAAAAAAACAACAGTTGTGTATCTTTCTTCCTGAGAAGAAATCTTTGGTACCTACTGCAATAAAGCTGGAAAAGATAAGCACAAATACACTTGCTGAGATTTGCTAATTCACAGTAGAAATGAAGAATTAATTGGAAGCTAGCAGTTTTCAGGTGAACTCTATCAACTGAAGATGCCATTCATAGTCTTACTTTCTGTTTGTAGAATCATGAGGATCACTCACTTTCACCTTTGCAAGTAGTCTTCATTTTCAGGATTTTCCTCATATTTTTTTGTGGGCTGTGTGTTGTTTTTTTGCCTTCCCATATGCTATTCTGTTTATAAGCATGACATATTAAAAAAAAGGTGAAAGTCTCTTGTTTTGTTTGGAATAGATTGTATTATAAGCCCCATGAAGGTTTTGACAATTTAATGTATATATGTCACACTTTTTCTCTTTAAGGAACTTATTTTTAATAAATCTTTTTGTAAAAACTCTGCTTAACTTTACTCAATTTTTGTCTTGCAGTGTCCATATAAAATAATTCCTTCCATTTGGTATTTTAATGTGCAGTTGTATTAGTGTTCAGATAAACTCATTCTCTTGCAGTGTTCATTTAAAATTAAGGCAAGTTAGTAGTAGGAGAAAAAAAAAACCTTTTTGACTCCCTGTCTGCTGTCTTTTTTGGGCACATAAAAATAAAAGCATGTAGCAGATTTTATCCCACTGATCAGTCTTTAATTACAGTTTTGAATTATACTATACTGTTTACTGTAAATCAAATCACTGCTTAACCATTACAAAGGATAGCAAAGGAATAATTGCCTTAATTGACAGCAGGTTAGAAGCTGAGACAAAGAATCCCAAATGGTCGAGATGGAGGGAAAGGGTTGGTTTTGTGGGTTTTGGGTTGTTTGGCTGCAAGAAATTCTGGTCTTTCAAGAAGTGAGTTACACAAGTTAGTCACTTGTGAGTGAACAGGAAGCTTAAGCATTTTTAGGCCAACTCTAATGCTGAGCTAGAGAATCATTCCACTGTCAGTCCATGCTGTTGTGTAACTGCACTGAATTTACACGTTCCTGGTTACTTTCCCATCCCAGCAGCCTTGTGTGCCTGAAAAGCTCCATGCACTATTTTCACAAGCACCATCCTGGTGTTGACCAGCCTTGTTCCCATGCAAGATATAAAAAAACTGTTGAGCTTGGAGAGAGAGGAAAGAGCTAGTCCAGCATGTCCTGAGGACTGATCCTCTGTAGGGAGAGAAGAGGCTGTTCCTGCTTCTCTGCTCTTCAGGGTGTGGGTGGGAAAGAGCTGCTGCAGTCTTGCAGAGGATGAATTTCTGATGTACTTTTCACAAGGAAGGTTTGACTCCTGAGCTGGGAGTTGAGCTCTGGTGTGTTGTGTGCCAGGTGCTGCTTCAAGAGAAAGTGGGCTGGAGTAATTTGGAATGGATTTTCTCCTTCAAATTTCCCAGTGGATATGTGGCAGTGTGCCCTGACTGTTAACAGTTTATACGTAGAGTGAAATAAGGAAGAGAAGAGGAATAGAGCAAACAGAAAATCTTCCCACAGGAGCACACACAGGCTTTCACATCAGAAATGCTTTTCCCAAATGGCTTAAAACCATTTAAATCACAATACATAAAATGCTTGCCTCTGTTGTTGGTACTGCGTTTTTCCATGTGTCACCTACCAGACTGAAGTTTAGAGATATAGTTGTAAAATAGTATATGCAAAATATAAAAACAAGTGTATAAACTCTTGTAGTCATATACTGGGTGTTGTCTTTGGAGGCAAAAAAATAAGAAATGCTTCAATCAATTCTGCTGGAGTTGATGAACAGGGATTAAACGTTTTCAGCAAGCCCAGAATCAAAATTGCCCTAGAAACTTTCAGATAAAATCCTTTGTGCCTCACAGTTGGTCATCGCATTAATCTTTTGTGGAATTTCTCACATCTGCATTGAAGCCTGCAGGGGGAATGTTCACGAGGATAATTCCCTCTTGTTGCAAACTGCAAAGCTCACGTTGTCAGCTAGTTTGCTGTGCACAAGGATAGATACGTGTGTGAGTGAGGTGCTAGTCCAGACTTGTTTTTCCAGCAGCCACCTGGGAGATTTCTTTCTGGGCTAATCAACTCAAATCACATCCTTCTCTTCCCAATTTCATGTTTGACCAGAAATTGGTCTATTACAGATGTCGGTCAGAGCAAGTCTAGGCTGAGACCTCTTCGCTGAACTTGACCTGTGAGCAGACAGATCCAGGGAAAAGGCAGCATGGGGAGAAAAGGGAAGAGTGCATTTCGAGATCCCTGGTTAATTTTCCTCGGACACTAGTGGAGAATGCAGCATAGTGATTTAAGCTGAAAGGACATCTCAGGGCAGTGGGGCTGAAGGTGAGTGTGTTGCACTGCCAAGAAGGAGCACAGGCAAGCTGGACTGCAGGGCTGCCCTCACAGCATCATTATTTTGTTCCCCTTGATCGTGCATCTGTAACTTTCAGAAACGACATGCCAGTGTATTGCTGCTTTTATTGTTACTGATTGCTTTTATGGCAGAATTTTACAGGTCTGTCAACTACCTCCATCATTCTTGGAGTTCTATTTGGGAAAACTGATTATTCCTTTGACCTTTTGCCAGCTTTTTCTTGGACTTTTTTCATATGCAAGAGGGGGAAATAGCCCACATATCCTCGTGCATCTTGCTGGTAAAGGAGGCTGGCTGTCTTGAAGCAGATGGTCTTGGCATCTGTCTTGCTCAGAGTTTATAATTGTCCCCAGTAAGATGGGGCTGCTCAGTCTTTGCCCTCATTATGAAGAACAAACATCAAAATTACTGTACATCCTGAAAAGCCCAAGATTGTTTTGTAAAAATCCAATTTTTAGCAAGAGGCAGATGTTAGTGTGCTGTTTAACGCTGTAGTCTTTAACAGCTGATTTAAACAGGGAGCCTTGCAGCTCTGGCAGCCCAGTAACACAATGTACTTTCTTTCCTTCTTTCTACCAGCTGGTTATTACAAAATCCTGCTCCCTTTTGCTAGGAAGACTCCATATGACAAGCAGCCTGCAGCAGGGAGAACACGCGGAGAGCGGAGGAGGGAGGGGAAATCTGCTTGGAAGACTTTATAAACAGTATAACCTATACACCAGAAAAAATCAGTTGCCAGGGAGGTTGTTCTTCTGCAGACAAGGGACTTGTTACTGTAGGTTGACTTCACTAGCATACACTCAAAATTTTAAGCCTCATATTTGGCAGAAAAATACATCTTTTCTGCTAGGCTTGCTGATAAGCAGAACAGACACCACGGCTGTCTTGCAGCACTCAGAAAAACCTGCTTGTGCCAGGGTTATGTTTACAGAAGCTGCTTGCAGAATTTAAAGCTTTCAGAAACAAGCTGCAATAACTTTCAGTGGGCCATGGACCTGTAAATTCACCAGGCATACTGGAAGTTTATCCTCAGGCCCGTTTGTTATCTTGTATGACAGAATATTTAAAATGTGTTAAATGCACTGAGCCTTTCTGAGCCTCCTTTTGCCCTGCCAAGCTTCATGCCACTGGGGACTGCTCAAATGGAACATTGCTGTGTTGGTCAATAGAGTGAGAGGTTCTCATTAGGCCTTGGGGGTTTTTTGGTTAATCTGGAAGATGTCAAGGCTAACTGAGTCTACTTGTCTGGTTTGGGAAAGGAAGAGAGCAACACAAGTCCTCTGGGGAGACATTTCAGTAATAGGAACTTTATGGAGCTTCAAGACCACTGACAGTTACCCAGACATAGCTCTGGGAGCTGCAAATTGTTCCCATTCTCCCAGCATTATTGCCCTACAGTTGGTGCCTCGCTTCTATTCCCCAGCTAAACTTTTTAATTATGTAATAGGTCTTTCCTTGTTTTGGTGGAGTTTAACTCTTGCAAAATGATATTAAAAGAAAAAAAAAAAAAAAAAAAAAAAAAAAAAGAAAAATGCCCGGTTCTAGAAAAGTTGTAACAATTTCATCTCCCACCTTAGCTTGCTCCAGGCTGATTTCCCTAAGCACCCCCAGGCCTTTGCTCAGGGCTGTTGTTCACATTTTGCTTTGGTATCCCCATGCAGTTCTTTCAGCTCCTCCTCATGTATTCTCTCAAACAATAATCCCTTCCAATATTCCTTGGAGATAAAAAGGGAACTCAGATCCTGAAATAATTTGTCAGGCCAGACATCTACAGGAAAAGGAAAGAAGGTCCATTCCCTGGAGTTTCCAAAACCTTGCTGAGTTTTGTCAGAAGAGCTTCCCTGCAGCAAGCTCCTTTCTCTGCCCTGATGCTGATGCTTTGGGAGTACCTTGGGGCAGCAGAACAAGTGGGTTTTGTTTGCTTTTTGTCATTATTCCTCCAATATTAAATGAGTGGAATAACATTACAGAATATTTCTTCGGATCCTGGATTCTCCTGTTTCTTGGAGCAATTTTTCTTTCATAAAGAAGAAGTTGGAAGTAATTTCAGGGCCTGTCCTGCCTGGTAAGTCATTTTGAGAGGTCAGAATGGGGTGGTCTGGTAAAGTCCTAGTCCCTGTGTCTTGGTGCTCCTGGCTGACATCAGTGGAGAGACCCAGGTCCTCCTAGGGCACAGCTGCTGCTGCTGCCTCAGAGGTCTGGCACCAGTCAGGCTCCTGTCCCCACCTCCCTGCAGGGGCAGTGGCACCCTGGGCGGTGGCTCCACTCCAGATATCTGCAGGTGGATGCAAGGGTGGGATTTACATTGTTTGTGATTGATTCAGAAATGGAATTTCAAATATAGCGGGGGGAAATACCAGCTGAGACACTGAAGCACTGTCATTACTTGCAGAAGTTTTGTACTGTGTATACCACTGCACTTTCCTTCATTTGAGTCATCCCTTCTAGGCACTGCAGAGCAAGCTCCTGTTTTCCTGGTGCAAGGTGCTGCCTGTTGGGATAAGGAATGTAACATTGGCTGTCCCTGCAAAGGCCTCGTTCTGAACCAGGTAAAACTCTTTACATGAGGTCAAACTGCACCATGAGCAAGGACTTCTATTTAAGGGCAGAGATCCATTCAGTACTCCAGGTGGTTCCCTTCAAGAGCCCAGCTTGTTCTGCAGATGCTGCCCCTGAAAGCCAGTGGAGGGGGGCAGGTATAAATATGTCTCTGAATGTAGGTCAGCTCTGAACTTCCACTGCCACTAAACCAGGTCTCTACTGACTGCAATTAATTGTCACATTTGTTAACAAGCAGGAAAAAATCAAGGGTGATTTCCTACTGAATAACCCTGAGTATCCTTTCAAGGACAAGGGAGTGGCTAATGAAGCTCATGAAATCAAAGTTTTGTAATGAACCAGATGGTCTCAGCTGTTGAATTATTCACCAGAGAGAATGAGTTCCATTTTTTCAGGTGTGCTACTGGGTGATATGTCTTCTTTGCATCTGCCAAGAAAGGCCAGACATATGTTCCCTTTACACTTTCTTTGTTCTTTCACAGTTGAGAGGCGCTCGAAGAACAGCCCTTCACAAGTCACAATGGGATCAAAGCCTAGGGCCAGAAGCACATGCAATAAATGACAGGTTTTGGAGTGCAGCAGGAGGTCAGACCTTTATTTAGGCAAATTTTGGAAGCTCCAATGAAGCCAATGTGACATTCAGAAAGGTCCTGGTTTTCCTGGAGGAGTGTATTAGTGTTCTAACAAATTCCCTCTGTGCTGCCATGGGCTCGCCATGGAAAGCTCATGTTGCAGTATCAGCTGGGGTAGTTTGAGGGGATTCACACCTGTTGCTTCTCTTCATCTTCACCAGGTTATGCACAGCACCTGTAAGCTCTGATCCACAAATGTGTGTGATTTATAAATCACTGTGAGCCTGCCTGAAAGAGAAATGCCCTCACCCCCACAAAAGGACTTGTGCAAGTAGAATTGCCCCTACCCCTGGGTCATTTCTGCAAGGATCCACTTTGGACCAACCTGAAACACCTCCTGGTGAAGTTGTCCAACTGATGGCTCCACATCAGGAGCAAGACCTGTCATTATGTCTTTGTTAGGTGGGGCTGGCACTGGCTGTGGTCGCCATGAATGGCCTGAGGATTGGGCAGGAAGCTCCTGGGCTGGAGCAATGGACTGGCTGCTCTGGAGAGTGCATGTGCCTGCAGGGAGTGTGGGAGATACCCAGTGCACTGGGGACAGCAGGCCAGGAGAATGGGGGGACAGCAGAGCTGGGCAATACCTGTAAAGGTGGTGCTGAGCAGATCTGGAGCTGACTTCCTCCATGGCCATATGGTTCCCAGTCCCAAGCTGTGGCTACAAGGGCAGAATGCCCTGTCCACACTGGTTTTTTAATGGTGCTCTCTGTACCTAGCCCTTGAAGAGGGGGGAAGCTGTGGTGTTTTCTGTGCAGGTGTGGTCTGGGAAGAGTTGTGGAGTGCAACACTGGCATATGGTTCCTGCATGGAGATGGCAGTGGGGAGACACAGACCCCACACAACATCCCTCAGCAGCAGCCTGTCCACTGCAGCAGTCAGCCAGCACTGTCTTGTGTCCCTGGGCACGTACCTGGCAGCTCAGTCATTAGGAGACAGGAACTGAATTCATTTAGAGGTCTGTCCTTTAGGTAAAAGTGATCAATAAAAGAGAAGGAGTAAGGGCATAAAAGCAAGACCTCAGAAAGGATGGCTGTAACTCTGCTCTATGAGATGTGAAGTAGAAAAGCACAGAGAGTGCATTAAATAAGCACTGTTCATTTTTTCCTATAATATCACATAACTGCCTCCAGAATAAATGGCTTTTATCTACCCTGTATTAGAGATAAGGTTTTCTTTAAAATTACCATAGTTATTGGAATCTTTTTTTGCCAAAGATGTATTTGCTGTAGCCTGAAGTGTTCCTGACACTACCTGGCAATCCCAAGCAAGAGATTAGCTGAGGGTTTATTAAACTCCCTTGCTAACCAAAGAACCAGGATGGACCTTTACTCCACTTCTGTAATTTGCATATCACCATTTTTACTTCAGGGAAATAAATGATGGAAGATGTGCATCTGTTTTGAATTTTAACATCTGAAAGAGGTAATGTAATTTATTTTTTAACCTCTATCTATTGGTTTCCTAAATAAATTATAATACACTACTAGGCTACTTACTCTAAGACTAGTTAGGAGAAAAAATCTGTACAGTGCTAGAGCCCATATTTTTATACTTCATTAATAAATCAGGACTTGCAGCTGGACTTTTGCCACCCCATTATTTGAAAAATGGGAGTTAAGCCATTCTGTGGTGCAGTGAGCATGGCCATTCCAACACACCAGATATTAGTTTAGGAAACCCTGGCAGCCTCCTGCATTTTGATGAATGTCCTCATGGCTCTGCATTGTTAAACAACTTCAGTACTTAACATATGAGGGTTGTAGCAAGGCTGGCTGTCACCAAGAAGGCATTTCTTCCTCATTTTTCAGAGGCTGTGGTTCTTTTGTATTGTGCATTGCCTGGTTCAGGGATGGCAACTGGTAGCTCAGCCATAAGGAAAGTGCTTTGCCCAGCATCTTGGACATGGGGAATTCAACCTATCTGCATCAGGTCATCTTGATTTTGATGCAGAGCTGAGGACATGGTGGGAACCCACAGTGCCCTGCTCTGGGAGTCTGCAAAGCCCTGGTCCAGGTGGGATGGGAGGGAGCAGAGACAGGAGCTACTTTTATGGAATCACAGAACATCTCAAGTTGGAAGGCACCCAATAAGGATCATCAAGACCATCTTGTTGCTCCCTGAAGGACCTAAAACTAAACCAGGTTACTAAGATAGTCATGCAGAGATTCCCTGGACTCTGTCAGACTTGGTGCCATGACCACTTCCCTGGGAAGCCTGTTCCAGTGACCTGCCACCTTCTGGGTAAAGAACCTTTTCCTCATACTCCATCTGAACTTGCCCTGACAGTTTCATTCTATTTTTTCATGGTCACTGGAGAGAGGAGATCAGCATCTCCCCCTCCACCACCTCCCTTGAGGAACTGCAGACTTGTCAAAGTCAGAAACCAAAGGCAGTTAAAAAGTCCACACACCACAGACATGAAAGTGGTGACATCTTGTATTTTAATGCAAAGTTTAATGTCAAAATTCATCTAAAGATAACAAAAAATCCAACCTGCTATACATATTTATTTTAGCTCCTCCCATTCCTTAGCTCTTTGGGGAATGTCAGAGGCTCCCAGGGGCACTGCAGACAATCCACATTCCAGCCCCAGCACAGCTGCAGTCCAGGGTACTTGCCTGGGCCACCACCTCTACCAGCATCAGTGCAGATCCAGGGTCTGGCCTCCTTATGCCAGGGAGAGGCAAGGTGGTGAGGCACAGCACTGGAAAAGGCACCAGGAAATGTTCAACCAAACCCCAAAACAAACAAAAAAGACCAGGCTGCATTTTAGTATCTCACTAGATCAAAACCCACTTGCTGCAGCCACTGCATGTGTAATTTCAATCAAGCTGTCCTTTGAGCAGATGAACTAGGGAAGCCCTGTCTTCTGTGGCTGAAGGCTCTTGTGGATGAGGAAGGGGAGTGCTGGCAGCAGCTTATCCAGCAGCTGAGTGTCTCTGTCCCACCATCTCCTGTGTCAGAAGCACTGGAGTCACTTTCTGCAGCCAGACTAGCTTAAAAAACCTAAGTCAGGGCATTTGGAAGCTGCTCAAAGAAATAGGTAGGAATTCAGTTTGTTGGTGATTTCTGTCTCTGCCAAATGCAGCTGCCATTTGCCAGTGGGTTCAAGAACATACTGTTCTTGCCTAAAACTTGCTCCATAGGAAACAAGGCCAAAGTAAAAGAGGTGCAAATCAAAGATGATCACTGTACAGAGACATAACGCTTGACACTTTCTTAAAAACACACCTCATCACAAGCACCCTCCTGCCCAAGGGCAGGCTCAAGGGCTCAGCCAGCAGAGCTTCCCAGGGCAGCCCCAGAGGGATGCCCTGCTTGCTGGCACACTCAAGCATGGGCCAGCCTGGAAAAGCCATGCTCTCAGCTCCCCCAGACAGACCTTTACAGAAACCTCTGTCCTATGAGACAAAGTACCCACTGGCAAACATATTGCTATATAAATCTGCACCATGTATCTTCTCCTAGTGCCATTTCTTTTGACAACATATAAATATAAAAGACAGTTCATTTTGTTAACAGTCACTGCATGCATACTTTGCAACTTTAGCCAGTGACACCAAAATCCTCTTCAATAATGCTATGGGGCCAGATGGCTCACAATCACACATCACAAATTCCTCTCTGCTATTTCCATCTTGTATTTACCCAGCTCAGTGTGTAACAGCTACTGGCGTTGAAGGCCTCCTTTTTCAGAAACATCTGTGGTTTTGATAAGTCTTTGTAGGTATGGAAAAGCCTGAAGTCCTTCAGCTCCAGCTCTCGGAGCAGACTGTACCAGTACCGCACCACGGTGCTGTCATTGCCACTGACCTCAAACCCAGGCCAGTGGATGTGCACCTCAAAGACCAGCTGTCCTATCTGCTCAACAACATCTTCCAGGATCAGGTTCTCCAGAATTTTCCACTCGGCGCTCTCCACGTCTGCCTTGAGGACATCAATCTGCAACAAAACCACCGTTACTATGTGAAAAGGAGCAGCTTTGCAGTTATAGTAACTTCTGAGGCCAGGGCTGACCATTTGACAGTACACATAATTATTCATTTTGTATTAAAAATTAAATCAAAAAGTCTCAGAGGACTAACACAGGGAGTACTCAGTGTTTCACGTTTGACTGCTCACAGCCCTTTTCCTCCTGCCTCTGATCACAGTTGAAACGCTGCATTTTCCAAGCTCCTCCTATAACCAAAGCATGTTACTGGTTCCTTCACAATTCTTGGGTGTCATCACAGCTATGACAAAAAGAAACAGAACCAAAGCACAGACCCAAACCCACTAACAGTGATTGCCTGCACCACAGCTGAGTAGGGTGCTCGTGAGCCATATGCTACCTGCATCATACAAGTGCAAAACAAGACAAAGCAAAAATGAATGCTGTGGAGCAGCTCAGGTGATCAGCTGCCCTTGGCCAAGCTGCTGCTGAAGCTTTTGCAGGATCACTACAGATGCTGAGAGAGGATAACTATGCAGAGTCTTCAGGATTTTTAAGGGCAGCTCCTCCAAAGAAAAAGGCACAGCAGAAAAGAAGACATGGAGGTGTTTGAAGGGAATAATAGATCTAACAGAAAAGTGCTGTGTTCTAGTTTTAGACCACTACTTAATTTTGTAGTGAGATATTCAGCAACCCAACTTCTCACAGCCCAACACAACTGCAGGCTGACTTTGTTTGAAGATTAGATGAGGGAGGCAAGCTGAGCTTTAACATGAAATAAGCATTTCCTCACCATTTCACACCTGGTAGAAAACAATGACCACAGCAGTGATCACAAGCTGCAGAGCTCAGCTTTTCCAGAGCTCAGCAGGGGAAAGTCCTACACTGTGAGAATAGGGTTTGCCCGTGCCATTTCCACCTGAGCTGATGCTTCTGCCCATCTGCTCAGACTCAAGATGGGTTTGAAGTGAAAAACTGAAGACTTTATTTAATCAAGAATTCCTTTAAAATAAAAAACAAAGAAAAATCCCCCAAAACCCAAAACTCAAACCAAGAAAAATACCCCAAAACACCAAAAAAACCCAATAAAAACCAGAAATCAAAAAAACCCCCAGATTCTCTCTGGCAGTCTACCTTAACTATTTGTGGCAGTATCAAAAAAGGCGTCTGTGCAGGTGTAGGAGAGAAATTTGGGGAGGTAATGTAAACTAACTTCCAAGGCAACTGTTCTCCTAAAGCTGCCCCATCCCAGGGCACGAGGCTGGAGTCATGCATGCCATGCCCCATTTGTGGGGTTCACAGACCCCTCAGCCCTGGGCACAGGGCAGGGGTTGTGCTGTGAGCACATCTCCAGCACAACCAGAGCTGTGCTTTGCAGGGTCCATGGCCAAGAAGCCACAGGACCACAGCAAGGGGTGGCCACATCCACCTTCCCTTGTTCCATGGATGGCTGGCTGAAGATGCCAGGGGCTGAGGTGCAGAGCTCACAGCCATGTCAGCCCTCCTCAGGGGCTGTGCCCCAGCACTATGGATGGGCAGGAATCTGTAGGTGCTGGACACCTGCCCATCCTGGTCTCCATCTGTAAAACCAGCGTGTTAATCACTGAACGCCCTCTGCAGAGGGCAGGGCATGTGAAGGGCTGTGAGACTTGGGTGGAACAAGCTGGAAACAAAACACCACATTTTCAGAGAAGGACTTGAATGAGGCCCATGGTCACAGAGAGAATCATAATAAGCCAAGGCACTGCTTGTCTGCTCATTAAGGAGGCATTGTGCCTCCTTCACACTGTAGGAGGCAGGGGGCCAGTGGAAAATGACCGAGGGACTGGGGAATTAAAGCCCATATTGTGGTATGTCCACATGGGGAGCAGAAAGGAAGGTTGCACAGACAACCTTAGCTCTGGTATTTCCTAACTTGCCTCTCTAACAAAGAGCCTGTCAGTCTGTCCATCCACGGGTCAGTGGAACAGTTGAACACGGCGCTCCTTTGGGTTCAAGGGGAGGCTGAATGTAAATCATGCAGCTCATGACATTTCAGCTGAGAGCTACACCATGGGTGAGCTCACTTGTTTTCCTTCATACATTTAAATTGGTTATTTATTTTGCAAATACCAGCTCATATCTCTACCTGTAATGCAGTTTTGCAGGCAGTTGGTTCCACACGGGTGCAATTGCCACAGGACCACACTGCTGCACTTAAGAAACCACAGATTTTTATCTCAGGGAAACTTATGTAACTTTGAAAGCAGACAAATTATTCAAACCCTTTTTTTTTTTTTTTCCTTGGGGGGAAGGGGTGGATGGATAGGGGAAGAAATGTTTCTAGGCTTGTTTTCCCATGATCTTACTTTATGACACCAGTAGGACATCTTTTTCCCATGGTAATGCTTCCAGTCCTCAGGTTTGTTTATTTTTCTCTTGTGACATTAACTGCTGCTCTGGCTGCTCAGCAGGCACTCTGCATGCTCTGTGCTGTATTTGCAAAACTGATCTGAAAAGTGGCTGCTAACCAGTGTTTCAGTAGGAGAAAATGAGTTTCCACAATAACAGCTTGAACACATAATGAAATGACCAGGAAAGAAATACAAGGCTGGTGGAGATGTGCTGCATACCCAAACCAGAGGCTCTTTGCTGCTCTTAGTGCCCTGCACTGCTCAGAAACCTGGAGAGAGGAAGGCACCTGTCTCAACCCACCAACTTTTGTGACTGTCTTCCAGGCAAGGTGTCCCTCTCTGCCCAGAGTCTCCACTGCATGCCAGGGACAGTGTAAAATGAATGGCAGAACAGCTCTCTTTTGGCCTATCTGAGCAAATTGCAAGCATCCTGCTAACACCAAATGCAAGTTTTGTGGTGATTAGACAGCTCAGGAGACATTTACCATCGGTGATAAGCAGCACACTACTGATAAGAAATGCACTACCACCTTCCAGTTGCCTTGATCCAAAGTGCCAGTGAAAGGATTAGTGGACAAATCTATAAATTCAGAGCTCTAATTCACCCGGGAGCACAGCTGGAGTCTACTGCTGTGAATAAATCCTGGAGGGCAAAGATCTAGAGTGCCTGAAGGTAAAGTATGGCAGTGACTTTCAAGCACTCACAAAGGCTAGTTCCTCTTATCTTCCACAAACCCTCTTATCCTCCATGAACTAACTAGGTTATCACAGAAAAGTAAAAAATGTGGATTTTAGAATGTTTCACAGTTTACCTCCCTTGAAAAAGCACTGCAGCATTGTACCATTTACACTTGGAGAAAAAAAAAATTAAAAAGGGGGCCATGCTCATGCATAACCAAGCATATAAAACAGCTGAAAAAACTGTGTTTTACTTAATGAAGGTCAACACATACTGCATGAAGGCTCATTTCTTCTTTTTAGGGTAATGACTTGTTACAAGTGTGCATCATTTCCTAAAGCAGAGACCTGAGCTCTGTTCGCCTTGATCACATTTGAAATACCAGGGTTAACAGGGATTTCAGGCTCTGTGCTGCCCCGTGGGCACCATTTAAAGCTCCCCATGGAGAGGAGTCAATTGAGAGTGAGTAGCTGGAGGAAGCAATTTAGCTGTATTACTTCCAGCATGAGCTCAGCATGTGGAAGTGGAAGCCAGGAAAGGCAAAACCAGCAAATGCGGGTCAGGTACGGAGGATCCCTCCAGTTCTGCGGGAGCAGGTCTGCAGTGCAAGCTTGGGAGGAGGGAGAGGAGAGCTGGCTTTCCTCTTTGTAGGCTTTCCTGCAGTGTTCAGGGACAGAGCTCAGAACCACCCCAGCCTCCTGAACTGCAGAGCTGCTCGCACAGTTCAAGAAAAAAATATTTCTCTGCTCTGGCTCTCTGTGATACCAGGTTACCACTTTGACATCAGCTGTACAGCAGGAAAAAGTCTGCTGGCTTGTGCATCAGTTTTTCCCCTCTCTATACCTAAGTACTCTCAGAAAACAAAACTCTAAAAAAAGTTGTTCAATTTACATTTTGATAGCACGATAACAACAGGTTCTTGGGTGTGTTTTGACTAACTGTAACTTCCCTCTTATCCTTTTCCCACATGCAGATTTTCAGCATGATATTTTCCTCATTTTCTTTCTGCTAAAAATGCATCCACAGCCCATCCTCACCAGCAGGAGATGGCATGGATGTAAAGTCCTTTTCATTCCCTTTTATTCTGAGTGAAAGCTGTAATTGATGGCAGCCAGGATGCCACATAGCCTAATAGCAAATTAAGCTACTGAATGTCTCTTCCCATGCTCCCTGGCTCTCTCTGAGCCATCCTCTGGAGAGACCAGGACTGCTGGGGGCCTGGCCAGAGCAACACAGATGCTGAAATCAGGAGGAAAGTCAATCACCACTGATCAGTGATGTACAGCTCCAACCAGCAGCACTTCTCTTTCAAATTACTTCCCTTCCTTCCTGCCCACATTTACACCTCTCTGTGGTGGTCTCTACAGCCAGCTTCAAATTGGCTCTGGAACAAATGTGTCATTTGAGATTATTCACTCCCAGTGTGACAGATCGGGCACATCTTCAAGAATCTGCTTAAGGCATCAAAGTCACAAAGCTGATTTGTGCAGTTGGGTGCTTACAGGGTCTTTGGTCTTTTTTTTACAGTAAAGGGCAACTGTCCAGTTTAAGTTACTCACACAATATACACATCCCTGAAACAGAAAACCTGCAGTGAGTGCAGGCAAGCTTCATTCCTCTGCTCTCACCACCAACTCTCCACAGCCTCACAAGTGACAGTCTATTCTCCCAGCTCTGGTGAGGTACTTCCATGAACCCATTACACAGCAGGAGTAGGATATTAACACTATGTTTACCAGAGAAAATGTTTCAAAATCATATTTAAAAAAAAAAACTTATTTAACTTTCTCACAGCCAACTCTCAGTACAGCAAGAGCTCACCAGGTGCAGTAATGGCCCCAGACAAATGCACCATCCAAAGCCCACCCAGCTCATCAATCTCAGCTGTGTGCTCAGAAGCACTACTAGCACTTTGCCCATGCTCTCCCATGGGGGACTAATAGCACTGAGGTTCCTAGGAAGGATACATCCTGGCACCCCAAGTGTCTCCTTCCCACAGCCTCAGAGGTCTGGGGACAACCCAGTGCTTTCATTCCATAGCTCTTCCCTTGGTCTCTGATGCCCAGACATTTCCAATATACTCTCTCCATCTGGAAACAATTTCTCTCTGAGGACCTATTACAGAGTAAAAGATACATAGAGCCCCCCCAGTCCAGTTACCTGGACCAGTTAAGCAATTACTCTTATTCCAGTGGACAGGCAGAGAAGAAGAGGCCTCTTAGCTGGCAGAAAGCTCCTCTTAATGACAGTTTACCAATGGACAACATAATCTTTGGACAAACAGGTTATTTACAACATCAGCATGGCCTGAAATAATTTCTCCCTGGCTTCACTTGGTCAGGAGGTCACAGGTTTTCACCTGTAGCCTTCTTTCATCACAAACATTGTTCTTTGTCATGGGACCAGCTCTTGGCATCTTTCCTATTTTATGCTGGGCACTGGACTAGTCAGAGACAGCAGTCACTTGTTAATCATCTTCTGGTCATACAGTAATACAGGTGCCCAAGCCTGAATTGATTTTCAGACAGGTTTGATGGGTTTAGCTAGCTCTACTCGAAAATGACCTTAAAGCCAGACATCTTGTCTAGCTGGCTACCCAGCAAGACACCTGGGTCACCTGTACAGTGACCCAGAGAACAGGTTCTACAAACATTCTGTATGGAACAGGAACACACTGCACATGGACATGGCTGAAAGGACGACCTTCCCCTCACAAGAAAAACTGAGCATCACAGACCTTTGTTCTCCATTTCTTTAAACTGAGACAAGTCTCCAGGGCAGGCAACAGGAGCCTCACCACTAGCTGAAGACTCGAAGTGATGCATCCTCAGAGGAAATGGTGAAAAGTCACCGTGAGGACATAAGCCCTCAAACAGTGACCTCCTCATCTGCTCTGAGGGGCAGCAGCTCACAAGTGTGCACCTCTGCTCAGAAACACTGTGCCCCAGCTCCCATTTGCACCCTGTTACCTTTTCCAGTTTACATGGTTCTCCAGCTGTACACTAAAAGATGAAATCAATCCGGACCCCTCACCTGGTCCTTCAACCCAATGTCTAGATTGCCAAAGTAGGAAAAATCCTACAGAGTCTACAGAAACCCTGACTTTAAATTATTTAGCAGCCTGATCAGCTGCAAAAGCTCTGCTTGCCAATGCCCATGCTGCAAACAGACACTTTAAATACTGCACTGCTCCTCCAGCAGCTGAGCTGGGAGCACAGCCGCTCTGTGTGCAGCCCTGGCTGAGCACTGCTTTGCACAATACACATTCATCCATCCAGTCCTGCAGGAGATGTCCTGCTGCCCACTGCCCACAAAGGGGGAAACCCTTTCCTCTCTGCTCTTTTGATCTTCTCTGCCAGACGCTGCTGGATGCCTGTGGGAACGGATATTTACTCAAAAGAATAAATGGTGTATGCTAGACCCTCAAGCCTCTTCATTGGAGGGGAGCAAACATTTGCAGTCTGTTTGTGCTGCCCCAGCACCGAGTGTGGATGGTGGGACACAGTTCCATGCTTGCATAAAGCCATTTATCCTTGCTAAAAGTGAAAGCCAGCAGCAACAGGACAAGCACATTGCAGCAGGACAAGGGGGCTGTCAGTGCAGGAGGTTGCAATAGAAGGCAAATGGTGAAGGAAAAATTGATTCCAAAGCCCTGAGGAGCAAGGCCTGCAAGGGTGTGCATGCAATGCAAGAGACAGAGGGCTCATAGGGGCCTTCAAAATGTAAGTAATTAAATAAAGGAATCAGAGTCCCATCTTTGAAAAATGTCCACCACATCTTAAAGAACATCTCTTGCAGGATGAGAATCAAGAGCCCTGGTATATCCAAGCAGCTCCAGTTAAATCTGGTAGAGGACTTGGTTCCATTCTGTACTTGCCAGAGCAATAAAGTGCTTTGAGACTACACCCCTCCATGGGGATCTATTTGTTTCACTCCATTTCTGGTCCAAGGTGCCAACCTGCCTCCCTTCTGCTTCACTGTTTGTCCCCCCTGCCATTTGCTTGCAACCATGACAGGAAGAAAGCTGCATCTACATTCCTGAAAACATGAATGAAAACCACCATGAAATGCTTGCACAACTCAGATTTCACCTGGAACAGGCATTCAGGAGGGGCAGGAAGACCTGCTAAGCCTTTGACCTCTGGATTTCAAATTTTTGAGAATGGTACCTTAAACTACTGTCAGATGGAAATAGAGACCAGAAAGGATCCAGACACTAAGGTGAAAGTATTTAAATAAGATATGGCTGATTCCAATGACAAGAACTTGTAAACCATGATAGGAGGAGACATAAATGTGGGGAGAAAAAAAAACCAAACATTTTTTTAGAAATCTCCTAGAAGCTCTGGATAGGATATTTATCTGAAGTGCTTGTTAATGTCAACACCACTGGGAAGTTGTGAGAAGGATGGGTAGTGGAGAAAAACCAGGATGATCACAGAAAGGGGCTGCTCTCAATTCTTGCTGAACCCATGCCATGTCATGGTCAGATATTCAGTACCTGAATTAAAACGGCAAGATTCACGTTACTGTGTTTCATTACTGTGTTTAAGGCAGGGTTAGTGGCTTGAGGAGGAGCTGGGGAGTGTGCACACAGGTCTGAGCTCAGCAGGTGTCTGATACCATCTTGAGAAGCAGGGCAGGCTCCCCAGGCCCTTGCTGAGCTCCAGGTTTGGCAGGAGGAGGGAGCCAGGACTGACTGGAACAGCAGCAGCACAGCAATGCTGACTCCATGGTGCCTGCAGCAAGTGCCATGCTCCTCTGAACACAACTCTTAGGCACTGAAATAGTCAAATAGTGGGGTGGGATTGAACACAGCTTGCACAGCTCTCTAGCAAAGCTGGGGGAATGCAGATTTTTATTACTTGATTTTTTTTTAATTTTTCTGAAGGGTCTTAACAACCACAAAAAAGGCAACAACAACAAAAAAAAGGAAAATAAAACCCTGAAATAATTGTCCTTCCCTTCTAACTTTTAAAAACAATAACATGCTTTGAAAGAGCCTTTATTTCTTTTTTTGAAAGATGACCTGAATAAGTTTTGCATCAACAGCACAATACTTCAACACTTCCATTACAATTCAGGCATTGCACTAGGCCTTTTCCTAGGGGAAGAAAAGGCTATGGATTGCACCATATCCAGCCAATAGTATCATTAAAAAGATCTTTCCTTCATGCCTGACAATTGCATACTAAACACCTTCAGGTTGCTCTCTAGAAATACCAGTGTTCTTAACAATGTCTTGAGAAGTGCTCCTGCTGGAGAGAATTTAAATGAGGCAAAAGGAGATGTAAGGGACCAAGAGAAAACCCTGTAAAGGAAAGTGCATTAGACACTCTGTGCACACAACACTGAGAGCAAGAGGTGCTGAGCAGTAAATCACTAACCAAAGATCTTTGGTCCCAGAAACATGAGGTTGTCAAGCCCATTTTTAGTTGCAGCCAAACTTTTCAATCTACTTACAATTAAAATACCTTAGGCAGCAGCAGTCCCAGCTGACTAAGCAAATACAGAACTATCACCACCTTTCATTATCCCTAACATAAAAAAACACATACATGCAGGAAAGAAACACTTTGTGCCATGAACTTGTAGATTACTCAGGGGCAACTCTTACAAGCCTACAGAAGGCAGCATTTCCAACTGCAGATGGAAACATCTGCACCAACTTGACTTCTCTTTGCAGCAAGGGGAGTAAGATTTGCCAGCTCTCTGAGAGACTCCCAACAAAAGGTTCCATATGGCACCAGTTAGTGCTCAAACTGCAGCAATATCTGCCCTTGAATGAGACAAACTGCACCATAACAGTTTAGCTTGAGTCCATAAGATACAACAGCTCCTCAACAGCTATCTGAAATATAGAAATTTAAGTTAATGGAGGTGAGGTTCGTGCTCCTCCATCCTGTGGCAGGTCATTTATTTAGACTACAAGCTCTAAATGCTATGGCATTGCATCTGCCTGGTGCAAAAGGGTGCAGTACTAAAATGGGACTTCACCACACAGAGTTACTCCTTCTGCAAATAGGTCATGACCAGCCATTTACACTTTGAAAAAAATCAGTGTTCTGGGACAAAACTCTTTCTACTGTGCCATTCAGAAACTGACATAACAAAGAGACAGTCTGATGAGTCACAAAAAAGCAAATAAGATGATAAGCAGTAACTGTGCAGACATTTCCAGGGAATGACATTTCCAGGAAGAAGGCAGTCACAGCCTGAGCCTTAGCAGAGACACCATTGGGACTTCTGAATAGTACTGATTGCTGATGCTCCAGCTGCAGGAGGGGCAGCACAACACAAATAAGATGTTACAGGAAATACAGGATCTCTCATGTGGGAGAAATCTTAGAAAGGCCAGTATGATAACCCTACAAAAGCAAAGGCTGTTCTTCACTGCTATATGTGGATGGTAAATAACAGCTGCAGAAAAAGGGGCACTTGAGCTTAAAGACTACTGATTGCACAAGAAAAACTGGATGTGAAAATAATGAGGCTAAAAATCAGATTAAGGGTGGGTTTTTTCCTTCTAGAATTGAGATTTTGGAAAAGCCCCAAATAAGCATAAAAAGCAAAGAAAAAATAAGCCCTTTCAAGAATTCAGAATTCCAAACATCTGCTTTAGGATCTGTGATGCAACAATTCAAAAGACCTGGTCTCATTTGCTCTTTTTGACACTAAGCCACACGCAGTAAAGCAGATCTGAACTTGTCCCCCCCTCCAGCAAGGTGATGGGGGCTGCTCCCCTGCTGCAGCAGCACCAGAGACAAGGACTCATGTCCCTGCTTCTGAGCCCCTGGCTTCTCATCTTGAGCTCAGGATTCCACATCAGGACCAGTCTGCAGGTGCTCATCAGGTACTGAGGTCCTGCTGTGAGTTCAGATGAGCTGATTGTGCAAACACTGGTGGCACCCACACACCAAACTAGGGCACAGCAGCCCCTCAGTGAACACAGCTCACACTAAGCAACCCCCAGGCTCCCTGGGCAATACCTAAGTCCAGCCTTGAAGGGATGACCAAAGTTACATGATTTTGTCTAGGCAGGGTCAAAAATTCAAAAGTCTGTTCTGGCCCCTACAGCCCTAAGGTATGCATAGTAAAGGATAATTTCATGGATTTCATTGCTACAAAACTTGAACATGGAGTTCCCCAACCTGAAGAGTCTATTTTTTGTTTTGTTAATAAAATCACCATGCACAACTAAGCTGTTACAGATTTTCTCTGGACTTTTATTTTATATCTATTTGTGTACTACCAACAAAGTTGATTTTAAGCAACAGTGGTTAATCTTTTCCTTAATACTTGTCCTTTCTCATCAGCCTTCACAAAACTTAAAGTGCAGCATGAAATAAATTCTATAGTATCTACCTGAGGAGCAGAGCAAGTGATAAATTACTTGCCTAGGAGGAGATGATGTTATTAATCAAAATTACTTCAGAGTACAGTGTTTTGAAGTTGTGTTGAGTATTAAATAACAGGTGAAGGAAAGGAGGTTTTTCCTTTTGAAAGCCTAAATTGAAGCCTATTCAATAAAATGAAGCAAAATTACCCAAGTTGTTACAGAAAAGAAATCTTCATGAAGACAGAGTGTAAATTAAGGCCTTCAAATCTAAATCAAGATGTAAAGATTGATTTGCATTTATTTTCATAACAAATAGTTTGGTCTCTTACACAATTTGTTTGAGATCACTTGAATGGCAGGAGTTGAATGCAGCTCCGCTGTCTCCTGAAAGTTACAGCTATGAGCACTTCATGATTAAATTAAGGTTTTACTCTGCATTCTCACATTCTCCTTTCCAGATTAATTTGTTTTACAAGAAACAATTTCATCCACTGGTGAGCCATACTGCCAAGGAATGCAAACTCATAGCACTTACTGAGGGCATGACAAGAGACTTGTCCTGCAGAGCTCCAGAGGGAAGAGAACTACTACTGAAACAAGAATTTGCATGTGTGAGCACACATGCCCATTTGGGACAGAATGAACTCTGGCTTTTTTTCTGCTGCTCAGGGCCTTTCTGTTGAAGGTTTTTCATTGTGCTTCACAGAACAATCTTTGGAATACAGAACACACTTAATAGCTTTGAGTAGGTTTGAATTTCTGGTGAAGGGTTAGCAGTGCATAGAAGTAGGACAAGAGCCAACAGGCATGAATGGAAATCAGGGATGTTCAGACTGGATATAATAAGAAGCGTTTTCATGAAGAGAACAGTCCAGCGGGACAACAGTTGACCCAGAGAAGCTGGGCAGTCTCTGTTCTGGAAAAAACTCAGTGTTTTTCAAGACCAGAGTAGATAAAGCCTTGAACAACCTGATCTGACTTCACAGCTGGCCTTGCCTTGAGCAGAGGACTGAACCACAAACCATTCAAGTTCCCTTCTGACTTAAATTATCCAACAACTCCCTAGGAAGGAACCTGTCCATGAATCTATCACTAATCCATGGGAAACAGCAGCACTGCAGCATCCTCACCCTGTAGGTAGCTACAGAATAGCAAAGTGAAAGCTTTCATAAAGGTGCCATAAGAACCATGGGTCCTCAGAGCCTTTCTCCCTTTTTCCCCACTGCTCATTGAGAATGCATGTTCAGCAAAAAAGTTGAGGGCAGAAGGGGAGGAGAAGGGAAGATGAGCAAGATCAATTTTTACATCTTTATGCTTTTCTGTGGCTGATGAAATATGGCTCTTCTCAGAAGATACACCAGTAAATTTTCAGTTTAGATCTGTATATCAGGAAGTAAGGCTCCCATGACATCTTTTGGAGATTATTCCAAGGCTTAAGAGATTTCACACTCTAAGAGTTCCCAAAATTACTCTGACTACATGTTTCTTTTGTGAGCCACATCCTAATACAGTACTAGATAAGTCCTCTGCCTCCAGGCTATTTACACTCCTCAGAGAACTGAGGACTGTTTTGCCACATAGGCAGGTAGAAAGATCAAGTTCTTCTAATCTTTTCTCACATCCACTCTGACTCCAAAAAAGCATTTGCATTTCTTGCCAAAATATCAGGATGGGTTTCCCTGGTATGGATGAGGTCCCACTATAGCCTGCAGAACAGCAGAATCTGAATCAGAGTGCAAATGAGCCCATCCAGGTTCTTTGATTCTCTTGCATACAAAACCCCCAAACTGGAAGTTTTCTTTCAAGACTACAACATCAAGAACTCCAGGAGATCTTGTCTGTGCAGTCTTCATCAGGCTGATTTTCTAACATCAGTGGAAATAGTTTCAGTCACTTGTAGGCTCTTGGATCAAGTCCCAAATCTTAGAGAATAAAAGCATGGATAAAATGAGGCATTAACTTCAAATGCAGCTGCCTGGAATTCCTGCCTTGAAGTGGGAACGGAACAACATTGAGGGTAGGCGGAAGGGTTTTTTAAATTAAAAATGGGATGAAGAGCATGTTTTAATTTGCTAATTGAAAAAAAATGTTTCGGAAAATATTCTGTGAAACTGTTTTGAATTAACTTATTTATTCAGTTGAGGGAACATTCCACTCACATTCACCACAAGAATGGTGTCTCTACGTAATATACAACTTCCCAGACTGCCTTCCTTCTAACTGAAAGAAAACCTAAACAGAAAAATATGAGGACAGTCAGCCCATTCAGGTACTTCACAAGTATAAAACACCAGCAAGTCTCAGAGTGTATAACAACTTTATCCCCACTGGGAGAAAGTCAGCCCCCAACTTCACTAAGCCATAGCTTCGCACAGAGGAGCTCCTCAAACACTACCAGAGCAAGAGGCTTTATACACTGTTCATAATGCACCAAAACACTTACCAAATCCTGTGTCATACATACACAGATAGAGGAAAGCCTGGTTGCATGTGTTATGTGTGCATTATGTTCCTTGGCTGTCATCCAGCCCGCTGTTTTCAGAAAGTTACACACATAGAATTCACCCCTACATCCTTCTTATTCAGGAGTTGTTACAACCACTCTGTTCTACCATGAAAACCTGTCACTGACCTCAGCAGGTCTGGTGTATCACAAAAGACTCGTACACTTTTTCTGGATTAGGTCAATGATTTTTGCTGTGTGACTAATTCTTCTAAAATCAAAACAATGCAAGGCACACATCAAAGAAAAGCCATCTCTCAGTCTCCCCAGATGTTTCACTAATGCACAGCCTAGTAAAGTTACAGTATGACTAGAAAGAAGGAAAAGGCTCCTTGCTTCTGCTCTTATCTTCAAAATGTTCCAATCAGTAGAGCTGAACCAAAAGAAAACATTTTAAAAAAGTAAAAAGTGAACTGAAAGAACATCTTGCATTTTTAAATAACAAACCAAATATTGCACTGCTTGTTTTGTAAATCTTACAGAAGAGCTCCTCCTTAGCCCAGGCTGCCTGTTTCTTAAAAAACAAAGACAAGCACTACTAACTGCAGGCTATGAAGTATATTAGCATTTGAATTCATATTTGTATATACCCTGAAGGAAAAACTCTCTTAAAAGCAACCTAAGAACTTCCTGAAATATATTATGGCAACATTTATTTGAGATTTGAAGATTCCTGATGTCTCTATAGTTCCTTAAAAACAAACTGGGAAATGCTAAAAAAATACCCCACAGATTGCTGCCAATTTCAAAACAGGATGTTTTTGTTTTTGAGGACTGTAATTAGGAACAGTGACCTTGAAAATGTAAGCAAACCATCCATTACCTCTTCTCTTCTAATTACTGCTGCAAATATTGTTTTCTCTTTATAAACTTGTCTGTGTGAGTAGTTTAGTTTTCGTGCTCAGGCAAAGAGCAGAACTTCCACAGGACTAAATGTGCTAGCACCCAATGTCAACAGATAGTTCAAGGGAAAAGGAAGTGAGAAGGAAAAAGAAAGTATTTGGTATATGGCATTGTGGCTGTTTTCAGCACTTAGAGGAAGCAAGATAGAAAGACACCCCTACAAGAAATGCCTTACAAGTACTGCTGAGGAAAAGCCCATTATCAGGAGAGGACCTTGGAAAGCGCAGGGTTCCCTCAGGCAGCAAGAAGGGAGCTCTGGAGCTTTCCAACACCTAACCCCGCATTCAGAAACCTGACACCCAAGTCCTTCCTTACCTTCTGGTGCCCAAATTCGTTCAGCACCGTGCCCAGCTTCTTGGTGGTGCCGTGCAGCCTGCGGGCGGCGATGGCGGGGTTGGGGTCCCTCCAGTCGATGGAGAGGCGGTGGTACCACAGGCGCGGCCCCTCCTGCACGTGCGCGGCGCGGGCGCTGGGGTCGAAGCGATGCACCTCGCACCCGCTCATGGCCATGCCCAGCTCAAACTGCCTGTCGTCGTTGCCCAGCCTGTGGAAAAAAAATAAAAAAAATTAACTATTACTGCAGCAAAAAGAACTACTAGTGAGTAGCATGTTCTGAGGGTGAGCTAACTTAACATGAAGAAAATTCAAGCTCAATGCAATATTAGAATTAATGGCTCCTCTCTAGGCAAGAACTAAACCACTTTAAGCCATGCTGATAACTTACCCAAAGAGCTTTTCCTTAATTCAGAAATTGAAAAAATTTATATGAAAGTAAATAAAACATTGGAATCTTTCTGCTGTCATTATTCATATTCTTTGTTTACATATATTTCACTACTTTCAATTTGCTTTTCTCTTTTACAGTTTACACTACTTTCCTTATTCTCTGTTTCACAAACTTCCAATGACCAAGCCATAAGCAGAAGAGAAAATACATTTTAAATTTATGCAATACTACTTTGTAAAGTAGTAGATGTAAAGTAGTAAATGTGGCACACTTCACACCACATCTGTCACCTGTTACAAACATGGCCCAAATTGCCCACCAGTACGGGTAAGACACAAGTGCAAAATGCCTCTCTTTCTCTGTGAACAGGAAGACACAGATTAAAAAAAGCATATTCAAAAATAAGCACTTTACAACAATAGCAGGGTTGTTGTATAAACTTGAGAGAAAGATTGCTGCTAATTTGGTGAAGGCCCCAAAGAAGAAGAAAAATTAATAGCCCCATTGTACAGCAGTATTGTCTCAGTGCCTGCCTCTGTGAGAAGATGTGTTTTAAGAGGCTGTGCACTGTTCCCACCTCCTACAGCCCAGTGGTTCACACAGGTGCACTAAAACAAAAAAATCTGGTATTTACCATTGCAATCACACATCTGAGCCACAGGCCTTTCCTACTCCATAAAACAGGATGTTCTCTTCATTCCTACTCCTCCAAGCTTATTCCAAATGTGATTCAAATCATGCACTTAACATTAAACTTAAACAAAATTAAGCTGTTTGCTACACACACGTGTAGCGCTGAGAAAAGAATTAAGATTTTTTTAAATCAGTTTACTGTAAAGTGTACAACTGAGATTATTCACTGTGTACTAACAGCACAGCTTTTATCTGGTGTGCACAGACCACAACAGGGCAGTACTCTTAGATGTACTAACAGAGCACCTGCTACACCACACCACAGTTATCCTAAGCAATGGTGTGGGTCTGAAATAATTTTGGCTATTTGCATCAATATGTGAAACGTGACACATTTTAAATCATGTCACACACTATGGTACAACCTTAGGCCAGCACTAAATGTTCTACATAGATGACACACAGGTAAGATAAAATGAATTCAACTCATGAACAATGTGTGGAAGAGCATTTGTTTTGGAAGTTACAGTATGGAATGCTGTAATAGTGGCTAAGCCCACTGTAACAATACCCTAGGAAGTTGTCTTCTCCTCAACCACCCTCCCTTTCCCTGGGAAAACAGGAGGAGATGGGGTGTGCAAAAATAGCCTAGTGTGCTTTTAAGAACAACCCTAATTCACAGGATTCCAACCCATACAGCTGTGTGGGAGGAAAAGAGAGGAGTTTTCTTTTAATACATTCAACACACATTAGGAAAAAAGTTCAGAAGTTAACCAAGTGAATCGACATGTTTGTTTGCATGTGGATTTCTACAGAAGGGACAGTGATGGACAAAGACCAGTGTAATCCCTCAGGAATGGGAGGCTGGGTAAAAATGAACAGCATGGGAATTGTTGGGGACAGTCACAGCATTAGTGATGAGCCCACCAGTGACCGACAGCCACATCTGTCCTGACACACTTCTGACCACTCCAGCTGCTACAATCCAGATGCTTCTGGGGCAGACAAACCTCAGCCTGCCTCCAAACAGACTGCTGCTCATGTGGACTGCAAAGGGAGCTTCACAGTGGTGGAGAACAGGAAATAAAATACAGATGAGGGTAAAGACAGGCATGATGTGTCTTCTGGCACTCTAGTTAACAGCTCAGATTTATGCCTGAGGAGAGATCCAGCCAACAACAAATATACAGGAGAGAAAAGGAGGTCTTCTCCAAAGGAACTGCTTTGAAAAATGCCTGGCCCACATGTGATCATGCAAAGGGATAATGCAGCATGAAAAAGATCAAAAAATTAGGTCTCCTAATAAAGATTTAGTTAATTAAAGAAAGGTGTGTTACTTAAAAAAGGATCATGATTTTAAAAGGAAGGTCATGAAAGACTGGCGAGGCCTTTCCTGACCATCAGGAGAGAGCAGCTGCTGCCTCCATCAACAGCAAAATAGAACATGCTGAAGAAGCTGACCTGTTTTTCCCGTGGGGGAGAAGGAAGCTTGGTGACAGAGTGTCCTGCAGTGGGGACAGAGCAGGGCACTGCCAGCAGCACATACAGAACAGACTGTCCCTGGCTGGGGAAGGGAAGGGAAGGGAAGGGAAGGGAAGGGAAGGGAAGGGAAGGGAAGGGAAGGGAAGGGAAGGGAAGGGAAGGGAAGGGAAGGGAAGGGAAGGGAAGGGAAGGGAAGGGAAGGGAAGGGAAGGGAAGGGAAGGGAAGGGAAGGGAAGGGAAGGGAAGGGAAGGGAAGGGAAGGGAAGGGAAGGGAAGGGAAGGGAAGGGAAGGGAAGGGAAGGGAAGGGAAGGGAAGGGAAGGGAAGGGAAGGGAAGGGAAGGGAAGGGAAGGGAAGGGAAGGGAAGGGAAGGGCTGGCACGGCTCCCTGCAGGCAGCAGGGCACTGATGCTGACCCGGGACACGGCACAGCACAGCAGGCAGCAGTGTCCCTTGGCTGTTCCCTGCTCCCAGGGTTCACAGAAGGTCACGGTGCACAGAGCCTTGTGCTCAGAATAGACACTGGGCTTTGGCTTGCACTGGATGAAGCATCATGCCCTGTATCACCCGGGAGCACAGGGAGTGCGAGTGGCACAAAAGCTGCTTTGTCTGCTCCAGCACAGCTCCAGTGGCCACCTGTAGCTGACCCAGCCTGAAAACTGCAGGTACTCCAGCTCCCACAGCAACCACAGCACAGAGATGTAAACACATGCAAGGTCCAGCTTTCCCTTTCTCTGCTCCCCCTCCTCCCCCTCTTTTTCAAAGGAAGATAACTGAGCTCAGCAGCTCAGGAAAAAACGAACGACCCCCCTGCCCGAATCCTAAAGGTCCTACATACACTTTAGGATGCACCTGAAATGAAATTTATACTGTATTGCAGCAAGACTCTTTAAACCTCTGCTGGTAAGTTTCTGAAATCCTATTCATTTATGTTATCCCAGCTTGAGTGCCTGCCTGTGGTGTTTGTAACTGACTTAGTTTAATCTAAGCAGATTTAGCACTAATAACTAGAGCTCACTAATGCATATTGCAATTATGTATCACACTGGGAAATCCTGTCCCCCAAGCAAAAACATTGCTGCCTCCCAGTAGTGGGAGCAACTAATACTAATCTAAAAAGATCCCCAGATGTTCCAGGCGCTGCTCGCTCCCATTCACAAGTAACCTCTTCTACAGCATTCAAGCAGGCAAAGCCTAAGCAGCATGTTTTATTCCACTTTTAATGATAGATGGATTTAATTCAGGATTCCCAGTAACACTCCCACTGAACTTTCACATTTGTCCTCCATCCATCCTCTCTGCAGAGAATGCTCTTCATTGGAAGCAGCTGCTCCCCATTTGCTCTTTATGAAACATATGAGATAACAAGAATGTTTAAAGAGGATTTTTGCCTCAGAACAAAATTATTTTTCTGTCTGTCATAAACTAAAGGAAGTGAGTCTGAGGGGAAGAATTATGCAGTAACGAGCTCCAAAGGTTGCAGAAGTAAACTGGTGGATTTAAGAGCGCTTCTTCATAACCTCAAGTATTTCCCTTTTATTTTTCAGCTGTTTCATGTGATGCATCCTGGTTGGTTACTTACTGCTTGTGTGTATCTGATGATTGATGGGAGAGCCGACATCAATTTCAATCTCTGCTAAGCCCTAGTGTTCCATCACTGCAGAAAATCTGGCACTCATGCTCCCTGGACCATACACAGAGCAGTAGCACATATAAAGTGATGGTATACACACATTAGCTCAGTTTTGCTCAAAACCATCAGCAAAATACCTCAGTGTTGGTCAACCTTCATGTTTAATTTGCACTTTCTAGCACAGATTAAATCAACTGTGCTGTGCCTACTGGACAATTCAACAAAAATACCATTCTCAACCCACACTTGATCCTTAACAACCGGGAAAAAGGACATCAACACAGGAGCTCAGGTCTAATATTAATGATCATGCAGCTTGAAGGGCAAGGTCTAGGTTAATTCCACTGAACTTTGAGTACTTTGCCAAGGCATCTAAAAATCAGCAGCCACCTTGTCCCAGACTTCCACTATAATCAAAGGAAAGCTATACCTACCTCCAGAATGCTATTTAGCTTAGCTGATTTTCCACCTGAATGTGCTTGTCTCTCCCTACTGGCTACTAGAATGGCCCTCAGGCAATAACCCAGTACTACAGTCAGACAGTAAAGTCTGCAACTGAGCAGACTAACTTCTACAGGAATATGAAAAGCTGAGAAGAAAAAAATTCATGTAAGCCTCTAATTTGCATTAATGTCAGGTAAGCATAATTTGAAATGTGCAAAGAACACTCAGGAAATAAGAAGCAACAGTGCCCAAGAGAAATCTCTCTGCATATGTGATTTGTCTCTAAGGGGCATGTTCTTGTTCTGCCACAGAACAGCATTGCTGAACAAAACCTGAGAGCACCTCCCTTTTAGAGGATCTGGGTCTTTACAGCTCAAATTAACTCAATCAAAATATAAACCCACCCAAAGTTACCAAAACCATCCCTTTGACTAGAGGGCACCCTGCCTCCCTGCCATGCTCACTGCAGGTGTTACCTGCCATGTCCTAATGGCTGAGGAATGCCACCCCAGCACGGTTCCCTGCTGCCCACCCTCTGTAAACCCACAGCAGCAAAATCACAGGAATGAACTGCGCTGGTTCAAGCAAGATGAAGCCTTTCAATGCCCCTCTAACCTAAAGCTGCCTCCCAGGACAGCAAGTATAGTTTTATTAGGCAGCTCTATGTGGTGATCTGTGTGAAACGAGCTCCAGATCTCAGCAACTGTTCTCCTGTGTGCTGATGGCCTGATGCACTCTGAGGACTGAGCTCCCTCATCCTCCTGGGAAACAGAATGTTTTATTAGCAGGCTGCATGTGTGGTTTTGCTACCTGTGAAAGCACTTGTTCTGTGAAGAATGAAAACTTCACTCTCAAGTGCTGTAAACATCATAAACACTGCAAATATTTCAAACTAAAGGCACAGCTGCCTTGATCACCATTACTTTGGCACATGTTACCCCTGAAGGTGTTCACCAGAGGTAGTTAATGAAGTTTTATAAGTAATGCTGCTGAAATCCCTGGCAGTTATGCAAGTCATTTCTGCTCAAGGAAGATGCTGTAGGTTTCTCAGCTAATCTTTTTGATTCCCTCTTCATCTACATGAACTACCACTCACAACTCACCATCAAGCAATTTGTTTTCATATCAATATTAGAAAGACAAAAAAAGACCCTCATGGAGAAAGGTTTTTTTCCCTAAAAATATAAGTTTATAGATGTTTATCATCAACACATGATAAACACACCTGAACAAAGTTTATATGTTAGAAGATAACCTTGCTGTGGCCTGTGTTGTATTTATAGGGCTTTTTGAAGCTACTTGCCATGAAACAATTATCTTTTGAAAAGAGCACTTACCCAAGTGAATAGAGTCTGCATTGCTTGCTTCTGATTCGATGGATGAGGCTAAACCTCTCATCAAGACAGACTGACCAGGGCTTTTTTGTGGTTTTGGAGTACCCTTTCAAGCTGTTCAGGTTCATGTGTTCACAGGAAATCTGTTGAAATCAAAGGATATTTCATTGTTAAGACAGGACCTTTAATTTGCTTTTAATTTGCCTTCTGGGGGAGAAGTGGAAAAAAGAAAAATGTTCATTGGTTTCATTTAAGTCTTATTGTCAATCTGATACACGGCTACAAAGATTTGATGATTTTTTTTCCTTGTTTGTCTGTTCCGCTTGGTGAAATTTAAGGCTTACATAATTCCCCAGAGAGCAAAGCAGTTTGAAAAGCAAATAATTAAGCATTAGTACTATACCAAATTTCTTTTTTTTTTTTTTCTACAAGGAAAAAATGTTTCAGCATTCACTTAAATTTTTTTTTCTTTTCAAACCTTGGGGTGGACTCTGCATCTGAATAATGTTAAAATCAAGACTGTAATTAAAAAGTTGCAGTGTCTCTGCAATATGTACCTTACTCAGAGTGTCCTGGATCTCAGCTCCAGAAGGGATTTAATCATTACCCAAACACATGCCCTCTCCAACAACAAAGCTATAGCTACTTCTGCCCAGGAAAGGCTGCACTGCCCTGCATCAGCACCAGCATCAGCATCCACGGTTTGCTCTTGAAGGGCTTCTCAAACCGTGCAGCCCAGACATCAAAGTCGGGGGTTGCAGGGCACAGGTTGCTACCATGCAGGTAAGAAAGGAAAGACTGAGAAGACCTGCAGGAACCCAGCTGAGCCATCATGATGAAAAGTTGTTCTTTGGGCCCAGTACCAGCCCCAGCTGCAGGAATGGGAGCTGACACTGTCAGAAAGGCAACAAATGAAATGGTGGAAAGGACAAAGCCAGGTTAAATATCAGTCCTGAAAAGACTGTTCTCATCTTGCTCCTTTCCTTCCTCTACAGCAGATTGCAGATGCTCAGTTCTCAGTCTTAAACTAAAAAGCACAGCTCTGGTCCACCTGGAACCACAGAAATGAAACCATTTTACACAGAGGTGAGAGTAAAACCTGGAACCCAGCCTTTAATGTGGCAGGCACACTCCACCATGTACCTCATAATAAGTAAATACAACTCTCATTCTCTAAGATGTGTATGCTCTGAAAGATCATTACCTGGAGCTTTACATTCAAAGAGCTGCACACTGCATGACCACCTCCCTGCTCCTGCTTGACTCATAATTCCCATGGAAAATTCTTAAAAGCAAATACAGCATCTCTTCATACTGTTTCCAGGATTCACTGAGTTTTAAGCAATGATTTTCACTGCACCCCACTACCCATTTCCCCTCAGTCACATAACAATCAAGGAATAAATGGCACTGCAATAATAAGCACTAATTTAAGACACAGAAGAATAATGTACTCTCTACAGAAAACTGAGATTCTGCAGTGCTGCCACTTAATTGAGTCATGGCATTATGAGCAATTACAACAGTCAGAGTTTGAAGCAATTTTAACAGCTCTTCTACTGAATAGCTCTTGCTATTAAAAAAACAAAAAAAAAAACACACACAAAAATTTCCCCAAACAACAACAACAACTGAAAATAATTTTAAAAAAACAAACGAAAGTCAAGCCCTGAACCTGCCTTTAGCACCATCATCAGTCTGTTGCATGGCTTACTGATGCACTGAACTCACATCTTGTTCTGGCCCACTCCTATCACACGAACAACAGAACAGTAAAGATGCTTCTCCTGATCGTGAAATACCAGCACTGAAAATGCTTTTTCTGGCCACACCTTGACCCTGCTGACATGGCTCCTTCCTGCTCCAGCAGTGTGAGCCTTCCTACACTCATGGCATGGGGCTGAACTTATACACAGTAATTAGTAGACACTTGCTCAGCAAACAATGAAAATTACATCCCATGCTTATCTACATAAGCAAGATGCCATTTTTGGAAGTGCTCATACCAGTCATGGTGTTATCCCATCAGATACTCATCTTGTAACATCTGCCAGGTCAGGAACAGGGATTCCTCTCATTTTTTGTTTTCACTTATGCTTATTCCTCAAACCAGGGTCAGTTACTCCGAGAATAAAACTTCTCGCTGAGTGTGTCAAATGCAATAAACTCTCTGTTAATTGATGTCCTTGTAGGCTTTGACCCAACTAGTGGAGTTTAGCAGCATCTGCCACTGTTTATTAAGTCACTGAGATGAAGGATGTTTTCAAACTTAATACGTCTGCCACAGTCTAAACTTCTGTACAACAAAACAACCAGCTCTACACACATCTCTTGCTGTCCCCACACACATCATCTTGCCTCCTGCCCTCTCAGTGCTGGCATGAGTAGCAGCAGAGATGTCATTTTGTTGAGAATTTATCCAGGGGTACCCACAAGCCAGAGGATACATGAACACCCTGCTATGCTCTTTTTTAGAGGTGTTTCAAATTAATCTCAGCCTTGAAAGCACTGCATTAACAAAGAATTTCATACGTGAATGACATTTCAGTGATGTTGGCACCTGGGGCTTTTTGCTGTTCCTCAGTGCAAGTAATGATGCTGTGATCTCTGTATTCAAGGGTCAATTGCTGACAGACATGGGAACCAAAAGCAGCTGCCCTGTTGGAATTGTGAGCATCCAGCACCTTCTCCATTTTTCATTACAGGAAATGCGCACGCAAATGCTGTTGAGCATAAGGGAAGCTCTGTTAAGACATGATGGCCCAGTTTCACCGTATGCTGAATGCTGGAAGTATCCATCAACACAATGTGGATTTGGAAATGCCATATTTTAAAAAGCACATAAACCCACTAATTTCCATGTCCATCATTTTTGTCCTGAAAATATTGAAATTCTGTTGGTATCATTGAAACAACTTGTCCAAGTTAGGGTCTGATGCCTTGTTCTTGTTTTACTGGGAACCTCAACTGCCTCCTTTTGAAGTAAAATGAGCCTGGTTATCATATTATTATTGAGAGGTGGAGTGGTTGAATACACTCTCTTAATACAAAGTGCTCTGTATTTTTCCATCTGAGAGGGAGAGAGGGCAGAGAGAGAGAAACCCGCATCTAGAATTTCAGTCATACCATACTCCTGTCAGGACACAAACCCATTTAGAAATAAATAACATAGAAATAATACAGTCTTTCTAACCTGTATTTTGACCTTTACATTCATGGTGACTATCAGTACTAGGTTAAGCAACTTTAGAAATAAATCAGTTTCAAAAAAGTTTGGTGTGAGGTTAATTCCTTAGATACGATGGAACAATCTGTGCCAGGCAAAGTGTTTTTTAAATGGAGACTGAAATGAAAAACCTACCTGAGAAGTGCTAATATACTTTAGGAACCTTGAGGCCTCATAGTTGAGGGAAGGGGTTGGACTTGCCCATGGCTGTAGTTCAATGTGCCATCTTACAGTCTGTAAAATAAAGCAAAACAAAAAATACCTTAAAGGCAGTGCAAGCACAAATTACAAGGGCTAATAAACTAAAGAGATTTAATTTCAAACTAAAAGAGTTTCCTGGGGGCTTGTCTACACATGAAAAACATTTCAGAATGAATCAGGGTTTCAACTACAGTGAAAAAGCATCTAACTATGATTTATAATGATCAGCTTTGAAAGCAGATGCAGGCAATTCAGAAATAAAGTGCTCCTCATCCAGGATAACCTATTATTTATTATTATATTTATTATTATATGTTATCCAGGTTAAGCCAACGTGTTAACCCATTTATTCTAGGACACCCAAGTAAGCTGTGAGAAATGCATGAAGAAAACCAAGATCTATATAACCAAATTCTACAGCAAAACATCTGAAAACAGTGAAATAATTTTAATTTCATGTCTATCAGGTGTCTCTGCTTGAACGTCCACTGAAACAAGAACTTGGATCACAAACACTATCACCAAAGGAAACCCCTGCAAGTAACCTGTTTCCTTTTTTAAGTTCTAGATATTATTTTAAAACAAGCTTCTTGTGGGCTTTGACAAAAATCCTCTTCCTCTCCCACACTTGCCTCACAGATATACCAGAATATTTGTTTCCCTGAAAAAATATAAGTGTGGCTGCCTGTAGCCCTACCACTTCTCATTTACATAGCCCCAAGGAAGTAGCTCTGGTGGGTGCTTTCTGTGCTCCCTCAGCTCTGAACCTCGGGGATCCTGCCAGCTTTTCCAGAAACACTTCCCACATAGAGTGGGACAGAAAAGGTCTTTCAGACACGTGCTTGCAGAGCAACAGGGCTCTGCTCTCCCGTCTGCGCCACCTTCTCCAATTCTGCCCGTCATCCCAGCAAGTTTAGACTTGTCATCTCTTGCCCTCAAGTAGATAAAAATACAAGCAGGGTGTTAAGCTGCACTAAATCAAGATTTATTCCTCGTGGCTTTTCATCTTCAGGTGCCATAACTCACTTCTACAGCTGGGCAGGTAGTATCAAGCTTCCCTTTAATCATCCTCAATTAACTGAGCTTCCATAATGGACAGGATGGGATTTCTCCCTCAAAGGCTCACGCTGGCATTCAGTAAAATACAATCAGAAACCCCACTTGGGATTCCCACAGGACTGTATTTCAGACAAAGCCCTGGAAAACATGTAGGAGATAGCAGGAGGCAGACAAGTGAGGTGAGGCACCGAGCCCCCAGACAGACTGGTCTGTGGCACCAGGAGAAGAGCCAGAACAGTGACAGCAAGGATCCTTGATGCCAGAGAGGAATGCAGGAAAGAGAAGGTAAAATAAGAAAAGGAAGACTATTAAAGAGGACCACCAGACCAGATGGCGTTTGCTTCAAGCTGGTATCATGAATTGATATTTTTGCAGCCTAAGTAAACATAGTCTACAGTGAATGTGAGCCAGAAGGTCTGTATGAGATTTATTGTTCCTTTAGGGGTTATTTTTCAGATTTGTTGTGGGTTTTGGGTTGGGGTTTTTTGGTTGGTTGGTTGTTTTTTATTGTTTTGTTGTTTTTTTTTAAAGAGATGCTGAAAAGGATATTGAGATTTTTTTTTTCTCCCCCAGAAACAGACAAAAGTAGCATTTCTCACCCTGAAACTTCCTGCCTGCAGTGAACTTGGACTCCTATACTGTGCACAGCATGAGTCTGGAAGCAAGCTAGCAAGCAGCTCTGCAGCAGCATGTCCCCCTGACCCCTGCTTGCAGCAGGCAGCCTGCAAACAGGGAACAGCAGGAGCATAGGTGCACACGGGGAGGGAAATGCGTGTAATCTTTCAGAATGAGTCACAGTTCACACGGCTGAATAACGTTTGCAATGACAGGAATGCCGCTGTTTCAACAGGCTTGAAAGCCGAAATGAAAATGAAGACTGACAACCGTTTTCAGGGGAAAAAAAAAAAAAAAAAGAAAAAAGAAAAAACCCCAAACAACAAAAAACCAACCGAACAAAAAAAACCCCAACCCAAACCAAAAAAAAACACCAACCACCCAGATATCTACACATCTCTGTTCAGTTATTCTGAAATCTATTTGTGTGAGAAGTAGCTCATTAAGTAGAGGAATTGCAGGGTGGCCATTGTGGACTATTCAGCAGGAATTCCTTCTGCACAGAGTTGACAGGGAAGAAAAGAAATCTCTATAATGAACCACATGAATGAGGTTCTTCTCCAGCAGAGTGCAATGTCCAAGAGCCACTGCAGCTTACACTCGGGTTCTTAAAATCTTAAAGATGATATACTGCCTGCCCACTGACTCCAAACTATTGATAAACACATGAAAATGAAATAAAAACCCCAGTGACTTACTAAAGCAGTTTCACTAAAAAATAGGGGGGGAAAAAGGAAAAAACAGAAAGAGATCAAGCTTTTGTATAGTTCTTTAAATTGAGGAGCACTACATAACTGCTATTTTTGTGACAGAGATCAGACCCAAGGCTCCTGTTTGAGGCAATGCTTTTGAACAGCTTCTCAAACCTCACACTTGGTCCCTGGCTCCTCAGGAAGCAGCAGCCTATTTCCATTCACTAAAGAACACACCACAGAATCCTGTTCCTAACACCTCCTAACACCCCTACAGGGTGTCTCAGGAGCTGCCTTACAACAAGATTCACAGACAATGGATGGGGGTGAAAATCCAACACATCTCTCAGACAGGTTGCACCCTCCCAAAGGGTAACTCACAAATGCTGGTGATGTATTTATATAATACAAAACACCCTCCTGAAGGAGCTGTTCCATAGGCACATTGGTAGCCTTGGTTTATAGTTTTCCAGGTAATTTTCAGCCTAGTTCAGAGTGTTTCCAGGTAAGCCTTCTCAAATAAACTCTACAGATGCTTTGTTTATCCCTGATAAAAAACAATCCTTATTTGGGGAGCTTTCCCCTCTCTTGACCTTGCAGTTTTATTCCCTGAGAGCAAACCTGACTGTGGCATCATGATTTGGATTTTCTCACCTGGATGATGGAAATCTCTAGAATGACCGAGAGCAGGTCCCTGTGGCTGCTGAACAAACAGGATGAGGAGCAGCTCCTTTCACAGAGGGCTTTACAGCAAGAGACCAGAGGAGCTATTACAGCCCAGGTTATACAGCTCTGGGTATGAAATTCAGACAGACCTCCCAAGGCTGCCCAGGAAGAGCCAGAAAATCAGTTCAGACAATCTGCATTTCTGCCTATCACCATGGGTGTGCTCTGTCCCTAGGGTAAGGACTCATCCAACCAGACACCATGGCTGTGCTTCCCAAACATCAACATATCCATATTTCACAATATAAAGAGATGTCAGTACCTGGAAAGTTACAATGCCACTTAAAAAATATCATACTTGATTTTTTTGAAGTATCCCTCTGTATAGATACATTAACTGAAATTAGCATTGTAAGAAAAATCAGTCTTCAGCAAGACTATCAGAAGCACTGGTGAGACACTGATTTCAGCCACTCCTGAAGGGTAATGGATATCCAGAAATAATGGAAAACGGATAATATCCAGAAAATGGATATTCAGAGTGCTGTCTAAATTTTCACCACATGAGATAACCACAGAGAAAAGAAAACCCTAAAGCAATACCACTGCTGTGTTAGGAAAACTAGGATGCATTTGAAGGTCTGATTTTTCTTCCAGGTGCTTCACACTTAAGGATAAGGACTGATGTTTCCTTCAGACCAAATTGATAGCAATTTGCAGAGACTTCTCTCTGGAGACCACTTTTTCCTAGATTTTTTTTTCCCCCTCATAGCCATCTGTGATAGTCATTTGATAATCCCTTAATAATACTGTAGTATATATGTGATATACTTTTAAAGGACTGTCATTTAAAATCTGTCCTAAAAATCTAAAATCATAAGATAAAATTTAAATCAAAATGTGCAAAGGGTTCACAAACCAGCAGTTCTCAAATTGTAGATCTGCCAAATGCTTGGCTTTTTCAGCCTAAACTTACACACAAATCATTAAATTCTTTCCAGACCAATCCTAGTTTTAGTGCACTAATTCAAAAAGCCCAGCCCCTTCCTTCCCTCCTGCTTACATTTGAAAGGGAATTAGTAAGTTTTTCATATTTCCATCTTTTTAAACTCAGTAGCTGTTTTCTCCCTCTTTTAATCTCCTTCCTTTTTATCAGCCAATTAAAATTCAGAAACACATTAGCCATTTGTGTAAACAAAAATTCAGGAATCCCATTGCCCTGCCAAGCAGTCTGTTGCATCCAAAGAAGAGACAAAAGACTTGTCAATATATACACAGATGTCTTAAGCAAATCCTCCGATTATATTGTGCAGCAATTTAATTTTTTTACATCCGAGGCAGGACCAAATGTGAGTGGAAATCATTTGTGGCAATAAATTCCATCAAGAACCATAAATATTTGCTAGCCATAGAAACAAATAACATACACATCTTCATCTCCAATTATTCTGTCTGTACCCTGTGTACAACCACACTCAGCAGAACAGAGCCTGCTCATGGGTGAAATTTTGCAGGGGTTTTATCAGTTTGAAAGGCAGAGCATGGCATTTAGATTCAGATTGCAAAACTTCAGATATCTACATGGCAAATTTATTAGATTGCATTCCTGAAGGCTTGCCCTGTGCAAACAGATTGTCCCCAGATACCATTTACGGAGCTTGGATGTAAATTTGTGGTCCCTCTCAAGCAGGTGTGACCTTAAGCACATTAGTTTGTTGTGGTCTTACTGTTTGGGGCTGTTCCCTCAATTCAAAAGTGCCCTAAAGAGTGGAAGCAGTGTGCTGCAGCCCACACAAGCCCCGGCTTTGCAGGACACGCCAACGCCTGGCGCGGGACACGCGAGCAGCGCGGAACCTGCCGAGGGAGTGGGAGGGCTGCTGAGGATGGAGGCAGCCAAACTGGCACACTGCTCCTCTTGCTGACAGCACAGAGCAGCTCCAGCAGCAAAGACTCCCTCGTGAACGCCCACGGTTCGTTTCAGAGGCAATAGCTGGGTGACTCCCAGGGACAGCCGTGCGTGCAGGCAGCCATCAAGGAAGCTCCCACAGTGGGCTGGGGAGCTGAGCTATTTGACAGGACAGATGAGGCAGGCAGGATCTTCAAGGGAATGATTCATCTCACTAGAGAGTAGACATATAAAATATGTAAGGTGAGTCAAGCACTGGAAAAGTCCATGTCTCTCCACGACCTGCAAAGGAGGCCTGAAGGATGGGCTCAGGAACACCTACACCACAGACCCTCAACAGCACAGAACACCTTCAACACCAGACCAGACACTCACACACCCCATGCTGCAGAGAAACATGCCTTTTAGAGAGCTGAGCCTATCCTTTAGCTGTGAGCCTAAAGCAACACTTAGCTGCACTTCATTCTTCAGCAGGGTTGAGTAATTCCAAATGTTTTATGTTTGGAGCAGCAGTATGTGGCACAAGTAAAACAAACTCCACCTCAAAGTGGAGGTACCAGTAGGAAAGAACAAGAATGCCTTCAGCCTTGGCACAGACCTTCTTGAGAAAGGTCAATTCATAGAGTTTAGTTAAATGTAACCAGCACCACCAGGGCTCACAACCTGTAAAAACCAGCTCCCTTAAATCGTTAATTTAGGAGTAGCAGGGACACACACAGGCTCAGTAAGCTGTAATTTAAATCACAGGCTTACAAAGTGACTGACTCATATTTAAAGCTTTGACTGAATTAATTTACAACACAACTGGCTTTATGGATATTCCATCCTTACATGTCTGAACTGTTTCTTTCTTTTCCTCTTTCATATTACTATTATTTTCTTTTTTCCTTTGCTGTTTGGCTTTCTCAAACATATGAGGTTTTCTCTTAAGAAACCATAGTGCAACCTTGCTAATACATTCCTCCTCTGTGTGTGCCTGTATCAAGAGAAAAGCAGTGGGTTCCCTCTGAGGCATCAGGCATTGAGGGAATCACAGGGAAAAGCAGCTGACACCTGGTCCTGCAGCCACCTAAACTGAGAATTTCCACTCCAACAGTGAAGCTTCCACACATTGCACAAAGTCCACGATGAACTGGGGGGGAAAAAAACCTTTTTTAAATCAGGAAATCTTTCTATTTGTCCACTTTTCCACTTTTCTGAGTATATCTAAGACAGAGACATCTCTGACACACATGCACACAGCTTTCCTTCTCCATACCTTGCTGCTCTGCCCTCTGCATGCACCCTGAAGGGAGTCCTCCCACAGGCAAACTCCAGAGCTAAAAAATCTGCAGTGTTACAGAATCACAGAATGGTCTGGGTTGGGAAGGACCTTTAAATATCACCAGGTATAACCCACTTCCATGGGGCACACATTCCACTAGGTCAGGTTGCCCAATCTAAACTGTATCACCCCCAGTACAGATCCTTGATGGACACCACTCGTTACTGCTTTGTCATTTAGACACTGAGCCACTGACCATAACCAGCTCCTTATCCATCTATCAGTCCATCCATCAAATCAGTATCTTCTCAATTCAGAGCCAGCCATGCTGGCTGTGCCTAAACAACTCCCTGTCCTCAGCACGTTGTAATGTGTCTTCCAGGAGGATCCACTCCATGATCTTATCCAAAGATTTGATGTTGGAAAAACAGGCTGAGGAGCAATAGCTTTGTGCCAAGATCAACAAGCAACATGTCACACATACAGTCTGGCTTCCCCACGCAGGAAGGCTGCTCAGGGAAGTAAATCCTGCCTATGGAAACCAGTCCCGTGATAAAAGTGCTTTCTGCACTAATGAGTGTGTGTCTTAAATTTAAATGGGTTTCCAACATGATCTGTATATGGAGAATGCTATGTCTGGACATGTGTATTTTATTTTATGGAAGAGGGAATGTCTAGGATGCACTTAAGCCTGCCCTAGCTCCTCACTCTCTGTGCATCATCTTTTCCAAGTCTCTGCAGTGCAGCACACATTTGTCTGTCTGGGAGCAGGATGTGAGTGCTGCAAGAGTCAACTTAGGAAGCTCCAAACATCACCCAGAGGGCTCCATGTAAAAGCAGTTTATCAGCACTTGCTTCACAAGGCTGCAGTTTGCATCAGTAAGTAAAACTCCTATACTTAGCAGGGAAACAGAAAAAAAAAGGCAAAGTTTTACATTGAAATGAAGAAAACTATTTTCTGACTTCAATTCTCATTAAAAAAGCTTTGAGTCACTGCATGGTAATTGAAACCAAGAGTCTTTACTCATGAAGAGCAAATCAGTCTGAACATGAATACATAACAACCCCTGAAAAGGCAGCAATCACCAAGCATTTCACCTCTGCTTTCCTTCTCTTAATACTGATGTTTATTTTCTGCTCCTTTTGCTTCTCATTCCCCATCTGATGGTGTGAAATCGAGCCACACGCATACAAATTACTGCTCTGGGGGAACTGCTGCCCTTACCTGCAGGCAACCTGCTGCACCAGCCATGCAAAACATCAACTTTGATGCTCTGGGAGATTCTGTTTCCCACACAAAACCCACACTCAAGCTCTCTCCAACTCTACTTTCAGGTTTGTGTCTTTTCCCCTAAGTAAGTGTCTTATAAGACAAACATGCACAGAAGAAAAGGATGCCTGCTGCTTACTTCAAGTGACAGAATTTACATCACTTTTAGAATCAAGAAATTGGTTTGGTGAAATAAAGAGGAGCTTCCAAAATTAACATGAAGATGCCAGATCTGTAGAGGAATTTAGATGACTAATGCTCCAATGAATTCAAATAGTAACCCTGAATTCCCCAGGGAAAGGTATTGGGAACTCACTTGCCAGATTTACATCAGCCACTGTGGACACCCCTGTAAATTCACCATCACCCTGAGTGCAGGTTTGGGATTTACAGGAAGCAGGGTTTCAGAAGACTTGCCAAAATATTAATTTGTGGGTACTCAGGAATTCAGAAAGCATTGCATCTAATTTATAATTTACAAGCATAACTACCACTCCTCACCACCTCTGAGGAATAAATCCACTGCAGCCACAGGATCTGGGGGCTGCAGGGGTAGGAAAGGGCAGTGCTGCACTGGGGAACCTCTCCTCAGACATTCAAAGGTCACCAGAGACTAACAGCTCTGCCACTGGGAATCCCAGCAACATATGGGAGACATATTTATTAAAAGAGAAATTGATTTTACTCTAAGAGACATTCAGCTTTGAGAATAGCCAATGAGATTTCTTTGCTATGGTTCTAAAAAAAAAATAAATAAATTGGGCAGCAGCGTTCCAGCACTATCCAGAGGCTGACAGCATGATAATATATCTAATGGAGATAAAACCAGGAGCCAGAACAGATTGAAATTTATGGAAGTAAATTCTCAAAACTGCTTAAGCAGCTCAATCAGCTGAATTCCTTCCAGTGCCCATATGCCTTTGCCAACACTTAAGGATAACAGCCAGAAACAGATACAGCAACCACTGGTCACTGCTTGTCAAATTCAGTTTCTGCTAAGCAGAAGAGGCAAGACTGTGGTTTCAGCCTGTATTCATAACTGCTTTAGTTGAAGTGCTCTGGCTGAGAAATAGGGAAATGTCATAATCCATACAATATGGGAAAAAAGCTATTTTCCTCTAGGTTGACTTCACTGCAATATTTAAACCATAGAATACAACAAACAGAATTCATCAGTAAATAGTCAGCTAGCCAGATAAGCTGAGTTTATTTTGTGCAAGTTCCAGCACACTGTGATTTACATATAGGGTTGCCTCTGGCAGCCTATCCACTGACTTCAGAGCCTCTGCCTGAGGCTAAGAACTGGGGAAAAAGAAGGTGTTTTAGAGCAAAACCAATGCTTTCACACAAATAAGAGCATTTCACACTTGTGCAGCCTTCTCTCTTATCCAAGTGGAATGCAAATGTCTAAACAGAAATAGTCCACCACAACTTCTAGAACTAAAGGGAGATACAAAGCATTAGAAAACCCCTTCCTCTTCATCTTCCCCTCCCGGTAAGTACCAGGACAAACCTCTGTGCCCAGGGAGCAGGAAAGGGCAGGATTTGTCACTATACGTCTATAATCTCATAAAGTTAGTAAATATCAACCCTTACCCATGGGTAAAGCAAAAAGCTGAGTAACTTCTACAGGTATTTGGATTTCAGAGGGTAAAACCCTAAGGTAAAACAGACAGTACTTACAATAGGTACCAAGGGTACTTCAACTCACCATCAGTTCACTTGCTCAAATTGGGTTTTACTGGATAGCCAGGGAAGAGTCAAAAAGCCAAACTTCTCTTTTTTTTTTTCTTCAATTCCTTATTTCATAAAAGCATTAGATAATGGAGTTTCACAGAATGACATGTATTCTAGCTTTAAACACATTCCCTTAATTTTTTTAAATATGGTTATGGATTAGTGCCCTTAGTCTAGAGCTATGTAAAAGTCTTCCAAATAAAATAAAACAGCGTGTTGGGCAAGTAGTTCCCTCTGTCTAGAAAGGGAACAACAGCTGGCTTACAAATTGTTAGGATTTTAAGTAAAAAATTGTACATTTATTTTCCAATCTATAGAGAGGAAAATCAAGCTCATTTCAAAGCACACAAATTTGAAATATCTTTTGTTCAAGACAAGTGTAGAACCAAGCATCATAATCCCATGGAGGATGGGCTTGGGCAAATATGTACCATCATCTTTAATTAAGGATATTTTCCAATGTGTTATCACTAATTCTGAGCATTATACAGATAAAGTACTGAAAAACTACATGGTTTGACCCTGAACTCATGATGCACCCAGAATTCCCACAGATTTCATAATGAATAATAATTGCAAGATCAAACCATTAATCAAGACATCTAACGAAGAAGAAACACAGCAGCTCAGCAACATATAATTGCTTCTTGTTTAATTTTCTCAAAAGAGGGAAGGAAAAGGAACATAATGTTGTTGCTTCCCCCTATTAAGGATGAAACAGAGTTCACTTCTTTGAAAGTTTCAGTGCCCCAGAACAACCATGTGGAAAGCCCAAAAAGAGAGAGGGCACCAGTACTAAAAATTTTGGGTTTTTTTTCAGATAGCTCCTACCCTGCGGTGCTTCTCTATTGGAAAAATCTCACTCCTCCACTGCTGCCATCCACTCTGCAGGGAGCAGGAAATATCTGGAACTGATCCCTATTATTTTTAGGCTTCTAAGTGGCAGATATTTTCTAACATTACATGCCATATCAATAGACATTACCATCTCTTCCCCCTAGCATTTCAAACAGTGTGTCTTTGTAAAATATGAGAGAGGATGCTAAAAAAAGGGCACTGACTTTGAAGCTCCCAGTTGATTATTTGACTTAGCTAGCTGCTAGGAGAGGAATGAGGAAGAGGGCTGGGGATGGATGAGGCCAAAAGGGGAAGGACAAAACAACAACAGCAAATCTGTGATGTTAATGTCTGCTGATTCTAACATCATTATCAACTGCACACTTTTCCCAACCAGGTCCAGCCCCTGGCACATCACTGATACTTGCTTCTCTGCTATAATTTTGTCTTGGCTAATTTTCCCCAGCAGACCAACAAGACACACTCACACTCAAGAAGTGACCCTACCTCATCAACACTAATAGCAAGAATGTATTTTTAGCAATATCCCTAAGACAGACAAGTTGCCTATCAGGGTTTTGTAGGCATTTCCTTACTAAGCTCTCAAGGCCCACAAATTTGTCTTCTACATGCCAAGAAGGGCAGAGGTTTCAATTCCTTCCGTTTGCAGAAGCCACGAGGTCAGTCCTGGAAAGAACCCAGAATTGTGACTCTTCCAGAAGAACTCACAACACTGCACCTGAAGTAGCATCTGAAATCTATCAGAAAGTGGAACCCAAAGTACACTCAGTGGGTCACTTGTTAAATGAGCTGTTGGTTAGATCTTTCTTCCACAAGCATTGAAACCCAGACGTTCTCCATGTAAAATCTGAAGCAGTTGGCTTGCTCCTACAGTGCCAAGAGACTTCAAAAGCCAATGTCCCACTGCAGAGTCCTCCTGGTCCTACATTGCCAGAGACAAGAGAAACCCCCATTGCATGATAGGGAGAGGTGGCAGCAGGAACAATACTTCTCACAAGTACCCCAGATTTGGGATTTGCAGAGTCACAACAATTCTGTTCTGACTTTAGAAGAACTCTGCAAAGCCATTTTGTTCCAGTCTGCAAAGCAAATGGAGAAGACTTTGGTGAGAAACAAAATTTCTGTCTTCTAACAGCTTCTGGAACCACTACATTTACTATTACACAAAGACACAACAAGAGGTTTATTTATTTTATTTATATATGTGTCAGGATGGACACAAATTACAGCAATAATTTTTAAATGTTGCAAAAAATCAAAAAGAGAGAAAAATAATCACCAAGGGGTTCCCTAGGACTTGTGCTTTTCTAGGGATCAGCAAGGACCCCATCCACCCATTCTCTGACAGTGCAGTTCATGAGCATTTGCAGCCAGAGCCTTTCCTGAGGGCACCTGAGCTTGGTGGCACATTCAAAGTCAAGACTACTGAAGATGGAAGAGAAGATCACATGGGGAAACAACATGTCATTGAAAATCCAAGCCCTTCCACTTAGCATAAACAGCTGGGAACATTTCCTCCATCTCCTGCTGAAATTGACCCAGTTGTTGCCACGAGAGTGAGTTAAAAATCATGGCTTTCATCTGTTACCCTAGGCATCCATCCATTTGTGCACGTGGTTTCTGCTACCCTGAGAGACTGGCTGACTCAAAATAGGGTAGCACATCACCCTGTCACTTTTGTAGGCAAAAACACTAAAAAAAACAGCATTAGGGTGAGTGCATGCACACAGATTGAGTGATACATGTGCTATACACCACAACTGAAAGAAAAATTGAATCACACCTTTTTTCCCTCTTTTAGTTGTTCCACTGAACTGCAGGTCACTTGATCTTAGTCTTACAAACACGGAATGGATCTGGACAACGTTTCATCATGCTCAGAAGTATCTTGGTGCATATCTTCTGGCTACAAAAACACTCAAGTTGATTAAATGGCTCACATCCACTGTACACAGCTCTGGAGCACTGAGCAGCCATCCAAGACAAACTCAGCTCAAAGTTAATTTTAGACTGAGCGATAAGAGGGGGCTGTGTTGCGGATGCCATCCAAGATTAGTGGTGGTTCACACAAACCTTCTCACTTACGTGTCAAATCTTTTATCTAATCTGTGCCATGAGTGGCAGCCATCACTGCCAGGCTGCAGAGCAGCCTGATCTACCACAACCAAACCAGACTGCTTGAGCAAAGGCTGGAGGTCCCTCCCAAATGCTACCTAGATTTCCAAATTCTACATCTGTTCTGTAAGAAGTGATGATGCTCTCATCACACTGTCTGCACGAGTCTGTAAGGCAGCTGTGAGAAGGTTTTGTTCTTCACCACAGGATTTCAGTACTGCACCCCTTGTCAGGGGCTGCTGGAGTTTTGCTCTAGACCCACCCCAAAGATCCCCCAGCTGCACCTTGGTCTGAACTGTGACCACAACTCAGTGAAAGTGGCATGAGAGAGATCTCTGGCAGGCTGGCACCTACTGTGCAGCCCCCGAGCACACACAGCTCTGTTAACTGCCTGCCTGGCTGAGTAAATGTTGATGTGAACTGACTGAACCAACTGGGGTGAAAACCTTACTAGTGATGAAGTTAAACACTTGTCTCATAAGAAGGCAGATAAGGCTGGAGATGAAAAGCAAAAACCTTAGGGCTATCCAGGAGAATTTTTACCTGTCCAAATCTTTCTTTCTTCTCTCTCCACAGAAGGAAATTTTAGAAAATAATGTAGAAAGATTGGCCACTTTAAGAGCTGCTTGAGCAAGGAAAGCTGTGTGTTCTCAAAACAGTCCTCACTTCTTATTTCAAAACATGAAATGTGACAAAAGATCATTTTTGGCACTAACTGTGCCACTGCTACTGGGCAGTTCAGGTGACTTGGCCCCCAGAGCAGTCCCATGAAACAGTTTGAGCTGAAGACAGCAAACAGAAATACTTTTTTTTCTCATCTGCTACAGCAGTCATAAAGGATTCACATTTTGTACAAGGCCTGTGAACTGTCTCTCTGGGTTCAATGGAATGGCCACCACAGAGCAAGGCATCTGCAGAATAAATTGCCACCTCGATTCTTGTATCCTTTAGACACCTAGATTTATTTTCTTCTGTGCCACAGCTACTTAGGAAAACTTCCCTGGTCTTTATCTGCTGAAAGCAAGCCTTAAGCAGGTATTTGAAAGATTTTAAAAGAAATCTATGCTATTGGATATAAAGTCTCCTAACACTGTAATGACTTTCTGAAGAATAATATTCCCCACCTGCTTCTCAAAAATTCATGAAGTAAGAACTATTTCAGGTAATAAAAAGTGTGTAAGAATCAAGGTTATTCTTAGTAATCATTTAGCTCACAAGCTTACAAGTGACATCATTGTCAGAAAAAATATTACCATTTCCTCTTTATGGTATACTATAAACACATTTCATCTGCAGTTATAATATAATAAAAGCCCACTATTGCCATTGCTTGACTACTTGGAGAAGGATTCCTGTGTCTGGGTACCTTCTGGGACCTCAGCTGCCCCTGTTTACAGGCAGAGCTGGCTGATGCTTCCCAGATTTGGTTATCAGCTGATGAAAACTGCTTTCAATAAAAGTTTATTCTTTTCTTCCAAAGACAATAACCTTGCTCAGTCTGTGCTATTAGCCTGAATATTTGAGCAAAAACAGACCAAGGCTGTTCCCCAGGTACTAACAGATTGAAGTCACAAGCTCCTATTTTGTGCTTATCTTACCAGATACGCAACTTCGGGTTGGTTTATATTGGCTAAGAGACCTCCAAGTGCTGGAGGGAAAAAATTGTCAACTAGTGTCCCCTCCTCCTGGGTCCATTAAGTCATCATACAGAACAAATTATGGTGGGGTCTGGTCTCTCTAGTGAGGTATTAAGCTAGGGCAAAGATTGCTTATTACAGTCTTAAAAGACCCCATTAGCTCCTTTTATTCCATTGATGTCAGATCATTGTTCAGGCTAAATTCCAGTTTGGCTAATCACACTGTATCTGCCAGATTGCTTCTCTAATTGCAGAGCAGGTAAATGTAGCCAGAGGGACCTCAGGAGGTTGCCCTGAAGCACAATGAAAAACATTCCTAGACCTTCCCTGTGTGGATACCCACCGTTCACATTATTCTAAGGAGTCTTTCCATTCCTTACCAACTGCAGAGTTAAAAGATTTTCCTAATATCTTGCCTGAAAATGAAGCCAGTTACTTCTTGTCCTATTTCCAGTGGACCTAGGGAACAATCAGTCATTATGCCCTCCAAAAAAACTTTTTTTTTTTTTTTTACGTTTGAAGAGTCTTGGCACATTCCCTCAAAACCTACTTTTCCCTATACAAAACAAGTACCAGTACTTCCCTGCAAGCTTGCCTTCCTGCAACCATCTTCCTTCTTAACACCTTTTTCCTCTGAATGAATCTCTTTTCAGTTTGTCTACCTGTTATTAAAGAAGGTGCCCAAAAGTAGCACATTCCAAGGAATAACCAATGTCCATCCCTTCAGCTTTGCACTCCTCTGCAGCAGCATCCCACATGCCACTCACATCCATCAAAGCCAGGATGTTATTCCCCCCTCAACACAGCACTTAGGGAACAGCACTGCAGGCTGTTAAGCTCATCACACTGGGAGACAGGTGGAGAGGCTGGAATAATCTTTGGAGATCCAAGAGGCCACTTTGACCCATGTGGCTCCTTTGGTTTGGCTCAGCCAGGGCAAATCCACTCCTGCAAACACAGCCTATGGGACTCCCTGCAGCTCTCAAAGCCCTGTCGTGTCAAACTCTGGTGTAGTGTTAAATCATTGCTCCAGGCACACAGAATTAATAAACTTATAAAAGTTAAATCCCAATCGAAAACAGACAAGCTATTACATCATGGGATATGGAAAGACAGATGGATAAACTTAATTTCAGAAAGACAGACGGATCAATTTAACTTCAGAATAATCAAGTTTTCTCCAAGAATTTTGGCTCTTCCTCATGAAGAGTCAGAGGAACTTCCTATAAAAGTAAAACTTACTGTAGTTTTCAAGATGTGAAGCCAGCTTGAAAACACTATGCATGCAACTAGGCAATGAAAACATCTGATACATTTTTTAAATCAAATTTCTAGAAGAATTAAAAAGGACTCTTAGCATAAGCCCTACATATCACTGAAACAAATGTAAATGGCATTGTCATTCTAAAGTTAAAACCCAAATGTAAATTTAAGTAAAATCCTAGCAATAGTGTAATGCTAAATCAAATGAGGTTATTATGAGTTATTAGGTGCCAAATATGTTTTACTCCAGATAATGTCAAAGATATCACTCCAAAACAATTTGCAGACAATTAAAGATGAGACTCTTATCAGTCCTCACTGCAGAGAAGCAGTAACTTCTTGGAAATAGTTCCTATTTAATGAAAACCACAATCTTCAATCCAACAAGAAATGGCAAAAGACAATTAGTCTGAATTTATAATGAACCAAAAGACAAAAGACACTTGCAGACAAGTGAAAGTAACACCTAAAAATATAATCTCAAAAGAGTTTTTGGTTTTAGGCAATACTACATCATATTTCAAAATACATTGTAATTCCAGGCAAAGGACACATGGGCCCAGCAGCAAAATCTCATTCTTTGCTTTTAATCACTGAAGGTAAATACTTCCATATTCCTAGATATGACATGAAAGAGCATCCAAAATAACATCAGGTTAAGTTTAGCAGAGTAGCATACTCCCCATGGAAATAAATCTGCCCAGAAGGCAAAGAATTCCAGCTTTTCTCAACCAGACTCTCGAAGAGGGCTCCTCCCAAATTCAGTGCACAAGAGCCAACATAACCTTGTTACTGCAATTATTGTGACAGGAATTTGCTGTTGCTTCAAATGCCAAATGCAATATTTTTTTTTTTCCTTTTGCCATGGCACCCTGGAATGACCTTTTAAAATATACCTCACATGTCTGCAGCGCTCTGTGGGTGCACACCGTGCTAATACCTATTGCAGGAGCAGGTACACCTGGCAGAATCTGTGTTTCCACATAGCTGGAGTTTTTATCTGCTGCTTATGTTACCAGGTCAGTGCTGAACACAACCAGAGCTCAGAGTCATAGTTTAAAAACATAATTTTATTAGCAACAAGGCAGCTGTAAGTGGGATTTTGAAATTCCACCAAAAATAAGTGGGATCATGAACTTCCATTTGCTTTACTCTTGCAGGACAAAAAAAATCTTTCTGATTCTTCAGATGACCATCACATGCTGTCAATTCCAATTCTTGCTTGTTATTTGTCACCAAGAGCAGCAACATCTGCTCTTTGGTAGGCTCAGCTGGGAGCAGCACAGCTCCTTAGAGCACCATAACAGGCAGCTCCAGCAGCTCCCAGAGATGTCACATAGCTAAATTACTTCACTGCCAATTTCAGTTAACATTTTTTATGTATGCATCTTAAGGTACAAAGAGATGCTTGGAACCTTGGTGGTCAAACTTTCCCATCTGCTGCACAGTCATGGTCTCTGCTGACAGAGCCTCACCAGTGGTCAGGAAAAGCACAGGCAGTTTCCTGCAGACTTAGGGACCATTATGGACAAGTCTTCATCTTTCCCATCCTGAGTCTTTTTTATTTCCCCTTCTGGTGGTGTTGATGTTGGTAGATGACTGCAGTTGTGCTTGAGAAATAAATAACACAACTTTGCTTCAGGAAACTTTAAAGCCATTCAAAGCAGGCACCAAATAATTTCCTTATGTGTTTTAGCATTTTTTTTTTTATACAGCCACAAAGTAGGATATTCAACTTCATATATGGAAACACTCTGTTCATCAGTGTTCTGCATTAATTCAGTGATGTAAGTGTGAGCACAGTTATAACCTAGAGGCACTTGGAAAATGGAGCTAAGTCTGGCCTTGCTGATTTTTCCTTGCTGCTGTCCTGCTGGCTCACACATCCCAACATAGTCCAACACCATCTCCATAAACAGCAGGAAAGAAAAAACTCCCATACCCGAAAACCTCTGCAGGCTTCAGAAATGAACTGACAATAATTTATGGACAGACAGAAGACACTGAAAACACATAAAAGCCACAGCAGAAAGCAATCCCAACCCAACAGAGCCCAGATCTGTGCAAGGAGCCTGTCCCTCTCCTCCAGGCAGCATCTACACTCAGCACACTGGCAGCTGTTGCACCCCGATGTCTTTCTCCAGAGCTGCTAGTAGAAGCTATGGACCACCAATTTAAGCAGTCTTTTTTGGTACATGCCCCCATCTTGTCATAAAATAGTCTGATGTGAAATACCATGTTTCCTGATTAAAAAAAAAAAAAAATTAAAAAATTACAGATCACCCATTAATTTTTTTTTTTAGCTATTGTGATTCTTCTCATGAAAAAATAGCAGACCTCAGACCACTTTCACTTTATTTTACCATTATTTTTCCCCTATATTTTTATTTAACAGCTCTATTTCAAAGTTCAGTCCTGCTATCCTCAAAGCCATATCTTTAAGTAGATTTTTCTTAGCCTGAAGCAACATGTTCAAGTCAAATTGAACACAGAAGTACTTGATGGTCTCAAACCCAACCTGGCAACAACTCCACCCTCTATTATATATACTAATATTTTTCCCTTGACTTAACTATAGGGATTCAAATGAGACCTCAGCAGCAACATGCCCAACAACCACAAACCACAGCAGTGATGTTTATTTCATACACTTCACCTGGAGATGCACCAAAACACACTTGGGCTTTCCAGAGCCTCAAGCTCTCCAACACCTCAAGGTGCTGCCAGTAAAATGAACAGCCTTTCCTCTACTTCCCCTACTTTTGAGAATTTCCTCAAAAATTATTACCTAAATTAGGATGTGTTTTACTTTTGCCTCTTGTTTTTTGATGCTATTCTTAGCATATTTTCAAGAAACTCTTTGAATCAACAGGATTACAGGTTTTTTTCTCCAATAATGCTGAAATTCTTCCATAATTAGAATAACTTAAAAGCTGTGCTTTAGAATAATGCCATCAGCAACATTAGAATAATGCATCAGCAACAAAAGTCACAAAAACTGACACCGCAAGACCCAAGTACCTCAAAGTGGTATCAACACCACAGCACAAAAGAACACCACATAGTTATTATCCAAATATGTGGCAATGTTGTCCTCATCACTGCAAGTGGTGAAGGAAACATGGTGAAGGACTATCTAATTTCTTCTAAATCTTTCAGGAAACCACAGGCAGAAAGTAGCAGTTTATTTTTTGAATCACAGTTTCCCACAGAAGATGAGCTGAACCTAGAAGTCAATCTACATATGAGTGCATTGTCCATCTTCTTGTGAAGTAAAAAAATTAATTACTGGGGTGGAACAGGCAAAGAAAAGAAAGCAGATTTGAAGTTGAGATCACATGCATGACCTGTGAGAGATCACGGACATGTGGTCAGATGGTGGTTTGGATTTTTCATCAAGGCAGTAAGGACAAGCTTTAGCAATTCCACAGAAAACTGTTTTTTATTCTTGTTGGGGCAAAGATTAGAAATAGTTATTTACTTTGACCACAAAGGTGGTCTTATCTCTTGTAAAATCCCATGTGCTCCTCCTCATGGTCACTCCAGCTCCCATCTCTGCATGGACCATCACTTCTGCACCCTGACAGCAGAACCCCAAAGTACACGACAAACTACTCCTTCACTGCCCTCAAAGCTGGCTTCTCTCTCCCTGAAATGCTGCAAAGAAAACCCCACAAAATAACTATCTGAATCTCTGAGCAGTTCCTGAGAGCGAGGCATCTGCCAAAACCAAGGACGACAGGGAGATCGCTGAAGAAGGCAACATCCCGCTGCTGGCCACACACGCAGCTGACTGGAGGTGGGGGTAACACCGGCACCCCTCACTCCTGCTGAACTCCAGATCCTAATCCTTACTCTCCCAAAAACGCTTTACAGTCATTGCCGCTGAGGAACGTAGTTACAGTTCATTTACCAGCTCGTTCACTAACTCTCCCATTCTCAGGCAGACCAGGTCTTAGAACCACTCCTCGACGGCCGTGCGCGAATGCAATGGCACGCGATGCCAAGAACGCCAAGAGCGATGGTCTCAGCCAAGTTTGATCCTGCTGGGGACGGCTCAGCCTGCGGACCCTGACCCGGGGTCGCTGTCCCCTCCTCAGCTGTCACCTCGTCCGGCCCCGCTCCAGCACACTCCCGCTGCCCCGCGGCTGAGCACCGCTGCTCAAAAAGTCGCTTGACCCCCTCCCAAGAAGTCCACATCGCACCACCTCGCTTCACCACCGGCCTCCCGGCCGCCTCTCCTCAGGTACTAGCCCCATCTCCGCCCCGGGCACCCGCTCAGCCCCTCGCAGGGAGCCGGGGTCGCCTGTCGCGACACGGCGGCCGCTGTCCCCGAGCCCGCCCTACCTTCCTGCGGCTGCCCGGGGGCTGCGGGGCGCAGCAGGCGGGGGCTGCGCTGCCCCTCCGCCCGCTCCGCACGTAGGTGACCCTGCGACGGCCACCGCCGGCCGCCGCCGCCGCCGCCGCGCCCGGGCGCTGCTCCGCGCCGCGGGACGGGGCGGGAGCCCGCACCGCCGCCGCGCCCCGGGGCTTCTCCTCCGGACACCAGGAGCGCCTGATGCCCAGCTGCAGGCACAGGAAGAGCGCGGCCGAGAGCAGGCAGAGGCGGAAAGCGGCGCCCCGCCAGAGCGGCCGCTCCTTGGGCATGGCGTCGGGGGCTGCCCCGGCCGGCGCTGCCGCCCCCCCGCCCCGCCGCAGGGCTCATGCCGCCGGCGGGCCCGGCCGAAGCTCGGGAGTCCCCGCCCCGAGCGGGGCCGGCCGGGGAGGGGCCGGGGTGCCCTGTACCGGCCCGGCGGGGGCTGCGGGACGCAGCGGTGCTCGCCCGGCGGCCCGAGGGATGGATGCTCCGCGCCGCTGTGCAGCCACAGGTGCGTGTCAGCGGGGACACAGCCCCCGCCCTAACTCTATCAGCCCGTCTGTACGGCATGGAAGTGTGCTAGCTTGCTAAGGTACGTGTTAGTTCACATTATACACCGTGATGTCACGAGGTAGTGACATTTTACTAGAGACTTAGTGATTGCTTATGCTGAAGGCAAACAAAAGGAGAGCCCAGCCCTGAAGTAAGGACTTTGCTTCTTGTCAGGTTAGAGCTGCTTGTGAAGGATAAAGGATTTTGGACAGCCGAGGTAACACCAAAATCCTATTTCCTCTGACACACCTTTGAAACCTGCCCTTCTCCCCTCCGTATCGTCTGGCAGTACAGATAACTAACTCTAGGAAGGTTGACTCCAGGGACATCTGGATCAATAAACAAGCAGCAAGAATGCTGCAAAAATCGACCTGCTTTGGAAAGTTTTACTATGATTAGTAACCAGTGGTGAGGCTGTTAGTGACCAGTTAAATCATATTGGTCCTGAACTTCTGAAGGGTGTGAGAAGTCTTTGTGAAACATCAGTTGTGGTGCCCTCATTTGGCTGCAACACCTCATGCTTATAAGTAACTCTTTTAAGTTTATACTTTGCCTCCTGGCCTCTCTCCTGGGTAGTCACATCATCCTGCTGATTTTCATGACATATCCTTGGTTTCACGTGTGAAGGAATGGATCGACATGAGCTGAGAGGCAGTGCAGGGGACAAGTGTCCTGCTCATCTCAGTGGGAGCACAGCAGGCTCTGCATCTGTTTTGCAATGGAGAACTATAAAGAACCACGAAGTGTTCAGGAGGGCTTTGGTCCTAAGGCACAACACTATCCCATGGCTAAGGCATGAGCAGGGAGCAGTGGTTGGTGGAATTTTCTGAAGCAGGAGCACAGGTGGGGAGCAGGGTCAATGAGAGGCAAGCTCTGCAGGAACAGGGACCAGGCGATGGCAACCAATTTGCAGCTCAGTGAGTAATAAATATATTCCCAGATGGGGTATGCAGGACTTGGATACGTGACTACTCCCTGTTTCTTTGCCAATCAGTTAAGAGGGGCTGTGACTCTTGTCTCCTGTGAGCAGTACTGTGCCTCCAGTGTCCCTGCCTTGTCTGTGGCAAGGGAGAGTCTTCCTGCACCAAGCTCCTTCTGGTGTCCTCTCCTGGGGAGCAGGCTGCTCTACTCCTCTCTGACCTCCCCTGTCTCTTCACAGCCTGGAGCAGAGCCAGAGCTGGCTGCTGCTGGGGCAGCAGGTCAGAGAGGAGCACTGGCAGAAGTGCCAGCAGCCAAGCAACCCGACCTGCTGGCAGCAAGATGGGAGAGCTGCATGAAGGAAGATAAGAGAGGGATCAATGATCTGTCTGGAGAAGTGGGATTTCAGTGCAGCTCCAAGCACAGATGCACTGGCAGGTGAGGTGCATGATTCCTGCCATTTAAACATTGCTGTTCTCTATTTTTTAGGTAAACTGTCCTTCTGAATTAGGTTAAAGCAATTCCATGGTTGTTTTAAAACACTGTAAATGCAGGCCCCTCTTGGAAGGGTGTAAGTGTCAGTCCTACCTGCCTTTCCTGTAGTGCGGGGGTGGCTCCTTTGCCATAAAGTCAAAACAGGGCCTGACACAGATGACAACTAACTCAAAAAGAGCCTGTCTGGAGCAGTTTCCTAATAGATCTGAACACATTTGTTGATATCATCTATCTTTTGATCAGCTTACAGCCAACATGGGACAGCTTCAGGTGTTTTTCACAGGGAAGCAAGTTGGCTCTGGAAGTGTGTCTTTTCCTGTTTCCCCCCCACTTAAGTGGCTAACAAATAGATCAGACAAGTCCTGGTGCTTGTGTAAGGAAGGAACACATTTATGAGGGCAAAGGGAGAGTGTAATTGCATTAATCATGACTGACATCAGCTTAAGAGACATGTACCTGGCTCCATTTGCAGGCATCACCTGGGGTTCACCAGCAGAAGGTCACTTGGGCTGTCACAGGGCTGCCTGTGCATCACTTTGCTCCTCTGTGAAATGGCAACATTCATATGGAGGACAAAAGTAATGTTGCTGCTCAGGGAAGAGAGATTTTAGACATACCTCAAGAATATTAAATGCAGGGGTATTATTTCACTAAATTCTTAGCACAAATATTGTTTCAAGCTATCAGCACCTAGTCAATAAATACTGGTATGTGAAGGTCCTATTAAAAGATAAGTTTGTGTGTGTATGGTAATGGAGGAAATCTTGAAGGCAGGTTGACTCCAGAAGTATAAAGTGCAGAAATACATTTTAAAACTCTCTCTTGAAGTTTAATCCTTGAGAAATCAAAGCTTTCCTAAAAGCTTGAACAATGCATTCTCAGACAAAAGAGGTCTACCTGAGCAGAATAGAAACTCCAAGGTCTTTCTTGGTTTTAGCATCAGAGTTTCATTTGTTGTTCTCTCATTCTCTAGTTTCAGCAAAAACCTCAAATACTTGAATCCAGCCACTCTTCTTGTCATCATTGAGCTGTACCTGTAAGTTCTGACCTTGTACAAAATATTCCCTTTCTTTTCCTAGAAAGCTGATAAGCCCCAGTTTCTGGGCACAATAGGAGTGGTCTTGATAAAGAGCAGTTCACTAATTTAAATCAGTGTTTTCATTTTCCTTTTGTGTTTTAACAAACAATTTAATTTCTTGTGCTTCCTCCCTACCTCCCTGCCCTGCAATTCCTTATGAATGTAAAAAACACAATGGAGGGTTTCTAAAGATAGAGAATAAAAGAAGAATGGTAGAAAGCGATCTCAGGAAATCTCTGGGACAATGAGAAATCTTATCAGTCTTAGCACAAGAATCAGTAAGAATTAAGATAGTCCCTTTAAACAGTCTCACTTCTTAATTTTAACAAGTGTATTATAAATCAATTCCTCCCCCAGGAACCGGCTGCAAAGATATGTGTGTGAGCAAAGCCTGTTGAGAAGAAGAGCAAATTAAAATTTTAGCATAATGCATGAAGCTCCATTCCAGCAGGAGGATGAACCTTTTCAAGGTGATTGCTGGGAAATACAGCTTCTGCAAAGTTTCATTTCTTTCTCAAAACATGCTCTCTCTTTGAGTCAGGCTGCAAATAACCTCCCCTCCTTGCTCTCCTAAAGGAAGATGGATGGTGTTAGAGGAACATTCATCAAGCTGCATCCAGCTGAGCACAAACTGCTGCCATGAAACGCAAGGAGTAACTGGAACAGCAACTCTGAATGGGAGCATGCAATTTCTGCTGAGAGCAGTGAGCTTCGTGCCCTGATAACCAAAATCAGACATTGGTTTTACAGTCTCTACTTTTTATATAGGTACCACAGAGCTACAGCTCCTTCAGTTTCTCCAGGAAAAGTCTTTAAAACTGTTAAAATTCCTCTCTTATTTACAAATTTCTAGATTTACAAATTTTTAGCACTGTGCTTTTGTAGTAAGAGCACAGTGCTAAAGCTCTGGAATGAAAAAGTTTAACACAAATGAAATTTCATTGTTTCAGTGCTATCTTTGCTGCTTACAGATTACCTCTTGCCTGGGATATTGTTGGTAGTGAAATCTCTCCTTTGCAGCAGTTATTTAATGTTTCTCTCTCTTATGGCAATGAAAATGGAACTGAAAAGTTCAAACACCTTGCCTACCCCATTCAACTTCTGCCTCCACCCACTGTCAGGGCTTCTGTTTATCTTCTGGTTAGTTAAAACGTCTGCCCCAGACCCTGTGCAAAATTAAACTCCAGGCAGGAAAAACACCACTAGGATTCCCTATGATTCTCCAAGGGCTGCTAATACAAGTCAAACATTCCTCCTATAAAATTAGTAGATGAATAGAAACACTCTTTTTGATTCTGTGCTCTGGACTTGATATGAGCTACTTGCCAAAATCTACAGGACAGAGCAAAGGAAGAGTTTTTTCCCTCTCCTTCCTCCTACACTCCTGACTAATGCTTCAAAAATCGGAGTGACACTGTTCCGTGCACTTGAGAACAGAGATGTTCTGTGTAGAATTTCACGGGCATGGCGTGTCCTTCCCACAGAAGATGTGTGTGCCTCAGATCCTGAGTCTGCAGCAGTCAGAGCTTTGGTCCAGACCCTGTTTATTGCCTTGCACTTTTATGTGCAAAAGCTCTGCCATAGCCCTGAGGAACATGTAATTAAAAGTCTGGGTGACTTCTTGGTGATGGCTTTTGTGCAAGCCTGGTTTCAGTTCTGTTCCTTAAAAGCTTCCTAAAAAAGCTCAAAATCCTGGAAGTATTTCTTTATGCACCGAGTGACAGACCTCTGTGGAGCCTGCACACAGCTCTGCCAGGTAGCTACAGCCCTAACTCCTTCCCATGCCTTAAACCCCACTGAAAACTGAGAAAGAATCTCTTTGTGTTATCTTCTAAATGTTAGCAACAGAGAAGTAAATTGGCCGTATTGGTCTATTACCCACTTACCGCTGCTGAGAAATATATGTCTGAACAGCTGTCAAGGCAAAAGCTCAGCTGTGTGAATCATTAAAACTGCTTCTCAGCTCGCCACTGGTAAGTTTGGACCACAATGAAAAAATATATGTTCATGCAGCCTCCCATTAGCTCTCCTCAAGCTCGTGGGCCATTTAGGCAGCTTTACACGAGATTGATCTTGCTGTTGAGCAGCACAGCACGAGGCACAGGCAGGAGCTGTCTTTCCCTCCAGCTACAGGGGGAATCGAACAGCATTGCCGTGCTCCAAATTTGACAAGAGAGATGGTTGATAATTATTGGTCTGGAGAGAGGACTATAGCTCCAGGTTTTCATGTGAGTCACACCCTTGTGCATTTGCACTCATACACACCTCTACCTGTGCACACATTTTCGCTGCAGGAAGGAGAAGATGAATGAGATGGCCCTTTGGGAAAAGATGCTCTGCAGCTCTCTGCTACTCCTGGACCTCAACTTCATTTATTTAACCCCAATCCTTGGGTTTAGCTGTATTTCAGTCCTGGAGCAAAAAAACAGTGCTTTTACAGTCTGCCTTTTACTAAATTGTCCAATCATTCTGAACAAGCAAAATTCTGCTTGCTTTTTAAAATAAGGGCTGGAAATTTTATTGAAGAGATATTAGTATAAAAATTGAAAATGTGTTGCCATTGTAAAAAGAAAGACATTCCAGTTTACAGGAATTAAGTAGTGATGGCTCACATGGAGTTCACATACTGTTGCAAAAAGATTTTTGTGATATCAGCTCATCATCTGATTTCCTCTGTATCTATACTGTAATCCCAGGCAGATGTCCATCTTTGCTTAGAAACTGCCCTGTGTTTCTACTAAAAATCCTATTTTCTGTATGTTTTAAAGATTACCTTAGTTTTATTCTAGCTTCATCTCTCTGCCTCTTTTTGGACGCAATAAATTTGACTTATATTTTTACACGTCTAAGCACGAGGATGAATATCTTTCATTAAAAAGTGTAATTTGGCATAGGGATTAATCTATACTTGTCAAAATTTGAAAAAACACCACAGCTGGAGTAGTAATGATGGCTTTAAGAAATTATATAAGCCTTTTTATTACATGTTTTTAATGGGCTTACATAGAACAGTACAAATGCCAAAGTATTTATGTAGGGGATGGCAACAGTGCTGGAACAATCGAGCAGACATCACAGAGAGAGACTTTCCTTCATCTGCAATCACTCAGGGAAAAGGGAACTCCAAGAGGGGATGATGTGCAAGCCAAAGCACTGGGCCTGACAGGGAGAAGAACAGTAGCAAAATGTTTCAGGTAGAAGATTCACAAACAAATTAAGACCCATAATTAATGTGCTATGCTCTTTTTCTATGGTCTGTCTATCAATGTTGTTTGATACACTGGTGTGTCTACGATTTATGCATCATTAAAGGCGATAGGAAACAATAAAAGCTGGGAGTGGCTGGCAGCATCCTTGAAACCTGATGGGTGAGAAGCAGCTTTCCTAGAATGGGAGGCTTTCCAAAATACTCTGGACCAGTATGCAGACTAATTTAATAATATGGATCCACCTTTAATAAAGGTTTCATCCATGTTCTGGAAAGCATCTCATTTTTTTCAGGACGCTAAATTCAGTCTTTATCTGTAACAAGAAGATTGTTTTTCTGAACTATTACCATGTGGTCAGCCAGTCCTCTCCCCCATCTGGTTGCATTTTGAAGTCTTAGATACAATCCTAACAAGGAGGAGAGAAATGGTCTGCCCTCAGCAGAAAAGATACCAGAGCTCCCCTGCAGCTGAGCAGCCTGTCTAGGAGCAGACGGTGAGGATAAAACTCAGTGTTCTTCCCGCAGGCTCCTTCCCAAGCAGTTTGCCCTCAAAGTCATGTGGAGCAGCATCAGTGATGCAGAGACACTGGTATTGATCTGAAGTGGAATAATGTCCTCAGCCAAGAGTTTGTATGTAGGTTAGGTGCTACCACAGGGCTCATCCTTTTGGCATGTGCCTCCCTGCAGTATGTCTGCCTCCATCCTCAGCTGTGGATGTGGGAAGCAGAGGCCAGTCGGATGTTTCAAGGTGTGTTGGGAAGGACAGAGTGGGTTTGTGACCATGCAGGTGCCTCTGCCAGCATCACTCCTGGTGAGGAACACTCAGCTGGGCTAATGCTGAGTGCCCCAGCTCCTGGCTTGCTCACAGGCTCCTTGTTAGGAGGAGGTCCCTTCGCCAGAATGTATTGAATTTCCTCAGGAACAAGGTAATTTCTCTGTACTCTATCAGGAGATGAAGTGCATGTTTCTGAAAGCATAAAGGCTTTTTTGCAGGGCTTGCTTATTGCCTGTTGCTCTCCTGTTGGCAAGGCTGGAGGCAGAGCTACAGCTACAGAGGAAAGCCTGCTCTGCCATCTCCCCATGGCCCAGTTAGCACAGAGTGCAGACAAGTGTCTCACAGGACACTTACCTCCCCTGCACGGCAAAGGTGAAGCTGTGGCTTCTCCTGAACTGTAGCTGGGCCAATGCCAGAAGCGAGGCAAGCAAAGGAACCTCCAGCTGGAGTCCAGAGCACCAAGAGGGGGACACCCCAACACTGGGACATACAGAGCAGCAGCTAGAAGAGGCGAATTTTCCCCTTCTCACTTCTGCCTCAGGCTTAACGCAAAGCAAAGAAGATGATCACTGATATATAGTGCCAGGAACCTTTAGGAATCCAGGGCTTTTCACTCAATCTTTGTGCTGAAGTGCTCAGTCTTACACTGCAAAGACAAACAGCAACAAGATTGCTCTCAGCAACCCAGACAAGAACATTTTAGTGCATAATTATGGATGAGATGCAAAAGGACGAAAAAGAGGGAAAACATCTGTTCGCATAGAGTTTATTGCCGTTCACTTAAGAGGCCCATTAAATGCCAGAAAAAGCTATTTATCCTTCTGTTTGAGGCAATTATCCTGCTGCAAATCTCTGCGTCAGTTCGTCCTGAGATTATTCCTGGAGTGCTGACACTGTGCAGATACACTCACCACACAGAAAAAAAGGTGCCCACCCAGGATTACAGAGGGATTTCCAGAAGCAGGGTAGCCAGTGCTTCTCAGGGTCTTTACCTCTGTAGAGAAGTGGGCTGTTTCTTGGAGTCCTTCCCTGGAGTTCAGCTGCCTCAGCTCCTTTATTTCAAAAATATCCTTTGGGCTTTTTTGTTGGAAGCACACATAAAAGTGGGATTGCTCTTCTTGTAGTCACAGCAATATGGAATGTGAGAAATCCAAGTCCAGTTCTTTGAATGCTCAAAGGAGATCAGCTATCCCACTTACCAAGAAATCATTTGACTCACCAGGCTGCAAGGTCTGTGCAGAGGAGAGGCTTCATCTCCTTGAAGCCAAACCATGCACTTGTTTGGCAAGGAGGAAAGCAAGTGTGAGTGTGTTGGTTCATCCCTCTCCCCCTCTCCTCTGACCTGCTCAGGCCTTTCCACAAGAGACTGGTGGTTGATCACACTGGGAACTCTTGGAAAGCTACGGTGGGGGGCAGTACTGACTGTACCAGGAATTCCTGCTGCCTTATCAAGGTGGGACATGACAGCAGGAATAATCAGTCATCCCCTGACAGCCTTGGAATGTTCCTTATCTGAAATGTAGCTCAAGTGGAACAGTACCATCCTCACTGGAATTTCAAAAATTCCAGTAACAACTAACCCAGATTACAGGATGAATAAATATCAATGGCTTAAGCCAACCATCTCACAGCCCTAAAAACAGTGGTTCTAAGACAGACCCTTTGAGCTCTTCTGGGCTGCAGTGGGCTGCATCAGTATTTCCCTCTCTGTGAGATGCCTCTCAGAGTGTCCAAACTCTCAAGTTTGCTAAAATCAGGGAAGTGTCACCTGGCAACAGAACCTGGGCTTATACACTACTACTTGAGCCTCAACACCCCACCTCACCCTCATTAAGAAATGCCAAAAAGACATTAGACATAGTTGTTTCACTGATTCTCAAGGGGAATGTTTTAATACATATACCTTTGTACTTATACATTACATATCCATGCTCTGTGTGTATTACCTTTGTACATTTGCACATATCTGGGGGTGTGTATTGACTTGGACACCCTATAGCAAATATAGTATGCATGTTATCTTGGATCCATAGCTGTAATTGCTGTTTGTTGTTGATCTTTGGTTAATCTAACATTTAAGTGCTGCTAAATCCTTTAGACATAAACAATTGACAACATGTGAGTCTAAGATCAGACCCAGCCATGTGTGGGAACCTCTCTGAGAAGCAGTCTGGAAAGCAAGGGCGTTCACTTTGAATCTCAAGACCCACCAGAGAGTCTCCCTTAATCTTTCCTTCCTTAACCCTTTTTGCATCCCTGGCCTCCATATAAATCACTCTAAATTGATTCTAATTGGTTATCCTTTATATGTATTATCTATGCAGTATTAGAGTAAGCCTTGCCATCGAGCTTTGCCTCACTTTTGCAAATTTGTCTTCAAGTTTGTTTCCACTAATATATTTGATGGTGATTCTTTAAGCAACCCAAACCATTCATTTGTGTGACAGAGAAGCTCCCTCTGTGGCTGTACTGTGTTCCCTGAGGGAAGGGTTGCTTTTCATAACTGTTTTAGCCAAAATGCTGACTGAAAGCTCACACACGGGTGCTTCTGAAACACCGACAGCTGGCTCAGTCACTTAACTCTCTGATGACACAGAAAATAAACAAACCTCCCCTTCAGTCTGGCTCACAAATTGAAGGAAAGACTAATGTGAGGCTTAGGTATCAGCTGGTTGACTGGGACTTTGGAGAAGTTGAATCAAAAGGCAGGAGATGTGACAACAGTGGAAGCACAGCACATGATGCTCATGGTTCATGCCTCTTACTGTGTAAGAAATATATTTTCCTTATGGTGGGTAATGGACATTAAAAGGAACAGAGGAAAGTATGTGGTTCAGTGCTCTCAAGTGCTGGCTGCTGTCAGTGGTGTAAGACAGTCTCAAAGGATGGAAGCAAAACACAGGAAAAATATTCCCTTGAAACTGCTTTTACTTTTGGAAATACCATTTGTATGAAGCTGTTCATTTTCAGAACAGTTTCTTCCCCCTTTCTTTTCTCCCCAGCACCTCCCTTTCTTAATAAGACTGGGTTTTGATTCATGTCTGCTTCTCCTTCTCCAAAATACGTAACTTTTACTTCTTCATTGAGAAAAATAGACACAAGGGAAAAATTCCCAGAAAGAAACCAGTCCATTTCAGATCTTGAAGAAGCACTAATTTTGAATATCTGAGTACCCAGAATGGTGTCTGGGCTCACCAGGAGCCTGGTTAGGAGCCAGTGGACACATGGACCAGGGTGCAGCCCCACAGGGGCTGCCCCACATGTCCAGCCTAGGGGCTGGAGGACCCCAAAACCCATAACACGAGGAACTGAGGACACTTGGCTACCCAAGACAGTGGTTTCCTCTCCAGCCTTTTGGTGGGGGAAAAACTCTGAGACACGCTGCTACAGCAGCAGCTTTATCTAGGAGGATTATTTTTTTTTTTTTTTTTTTTTTAAACAACCACTTCTGGTATGCTGCTACCTTCACATTTGATTGTACTTTTTAAAAGTGTTCTCCATAAATAACTGATCAACGATCCTTTTTTAGAGCTCTGTTGAAGCACCCAAGTCCCCCATACCTTGTAGGTACGTGGGAGCCCGACAGGCACCCAGATTTCCACTGAATTAAGCATCACTCCATTTGCTCTTTGAGATGAAGTGTTGGGTTTTTTCAGCAACTGCTTGATCCAACAACACCCTCTGGTGGGAAATAGGGAATACAGCAGGTTTGACTAGAGCAGGGGACAATAGTCACTTGATTGGTGTGAAAACAATAAAAATCTCGGTCCATTATGCCATTTCTAATTACTACATTTATTCCTAATGAATTTGCAGTTTTTCTCAAGTAGCCCTTGACTGGAAGAGAATGGTAATGAATGGTGGATACCAATTTTCTTGTATTTTCCAGAAATTTGTTTTAAACAGAGGCAAAAGCCTATATCAAGAAAATATTATTTGATGGCATTGTTTCTGTGAAGAAAATCAACAGAATTCCCTGTTGCAGAAAGCTATTATTTTGTGCTCAAGCTCTAAAATCCATCAGACACTCCATCTGCTCTCTGGAATCACAAGGATTGATAAAGATGTCTCAAAATATAATCGTTCTCTTTCCATACCACAATTACACCTTTGAAGTTCCATGTGAGTGTGACAGATTGGTTGCCATCTGCCAGGGGTGCCTCTTCAATGTAGATCAGAAAGTGTGGATAAGAAGGAAATACTCAACAGTTTGGATAACTTATGTCCAGACACTCATGGACTTAAGGATGGACTTAAGGAACAGCACAGGGATAAAATGCTTTGCCCAGCTGACAGCTTTCTTTCAGGACACCTTTCATCAGCACGGGGAGATCTGGAAGGTTTAATGTTAATTAAACTGTTAATCCTCTCCCACATGTGAGTGTTTCTCTGACACTTGTTCTGTGATTCCAGATGAAAACTACAGAGCTGATGCAGCAGCACAGACAGATTTAAGATCAAAATGGAGTTTTGAAAATTCCTCAGCTGCCAGCTCAGCTTCAGCTGGAGCTGTAGAGGTAACAGAGGCCACAGCTTTGCTTCAGCTCCTGGCACAAGTCTTGAGTGAGGAGCAGAAGCTCAGGGATGGCTGATGAGAAATTGCTGGAGACTGACACCTGGGGCTGGGCAGTCGAAGCAAGAGAGGACTCATCTGAACAAACTTCAACTGCCTGAAAGCAGTCAGTGTTCGTGAGCTGGCCTGAAGGCACTGAAATAGTGTGACTCCCCTTTGTAGGCAGGTGTACAGTTGGCACAGGGCAGCACCACTATGTATCTAGGATATATTTCAGATTATTTAAATTTTCCCTGCCCAGGGAAGCATAACAGATGTTCAGTTCTTCTGAAAATATTAAGGCATGTTCTTGGCAAACTGAAAGCCTTTGCAACAAAAAGATGAGGTTTCTGAATAGAATATTCAATCTTTGTGTGGCATTACTTTAACCAGGGACAAAACTTCTGTGAAAAGGAGTAAGATTTAAAAATGAATTTCAGGCTAGAAACTGGGGAAGTGAGGAGGAAGAGAGGAGCAGAGAATCATGATGACAATTGTTTAAAAGGACCATTTTGACCTTTTTATAACCACATGTCTGAAATATCAGACATATTCCAGAAGGAAGATAATTACTGAGTCATTGTAATAGCATGATAAAAATTACATGGGAAAGAACCAAAATAGATTCCCTCCAAATTTGGAAAAGGACATAAACTCTATCAAATTAAAAGCAGAAACGGAAAGGAAGACTAAAAATATATTTTGAGGAAACTTGCTACTAGACAAAAAGCCTTCTCTATCCTATCAGGAACAGGGAGTCTGCTGGAGGATTTTGCAGGTGACCAGGATGTGCAGTCAGCAGATGATCAGGGTGGTAAAGGAGTTTGAGAGGAAACATGTCCTATCACAACAGCTAAACAGATTATTTGTGTCTGTGTTCAGCACAGAAAAGCTTAGTGAAATTCCCATGGCAGAACCATTTGTTAAAGGGATAATGCAGAGAAGCTGCGTCAGATTGAAGGGTCATTAGATGAGGCTTTAGAACAAATAAATGCAAGGGATAGTAACAAATTCGTGAAAAGCAGATGTTACTCACATGTGGGTTTTTAAGGAATGCTAATGGAAATTGTTGTACTATAAGAGCCAGTATAAGCTTTTACTAAAAACAGCCAAGAAAAGAGAGGATGGCAAGTGATAGTGTTTCTTTTGAGTGCTGTAAGGGATCTAGAGAAATGCAAGTCATTAAATCTGACACCTGTGGCAGGCAAACAGCAAAAGCCATAGTAACAGAATAGTTGCAAGGAGAGATACAGACTAAAAGGAGAGAATTGGCAGAGCTTTGCAGTGAGAACCTATGAAGCTGTGCTCCACCACCCTCTGACAGCTTCAGAGGAAACTGTGAAGCTGCAGATGAGAGCAATCCACTCGCTATGATCTGCTCAGCTTCTGGAAAGCCTTTAACAGCATCTGTCACCAAGGACCCATTAATGCAGCATTCCAGGGGTCTCACAAGAGCAGAGCAGAAAGGTGGAATCTCCTCCCTGGCCACGTGCTCTGGATGCAGCCCAGGACAGAGTTTGCTTTCTGGGCTGTGAGTGCAGTGCCGGGTCATGCTGAGCTTCTCCTCAACCAACACCCCCAGGTCCTTCTCCTCAGGGCTGCTCTCGATCCATTTTCCATCCAGCCTGTATTTGTGCTGGGATTGCCCCAACCCAGGTGCAGGGCCTTGCTCTTGGCCTTGCTGAGTTTCACAAGGTTAGCACAGTCCCACCTCTCAAACCTGCCAGGGATCCTCTGGATGACATCTCTTCCCTCCCTTGGTGTCAGCAAACTTGCTGAGGGTGCACTCAGTCCCACTGTCTGTGTCAGTGACAAAGATTCTAAACTGCACCAGCCTCAATACTGTCCCCTGAGAAATGTCTTGGGACACAGCCCCTGTGTGGCAAGAACAGGATCCAGCATAGCACCTCCCCTTACTGGCTGCTCTTCACTGGAAGAAGGAACCTCCTGGAGTGCCTATGCTTTACTGTGTTATCTTCTCCAACAGGTATGTCCCCATGAGGATCAGGGCTTGTGAAAGTGAGGCAATTGTGTATTATGTAAACCAAGACACTTCAAGGTGGGGAAGAAGAGTCTGAGAGAAAGTATGGTGGAGCTTTATAAACTCAAGTGGGCCATGCTGGGGAGTACAGAAGCACCACAAATGGTTTTAGAAGCAAGTCAACAGCTGTGTGGAAGATAAATCATCTGAAACACTAAGCTACCCCTCAGATTAGGAGGACCCTAGGCCAGAAGTGGCTGTTCCCCCTGCTGGCCATGAGCAGAGCTAGGACACCAGATGGATAAGCTTTTCAGCCAAACCTATTCTAACACTGTATCAACCAGAAAAATTTTAGAAGTAGACTAGAAGAAATCCCATCGCCCTGCAGTGAAGTGCATAAGCACAGATTTGCTTTCTTATGGGGCTATGATCACCCTATTAGCATTAGTAGCATTTCTTGCTCCAGGGTAAGGTACACTGTTTGCCATTTTAAAGCTTAAAATAAAGATTAAGAAAAAATAGCCCATTCTTGTATTCCTTTTCCATGTATTTTTATGTTCTGTGTTAGCTGAGGACAAAGCTGCAGTTTGACAAGCCCTATGCCAACACTGCTGCCAAAAGCAGCAGCTCTGCCCTCTCATACCACTGGAAAGGACAAATGGAGGGGGGGAACAAAGGGGGGAGTGCAAAATTAGCTTTTAGAGCTGAGAAAAGGAGGATGAGGCTGCTGAAGGCAGGGCTGGCTTAGGCTGGTCCCAGGCACTTATTGACCCATAATTTAATTTGGTGATGTTTCTTCTGACAGCTGTCCCTTGCAAATGATAACTGTCTTCATCCCCCCTGAGAACAGCAGGAGCTGGCAGCCATGGTTGAATGTGGCCTTTCTTGGCCTTCTCAGGCCATCCCAAATGAAAGAAAATCCCTTGTTTATGAAAGAAAACATTACAGAAGTGAACTTTGCTCCATTATTACAACTTTATTTATCAGTTTATTTTAATCACTGAAATTATTGAAGGATTTCGAATGGTTTTGTAATTCTGTGGACAAAAAAACCAGACAAAAATGGATGATAACACTCTCAAGTGAGCCATTAAAAATTTAATGAGGCATTTAATTACTAAGAGGCAGACCTGTACCTTGATGGTAAGATACAGTTTTGGGGAGTGATTATCTTCAGACACATCAAAGGGCTTGAATTGCTGAGGGGAGTGTAAAGCCCAACAGAGCCTCTGCCATGGAGTGAGAGGATCTGGGCTCTGGTGACTCAGCCTTCTTACAGCAGAGGAGCTTGTTCATGTCCAGTTACAGACAAATTTTTCTTTAGAGTGCTTATCTAGTCTTAAATGGCTTTTCTACAAAATTGATGCTGGTGTTAGAATCCTTGTTGGTTTGTCTCCAAATTATTCATATCAGCTGTTGCAAGGAAAGCAGACAGTGCTGTGAAATAGAAAAGGGATGTTGCATTCCAAAGCCCACTCTGAAAAGTCCTCTTCAGTAGAACAAAGGCCATATCGATGTTGATGTGTGGGGGAGGAGGGGAGGGGCTGGGGGGAAATCATTGGTGTCTGAGAGCAAAATCTGAGGGTCTTGAAGGAAAAAAACATATTTGCAAACTAGTGTGAGAAAATATGCACAAAACTGTAACTCCTGTGGGGCAAGAAACTTTAAGTTTCCTGAGGTGCAATATGAGCAAATGCAGTGATGAGTATCACAGACCTGCTCTTAAAATCACACTTGTGTAGTCACTGTGTGTGACAGTGACCTAACACTGCTTTCTGTAAGAGCTGACCTGGAACACTGTAATGCAGCACTACATGGGGTTTTCTTTTCCTTCTAAATCATATAGACAATGATAAAATTTGTTAGCAAGGTGGCAGAAACAAGGGCAATTCTAGATTAGATTTGGTACAAGAGGAGACAACTTATTTTTACTGAACCTGAGCCTACTGCATCTGACACCCTTTAGATGCAGATATGCTGAATTGATGTTATTTGTATTATATTGCAGCAATCTGATCACTGTTACGTGAAGAGTATTTATGTATATCTTGTCTTCTTCACATGAGGCTAGGACAAATATCCAGGGTAGCTGGAGGAAATGATCAGCTGGACTAATACTTGGATCAACACATCATGCTTTTCCAATGTGGTTAGAAGATACCATTGAGTTTCTGCACTGGAATAAGCTGTTGACATAGCTCCCTTCTATACAGTAATGGACAAAAAGTCCAAGCTGCTACTAGGAGATGCAGCACTAGCTGTAAATGGAAAAGGAGCCTCTGGGATTCAAAGCTTGGCCCTCGATGAGGAGCCTTGCAGAGCAGAAATGCACTCTCCCACCAGGTGAGCAGCCTCGTTGGCTGTACCCCAGTGCACTGAAAAGCCACCTGCCCCATGCCCATAGTTGTGGACCACTGGGAGCTTAACTCCTCCTTGGCTCAAAACCTCTCTCTGCACTCTCACGCACTGCCTGGACGGCCTCAGGCCCACCTTCACCTTGATATCCTGGGCTCCCTGCAGTGAGGGCTCAAGGGAGCAGCATCTGTCAAAGATGTCTCTAGCAGTGCCAGCGTCAGGGGAGAGACTCCAGCTCCCCTTTTCCCTGGTTCCCCCCAAGGTCACCCTGTGTACCCCTGGGTAGATGTAAGTTAAGCCATCTCCATCCCGGATGAACAGTTTCACCCAAGGAGCGTGAACCTTGAGTACCTGTCCCCTGACAGGGATGAGCTGCTTGTCTCCCACCAGCTGCTGGGCTCCCATGCCCGCGCAGTTGACAACAATGTCATATTCACCGTGCAGCTCCCACAGGTCTGCCACTTTCCTGGTGTACATCTGGGTGCCAGTTGCCTTCAACCTGCAAAAAGACTCCGGAAATGAGGCAGAAAAGAAACCCCTAAACCCTTATGTAATTATTATGAACATTAAGTAAATGAGGTAGATTGCCTTTGCCTTTACATACTGATCAAAACCAAACAAGAGATGGGACAAAAAGCAAAGAAAATGCTATGGATGTTCTCTTTGTGATTTGTCTGATTTGATCAAAGGTATTTAACCTGGTCAGGTTGGAAATGTACAGCAAATTGAGAAGTTTTAGACAAGGGTTTGGCATCAGACCCTAGGCGAACAGTTAGGTCCTCATGGTCTTGATTAATTTCTGTAACAGTACCAAGCTTTAACAGCCCAAGCAAGCTGAGAAACAACAGATTTATTTACCAACTTGCTCATGTTAGTGTCTCACCCCTTTTAGTGTCTGCTATATGCTGTCACATTCATTCCCAACTCACCTCCTGAGCTATGTAGCCATCTAGTGCCACGTGCCAAGCCCTAAGATCTGCACTAAGGCTGGGCAGATGTGGCATGGGATCCCCAGGATGCCCATAACTTTCTGGAGCAGCAGCCAGCATGGCTCAAAACACTATACACGCATGTCTGCTCTTCAGTGAAAAGTCACCTCTTCTTGAGATTAATTTTTGAGCTCAATTTCACTGCAAATCCTCCCCTGAACTTGCCTGAATTTTGAAGTCCTTCCCAGTGGAAAATCACTGGTATGAGAAGGAGTCACTGCATGCTGTCAGCTGGATCCCATTGCTGGGCGTTTTGCTGGGGGTTTTAAGCATAAGCAAGGTCTGTGATGCACTAAGTGGAAAATCCCATCCTCTGCAACATTCTAGCAGCTGGCAAAGTCATCAACCCCACTGTAAAGGCAGTGGTTTCCCACAAAGCAGTGAGTGAGACAAGAATCCAGGGCATAGTTGGTACTCTGGGGCCTGATGTAGCAGGACACTGAAGCTGTCTGGGAAGAACAGGGGAGATCTCATGCAGCAGCTGTGGTTGGGCACCTTGCAGGGAGAGCTTCTAAGAGTAGCTGGGACTCTGTCACCATGCCATAAAAAACGTACCAATGAGAAAACCTGCTGAAAACTCCTGAATTTGGGCAAGTAAGCAGGAAAAAATTCCTGAAGTCTATTTTTGGCCAAGCAAGGTGGGCACAACAACCATTTTCCTTGTGGATTGCCAGGAGAATGGTCTATAAATACCGTTCAGGTCACTAGGGGTTTTGAGAATTAGTTACATGTTTAATATTCTCTCACTTCCCATCACCAGGGAGAAGAGAAAAAAAAAGAGCTTGATCATCTCATTAGACAACATCCTTGGAGAAATAAAAAGACTACAGCAGGAATGAGGAGGAAGCAGAAATCACATGGCAGAAACTAAATGGGTTGTACAACTTAGCTGTCCTGCAGCTGAAATTTGCTTCAGTAAGGCAATGAAACATGACAGATCATGTGTAGTAGATGGCACAGACCTCACATGGTACTGGTGCCACAGGAGAACTCCCAGCCTGCCTGGCTGCTACAAGAAATGCTTTTTCACATTTTGCAGTGTGATGAAAGGCATCCAAGTAACCAGCTGAGCTGGCAATTTGTACCTTGGTGTCAGTACACATCTCTTTACTTAACCCCAAATTAGCTTGCAGCCTGTCTCTTTCTCTCAAGCAGATACAGCCATTGCTCACTTTAGAGGTACTTATTTGGACTAAATACTTATCCAGTATGTCCCAGGGTGTCAAAGCCCTTTTAGATCTGGATTCTGTCTCTCCTATGGTTTTCCAAAATTGAGGTATCAGGGGGAAACTTAAAAATTTGGAAATTGGCAGATTTTCTAACTTAGATGTCAATCCAAGCATGAACTCTGAAGCCACGATTCCTCAGAGTGAGTGCATCACCCATCTTATGCAGGCAAACATTTAAAAAAAATTGTTACAAGATGATGCTGTTTAACATCTTGGGCTCTTTTTCACCTAATTGGATTAGGAAATTGTTGAACAAATTTGAGAAATTGGTTCAGCTACTCCATAAGTCCAAAGTCTTCACAATAAGACACCTTCCTAGAAGTGCTTATCCTCTTAGAGGCTGGATGTGTCTTCAAAAACAAAGGGATATTATTTGGGAATTCTAGCAAATGTGGAGCTGCCAAATGTTTTCTCAGGACATGTCAGGTTCCTGATGTACCTTCAAGGTCTGGTTGGCTAAGTATGGCCCCTGTGCCTAAATTGGCCCTATGCCCAGAGTTGCTCACATCCAGGCCCCACTGTACAGACACACTGGGAGAAAGTGGACATTGCATAAATGGGGCCTTTCACATTTTAGAAAAGTTGGGTATTTATTTCCTGTGCTTCTCCCCAAGCAAGAGCTTGTTGCATATTCCGCAATGAGAAACAGCCTTTTTTCAGTTTTGTTCAAATTTAAGGCTCTCAAGGAGACCCTGTCTTGCCACCAGTCCCTCTGCCAGAGTTTCCCTCTGCATGCCCAGCCTGCAGCAAAACCTACCTTTTTTCCAGCCACAGCAAGTAGGGTGGGCAGTCACATTTAAGGGTCATAAAGGCCTGACCAAATCGGTGCTGTGGGAACTTCTGGAGTTCTGCTTCAGACATTGATCGAAATCCCAGCACGATATCTGACCAGAAAGGTAACTCTTCCTTGGGAGGGCTTTTGAAGACCTGCCAGCTAAAAAGACAGACAAAAACCTGAAAAACTTCACTGCTATTGCTCTGCATGTTATGTGTCATGGCAATCTTAGCACAAATCCAGGAGCTCAGGAACCTCTTTCCCTGCATCAGTGCAGCTCTGCAAGATTAACAGCAATGAGGAAACACTGCTGCCTGCTCCTGCAATACCTGCCTGGGCAAACAAGCAGAGAGTCAGAACAGCTGAGCTTGAGGGGGGCACACCAGGGAGAGACTGCAGAGAGCTCTTCCCATGATAATGTATGTACAGAGCGTACTCATAGAGTGTCCCCAGCACAACTGCAGACACCTGGCTGGACCTGCTGGGGCCACTTGCACATCTGTTCACCATTCCTTGGGTATCCATAAAGCTACAGAGTGCTCAGTCTCAATAGTCCCAAGAGGAAAATTTCTGAGTACATAATAGGCAGCATAAAACACCCCCAACACCCTCCCCTCCCCAGCTGTACCTAGGTGCTGAAGGTGGAGGATCCTGCAATCCCATCCCTATGGAGATGATCCCTGCTGCAAACAACAAGTGGGTAACAGGGTGGAAAACATCAGTTATTACAAGCTTTTTGGTGCAGGTCAGACTTGAGTGGGTTTTCTGTGCACACCTGTTCCTGAATTTTGCCTAAAAATACATCACATGTGAGCAACTATAATGCAATTTCTTGGGAATACAGACATAAAAGCTATTCCTTGAAGGAAATAACCCTGAAATCCAGCAAAGAAAACCTGTCTGCCTGCTCCAGAACACAGCACAAATGTAGCAAAGGCTGCCCTGGGGGCTGTTCTTACCCAGAGACCAGGTGAATGCCAGCCTCGGATGCCTCGGCCGAGTTGCTGATGGCAAAAAGGTAAGTGAAGGTCTCTTTGAACCACTGCTTCTGCCTGTGGATAGGTGTATCTGCATGTGAACAAAACCAAATGTGCAGAGAGGAATAATGCAAAGAAGAGAAGCATACAAATGAGTGTCAAGGATTTGGGACAGACATGGAACACAGGTCAAGGCAATTTTCTTTCTGAGCCTCAATGCACCACTGCAAACAGCTGCATGAGGTGCTGTGGGCAGTGCTGCCCTGACTTAAACAAACCTGGGTAGGTGTGAGGGATGAGCATCCCAGCTGCCACATCACTCGTTGTGTTGGGGCTGAACTGGTCTGAAAGAACTGTCACAGAGCAGCTGGGACAAGTCTCTGTGATGCACAGTGCTGTGGACAGGCCGATGACTCCTGCGCCCACCACTGCAACTTTAGGTGAGGCCATCTCCAGGATGTAGAGCCAGAAGAGAGAGGTTCCTACCTGCATTTGGAAACAACATATCACAGGTCACTATCATCCAGGCGAGTATCAGGCTCAAATACCCACATGAGATGTAATATAGTCCCTCCCCAACAACTAATTGAAGGTTAAATGCTGCAGACAACCAGCACTGTGGTGAGGACTTAAAAAGAAAAACAGCCTTTGATATGACAAAATAGTTTTGAAAAGTCTTTTAGCAGCCACTACTTCATCCTCAGCACAAGAGAGTGATCTGCACATGCACCACTAGTGTTTGGGCTGGTTTGGGAAAGGTTTCCTCAATAAAACCTGAAGGAGTGAAGCACTCATCAGTTTTCTATTGTGTTAGGCACAAAAGGCACAGAGCTCTGGAGAAACTGGCTCTTTAAAATCTTTTTAAGAAAAAAGGTTACTTGAATATTAGGATCTCCAGCAGTGAGGGCTGTCACTGCCTGGGCAGCAGAAGCATATCACACTGGAGGTCTCAAATCCATTCTTGGTCCTTGTACCTGCCTGTGTGATCCACTACCTTGGACAGATTGGGCATCCAAGGCTGCCATGCTCTCTTAGCAGCACATGGTGTTCCACAGGTGCCAGCCAGTCTTGCTGCTCCAAGGGCCTGTATTTTTGCCTCTCTCTGCCTTACTTTATAACTTGCTTTATGTCCTGGAGCAGCTCCACTCCACTCCTCATTTGCTGATTGCTACTCCAGGAGGTGCGGTGTCTCTATTTTCCCCTCTCCTGGACAAGTTTTGGAGCTGGCACACAGCTCTTGGTTGACAGTCACCTGGTTGCCCATCCCAGTAAGGTGCCAGCCTGTGTTCCTGGCCATGGCCAGCTCAGGTCTCACACTGGTGAAGGCACAAAGCAGAACTGAACCATGCAGCTCTGTGCACCCTGCAAACTCCCCAAAGCCAAGACTAAATGGGCCCAGAAGAGAGAGACTGGGCAACCTCAGAGGTGATAAATCCTTTAGCAGCTTCGAACCAGGTGAGTAGGGGTGCTCCTGCTGGGTCAGGCACCCTTTCAATAGGTTACTGCCAAAATCTGACCAGAGGAGGAAGATCCCTTCTGCCTATGACTAAATTTTTCTTGGAATAGCTGCAATATTCACTCTCAGAGAGGATGGTGAGGGTGATAGACCTTCAGTTTTGTGCCCTGATGGTTCTGGTTTCTCCTATGGGGCTTGCTTATCAGTGATTGTAGAAATCCAGCCTCACTAACTGCTTTCTGAGAACTTCTACTGGAAACCAGTACTGTGTACAGTATTACAGTATTACAGGATTGTAAGTGCAGTGCCTGCACTTACAATGACAGGCTGATTTACCATCTTCCTGTGGCTTTTGGCATCTTTGATGTAAATTTAGGCAAGACAGACCATGTGGAATTATGATAGGTCAGGTTTATTTATGAGATCATTGCTCATAACTGTTCACACAGCTTCTCACTTACCCCTGAGGTTTTACTACTTAAAATTTGATGTCTCTGCTGTGTAAGAAGGGAAAGAGCAGCAGGCACTGTTGCCTGTAGTTGCATTCCTTCTGCATCACAGCCAAGGGTTGTTACAACTCATCTTCTTCCTCTCAGGGCAACACTTAAGTTTCTTTTTGTTAATTATCACATCCTTTTTCACAAGCTGACTACAGAAGAGTCTGCACAGCAGAGAAAGAGGACACAGTGGTGGGGGTGGGGGGAAATGGACCCTGGACTAGAACTGCTGGCCTGCATAGCTGACACCTGGAAACCCAGTCTGGAAAAATGCTGAGGGAAGGGAAAGTAAGGAAGAATATTAGTAACAAGAAATTGGGGGGCTGGGTAACAATTCTGTAATTACTTAGGAAAACTGGTTCTGAGAAAGGTATCTAAACACATCTTTATGAACAAACCTTCTTACCCAGAACTGGCAGATTTGGAAATGGTGTCTGATTCTCAGAGTGCCCAGGGAGCCTCCCAACAGTCCATGGACACGCACAGCCCTGCTTTTTCAGCTGCCCTGGAACAAATGCAATGGGTACATTATCCACCTGCCTGAGTTGTGCTTTCAGTTGTCCCTCACAACTCTCCTCTGCTGAAGCCCTTGGACCATGGTGGAGATTGGATTTCCTGACTGATGGCCCTGTCCCCAGGGAAGAAAGGGGAGCTGCGGCTTGGTGGAGATTCAGGTTTCACAAGTCTGCCCAGTTCAGATGGGATTTTTGCAGTATGATATCAACTGATCCCTATGCTGCAAAAATCCAGCGAGGGCAGGAAGCGGCTGCTGACAGTGCTGGAGCCTGTGGGAACAGCTCAGAAGGCCACGACAGGCACCCGTTCCATGCAACACTTTTCCTGCACCTACTGCTACAATCCAGGAGCACAACAAGCCTTCATGCCAAGAACTAACTGGGTGCAAAGCAGAGGCTACACACAGATTGTATCAGTGAGAGCAGCTCAGGCTTTGCAGAGCCACTGACCCCGCTTTGAGTCAAGGCCCACCTATGGCTCTGCACTGGCAGCACAGCCTGCATCTTGCTGGGTGGGGGGCAGAAGAGGAGAAAGTATTTTTAGCCGATGTGGCAGCCCAGCTTAGTCCCAGCAGGGGTGACACTTCTCATCCCCTCAGACAGGCCTGAGCATTTGGCACAAATCAGCATCTAAAAGGCAGATCAGTTGCAGTAGCTGTTCGGGAGGGAGGCGAATGGTGTCAGGTACTGTTTAGCTCTCTGTCTCTTCATAGTGTATGAAGAACAGGACAGAAGCTAGAGAGAGTCACCTGGAGCTGTAATTCCCCAACAATGAGGATACCGGTTGTCTGATGTGGGTTTCATGTCCCTGCCACCCTCCTGCTTCTCCCAGGCCAGAACGAATTAGTTTTAAAAATACTGAGATATTTTGTGACATGACTTCACCTCTCAACGCTCGAAGCTGAGGAGACAACATCAGCCTTGTGTGACACAAGGGGGTCTTTATTCTTTCTTGCCTCAAATAGCTGGATGCCACTACCACTAAGTGCCACTAACTTTCATCTCCAACATCATTCTGGCAGTGGGTAACATGACCAGTACGGATAAATACACAGCTCCCCAGCACACACACACACACACACACACACACACACACACACACACACACACACACACACACAGAGGAACATGCACATCCACTGCCAGCTGCAGCTGCAGCCCACGGTCACAGCAGCTGGGCGCTCTCAGCTTGTGTCGCAACCCGGCTGGCCTACCAAAATAAGCATATTTACACACCCAAATAAACAGTGGAAAAAGCCCAGCTGAACTGTTGACCAGAAAAGTCAGAACAGGAAGTAACTAAAGAAAACCAAAACTTATTATATTTTAAAACCTTGGTTTGTTGTTTTGTTGGGTTTTTTTTAACTGACTCTCATCAGTTAAAAGTAAGTAAGTGCTGAAAACCTTTTTTGAATGGTGTGAAGCCTGTGGTACTGGGGAGCAAAGGCTCAAGCCTCTCTGAGCTGCTGGAGGGGCTCCTCCTCCACCAGGGCAGCTGTACCCACTGTTCCTGTCAGTGCATGCCATGGAACACTTTTTCCCTTCATCACTTTTGTTTCATCACTTCCCCAGTTTACAAGCACCCTTGGTGTTACTTCCCTTCACATGGTCTCAGAGAGGGCTTTTTCTGGGCAAAGACTGATCAATTCTTGTGTATTTGGTGAGGAGGAACTCCTGATTTTGGCCTTTTGACTCTGGTCAGGTGCCCTTTCTGCTCTTTGTCCTGCCCTGTGAGATGTACATTTAGGAAGCGTTGCAGGAGAAAGGTGAGGATGATCTTCCTCAACCGAACAAAGGACTCTAGGGGCTCCTCGGGATCCCCTCAGCCTTCCTGCACACACAGCACCACTGCCAGAAAGCAGGATCCACAGGCGGCCACAGAAAGCCACTGTCACGGGGGAGCCCGGGGCTACCGGGAGGCCTCAGCTCCTCCTTCAGGTGGGTTGTTTGCGAGCATGGAACACACCTTCGAAGGGATGACAGATACACCCCTCCATCAGCCACCTGCAAGAGCCGCCTTCACCAAGAGCACCTTAGCGTGGAGAGGAAATCAATCCTCTCTGCGATCCTGGCTCCCCGCAGGGCCGGACGGGGACGAGGGGGAAAAGGGAGCAGCTGCGATCGCGGGATTTCCCCCGGCCAAACCCTGCGGTTCGCCGCTCCCGGTCCGGTGTGTGGGCTGAGCCCTCCCTGCTCCGCTCCGGGAGATGGGATCTGCCCGCGGGAATTCCCCACGCAGCCACTGCGGGCTCTTCCCCGGCCCTCCGGCACCCATTTACTTCTTCACCTAGAAGTACGGCCTGGGAACCACCCGAGCGGGGAGAGCAGGCGATACCTGGTGAGGAGGAGGCCCCCGGTCCCGCCTGGAAGAGCCGGCGTCCCGGGGAGCGGCCGGAGGGCCGTGGCGGGGCAGCGCGGGGGCCGCCGGCCCGTGTCCCGGGGCGCTGCCGGGGCCCGGCCCCGCGCCCCGCTGGATGAAGGAGCTGTTTGTGCCCAGGCCCGGGCTCGGGCCGCCTCCGGCGCTGGCACCGCTCCCGGAGCGCCCGGCGGCCTCTGCCGGGGCCGGGCCCTCCGCCGCCTGCCAGAACTTCTCCCCCTGATATTCCCTCCCGGGGAGGCCCAACGGGACCCGCTGTGCTGCAGGGAAGACATTGTCCTTTTCCCTCCCTCACAGGCAGTCATATTCTGCGTGTTTCTGGAGCTGCCGAGGACTGGCAATCCTCAGCCCTTGAGCAATCTCGGGAGCGGCCAGGAGGGGAACTCCAGCCATGGCAGGTCGCTGGGGAACGAGCGGTTCCTGCCAGACCGCAAATCCCTAACGAGCGCCGCCAGGCAGGGCTGTTTTCAGCTGAAAAACACGCCTTTGTCAAAAACAAACCTCTCTGCAGGAGCTCTAGGGTGAAATTGCATGCCATATACTTCGGTTTATTGCCTCCGGGGCATTAGCCGCTGGCAGGACATTTTGGCTAATGTTTGACAGCCTGAGCATTCGTCCCTGAACACTCTCAGCAGGACAGTGTTTGCCGACCCCTCCCCTCCAGCCCTGTCGGACAGCATTTGCCATGGATCTTCCAAGGAGGTGCCTTTTTTCTGTAGCCATTTGAATTCAGAGCAGCAGGCATCCAAAGGGTATCTGTATGAACAGCAACAGCGTGCACCACGCACATTGGATTGTTCTTGCCTCCCAGTCTAGCTGGGCTCTTAAAGCCTAAAACTAATGAACATTTCACAATACTGATCTTTAAGATACATATTTTTTTAAGGTTTTTCCTTTCAACAGTGACAGGAACCAGGCATAATTCTCCTAAATATTGTATGGCTTGTTTTTTTGAGTGTTTTGAAAATAGGGGATTAAGACAGGGAAGGCAGCAGAGGAACAGTGGTTTCTTAGCTTAGAAATTAATTTTTTAATTTGTTTGCTGTATTGTAAAATGAACGCTATTCTAAGTATTTATTGCACAGTATCTGCAGTAGGTTTGGAGAGGATCGTTACACATATGGAAATCTACAAATATAAATGGAGGTTGCAGTTCCAGCTAAGATAAAAACTGCCTGCTCCTCCTGAGATTCTACTGCTTATTGCTTAGAACTTTGCCAACTTTGAATGATTTGGATCAAAATGTTCTGTGACAGATGTTTGTGCAAGTCTGAATGTTTGAGAATAAGATGCAGGAAATCCAAGCTAGTTTGGGATACCAAATCTAATAATAATGTCATTGAAAAGAATCTTCTATGGGCCAAAGTATTTTGCAAAGGTGAACAAACACATTGTGTTTGGTAAAGTGCAAGTCATGATTTGTGCATTTGGGAAGAGACTGCCAGCCTTCTGGCACATAACAAACACAGCCCTGATTGTACTTGGAGTCCTGAACTATGACTGGCAGTGGCATCTCCATCAACCCTGCTCGAGCAGTGCTTAAGAAGTGTTTCCTTTTACCTTAGCATTCCCTTTGCTTTGTGTGCTATCCTGAAGAGAGCCATAACAACGGGCAGAAATGACCTCTCTGAACACAGCAGTGCTGACCTATTTCAGATATTGTGAATGGCATGCACTGTTTATCTGCCACTTCTTTAACCAGTTCAAGTCAAGCATCAGTGTCCATGGCAAGTTACTAGCTCAGCAAGGAGTTTCAGCTGTGCCTCATTGTGCTGTTGTCCTGTGTTATTTATTTCTGGGGGACTCCTCTGCAAGGAAGAAACCAGCAATGATGACATTCCTGTTGAAAAGCTTTGTGAAAATATTTACTGAGAGATAGCCCATTTATTTATCCCCATTTATTTGACTGATTACCTCAGTCAAAACTACTTTTGAATCTCATCACTGGCAGTGAGACTTTACAATCACTCCTTGATGCTGTTTTGTTCTTATTCCTATGCAAGTCTGTTCATCCCCACATGGGAGATTATGAGGCAATGTTAATAACTAAATGCCTATGAGCATAGTCCATAGCTGAATCCTACTTAGCTACAACAAATATCCAAGCAGTATCCATGGCTTGTATGCTAGCCCAGAATGCAGAGACAGAAGAGTGGGCTTGTCACTAAATGAGATAGTCCCCTTTACTTCTAATTATTCATAAATCTAGGTTACTAATTTTTTTGAAAGAGTTGTTTTGTTCAGAAACTGGAATCTGCAATTACTGTTTATATACCAGTCATACTAAAAAGGATATTTCCCCATTTGAAGTATATACTTCTTAGGCTTGGTTTTTCTCAGCTTGATTGAGCTTAGTGCTCTTGAAATCAGTCTATGAGGCTTGATTCCAATTTCTCAGCTTTAGCAACAACTATTTGGACCATTCATTCCAGTTACTTTCAGAGAGGAACGTAAATCACCCAGCAAGGACACATTAAGCCTTCAAAACACAATTGGTGAAGCAAAGCTATGAGTGTAACTTTATCAGAAAACACAAGATTAATAAAATATGCATGGAAAGTCGAGTCATTTGCTCTAATTAGAGATTTAAGGGAAGTGAAGAATAAATAGGTTACCGAGAAGCTCTAAGGGGACAAATAACAATAGAGCTATGAATTGCTGCAATTCTTATTTTCCTTGCATTGTCAGCCCACTCCAGTTCCCACATGAGGAAGCTATAGTTACTCTTCATATGCACTGAACACCATGTGCTTATAAGTACATTGTTTTGTCATTCCTGTGGTCACCTACTCTCTTTTCTCTTAACTCACACCCATTCCTCAGTATCTGCAGCTATTTTTGTCACTACTGAATGTGTCTGAGGAACTACTGCTCCAGTCAGCTTATACAAAGGCAAGAAAGAATAATATTTTTCCTGCAGCTGAAATGCAAAACATTTCACATTTTTAATGCATATTTTGTCATAGTCACCACCTAACACATGACGCAAATCTTGGTTTACACCTGCAAAGACAAACAGGGAAAAGACACACACATGATATTTGCCATCCTAAACTGTAGGATCTCCATGAAATGCCAAAACACCAGCCACTCTTTAAGGGAGTGTGAACCAAATGAAGAGTTGGTGATAGAAGTTCATTAAACTAGGTAAAGGTGTAAAGATTAAAAAATGTGCATCTGACTTTATTCTTGCACATAATTGCAGATAATAAATACACATTTTAAAAAAACAACATTAAAATATATTGTATTAAATCCACAAATTCTGGGCAAACAAACTCTTTCCTATGAGTACATACTTTCCCCATGTAACCAAAAGACACACTCCATGTAGTACAGAATCTTGTACAAAATTATTAGGCTACTAGAACATAGAAGTGCTTTAGTCTTTTTTCCTATGAAAGGTAACTAATTGTCAGTATTGACTAGAATTTTCCCTGATAGAATAAACTCGGTTTTTGTCAATGCTCTATTTTCTTTTTAGTCCTTGTGTTTAATTTCTCCCCTAGGAATCTCTTCTAGGATTCAGACAAACATGTTTTAGATGTTTGCAAAGGGCACAGGATGAATCCAGAGCCTCCTTTTTGCAGTCACAAATGCCTTTCTGGACCAAGAGTCCATGGCACAAGTGAGCTCACCTTTTCCTAAGCCTTTCCATGCTACAGAGGCTTCCTAAGTGACTGCACCTAAGCGGTTGGCAAAAAAAGCCTGTGAAAGACACAGGAGAATGCCAATAAATCCTTCACTCCATCCCAGAGCTGGGATGTCAGGCCATTTTGTCTTCCCACAGAACCTCTACACAAAAGCCCTCAGCCTTCAAGAAGGCTTCACCCTTTGTTCAGACATTCAGGGTACCACCCAAAGCATATGATAATCACATATTATTTGCATAGCTTTTTTTCTTCTACATAGTCGTTTAAATAGTAGAATTTTGCACAGAGAAATTGAATTAAGCTAAGTAGAAAATATATGTTTTTGTATAGCTTAAAAATACTATTATGAAATATCATTCACATGTACTTATTATTTTTCATTAGTTACCATTAAACTAATAATAGTTGCTCTTATATTTAACCTAAAATGGTATGTCCTTAACAAATTGCAAGACTGTCTAATAAAACTGGATATGAAATTTCAGACAAAAACATTTGCCATCATGTAATAGTGACCAGCAATTAAGACAGATAAGGATCCTAATGCATTGTGTAACTCCAGGGACATTGGTGAGCACAAAAAATTTGCACTGAGATAGGGACGACAAATACAAACATAAAAGGACTTATGAACTGAAGTAAGAAACTGAAAGTTGATTCTTTTGATGAGCATTGAAATGAAAATATGCCCCATAGGAACAGAAGCATTTGTTCTCAAACTCAGTGCTTTGTTGCAAGAGGATTTTTAAAAATCTATGAATATTTAAGAGAAAGAAATCAACTCACCCAGATTTTGCTACATTTATAATGCATGACTAGTGTTAAACGTATTTTTGACCATATGGAAAAAACCATGCAAACAGAAATGCTAGAGACATAGAGATACATGCTATTTCCCTTTTTTTTTTAAAATTCATATCCTTCCTCAGGTTAAAGAATAGGATACCCTAAGGCAATCTCTAAGTTATTGATGCATAAAATCACAAAAGATATATCTGTAAATCAACAAACATTTTATTTCCAAGGAAAAAAAGTAACATCATTAGTTCAGGGAAATTCAGGAGTCACTTGTATCAAAGACCTAATACCAACTGACTTCAGTGACAGGAGGAAATGGCTTTTGGGGTTATGCCATGAAGCTACATTGTGGTCTAGAATCATAATAAATTTTAGTTGTAAACAGTATCAGTATCATTGTGTATTTAACTTTTCTTGTTCTTTTCTTTACCTTATGTGTACTGACTACAGATAACCAGATCCTAAATCCCTCAAGACAAAGGAACGCAGAATATGCATTGGCTGTTCTTGGCAGGGTAAGACCCAAATCAGTTACTCAGCAGGTAAGGAAGTAGAAAAATTAATTATAAATATTCTTTTATACCTTGTTAGAAAAAGACTGTAGTACTGTTCCTAAAAGTTATGAGTAGTGAGTTTTAAGATAGATGTACTATTAAAAGAGGGAGTATCAGTGTGATAGAACCCCAAAATAAGGAAAGAATTTGGATCTCTGTGTGTGGGGAAGGTGGTAGTAAGGCAAGACAGTATCAGTTTAATTCCTTGTTAGGTGTATTGCACGATGGTGGTTTGTTAGCGTGATTAAACCCTCACTTAAGGCAGGGAAAGCAGAGAGAGTTTGGCAGTAGATCTTGCAGATAAAGAGAGCTGCTCTGTTCTGGGAAGTGGAGGGGGACCTGAAAGCAGTGGAAGAATACTGGGTCTGCTCTTAAGCAAAATAAAAAAACCACAGCATGTGAGTAATCCTATCTTCAGCCATCAAAGTATGTATTCAAAGTCATTCTCAGAATAATGATGGGATTACTCACAGGGGGAAGGTTAAGTGCTTTTGCTGAACTCATATATCTGGACAGAAGCCACAGTATTCTATGCAGGTCTTTTTGGAGGTTTTCTCTGCAAACACTGGAACACCCACAGAATTGTAAGAAGCATAAAGATTCCTTTCTTTTTTCTATGTAATTATCTCAGAGAAACTCCCTAAACTTAAATTTGCTGGGTTTTGCTTGCTTCAAAGCATGTTAATCCTCACTTAGGGTATTATTTTCTCCTAATACCAGGACCAAATTCTAGGACAGTGCAGTGAAGAATAAAATCTTTTATAAGGGGATATAAACCATTATTCTGGTTTCAGAAGTCATTGAAACTAATAAAACTGTGTAGATATAATTGAAAAATGTGGCCATTAATTTCTACAGCATATAGAACATCTACAGTAATACAGATATCTTTTTGGGTGGGTACATGGCAAAGACCAAGGAAGACTTGTTTTGATGAGACCATGCCATGAGAATAGGGGCCTAGGAGGGGAAAACATTGCTTTCAAACCAGGACTGAATTTACACAGCCCAGGCAAGAGAGGACTGTCTGAACCTCAACATGCACAAGTTCCTGTGCTGCTCTCCTCAAACTAAGGGTGGTCAAGCAAAGGAGATGCAGATCCTCAGACAAGGAAGGAAACCCCCAGGTCTAGAGATAGACTGAAAAAGGGGAGGTGGGAGAAAGATAGGAATGCATCATTCTGGCTGCTTTTTTTATGGCTATCAGTCTTCTATGGTCCAGAGTCATAAGTCAGAACCACTGCACCAACAGTAAGTCTTGATGCACACATAAGGTATAGCAGCAGTGGGATGTTTTGACACTGATTAAAACTACTAGTAGTAATCTTCTATTGATCAGTGTCTTCTAGCTACATCTTTTAAAGAATATTTTTCTAATTGGTTTTGTGTGATATAATAAGGAAAAAATGAGTTCTAGACAGCTATCTATGAGAAAAATAGTGAGTGGAAACCATTTCTACAAAAAAGTAAGAGAGCCTGAATAATAGCTATATGCCATTTATTCTTTTCCACTGAGGACTAAGAAGACCTTGCTGGAGGCATTTGGCAAAGTCTTGGTCTTAGAAGTTATGAAAAAATCTGATGCTAGATATGAGCTGAAATAAGTGAGAAAGGGAGCACTGAAATAATGGTCTGGAATGAATATGACTTTAAATAGGATCAGGCAATTTAGTTTTACCTAAACTAAAACAGCAGTAGATCCAGTGAACTTTTCTTTTTTCCTAAACCCTTAATAAAAATACATTTGCCATTCAACAGAATGAATATACAAACTATTTGCACATCTTGCAAACTTAGTATTATTTTTTCAGTCAGAAGCTGTGCCATAGAATACCCTCCTTTGTTAGCAATGGCACCATTTCTAGTAGAAAACTTGAAAAAAAATTATAAATTAGTTTAAAATTATTGATATGACCTGATGCAATGTTAAGGCTTCTCTCTTGAATTGTGACAGAGTTCACTGCATTCTGAAGTCTCAAGCCTATAACTGGCAGCTGCAACAGGGGGAGACCAGGCAAGGCACTTTGTTGTAGGTTTACAAATCTAACTGCAGAAAATGTGAAGCAAAGAACTGGCATATTTTTTTACATACATGTAATCAGGTAGGTTCCAACATTTAGAGTAATTCCAACTGGTCACAGCAAGTCAGACAAATGTTTTAAGGCTTGAGTAAGTTTGACAAGAGATCTAGAAATCCTCTCAAAATTTCTGCAGTAACTCAGTCACTTTGAAAAGGTTTCATACAATTGCTCTATTGAAAAGGGAAGACAGAATACAAAGTAAAAGGCACAGATGTTATAGAACAGTCACATTTCTTGAATACAGAGATCTTATAAATTAGATAGTGATTAAAATTGGGAACAGCCATTTTGCTGCTGGTTTATTTGTCAGTGCTGACTCTTTCTTGACCAAACATCTCTATCTTTTCTAATGCTGCACCACTATGTGCTGGAGGAGTCTTTTCTGAACAGCTTTTCTTGTTTCTTCCCATTTCTGTAGCTTCCACCAAAGTATTAGTCAATGGTTTTCCCAGTGTTTCTGGAAGCATTATGGTTAATATTCCACTCAGAAGAGCCATGATTCCAACAAGCAACTGGAAGAAATAAACAGTAACTGTAAAGGTAGATAATTCTTTCAAGCTATCCATAGTTTTGATCTTGCTTGAGAGTAAATTTAAAATAAAGCACAAGGAACTGTAAAGCAAAGATCTTAAGTCTTAAATGTTGCCTGTATAAAAGATCTGCCTTTTTTGCTGCATAAATAAAAAGATTATGCAGCAGAATTAATGAATGAGGAAGTGAAGTGTTTTGTTCACAAGGGATCAATACAGTGCAAGCAGGAATAATTCTGTTTGAGTAAACAACACACATTACCTTAATTTGCTATTTCCAGTGTCAGACATGTATTTAATAACTGATTCTAGGATTGCATACATTTATTTTTACAGACATGTTCACAGAGCTACAATTTCCCTGCCACCTGTCATCTCAATTCACACTCCAGCTCCTGTGTACCTGGTACCTGTGTGCTTGTTCCTTCTCTACACAGCCAGATTGGAATTTCTCAATATGGCTCATTGGCCCAGAGCCACAAAAGTGCACATCTGCACTCAGGAGAGCTCTTCAGCAGACGATGAGCTAGCTCTCAACAGGAATACTTTGCTGAACTCAGTTTCAAAGAACTGTTAGGTGTGCAGGCATCTACTGACATTTGCACTGGGATCACATTTTGGATTTGTCTGTGGTATACACAATTCCACAACAACAGTGTAAGTGATGCAAGGATCAGGATAATGTGGGGTAGGTAGAGAAACACTTGCTTGTTCCAGGAATATCTACTCTTTCCCTTCACATTCCCTTCACATAGACATTTCTATGTAAATGTCAATGACACCAATTCCCACTTTGTTCCTCTGAGTACAGAACAGCATTTAACCCCTGACAATCCTCCAACACCAGGTTATAAATGACCCCATTGTCTCCTTATGGAAAAGCTTTCACACAGAAGATCATGCCTAGTCTCAGTGTTTTTCCATTCTGTGACTGTGAACTTTGATGCTGTATTATCCTTATCTTTCCCTGTGCTGATTCTGAAATTTGTCCTTTGTTTAATGCTTTCTTTCCAAGGGTGAGAGAGAACATTTGGAATGTTCACTGAGACTGCCTAAGTCTCTCACACAGAACTTGAGACAAGAACTGCCCAGCTACCATCTGCAGCTAAGCCAGGCTTTAAGTCAGAAAGATGCTTTAAAATCAAAATTCCCTACTGTATCTTTAAACAGTGCTATTTGCCTGCCCATGCACTATGCTGGTTTTGCTTCTCTTCCCTTCCAAAAAAAAAGAGGACAGGTTGTCTCATGTACTCTTTTGAGAAGCAAAAGGCACACTGTTGCATACCCTCATTTTTGCATTTGCAATAAATATAGAGGCAGACAAAAAAACCATCAAATATTATTAATTACCATAAACTATAGTAAAAATAAAAGTCATGGTCTTACTATGAAAGTTAAAAAAAATCCTAGCAATAATAGGACAAGAGGAAATGGCACAAACTGAGATCCTTTTAGACATATGTGATGGGAGTGATATTTAAAAATATATTCCAAAATATTAAAATCTCATCTCTCAGTGTCAAATTTCTTCTCTACTATTCAGACATGATTTTCTGTCCTGGAAAGACAGGATGAATTGACACATGGCAGCTATCCCACGTACCCTCATTTATGTACACACTGTAGTCTGTCATAAGTTTATAACTGAGGATATTGGGGTCTGTAAAGGATATTGAATCTTATGGGCACCCATAAATTTGGAGTGTTTGAGAACTGGGTCACTAGTGATACTCAAAAGAATAAGTTTAAAGTAACACTGTATGCTTTGAACATGTGTGTCTTTTCTCTTTCCGATATTCTTTATAGATACTTGGCATTCTTCTCATGTTTTCCCTCCTCATGAAACTACCTCTCATTCCCCTGAGAACTCTCACTATTCTGTAAGTGTACACACCACCATCTTTCCTGCCTTTTCATCTGAGCTCTCATAACTCTATTTCATCCCGTGTTAGTTTCCTTTTTTTGACTCCATGTGAAAGCTGCTGCATGCTGAGTAATTCAGTACATTTCCCTTCTCCCTGACCCTCGAAGCATTTTCCAGTATTTCCTATAAGAGAGCATGAAACAATCAAGTCACAGTGTATTAATTCAAGGACTTCTCAAATGTCATCTACCTTTTCAAGGGCAGTAACTACACTTATCAATGAAGTGACTCACATTTAGTAAAAGCAACTCTTTTGCAATCTTGGCACACTTCTTCCAAAGGCATCCGACATAATTTAGCCCTTTTCTATTATTATTACTGTTATTATTATTATTGTTGTTATTATTATTATTATTACTATTATTATTATTATAATTATTGCCGCCTTTTTATATTTCTGTGTTCACCTCTGATGGCTCTGAACCAATCTAAAATGTGATCTTATTCACAAAATTCCTACTTCAACAAACAAGGTTGTATTTTGACATGAAAAACTGATGGTATTTGACAGAGTGTTGGAATTCATTTATTAACATCCGTGTGGGCCTTTTCAATTTCTAATCTGTGTTTTTTCTGAGAGAGAAATCAAGCCTCTTAAGGGGCTATTGCAACATAATTCTTAACTGAGAAGCAATAATAGGTTATATAAGGAGCAGTTGTTTTACTGGACATTCTCTATAAAGTTGTGACAGGAAAAACATACTTTGCAAGTTATTCAAGATTTATAGACACTCAAGTAAGATGCTTGCAGTACTCATAGGTGGCATAACTGTGCATGAGGCAGAGTGCCAAACAAACAGCAGTAGTAACTGTTCAACAATGTTTGCAATAGATCAGGGTGATGTGTCTCAGTTTACTTACAAATGTAATCCATTTGATTTCACTTCCATTCCAAAACACTTACTTGACCTGAGACTTGGCACGCTATGCTCCAACTCAAGACAAGTCTATTTAATAAATTGACAAATGCTCTATAACAGGAGCTAATAATGGAAACGTGTTCACTGGGAACTACTACTCAACTCTACAAAAACTCTGGATACTTTTTTTACCCTGAGAGTTGTTCATAGCTGAAATAATTCCTGTGTTTATACTGCCATTTGCACCGCTCTCCAAAATGTTTGAGCACTCCCCTCTCTGAGGTTTAACTGCAGCACTTCTGCACAGATAAATTTTATTTCATCCAGTAAGGGCAAAATGCTGACAAGAGGAAAAAAGAAATGTTCTCCTATGACCTCTCTGCTGTGTAAATGTTTCTTTGGCTTTTCTGGCATCATATCTTGGTTTGTGTGGAGACGTTAAGAAAGAAAACATTTTTAGGAACTGGAAGAAATAACTTTGTTTGTTGTCTCCTTCATCCTCTTAGCTTTCATCAAAAACAACCAAAAGTAATTAATTTAAATAATGAAATGAGCTCACAAGAATTCTCTGAAACAATCTCTAGCATCTATAATTAAGGATTTTATAGTTGCCAAATCAAAGGGACACAATGCCCTTGTTTAGGAAACTGCAATATGGTGGATAAAATTTGACTAAGAATCCAGGTTAAAGACACATCCCATTACACTTTCACTTTCTGACTTGTATAATCTACATATAACAGCAGTGCCCTAGTTACAGTGAATTCTAAGGGGTTTTTGAAAGAGTTCAAACTGTTTTAAATCATTAATAAACATTTCTTTCCTTAAAGCTTTAATACAAACTTTGTAATTCCATCTGGTTTCACATATATAGTCATAATTTATCCTTCAGGAGAAAAAATGGATTGAGTTTCTAAACAGCAAATGCTTCTTAACAGAAATGCAATGAAGAAACTTGATTCATGTGTGAGCAGGAAACACATAAAATGTTTTGTCCAAAATGGATCTACTACATAATGCCCAAAATACACAAAGGAATGGTCCCACCTCTCTTTTCTAGGGCAACTGGTGGGAAAAAAAACCTAATAGTAACCTGACCTGGAGTTATCTAAAACAAAAAGATGTGCTTCATCAGTACAAGGTTCTGTTGCTTGTCAAAGCCACCTTGAAGCTCATTGATCTACCATTTCTTTCTCTTTCTCTATCTCATTAATTGTTTCATTCAGTTCTGGCGAAAAACACAGAACGGGAGCTTTGGGACAGGTGTGGAGACCAAATATAGTAAGCATAAAACCTTCTTGGTCTTTTGGGAGGCTATTCCAAAAATGCAATGTCCCAGAGAAGCCATGGAAAATGTTAAGGCATGATGTAAGAAAATCCAGCAACCTGTGGTGAGTTCAGGAACGGAAAAACTATGCCTTTGAAAAAAAAGTGAAACTAAACCAGGAGCATGGTCAAAAACTGCTGGACTGCAAAAAAGTCTGGACTATGACACTTCCTAAATGTTACATGGTAGATGCAGAATATTTTTATCAATTTTATACTAGGATTCAGAGCATAAATGTTTTTCTGTCTTCCATCATAAAAACTTGTCAGAATACTTCAGTGATTCAAAGTCTACCTTTTGCTTTAGCACCATATTTTTAACAATATGGGGCTACTAGTCTTTGGGACTTAAAAATTTCAAACAAGAATGGTTTACTCAATTTTCTTTTTGAAATAAGTGTTCAGCTTTTGGTTCCTTTGCCACATGAAAAACATACTTGTGAGTTACTAAAGAGAAAACAAGCGACACATACAGCTTTGCAAAAAACATTCACCATTGAAATAAATACCTACAAGTGGCATGAAAATCCAAACACTTCTCAGATATACACAGAAAGGAGCAACCACGCTTCCTACACGGCACATCATGCTTCCAGTTCCAACAGCAAGTGATCTACACAGAAAAGAATTTGATTAAGAATTCTGGCAGTTAAAGGAAACAATTAGAAATGCACAGACACTTAAAACATCAATAGGATTTGTGTCTTTAAGCAATTACACTAGGAAGATATTGCTATGCCAAGGTAAATTTATATTGTAGTGAAATTCAGCTGCTTCTGTAATTGAGATTTAAAATATAATTATCATTCAGCACAGATCAAGGGATGAGTAACCAGGACTTAAAAGGCATAACAAATGTTTAAGAAAGTATTGAGTATTCTTCTAGTTCCCCAGTGGAACCTATCAATGCACATGAAATGCAAAATAAATAAAAACCAGCCAAACTCCAGACAGTTCTGAAGCAGCTGAGGAACTCAGCCCATCCCAAGTCTTTCAGATCTCCAGCACTGATGCCAAGAGCTGCTGGAGTTGGTGTAGAATAACAAAGGGAATTAAATATCATCAAATTAATGAAAAATACATAGCTGGCGAAAGTTCTTACCTTACAATTGTTGGGTACAGTTCTGCTGTGTAGAGATATATAAGGCCAAATGCCACACCTATGGAAAATTTTCCAGCCATATTTGCTAAGATAATTAATGTATTGAAATCCTATTGAAAGAGAGCACAAATAAATATATCACCAGAAAATAACACCCTTCCAAACAAAATTTACATTCTTCAAAAGTTGTGACCTTTCTTTAAACAATAAGCAATACTCATTGCTTGCTTTTTAAAAATTGTTCAATAAGTTACTAGTTTCCATATCACTTTTTACCATCCTGGTTCACTGAAGCCCTGGGAGCATTTTATGTGTGACTCCAGCAATGACAGTGAAACTTGTACTAAAAATACAGGAATCTATCTTAGACTGGCAGCTGCAACTTAGATCCAGCCTTTAATTAACTGTTCTATGATTTAGAAAGAGCAGCTGCATCTACTGACTTTAAGAGCTTTTAAATTCAATTTCTGCTATAGGAACACTTCCAGCCATACGTGACTAACCTGAGGTATGAACATAATTAAAACACAGATCAGTGCACTTAAAATAAGGAACGGAATGAGTGTGTTTCTCCTTCCCAGTTTGTCCATCGCAACGCAAGCAATGATATAGCAAGGCAACTCCACAGCACCTGTCAGTATGAAATTATCTCAGTTTAAGTCATTATTACACATATTCATCTTATAACTGTAACTTCCTCTTTATGAGGAATTTATCTGATCTAAGGGGTAAAATCCAAAGATAACCAGTGTGTTGGGCTAGTTCATTTGGTTACAGAAAGTGTGACAGAAAGCAGAGAACAAACAGCTTCTGTAAATACAGAAGTGGGAGTGGAGAAGGACAAGGGAAACAGGTTTCACAGCACAGAGCAGCTCCAGTTCTCTCTGGGGTGGAAAATTACAGAAAAGAGCAAGGCCACAGTTCTGTTTCTATGACACTGACACTTCTGTCTGAAAGCTCTACATTTGGTGCTCTTCTCCTTCAGGTGTTTTCCCATTAACAGCTCAAGTGTGCCCACAGGGAATATTGCTAGTGTCACACCGACACACCTCTCAGGATTTGCCAGCTTCCATCTGGACAGGGAAGAGTAGCCACAGGTGCCTCCCCCAGCATCAGCTCAAAATCATCCCAAAGTGAAAGGCAATAAAGGTCTGTCCACATCCAGTTTTCTGAGTAAGCCCCACTAATACAGAGTGCAGTTCCAGCTTTCTCCCTTCTCTATGAAAGAAGAGGGCTTACAATATCCCACTCTTACTATAGATCATTCCTTCTTAATGTGTCTTTGCAGAGAAAAACTTCTGCTCTAAAGCATCTGGCATTTGGCTAGACCTGTTTGCACTGTGTAAACATGATTTGCCCCTAGACAAATAATAATGAGCCAAAGCCAGTTTGGACATGTTTTAAGCCAATTTGCTCAAGAAGAATGCTACTATGTCCAATGGAAAATCAAGGAAGAACATAAGATACAGCCCTGAACAGCCTGGATTCCTTTACTAAGTACACATAGCATGTCAATATGCCTACAGTATCAGGAAGCAATCTTTTGGGGTTGTGTTGGAAAAAGCAGGTTGTAATTATTCGATGTCTGTTAGTCTGTTAAAATATTTTTAGAAGAGGTGGGTGCCGTGTACTTCACAGTAGCAGTTTAGTTATCTGTGCAATACCAGCTCCCACTCTTCAACACATCAGTCTAACAATACACTGTAACACATGACAAAACAAACTGGAATAATGAGAGCCCCAGTCCTTCTGTGAGCCTGTGTACATGATCAGTCACATTCACTTCACTGAGAGTACTCAGCTGCACAAAGCAAAGCACATGATTTAATTCTTCACTGGCTCAGAGCTGCATGTCTGATCTAGAGTCTTCTGAAGTCAGTGGAATATTTCCACTGGTGTTAACAAACTTTGGATCAGGCCTTGAAAGCACAGAGCTGCCTTTATAAACAACTTACATGCCAGAGAAAGACTACAGCCAGAATGATAAAACTAACAGAGTATTACAACTTAATTAAAAATACACTTTGGAGAAAACTACAACTTCTGACAATTATGACTATGTTTTCTACACATACAGTATATCTGTAAATCATAAAAGGAATACTTTTTTCCTCCTGTCTTCTTAGTTTGTGCCTTTAACAGCTGTGTGAATTTTGTGTTGCTTGTCTGATTCCTCTGGTGTTTGTGTGGATCTGCTATAAGCTTCCACGGCAAAGAGAAGAAAAGCCAGAACATGGTTTTACAATCAGAAAGGCAGACAGGGAAGAATTCTGTGCACCAACAAATTCTTTTTTTTTTTCCTCAGATACAGTGAAATTTGGAGTGACTGATACTCCTCCTGTGTTAATCAACTTCATGAAGAGTTAGCATAAGAACAAGATTAACAAACAAAAAAATTGGTTGTCAAATCTATAGATATTTTAAAATGTTATGTTCCAGTTCTGTCATTAACAGAATATGGTACAAAAATATTTACCTATGAGAAAGAGATTTAAATATTCATTGCCTCCTAGACTGACAGAACTGAGGGAGAAGACGTAGTACCCCAAGCTCCCAGTGAACCAGATCAGCCAGACTGTGATGGTCCTTCTTGCAATTTGCCAGTTACAAAACAGGTCTAAGATGTTGTGCTTCTTTGTTGAGGACGTATCATCATCACCTGCTCTGCCAGTGGTTAGATCATCTTGTTGGACTGAGCACAGTTCAGAAACTTTGCAGGGAGTGCTGACTTTATTCCACCTTGCCATTGTATCAATCACTTTTTGTGCATCTTCATATCTTTCCTCTGACAGGAGCCAAAAAGGTGTTTCTGGGAGCATCCAACAGCACAAGACAAAGGGAAGAGTTGCTATGGAGAGAAATATCTGATAGACCCACCAGGTCCGAACCAAAAATCCCACGAGTGCCACAATCATAATTCCCATAGCAAAAAAAGCATGGACATGCATAGAAGCCCAGGTTCGTGCTTTAATGCCAACAAATTCAGTCACATAAACAAAAGCCACAACCAGATAGCCACTTGAAACCTGGGAGGGTGGGAGAGAGAAAAGAAAAAAAAAACAAAAAACAACAGAGTGAGGTTTGTTTCTACTTTCCTTGTGCACCAGCAGTAAAAACAAATAGCTAACAGTGTTCCACATCTGTGTATGCTTATTGTCACTGCCCTGGTCTGTCTCACACTGACAGAAAAGAAGGCAACCATGAAAATGAATCAGCTGTAGAAAAAAATGCACTCAAACCTTCAGACTGCCTGGACACTATTTAAAAATGTGAAGTGAATTTGGATGCTTTTCTTTAGTGGGGGGGACAGCCAGCAAGAGATACCTGCGAAGAAATTTAATTTGCTGATGTCATTAAGTCCTTCTCCTCCAAAAATCAGGTCCCTTAATGACATCACAAACTGGATGCTTGGGAAAGAGAGGTCCCCTGAAGTAATTGTCACTTCTGAAAATCTTGATCTCCTCTTTTAAGCAGACTATTAATAGCCTGCATGTCAGAAAACTGCACATTTACGAAGAATTACCTTCCAAACCCTTGTAAAATATCTCATTAAATCAAGGTTTTTACAATATTGGAAGAGAACTTCATATATATATACAATTACAGGTTCTCATATGGTATCAAGTGAATGCAATTACTGGCATGTTCTGCATAATAGTATATCTTCATTCTATATATATATATATATTATTCATTATATATATATTTCAATTTCTCAAATATCTCAACAGCAGATTCCTGGTCTTAAAACATTTCAAAACACAGCTAGAGAATATAGACTAGAAAATATTTCAGTATATTGTTTTCATTAATCAATTTTCCCATTAACAGTATTCTAGTTAATAATCTCCTGTTCTGCACCCACTGATAGGAAAGCTGCACTGACCTCAGTGGCATGGGGCTAGAGTTTAGGATTGCACCTTGCAAATCAGTCCCAGTGGCCAGAAAAAACCTACAGCATTGTCTGGTCAGAGCTTTTTGCTTTTCTAAATTACCACAGGACCTGGCATCAACAGCCAAGGGAGTCAGCAGAGGGAGTCCTGTAGATCTCACTGTTCAAGGCTGACATGATGCAGTATTTCCTGCTAGGAAATTCAGCCAAAGGGAGCTCCAGGTACGAGGTCCTGTCTTGACTAATGCACTGGCAGCAGGAACAAAATTAATTATGGGAATATTTTGAAATATCTAACCCATGTTAAATAAGTTAGATGATTGTTTTTTGTGATGGCATTCTAATTTCTTTATGCATTACGTAAAAAAAAAAATACTCAGAAATGTAATTTGGGCTGTAAAATAGTTATTTAAAATCGGTTAATATGTATAAATATTGAATATGTGTAAATATTGGATGTATACCACAGTCTGCATAAACACATATACTGAAATACCCTTAAGTACAGAATAAAGCATCTGGATGTTAAACATGTCTGCCTATGTATTCAGTATTCCAGATATAGCTTAAAAGACCAAAGAGATGCATGGAAGAGAAAATGTGCATCTCTCCTCCATCACTTGAAACAGTAAAGATAAAAATAATACTTTTTATGCATTTGCTAGTTTAAGAAAAAATATATTCCATTTCTAACAATAAGGAGAAATGCAACAGCATCTGCAATGCAGAATCCAGAGTTTGCTGCTCACACTTGGTATTTAATTACCAGTCCAGCAGAGGTTGGGATGGAGGAAGTACCAAACACTGCTCCATACAGACGCTTTCTATAAATTCAAAGAGGAAAACTGCTGTGGTCCAAGAACATTCAGACTCTCCCTGCTCTGCTGAAATAAGTGCAACAGATGGGGCTTTAGAATAATGAAGTAGGGGAGGAAATATTAACAAAAGGGAGATTTTCCTGAGAAGGGGTAAGAAATGACATGGAAAAAGGGCCAGGGTGAACATCCTTTCTTACCATAGCGAGGAGAAAGCGGACAATGATGAAACTGTAGTAGTCAAATGTGAAGGCCACTGCAACGCCAAATACAAACTGACCAGCACTTGTGAACCATATAACACGCTGTCTTCCCAGTCTGCAAATCACAGCAGTAATAAAATCATGAATAACCACAAACATTCTATTAAAATACACCTGCAACTCCAGAGAGCCTAGATGGAAGTTAACAACTCACCACAGAAACTCTGGTTCAGTTGCCTGTATTAATTTGTCAGTAATTCCAGCTTCCAAGAAAAAGGATGAATGGAACTGCCATTCCACAATTCTTGGGTGGAAGCAATGTGCAGTGAGCATTACATATGTTTACTTTCAGTTTTAACTTCTACATAAGTGATGGGTAATTTACTCTTATTTATGAGGCACATAAATCAGTTTTTCAGATATTTTATATTAAGTAGCATTATGGTAATTTTTTGACAAAAGTTAGCTGTGATAATGCATGCCATCTTTTCTCAAAGTAACAACCAATTTTGATAGTAATGAAAGGTTTCTGTTACATATCTTTGTCCAGTTCTTTAAAACTGAATTCTCTTACAAATGACAATCACATAGCTCCCCATAATTTTCTGATTTCTGACAGCACATATTCATGCATATAAAAACACAGAAATCCAGGAAGAAAGTAAACTAATGGCAAAAAATATCATGTCAAATACTAGCTTCAGCAGGAGATATATAAGACTCTATTGGAAATTCACTACATTCTATCTACAAATGCTCTGTAACACAAACTGCTTGGAATTATTTTTCTTCCCTTATAATAAATCCTTGGTCTCTTATGATATCCTCCATTGCAAACAGCATATCAAAAATGAGGATATTACTTTTAGACAGAGAGTTTGAGGACTTTCAGACTGGGTTTTTTTGTGAGTATTTTGCACTCCAATAAAATTCCTCCTGTTTTTCTCCAGTCTTGACCTGGAGTCATGATTTGGTCTTTGATCCCTGCCAGAAAATATCGCAATAAGTCAAAGCTATCAGAGCTCTTCTATTGGGAAATCTGTTAATTGGTAATGGGAGGGACACAGAAACTTATTTCCCATGAGCCAGGATGTGTCAGAAAATAATAACTTTCAGCTGCAAATTCTGCAGTTGTAAATCTGCAACTCAGAATGTGTGTATTATCTTAACTGGTTGTCTATGGGTTGATTTAATGGAAATGAGAACAATAAAATCCTAACCTTATAAATCATGTCCAAGTATTAATTAATAAAGTTATGAATTATTTAAAGGGACTCAAAACAGATGTTCTCATTATATTCTGGTTTTGTATTAAATACGGTTTTACAAAGCCTGGGATTGGGAGGCAGATTGATTCCATGTGTTCTAAAAGCCAAATTAAAAAAACAAAAAAGTTCATAATTGCTTTTGAATTCTCATGTTGTGACTGTCACACTGTAGTGTTGTGCTAATGAAGGAAAAATCAGAAAACAGCACGCCTGATCTCCTTGTTCTGCTTACACTGTTATATGTGGGATGAAACATCATTCTCCACCCAACAGAACTGCCAAACAGCTCCTTTATAGAAAGACATGAATAACTCTAAAGCAGCCTTCAAATCAAAGCACAGGTACAGAAAGTGCCCAAGACAAAGCTAAGTTCAACACAGTTTGTAAATTTGATTCTCATATGGAGAGATGGGCATGGCTGGGTGCTCTTCTGAGGAGGAATATGCCTGTTTGTGTTGAGAGAGAAAACCCACTGAGGCAGGCAGCCTCAGGCTCACCCTGAGGCTCACTGTTGCTTCTGAGTCCAGCTCTGGTGCTGGATTCCAGTGCAGGATCTGAGGTAACACCCAGGGAGGAAGCACTGGATGGGAATGAGCTTTGGAACCGTGAGCAAGAGACTGCTTGGGTCGAGTCCCTCCAGGACTGATGCTCCTCATGCTCAAACAGAACTTTGTACATGCTGGTAAATAAGTGAAGCTACAGCACAGCTCACCCACGCCCATGTTTCCTCTAATGTTCACGAGCTTTCAAGAGACTGAAATTTAAGGTAATTTTTCAGGGGAAACCTACAACTGGACAGTAAGGAAAAATAATATATGGGTGTTTGTTTTAAGAATGGAGACTTGATTAAACCCTTGAAGCATTTGCATCAACCCCATTGAGCTGTACTTACGACAGGGATTAGGAAAGATGATTTTCAAATACATTATATTTAACCTTCTAGTACCCCTTCAGCTGTTTGTCATATTGCAAAATTAAAATCTGCATTTCCATGAGGAACCTCTTCTCATGAAAAATGAGGTGAAAATCTACTCCCAGGTTTTACCATTGCTATTACAATGAGGTATTGCTATTCCTGTCAAAATAAGTAAACAAACAAATAAATAAATAAAAACCTAAAGGCAAATGCTACCTGCACAGGGCAATTTCAGGGATCAAGGCCTAGAACAATGGATGACAAGGTATGAAAAAGTTTTTAAAGTAAATGAGCCTATCTAGTGAAAACACAATAAATGGAAACTACCAAAACAGGTAGAAACATGTGGAGTTACTGTGGTCTGAAGGTACAGTTTTCAGAGGATGGCACTTTACCTGTCAGCAATGTCACCAAAAATCACTGCTCCAATCAAAACTCCAAGCATGAACGTAGGCTGGATTAATTTTGCAAGCCATTCTCGGTCACAGACCAGGTCCCACTGTGTAACAACAGTGCTCTTCCACTTTGTATCATCGTAGAGAAATCCACCAGAACAAGGAAATACAGACTTGTTGCCTTTGTATTCGTATGCCAGATCCAAACTGGCTTCTCGTTTGGACCTGCTGCATTGATCAAGTTCCCAAATTTCTCCATTTTCCAGCTGGACTACAATGTAATTTTCTGGTGATGTCCACAGTGTCCAGATGTCCTCTATACTTGATGCAGAGGAGTTGTGGAAAAGAACACTACTGACATTTCCAGGGAACCCGCATACAAAGTTAGGGGTAACAGCCATGAATACAGATGCTAAGTAATGGATACCACATGACATAGCTTGAAAGACAGATGCAAAATAAACACATGCTTGAAATCTGTAAAGAGAAAGAAAACATTTTACTGAGGAAAACCTCTCTATACATGAAAAAATATTCAGTATAATTGTTTGGGTAGATCAGTAAATGGAGGTATCATTAACGTGTCTAGTGTTTCATTGTGTGATGCTCCTTCAATATTAGCTAAGCTGTGCAAGAGACCAAAGATGAGAAAAAGATCCACAGTAATCTGTTGTTAAGAAATGAGTAATGCTCTTAGTTATATGTTTAGTCATACAAAGAAGACCATTTAAAATGAAACAATTCTGACCTTAAGCACTTAGTTTGAAGCAACCTTCCACCCTCCAATTCTCTGTAGCACATCCCCTTAAAATAAGGCCTTAGATTACTTGAATGGTTAGAAAAACCAAAAGGTTGCAACTTCAGGTTCTTAGGGATACAGGTATGTGCATGAAATAAAACAAACCAAACATATTACACCCCTCATTTCATCTAATTGTGTCTCTATAACTGTATTCCATCTATTTTCCATCTCTCTTTATTGCAGCCAAAAGACAAAGAATACATGTAGACACATGTAGAAGATAGAATCTGAATGACATGAAATGTTTTGCACCAAAACAGAGCTCTGAACTGGGCTGGGTTTTGGCTTAAACAGGGTGTGCAGTTATCCACTGAAGATTGTATCACAAAACAAACCTCGTAAAAGAATGTTTTATGCATGGCCTGAATTTTGGCATTTTAACAGCTTTTAAAACTTGCTTGAGATGCAAGTAAATCTTAGTATAAAAATTGCACATGTACTCAGAATTTCAAAAGACTTGCAATGAACTCTAGTGTCACTGTATGCAAATTCTGGATAGTTTCTGATAATTTAAGCATAAGCAGTCATTTTCTCAATTAAATGCTCAAATTATGCATATAATTAGTACAGCATCTGTTCAGAAAAAAAACAAAATAGCTTTTGTTCTCCTCCCTTTTTTATTTCCTGAAGGCAAATTAATTGCAATAATTTGAAGTAGTATTCAATAAGCTTCTACACATACATTCTCACTGCAGGATGCAGCAGGCCTTGGCAGTGTGAAACAAAAAGCAGATTTTTTTTACATGATCAGAGGCTATCTCTGCTGAAGTTATAGGAAATTATGTCTAAAACCAATTCCTTTGAAATGTCTTTTTTTCAAAAGTGAGAGCAATTCCAATCCCTGTAACAAATGCAGCCTCTAGATACTCCTCTCCAAAATGTATCTATTGAATTCCCACAATACAGATCTCAGCAGTACATAGCCTAGGACTTTTAAATCTATCATCAAAATTTCTAAGGAATTTTTAAACTGTCTATAAGCAAAGTACTGAAGCAGAATTTAATGGCTACATTGTCTTAATACCCAATTAACCTTTCCAATAAAACAGTCCTCTTGTAAAACACGCCTCCATTCACCATCCTCATTCTCCTCCACCTTTTATCTTGATTCTAATTTCTTTCCTTGGTAAATGTAAACCCAGTGGCCTATCCTGTCCTTCCAATGGCATTTGAGGTTGCTGTTGTTCTGCTGCAGTGCTTTTTATCCCCCTTTCTCTTGACTAACAGCTCTATTGACTTTCCTACAGCAGTCCGAGGAGTGAGTTGAATTGCTAAAACCATCGTGGCAGCTCAAAATCTGGCTCCACTTCCCTCTGGGGGATACTGCAAGGCAATCCTCACACAGGTTCTGTGCTGCTCTTTCCCAAACAAAACCAAGACATGGTCAGGAGAAACTGAACATAACCACAGCAACCCTCTAAGTCTATCAATTCCCTCTCAAGAGAACAGCTTCTTGGGGATTAAGTAGCTAGCCATAGATCAAAGCAAGGCTGAAACAGCTCTGAAAGGCATTTGGGCTATCTTGGACAATAAAAAAGCAAAGGTTATTTTGAAATGTAACCCTCGGGACCCTATTGATGCCGACAAATATGGTCAACAATGTGTTTTAGTTCCTCTTACCTAGTTTCATTTTAAGCTGTTCCCATCAAAAGGCACAAACTCATTTTAAAAATAGCAGAGCACAGCCAAATTCAACAGCCTGGGCTACTGTTGCAGTATGCAGAACACTAGAAAGAGACAATAGTAAATTAAACCCCTAGAAGCTGACACTTACATCTTCTACTAGCTAGTAAAATGTGGCATACTTGGAACCAGTGTCCCAGTATTTGCAATATCTGTCATTATGCATAACAAAATTGAACTGCCAAATAATCCACTTGGTATTTCTGAGAGAGAGGGAGAATGAAATAATTTCAAACTCCCATACACACTTCCTGAGTTTCCTGATAAGTTCTTGCAATACAAGAAATATCAGGATCATCATTTATCTTCATCTCAGTAAGAATGAGTGGGAAAAACATATTTATGCCTTTTTTTTTTTTTTTTTTTTTGTCAGAGAGGCTTGAAGGGAGAAACTTATAAGGACAGAGTCTGAGAAGATGGCATGAAACAATGCACTTCACAAATTTTTACAAATTCAAAGCCCATCAGTATGACCAGGGCCATGAGCAGGTCTAGTTAATCTCTGCTCTCACTGCTCATTGAGAGTTTTATCTTATCTCTTCCTGAACATTTCTTGTGATCATACTTCAGTGATCATTTTGACAGACGGCTCCACTGTCAAATCTTTCTGCTGGAAAGTTTCTCATTAAATCTAATCTCTATGTCCCCTTTTCAAATATAAGACTATTATTAGCTTATAAAACACCCCGGTGCAACCTTGAATAAATCTTCCTTTTCTTTTATCACTTCATTGTACAGAATTCTCAGTTCTCCTACTCCTCCTGTTACTGCCTACAACCATACCCTTTCCTTTTTTTGTGTCCCTTCTTTCTTTCGACCTCTGTAAAATGCAATAAAGGATTCATTTTAAAGAAATATTTGTCATACAATATTTCACCCATCTTTCAAGGGTTTACAGTTAGATATAGCTTATTCTTGTAAAAACATCCTTCAGTTTTCAGTGTTAGGAAAATCTTATTCAGTTTCAACAAAGAAATCTACTCTGTAGCACTATTATTTTTCTTACCTAATTTGCAGCATCAATGCTAAGCAAACACAAGAAATCAGACAGACTTTATTAACAGACATAATTTATGCTCAATATTACTTCATTTAAGAATGAGAAAATGGGTTTTTGCAGCAAAATGACCACATTGTTCAGAATTTTGCAGGAGGGATTGCACTATAGCTTTTAACCTCTACCTGCTCTATAAAAGAGGGAGCTGGAATCAAGGGAATAAAGCTTGATGTGAAGTTAGAAAAGCATTTGGAAGCACCAGGGTCTGAAGGTATTCTGCACTAAACTAACAGGCTGCTTCCCTGCCTGCAAAAACTATTTACTGCTCTCTCCAGTAAAATTCCACACTGGGCTGGCTAAGCCTCTCTCTGTATATACACTCTGTATGTGCATATTTGTGTATATACAAAACACACACAAACTATCCTGAAAACCCTGTTTTGCTGTGAAGGCAAAATCCACTGCTGACTACAGCAGTGTTTTAACAGCATCCTCACTGATCCTAGATTGAAAAGCCCAACCTTACGAGCTTCTGGCAATCTCCTGTGGGTAGGAAGAGCTTTTCTTCCAGAAGGACCAGTGGTGCAAATACCAGGAAATTCCTTAACCTGTAGAGTTACCTAAGAGGAATGAACCAGACCATTAGGGACAACATAGGGAAAGAATGAAAAGTGTGTAGGGAGGTCAATATGTAGGGATGTAGGAAGATAAGTATGTAGGGATGGGAGGAGATGGGGGAACACTACAGACCCGTGGAATTTTGCTTTCCAGAACAGCTGGAGATTGAAAAGGGACAAAGACACAGCAAAGAAGCAGACAGAGGGTTGCTGGCACAGAGACTGGGGGACAGAGAGTGCGAGCGAGGACGAGCACAGAGCACAGAGCACAGAGCACAGAGCACAGAGCACAGAGCACAGAGCCACTGCCTCCTCTGTCGCCACCTGGGATGCCTCCCCTTGACCCCCGGGTACATGAGCTGTGTCCCAGACCCTGTGCTCTGGCTGTGTGGATGCCCTGCCCCAGTCTCAGAGCCAGGGGTCACAGCACAACATCAGGTCATGCACTTCACTGACCCTCAGGCACGGGGTAAATCTAGCCTGCCCTTGCTCCCTACTGTCAGTCATTAAATTTTTCCCCAAATTCTTAATTTAAGAACACCAAACCGATAAGAAAGTCGTTTTTTATTGAGCTTAAATCCCTCTGCTGCAGACAAATATGTACTAGAATCCCTTTATTAACCACACCAAGCTCAATTTTAAAAGTTAAATTTCCCCAAATAAAGAAATACTGTTGTTCATCAAAATGGTAAGAAAATATCATTGCAGGAGCAAAAAATACTATTGAAAGTCACCAAAAGAAAGCAAATTCTGTGATTTATTTTCCTGGACTGATCCCAAAAATGGCAGATTTTGGCAATAGGATTTTAGATACCAGACATCTTCACTTACACACAAGAGATTATATAACATGTATTGTTGCAAATAGTCATTTTCAATAACCTATTTTACATATATATTTTCCTTTTTAAAAACCCCCCTTTTTGACATTTTACAAAAAGTTCTGTGAACATGATGACTGTCCTAAAAGGTATGATAATTTCTCTCAGTGTTTTTCCATCTCTTCAATGACTTGCCATGGGAGATAATTATTTGGCAAGTACATTTTGTCACTCTTGCCAGGAGTGTCAAATATAGAAGTCAGGAAGACTTTATAGGTTACTGCTCCAGTGTAGAGATGCTTAATGAATGCCAGAAGTCAAATGAGCCTAAAATTGTCTTCACAAAAGCTTAAGCAAGACACAACATGAAAATGTTCCAGTCCCTCTTAAAATATTTATGATCTTTCTCCACAGTCTTTTTTTTTTTTTTTTTTTTAGTTTGCAGCTTATAGTAAAAAAATATTTTTGCATTTTCTATTTCCTCTGCACAACTTTTAAGATCAGTAAGAAAAGCAACTGGCAATATCATATCAGTACCTGAATATAAGAAATACTGTTCCATAAAGGCAATGCACTAGATCTCAGACCACTGTTGCTCTGGCTGTAATCTCATGACACAACATCTCTGGGGCACTGTCACTGCAAGATATTTTCTTCCTTCTCTTTTGCCACTGTTTATTCCCCCCTTGAGACACAGTGCACTCTAGCCTCAGCTGTGGTGCTGTTTCTTTTGTGGACTATCTGTGAACTTTATCTGGCAAACTGATCTGACTTGAATAAAAGTGTAAAAAAAGATATGAAATTTTAGAAAAGAAACACAAAACCAACAAGCTAGACTAGTTGCTCTGTCTAATTTATGTTGTATCCATGCAAATTATCCACACCAGTCTATCTGAAAAGTGGTACATCTGGCATTCAAAAAATACTTGAAGTGCACATTGCCACATATATGTTAGAGAATAAATCCCCAGCCTCAGAGTACTTTTAGCATTGTCAATTATTGCAGTGGCAAAACTTCTTGTTGGACATTAATTTTATGCTAAATAAAATATGGTTCTGATTTCCTTGTCTGTCCATCAAAAAGAGGGGAAATTATGAGATACTCATCAAAATCTAATATAAACATTTAAATCATTTTGGTGTAGAATAGACTCATAAAATGTTCTGTGATTAGCAAAGGATTTGTAGTATTCCACGGGCTTTACAAGAACTAATTTTACTGCTTGTCTTCTCAACAACCTCATTTGTAAGTTAGTTAAGTCAGAAAACACAGTACCTGCAGTGTACACGTAACAGGATGGATCCAGTGGAAAGAAATTTCCAGGTATTTACTATTTCTGAAAGAATTTGTGTTCAGTATCCACTTTAACCTCTGTATTCCATCCTGGGTTGGCTGGGTTTTTTTTTCTTTTTCATGTGAGAAAAGCCATTCAGCATTCTTTCCACTCTAAACCAAAAAGCTATGATGCACTTCCACATTTATCTTTTGGGAGGAAAGGAACTAAATGTGACTCAAGAGTATTTTTGTGATGGGGTAGGGATACAGATTTGGAAGCAGCCTTAAATATACAACATGCACAGCCTTATTTGACTTATGGTGTCAAGAATAAACTTCCATCCCCCCTAAGGGCAGTTTGAACTATGTTGAGAGTCTCAGCCCATGTGGTTATTTACAGAATTTGTTTTCAGAGGCAGAAGATGCTGTGTGGGATGTCCAGTTTAAACCTATCAACAGCACAGATGCAATAGGAATAAAAAAAATCATGGAGATCAGGAAGACCCCAGGAATTATATATTATCATCACTGAAGACAATGTGTGCATCAATGTGCAGCCACCAAACATCAGACAAAAAATCATTCTTACATTTAAAACTGATTCTCTGAAGAATTCACTTCTATCCCATTAAACTTATGCACATTTGCCTTTGATAAGACAAGTCCAGCATTTGTTCATCAGAGTCAAGAACAAAAATACATTGGCTGTTCACTACTCTGCATTTGGTATGATATCCTAGATGAAGGAAGCCACATCAGCATGAAAATAAAGAAACAGTGCTACAGAATTAAGGGCCATATATATATATATATATATATATATATATATATATATATATATTTATATTTATATAAACTTAATAGAACAGTTCTACAATCCTTCATTTTTGACTATTTAAATCAGGCACATAAGGTTCCTGTCATCATCTGTGACAAAATAATAAATATTGCTGGGTCTCAGCAGTTTAGTAGCACAGTTTTCACCTGTGGACAGCCACGACCAGCTGAAAGGAAGCTGCTGCTAAAGGTGCCCAGGTTTTTCTTGCTGCCCCTCTGCCAGGCAGGAAGATGGTTTGAGAATGGCCCAGCCACTCCAGCCCAATGCCCAACCTTCTCATTCAAATGGCAGTGAAACTGGGAAAGACACGGAGGCTCTGGATTTGCACTCAAGCAACCAAAGTACACATAAACATTCCTCTTTCCTGGGAAAGCAGCCTCTGATTCAGGGGGAACACTTCCCTGGGAGCAACAGCAATTCCAAACTGGAGTCAGTATTTTTTTTATTCTAGTTACCCACTTTCTGCTACATATATATCTATATATATATATATATCTAGTTACCCTTTCTGCTATACATGAGTTATATATCCATATATATATACCAGGTAATTTAATTAAGAAAGAGCATGACCACGCAGTTTGTAAGCAATTTGGCTTTGTTTTGAAATTATTTGGACTGGTGTTACACACAGCAGAGTGGTTACACTTGAACAGTAGTAACACTTCAGGATCTATACTTGGAAGTTTCTATTCCAGGAATAGCATTTCTATAAACATCTACCATTTAGAAAATTAGCATGTACTCTGCATGATATATTGCTAGCATTACTTGTCACAGGGAAAACTCAATTCCAGTTTCTCTGGTAACACTGTTTTCTTTTGGTCAGCCTCTGTTTTGTGGACAAATCCAAATTAGGTATTCATTCCCTTCCACACTGTACTGTTTCCATCAGCTTATGTAAGCAAATCATTTCACATCATAATCTGTAAATTGTCTAATAGAATTTAAGTGTTTTTACTGAGATTCCATCTAACTATAGACATAGACAGTACTTCATGTATAAACAGCTATATTTCATTCTTCCTTCCCCATTTAGAAAATAGGATGTTTTCTGCTGGTTATACTGCTGACACAATGAACACTAACTTTGTTCAAACCAGCTTATATTTATTTTTCTTTTTTTTTCCTGTCTATAATCCTGTAATAAAACTAACTGGTCATCATATTAATTACATTCTTACTTCTTTGTTATTCTACTTATATATTTCTTCTGCAAAACTTTGCATCTGTTGCAGCTGATGGTACAAACACAGGAACTGCCTATCTGCTTCAGAGTGGTGAAAACTGCCTATTCAGAAGCAACAAGCAATCTATTTTTTTAAGATTAATTCATAAAGTAATTAAGCCTTACTGTTGTCATAATTATATTATGACCTTTAAGAAGTTTTTTATTGTTGTTTCCTATTTATAGTCACACTTAAAATGATTTGTATACAGACAGCTCATTTTCAGTAAAAACTCTACATGAATACTCTTCATGCCATGCCACACACTGCTAAGCATACTACTCAAGGTTTTAAATTTCTGTATTTGAAATTTAATTCCTTCCTGCCTGAAAAATGACTGTAAAATTACTCACTCTTACAGGTTTTTTGAAAGTTCTCATGGAAAAATGTAAAACAAGTGAGAAGTCTGTGTAATTAATTTAAGAACACTGGACATCACTTTCCTAGGGAATGTTTTTAGCTGTTCCTGTACATATGAGTATCTGCTGAGTTTTCAGTTAGAAATAATATGGAATATTAGCTCCATGGATCAAAGTATGTTTAAATCATTTCTGTAAATACTTGAGAGAAATGTCACGGAATTTTGGGTTGGTCCATTCTGTCAATCTTACTTAATATAAGTAGTGATTTCATCCATAGCATTACTTTTGCAGCCTTGAATATGGTTAATGTAATTTAGTCTATTTCTATGGGCTACATAAAGCACTTTTAACTAGATAATGTGTCATTTTACTCTCCCGGCTCCATTTACAAGTCTTACAATGTTCTTTGTTAATTCTGACATCCACCATAGTGACTCTTTATCAAAAGCAAAACAGAAAAGCTGAGGTAGATACCTTTGCTTTATCAGCTTTTAAAAAAATATTTAATTGAAAAAAATACAATTTAACAAGATGCTACATTAAGGGAATTAAGTGTCGGGTAACTGTCTTCTAAAATTTGGGAAAAAGTCAACATGTAAATCAAAGCATCGCTTCAGAAAAGGCAACTTGGTGTCAGCCACAGATTCTTTTCTGTGGAAGAGAATACTGCCAGTTGCAATCCTACCTATATAGAATCCTACATTTTCAATTCTATAGCTCTACAACTTGAAGAAAGGGATTCAATTTAATGTAGAGTCTGGTATGGTCAAATTATTTTCTTCTGTTAAACATGGTTTTAGCTTCTGGAATTGTTTTAGTACACCCGTATTTAGTGGCTCTGTTCCACATGAGAAATAAAACTGCTTCCACACCAACAGCTCTTCCCCCTCTTTGCAACAGAGCAGCTTGAATCTTTAATTAAAACCCAGTTAGCTCATGGAAGAGGAGTAAAACATACCTCCTTTCTTCCTCTCCCTTCAGGAGTCTACACTGACGACACACCAATTGTTCAAGAGCTTTTGGGAGGGCTCAGGTTCGTAGCCCTGACAGCACACCTTCTCCAAGGCAAGGCAAGTTATCTCTAAACCCACAGGAAAGGTGGCTACTGATAGCAAGAGGACTTTCAGCTTCTTTTGCAGGTTCGTGGCTCATCTCTCCAAACTGTTCCTCTTCACTGCAAATGCATAACCCATTCTTTACTTCCACAGTACTGTCAGGTTCCTTCCTTCAGTCTTATGCAAGGGAAGGATCTGGAATAATTCTATATTCTAACTACACATTTACAATATTTACAAGCATTTCAGAGGTCCCATTCTCCACAAAAATAAAGATGCTGAATTCTGCTCAGACCTACCAGGATTCTTCTAGATTCTTCTAGTTGTACTAACTGCCTCCTTTATTCTTAATAAGTGAGACAGAACTGAGGTTGGCTACACTTATCTACAAAGGATGACAGTTCTTTGAGGAGTCTAAAATACAGGTGTAAATGAGATGAGGTTCCCATCTCTCTGAACCTGGAATAATATGAATTATCTCTCTCAGAAAGGTGGAGCTGTAGCAACTTTATGGTATTCCCAGCTCTGCTGACATATACCAGTTCTGAAGACAAAGGAAAGAAGATCAAATGACAATTTGTTCTGGAATATGATATATAAATTATATGAATAAATTTATAAATATAAATTATTTAAATGAAATGGGTTATCATCAGTATAATTTCACCATGCTTACAGTTCACTTAGATGCAATATAATGTGCACAGTATGCAATCCATATGCACCTATGCTATTTCTCTAGATCCTCTTTCCACTTGGTGAGGAACCACAGACAAACCAGGATTTGCCTTGTCCTAAACCACATAGTGAAAACAAGACAGATGGGTCATGCCCTCAGTGGTCCAATTCTCCCTCTGCACAAGGTGACTTAACAGATGTCTGAAGTTTACACTACAGGCCTGTAAAGATACTGAGATGAGCTCACTAGTGCTTTGATTTGGACAGCTGATTCTCCAAAAAACTAGAACAGACTTTTAAAGATGTATCAGGTAGGAACTTAGATGCTTCCATTTCTCTTTCACAACTTAGAGAGGAGAATGAAGTCACAATAGAGCTGGAAGAGTTCAGACCATCATGGATATAACACATTTAAATGGCACTGAACTCCATCCAAAGTGTGGTGCTGACTGGTCTTTATAGACCAGCAAATTATTCCCAGTTCTTTGAAGCACATTTTCAGCACTTCTTTACTACTTCTTGCTGCCTATTGGCCTCTTCCATCTATTCTTCAGGGCTTGTCCTGTAATCTTGCCTCAGCACCACTGCTGCAGCTACCTAATGGTAATGCCTCCAGATAATAGGAAGAGGAAACCTAACTTCACCTCTTGATGAAAATATTTTCTTGAGGAAAGAGTTCAATATATAATCCAACGGATGGTGCTTCTAGATGCCACAAATCATATTTTCACCACATGTGATTTTCAAAGAACATCTGCTCTGCATGAGATGAGCACTATAGTTTGGCCATCAATATATCATATTAAGGTATACATTAACTCTCTAATCAGTTTCAGTGTTTTCCAGCTAAGATTTATCCCCAAGTATAGGGACAATTTGACAGATTGGACTTGTAGATCTCTGCCTTCTACAGTTTGTTTTCACACTTTTTACAGTCCTGCAATTTTAACCAAGATATAGCTACCTCAGGTGGTATCTTCTCTGGCTTGCTATTTTTTCCATATTTCTGAAAAGTTGAGGATCTCATGTTCTTGCTCAGCTGCTATAGTTTTACGCCTCAAGCTACTTTAAATAAAAAGTCAGCAGTGTATGTATCTCAGTACCATCCTTGTAGTGTAAAGCAAAATGGTGCCACAGAAATTGCCACAAAATGTGCTAAAGGCTCCTGGGGCCTTCAGAAAATTCCCTAAATTTAAAGGTGTTTTCTACTTGCATGATTTTACTTCCTTGGTCAAACTTTTCACGAGTAAGGTCTTTAATAAACATTTCTGTCCAACTTTGAGATATCTTAGTACTGCTGAAAATCATTACTATTATGAGAAAATTACTGACACAGTTTTATAGGGATGGTATCCCTGTCCTAGGTATTGTATTACAGGGAACACACTGTCCAGTGCCTCACATTGACACCATAGTATTTCAGGATGAAACAGTCGACCAGCAGCTCCTTGACATGTGTGATAACTGCCTTTTGCTGCCATAACTGTGTCTGTGCTACAGCTTGGCTTAGAAGCCACCTTGAGGGATTTGCAACAGTTCAGAGGTGAATCTCAGCCACCTGGTTTACAAACCATAATTGATTTACCAGCTTTAAGTTTCAATGTAGCTTGCACTGCAGATTCTAGCCTTAGAGAAGTAATGGATAGTACAGGTGCAATTTCATCCTGCTTTTTATTTAGTCATCTTTCTATTACTGCAATTCAATCTACTTCTCTTACTATAATCTACTTTTTCAAGCCAGAAAGAGGCAGGCACCTCCAGGGTGGGGATGCCAGCATGTTCTGTGGCAGAACACTTTTGTCTATGCAGATCTTGCTTTAGACCGCCCCCAGCATGACCTGGATCCCAGCAAATGCTGTTAGAACCTCTTGCAAAGCCTTTCTCTTGCATTGCCACCATTATCCCAGAGCATTTGCCAGTATCCAGCTTTGGTTCTGAGTCTTGAGGCTATTTCCACTTTTGCCTAGTCAGGCATGGATAATAAGGCCTTTGTTTAAGCTGCTAGAGTTTGCTCTCTGAAAACACATGGGCTGTCTCGGTTCTCCAAAGCTATTATGATGCTGTTCAACCAAAAGGATTAAGGATTAAGTGCTATTTGCAAAATACCACCCCCTCAGACACAAAAAAAAAAGGGGGGAAAGAAATGTTGTGAAGTCCCCCTGTTTCATCCTATGAACATCTGAAATGAGCACAGGCTAGCTCAGATGTTATAATATAGCATAGTTGAAGGAACACTTATCAAACATTTTTGTCAAACACCACCCCTGACAAAGAGCCAAAGGATGACTTAGATTTGAGATTCTTCTGCCTGGCACATTCCAGTAAATACAAACAGCTGTCTGCTGGTACATTTTGAAAACTGAATGACAGATATGTTGCAATAAACTTTTCCACTGTATAACGTAGCATATGGGGGAAAAAAGGAGTTTAAAAAAAACCAACAATCTCCAAACCATGGCTCTTTGTTCATCTTCAGCAAACTACTCAAAGGTTAAACAGAAATTCACATTATATTGTTTAAAATATTAATTTTGTGTAGAATGTACTAAATACTAAATGTATTAGTATTTGAGAAAAAACTTGTAATACTTATTTTTTTTTATTAAAACTTGTCTGTTCAAATGCTGAATATGAATACCATGGCCTGCCTCTCCAAACTAACTTGAAAAAAGGAAAACCAATTTCTTTCCATATCTAACAAGCACACTCCTCCACTTGAAAAATATATTTTTGTTGGGAAAGAACCTTTCAAGGTATTTGTAAAACACATGAGTTAAAAAAATCATTGCTCAAAAGTGTTCTTTTTTTCTTTTTGTGAACAGAAGTAGTGAGCACCATCTTTGAGATACTTGGTACTCCTTGTTATTTGATAATAATAAAGAATTTCTGGAAATAACACGTACTTCCACAGCACAATTTGCAGATGTAATCTGATCACAAGAGCTGTGAAACAAGAGAGGGGATAAGGGCAATGAAAAGAGGAGCCTGAAAAAGTTCTGAGGTGTGAAATGAAGACACTGTTTGGTGTAGAGCTTTAGCAGTGAACCAAGTGCTCTGCAAAGTAGGGAGAAGAAAAACAGTGTTAGCACTGGCCACTCAAATATTGCTATCATGGCACTGATCAGCAGTCAGTAGAAGTCCACTACAAAGAATTTCTACAAAAGTCAAGCAAGTTTTAAAGCTAAGCAGACTCTCTCATATATTTATAAACACTAGAAAAGTGCCAGGGTAATAAAGAGGTTGAAACTGTTGGTAAGTGTATTAATGTCTACTAAACCCATGTTTGACTGGAACAGGTGACTATTCTATCCAAACAGGCAGCCTGTCCAGCTTCCCTCCTCCTCACAACAGCCATTGCTAATCTTTGCTTTGCTTGCTTCTAAAGTCCAAACTGTAGCAACTCCACTGACCAGGCAAAAAGTTCATAGAAGACAACCGTGCGAAGATGTCAAAACCTGAATAAATACGTAAACATCTCAGTAAAGATAAATAACAGTAAGTTTTAATTGATTAGATAGTCTAGCTGCTAGTAAAATGTATTATTTATAAAAACAACGTTTGAAAATCTAGGTAATGTACTCAACTTTGTAAAAGACAGACTCAGAAGAAAAGGCAGTCTTTTAAAAGATTCTAGAAATACTTCATTACAAAATCTGGAAATAGTGTCTGGAAATACTTCCTTACAAAATCTGGAAATAGTGTCAGTGACACCCAATCTTCCTCTCTCTCCCTGACAATTTTCACCACCTGCTTTTAGCTAAAGTATAAGCCAGGATTTGGAAACTGTTAATCACAAGGAAAACGCTGCTTACTGTGTAAGCTGCATCTCAGAGCTACCAGACGTTCCAACTGGGAAATCAAATCCTTACACTCATCCACACTTACCATAAGGGGTACCTCCCCAGATCTGTCTCTAGACAGTTATTCCTGATTAGATCATGTCTCTACTCAGCACTGCCATGGTGTAGATCAGAGCCACAGAATACACAGCCTGTTTCTCACTACTAACCACTGAAGTTATTAAAAATCCTTTATTAAGTTATTAAAAGACCTGGGAATTAGATGTGCAGGCAGTGTGAGCCATTTCCTAAGGCTCACCAACCCACTATGCCCACACTTTGCTACCAACCTAATGCCCAATGGTCGTGTCTCCACTTTGCCAGCACGGGGCCTGCCAGTGACAGCCAGTGTCTGACTGCACCTGATGGGCCTCTGAAAGGGTTTTAGGAGCTGGAGTGGGTGGGCAGAGAGGGGCTGAGGCAGGGGCAGAGAGGGAGAGCCCATAGGGGCAGTCTGAAACAGTGACCAGTGGTCTCATGCTCCACAGACAGACTCAAGAACAATGTTTAAAACAACCTTCTTGAATTTATAGGCCACAGGTGCTACCCATGCCAAATTCAACAGAGGCATAAAGTCTTCCTTTGATGGCATAGGCTACAGGAGCCATTACATTTTTATGGTTGTTCATGTATGTTTCAAGACCTTATTAAGAACCATGGCATCACTGAGACTTGTGAAAGAAAGGCCAAACAGAAAGCAAAATACTGTCAGCATCCATGTGAATGTCAGTTCTGTAAAATTCACACTCTTAATCAGTGTGAAAGGTTTATATATTATCTGTATATGAATAACTTATATATATTACACATATATAAAATGAATACATACTATCTCCATATTTATATATGTATGAACAGCTGCTCATTCTCTACTGCATCTGTCAGATTTTAAGAAAATCAAAACAGTCTCAAAATACTAACAGTCATGCTTGGATTGCTCAGAATCTGACTGTGTCAAATCTACAGAATCTATATATAGTGCATAGTTTATATGAGCCTTATGGGAAGAAATGAACCACTAGTTATCTCTCAGTGCCAGGATGCTGCAACTGAACAGAACTAACTCCATGGTTATGATTATGAACAACTTTTCATATGAGATAGAATCATTTACCTAGCATTATCAAGGGATTAAAAAGAGTTTTTACAATATTTTTAAATGGTTCCTCCCACCATAAGCTGCTATTTTACTTACTGTTATACTATACCATAGTGTGGCCTTTGAAATCTCAAACAGCTGTAAATCTAACAGGACTATGCAAATTTTGGTAGCCTGCATCTCATCTCAAAGTTCCTAAACTTAAAGCAGCTCCTATTGAACTGCATCTCAAATAATCTGGTCCCTAGATGTCAAGTTATTGCTGTATAATTGGTCTCCTTTTAATTGCAAGGAGTAGTTTTGAAAACTTTATCTAAAGTTTTGATAAGTGTTCTCAAGTAGGAAAACTACTCTGGTAATTACAAATACCTTCTTTTGTGTTGTTTCAGCATTCAGTGTCAAATGCCTGTTTTCCACCAAGAGCACACAAAACAGAAGAACAGCAGCAGCAAAATCAACTGATTGCTAGGATTTCTCCCCTAGTTCACACAGAATAAGTTATTTTTGTTGCTGACCCAGAATTGATAACAAATGAGTTTTTGTTCAGATACACATGCTGCAAGTCACAACTTAGTCAAATATCTAATTTAAGCACAGGTGCCACTTAAGGAAGAAAATGTCTTTCCATCCTAACCATCTGAAGAAGCTATTGATACCCACCACTACTGCTTGCACATGATATTAAGAGCCTCTCCTGCTGCAGTTCAGGCACTTCAACCATTACAAGGAGCTCCCAGGCTTTGTCCAAAATGCTGCTCCTGCCTGCCCCTGAGAGAAGATCAACATTGTGGGTTAGGCTGGCTCACTGGTCACCGAGCTAGAAAGCACAACACTGCAATTCAACAGCTTGAACTCGTAGCCAAATTGTGACACGTGGGTCTCTATTCCAGCCATCTGCTCCGAGGAGCGTGTGCCTGCAAACCCCATGATGATCAGCACATCACGGAAGTGCAGAAGAGAACTCACTGTGAGGATGTGCACCCATTAGCCTTAATATTCATATCCTCTAAAACTTAATTTCCTTGCCTTACATTTCTTCTCCATTACCTGCTGTAAGCAGTCTAAGATACCAGCCCTGCATCCTGAGCTACAGAAGCATAAACACACAATCACATGCCACGTCTGTGTATCCATCCAACAAACCCAGACTTCTGTACACAGCACCTCACAGCCACAAAGCACATCAAAGGAAACCCGCCACCAAGTATAATTTACCCTACAGGTAAACCCTTGCTGATAAGGGTATGTGCACAAACTCCATATCCACGTAACACAGGCAACAAACCCAACCTCGATAAAAACCACATCATGTCCTGCATTCAACAACCCTGTGGTCCTCGGCATGAACGGCCTGGGTGTCACACAGAGCTGAGTGTCACACAGTGCTGAGTGCCACACAGTGCTGAGTGTCACAGAGTGCTGCCCTGCACTGTGTGTGTGTGCGTGCAATGAAATAAATGTGAGTTTTACGTGTCTGAGAGAGCACGGCCATGGATGGATGGCTGCATGCACGTGGTGCCGGCGGGTCTGTGGTGCCATGTGGGAGCATGTGGACGCTGTGCGGGTGCCCGTGCGAGCCCGGCACACGCAGGGATGCGCCGTGAGCGGGCACACGCGTGGAGCGCTGCATGTGTGTGGAAAAGCGCCTGGGGAGGTGTCGAGTGCTGCAAAGGCAAGCAGCAGCGCCTGTCTGCTCCGTGCGGGTTCATAGAGCGCGGTGCGGCGCATTTCTGTGCGGTATTCTCCGTGTGCGAGTGACAGCCCCGGTGCGTGCCCGAGCCAGCGCGGAGCCGGGAGCACACGGGCGCACGGTGCCTCCCCCCGGGGCAGCCGCGACACCCGGCCAGCCCTGAGTGATGGCCACGGCCACCAGTCCCGCCGGACGGGGATGTCCGGGTGCGACAGCCGCGGGGCACCCCCAGTACCTGCCGAAATGTCCCAGGGAGTCGAAGAGCCGCTCGGAGCTGAGAGCCATGGCGGGGCGGCCGCAAGCCGGGAGCCTCGGCGTCGCTGTCCCGGGGGCGCGGGGAAGAGGCGCTGTCCTCTCCTGTCCCCTCCTGTCCCCTCCTGTCCCGTCCCGTCCGTCCCGCGGCGCCCCGCCCGCCGCGCGAGCAATGGGCGGGCGGGAATAACGGCCGCGCCCAACGGCGCCGCTCCGCATGGACCCGGAGCGGGAACCGGAGCGGGGCCGGAGCGGGGCCGGAGCGGGACACGGAGCGGGGCCGGAGCGGGGCCGGAGCGGGACACGGAGGGGGACCGGAGCGGGACACGGAGCGGGACACGGAGCGGGGCCGGAGCGGGGCCGGAGCGGGACCGGAGCGGGGCCGGAGCGGGACACGGAGCGGGGCCGGAACGGGGCCGGAGCGGGACACGGAGGGGGACCGGAGCGGGACACGGAGCGGGACACGGAGCGGGACACGGAGGGGGACCCGGAGCAGAGCCCGGCACAGCTGCCTTGCTGGCGGCCCTGCGAGCCCCGGGGTGGGTCCGGGCCGGTCGCAGCCCCCGCGCTGCCCCTGCGGAGCTTTGGCTCCCGGTTCAACCTCCCGCACTGACCCCTTGCCTCAGCCCGCTCGTATTCCGCGCTAGAACGGAATTAAAGGAGGCAGTTATGTTACAATCCAATAATCCAATATATTTAGGCTCTAGTGTTATTTCACACGGACGTTTTGAATTAAAGGCGGGTAAAACCATTTTTTTTTTTCCCACAGGGCAATAGCTGAATCACTTTTAGTAGCCTTACAATCTGCACTACTGTTTGGATACATCACCTTCCCCTCTCCCCTGCCCCCAAAGTTTAGCACACAATGTAAAACAGAATTATCATTTAATAAAAGTAAAATATGTAACGTGTCTCATATCTGCTTAACTGTCATTAGTTCTCAAATTTGTAATGAAGCCTCAATTACATTTGGATTTATTTTCTGCCTTGCCCGTAGTAGGCCAAGATAACAATTTGAAATTGTTTGGGGATTAGCAAAGCGAGTTGCTACAGAAGACCTTTGTAATTAACTTAGCAGAGGGTTTTGTTGGAACAGATATACTTTAGCAGCCCAGTCACTCTGGGCTCTGAGGATTAGGCAAGGTAAAGGGAAAAAAATTCGAAAAGTGTTGCAGGTGCAGCTCTCATATTTAAGGCTTTTCCTCCTTAGAGAACTTCATTTCCCTTCTCAGATAGATTAAAGTTGCAAGCTTTCCCTGCTCAGAGCAAGGAGCTGGACCAGACACCCTCCAAAGTCTCCTTCCAGCCTAAGATATTTTATGATTCTGTGATGAAAGACACATTTTCCAGCAGATTGCATGATCTCTTTGTAGGCTGCTCTATAGAAAAACACAAAAGACTGAAACTAAAACAAAACAAATTGGCAAAAGTACCCCAAGTAAATTCAACCTTATTACTTGCATACTTCATTTCTTAGGAAGCACAGAAAAAGCTGAGACATAAACCCCTGTTAAATCATTAGACGTCAACCTTCTCCAAAACCTGACCCAAACCCATCTGCTACCACACTCAGGCTCTGCTGCTTCACAGGGAAATGTGCCTTTAAGAGGCTCTGGCACCAAGCGAATACCACAACTGTTCCTCTGCACAGAGCAGATGTTGGGGCTTCAGGGTGACAATCTGTTCCAGCATAGACCTGGAAAAAGCAGATGTTTGTCAGGCTCCTTGGCTCCCAGTGACTGCTGACCACACCAGCAAAATGAGCAAATATTGTAAGTTACACAAGCAGGAACCTGAATAATGAGTTCAGCAGAGGATTGCTCTTTGCAGCTGCTGAGTTGTTGGACCACTCACCTCATCCCCCAGCTCTGAAGGCTTTGCCACTTCTGACAAAGCTCCCATATGGCTCTGTGCATCTGCAAAGGACATTTGTAACACTGAATCTAGAATTTGTTGCAGTTACTTTCTTAGGATATGTAAGCTGGAAAGCCTAAGGATAGACCTGTTCTCTTTCGGTAATAATTTTTAATTGCTTCATTTTTACTTTATAAATACCAGCATTAAATTTAATCATCCTAGGGTTTTGGAGCTTTTTGGGGTTTTTTTTGCAGGGGGTGGGGAGGTTGGAGTTTTTTCCTGCCAAATGTTTTCCAGGTTTAAAATGGTATGTGCTTGGATGTAGCACAGGTACTTTAACAAAGCATTTCTTTCTTCAAAGAGCCGCACTAGCCAAATAATTATTTACATTAACAAACACCAATGAATAGCAAACACTCTGGTTAAATACTGAGCTGCTGGTCATGTGCCTGGTTTTAGTGTCTTGCTTCCTACAAGCAAATTAATCCGTTTTCAGCAGCATTATGGTGGGTAGGGAATATCTAATTTTGGTGTAGAAGTCGAGCACAAGAGAAAACCTAATCCCTTTCAGAGCCATTTTTAAAGCCTAATGAGATCCATAAATACTTTTTTCTCTTTGGAATCTCTTGTAGGCATTCTTGTACATATTTCTATACTTGTCTCTTTGATAATATAATGACTTTATTGCCCATAGCAAAGGAATGTGCACACATTCCTATTAAAGTTAATAACAAACTCCCACATGCCTTCATTTCTAAGGGTTATTAATGTGATGTTTTTTAATGTCTGCCCTCTTAAACTTGTGGTGATCAGATACTTGCCTTGTTTCTTTCAAGTCTGTAAAGATGCACAACATGGTTTAAGCTTGCCTTTTCTCCTATCCCATTATGCCAGTCCTACATGAAGTAGTAACTGTGCATTTAGTCTCCATCATTCCTCACCGAGATGTTTTTCACCAGGCACCTGGAAATAGTCATAGCAGTGTTCACATACATTACACAGCTCTCTTCACAAAGGATTGTGCTCCATGGTAAACTCTTGTGCAACAGAAAATACAGGGAACATCAAAATAGGCATGATAATTTCTGTAATTAAAATGTGTCAAGGTGAGGCCATCCACATCTAAAATCTACTTACTGAAGAGTTTTAGGGATTTTATTAAAGATTTATGCAGAAGAAACTGAAGCAAGGCTGCGATTCCTTTCCTGTAATGTCTTTAGGTGGGAACACCAAGGGTATTCACACCAGACAAACAGTCTTCAGGCTATTACAGAAGTTTAAAATGTTGGTCTTTTAACCCTGCAAAGGGAATGTGCAATGGTTCATCACAAGAAAACTTGAGTTAACCTCATTTCTGGCACCCACAAGCAGGCTGTTGTTCAACAGAGACATTTGATACTGCACAATCCTTGAGGAAGGAGTGAACTTTACGATCTGTAACAGGAGAAGAGACAGCTTACAAAATAATACCCTTCAGTCTGACATTCTCACTAGGAAAAATACAGCACCTACTGATGAGGGCTCTTCATGATTTCCCATCTTTTAAGTCAAATAAGAGTGTGACCAGTACATGAGAGGTGTTTGAGGAACGTGCCTGTGACGTCTCTAATACATCCATGTTTATACACAGAGTTTCACAGTGCAGCTGAACCCAAAACACCACAGTGGTGTGGATGGCAGATAACTGGTGCTGCTGCCAACATCGTTCCATGGGCACAGATAATGACTTCTTAAATAGAGCCATTCCTGACTGATCTGTTTCCCCACTCCCATTGGCAAGGTTTGTAGGCTAGAGATGAGGAGCAAGAAGCAAGAGACACAGCTGATCTACCTACTGCCTGCTCTCCCCCAGGCTTTGAGGTAAGACTCCGTCTGTGAGTGCTCTCTTGACATCTGCTTTTATCACACTAGTGAAAAAAAACCCTCACTGAAATCAACCACAACACATCTTGAATGTAACCTCTCACTTCCTGTTTTGAAGTCAGAAATTTCTGTTCCCTCGCAGGAAAAAACCTGCAGGACCCATGGCCAACATATTTATCAATGAAAACACAGCTTCTAGAGAGTAAGCCAAAAACAAGCTTTACTTGCATAAATGTGTGTCAGCCATTGAATTGCTGGTGTTGAAGAACACTTGCAGACGACTTGTCTTTCTGAAAGGTTAGGCAGTGGTGCAGATGTTATTTTGATCTGGTAGAAAGTAAACCAAGGCGTTATATGCAATTTACTTTGGCAGCTTGGAAGTTTTGCAATTAAATTGCAGTAGCTTGTTCATCATTTTACATTTAACAGACTTACAAACATGGTCAGCAGTGCAGCAAGCAGGCTGATAAAGCAGATCAGCACATGTACCCAGCTAAGCTTTGAGATTCTTCTGAACTACAAGGAAGGAAATCTGCAATTCCCTGGTTTCTAGAGAGTCCAAGCACCATCTCATCAGTCTGAAAGAGACAGAGTTGTAGCAAGGTTGATGGGAGAGTGGTTTGTTGGCAGCTGCTACAGATATGCTCAATGTACCTTGTTTTCCTCCCTGTGCTGCTCAAAGCAGGCCAGGCAGGCACGAGGCCGTGGCACCAGCCCAAAGTCATTCACTATGGCTTTGGCTGCATTTTTTTCTTCCACTGTCTCCTGGACAGAACTCTGGAATAATCATGAGAGGTTCCCCTAGAGAACTCACTCAGGATTTGTATTCAGTGCAATAGAGGCCCAGACAGGATTTTGAAAGACTAGAGAGTGTCTCCTAGCTGTGCTGTGGACACCCACAAGGATCCATCTAACCATGATACTTCAGTGTGGGCCACGTCAGCTTCACATTTTCCAGAGCTCTTCCTCCACAGTGTGCTTTTGTATTTAGTTGTTTCAGCCATACAGATGTTTAATGTACATGAACAGAGTGTTTCATCATGAAATCTTTCTTTAGTGGTCCAATATGAATAAATACCCTTCTTGAATAATCTTAAAATCATACAGAAATTCAGAAAAGCAAGTTGAATGTCTGGAAAACAATGGAATCTTTGAGGGCATTACTCCATCTCAAGTCTCTGGGGTAACAGAAGCCTATAAGTCTATAAGGAAGATGGCAATAAGAATTTATCTGAATATTGTTTCAGTTTTGGACTACATCTACAAGGTGTACACACAGAGTTTGTCTTTTAGGGGAAGTAGAAGCTAAACTCTATGATAACTTCACAACAGAGCTCTTCAGGAATGTTGTATGAAAGACAGAGAAATCTGATAGGTGTCATAAAAATACATTTTAGCAAAAGTCTAAAGAGAAATTCTGAAAAGAATTTGTAATTAAACAAAACACAGAATACTCAAAAAATCCCATCTTTGGTTTTTATTATTGGAAAGACGGCAGATCTAGATTAGATTTAAGGAAGAAATGTATTCCTTGTGAGGGCTGCCCAGAGAAACTGTGGATGCTCCATCCCTGGCAGTGTTCAAGGCCAGGCTGAGTAGGGCTCTGAGCAACCTGGTCTAGTGGAAGATGTCCCTGTTCACAGCAGGGGGTTTGGAACTGGATGATCTTTAAGGTCCCTTCCAATCCAAACCATTCTATGATTCTATCATTATTCCCTTAGCAGGTTTCCTCCCTTCCTGCATTACCAGTGATCCCACATTCGCCAGGACACAGCACCAGAAAGCACACCAGCAGACACATGCAAATATTCTCTCAGTTCTGCCTGCTCTAAGGTCTTCACCACAACTTCCTGGACACTAATGTGACCAGCAAAGTGACAATATGGCCTTGTGAGCTCCCTAGAGACTTCCTAAAACAGCAGCACTGACTGCAACAGCAGTATCAGCAGCAAATTATTCTCTGCTAGTATATATTTAGTTGGGGAACCAAGAAGGACTCTTTAAAATATGTATAAATTAGAATATCCTGCATTTTATACTGGTTATGTTTTGATCTTTAGTACATTCCTTACCAAAATATATAGATAAGAAAATGCTTCAAAGAGGGTGAAGGGAACTCACAGTTCAATTTTGTAATCTTGTTAGAAGGAAACAAAGAAGTGACTAGAAGTGACCTGAATAAGGAAAAATTAATAACCAAATGGCCCTAGCAGAGACAGAGATAATATAAACTAGAAGCTGAAGGTTTAAGCCAGAGTCATTAAAATGAGAAACAAGGTCCACGACCAAAGCAGAAATTGTAACTAATCACTGAAAACATCAACCAAAGGAACTGATGGATTCTTGAAATTTTCTAAACATCATCAAATTAGATGTTTTTCTCTTCTATATCTGTTTGCTTATAAAGAGATACTTATCAAATGAGTTATATAATAAACCAAGTTGAAAGTCTGTATCTTTCATTATGCAAATGATCAGACATGCAAAAAATGCCTTCTAACTTACAAATATATTCAGAGAGAAAATTGAGGAGGTGAAATTTTTGTTGCAGCTGATTAGTAAAACGATGCTGGCAATTACTGAATTCCTTTCACTGCTGCCATGCCGATGGTTGGAGCTCTTTTTGAAAACTGGGCTTTCTTTGGGACCTCAAAGAAAAGCATTGTGGCTCCTTAACAGTGCTTAACAGTGCAGAAAAAACAGCAGCACCTCAGGTTAGCTTAAGCTCTTTAGCTTGATTAACCAAGGACAGATCTGACAGAGTTAGATGAATTGACTGAGGATGATACCAGTACCAGGTGTCTGCTCCATGTCTCTGCTTGATGTCTCAGCAAATATATGGTCTGTGAAACAGCCTGGATGAGGTTCAGGTTTCATATTTTTTGGCCTTCTCTGTGTTGGCAGGAACATGGGCTGGACCTGAGTGCCAGCAGGATCTTAAGCCCCTGCATTTGGACTCCCAGATCCCGTCTGTTGGTGGTCTCAGCAAGGAGGAAGTGGCAGCACAGATTTCAGAGCAGGAAGGATGCCAAGAACAAGCACCTCAGGGATCTGGAATACACACTGTGTGTACTGTACACTGCAAAATAACACCCTGGCTAATAAAGCAGACCATGCGTCAACAGGAGCTACTCATTTTCTAATGTAATATGACTTAAACATATGGTAAAGAGCAATGAAAAGAAACTGAAATTTTTGAGAAAAAATTACTTCCTTAGTGCAAGAAAAGTACCAAAAATGAGACACATTTTGTGTGTCTCACAAAAATTATCGGCTTATATGTGGATATTGTCAGATATTCTCACAAAAAATTCTGGTTTGAAGGCAAAAATCTTAGACAACTTTGTCTACAAATTGAAAAACTATTGCCACACACAATTATAGAAGTACAATTATTCTTCATACCATTTAGGGATACAAAATGCCATGTGTGAATTTGCATTCACTGAGCTGCTTGCATTTAGGCTGTGAAGAGTTGAAGGAAGAGGAGGCCGACTTTCCAAAGACACAGGCAAGCATCCCTCACTCGGAAAGCTCAATCTCAGGCTGATGTTGGCTACATAAACACTTTAAAGATTTGACTAGTGCTACCAAGCTGAGCCAGGTGAAATCCACAAATGGCTATAAAGCAAATCCAAACTCCAATTTTACAGCCTTGTTGAAGCACAGCCCCATAGAACACCTCGTGCCCAGTCCTGTGGGCACATCCATTGTTTCTTAAGAGGTTTGGAGAAGCCACTCTCATCAAGCAATACTCCAGGTGGGTCTTTCCATGCAAAAGTAGAACAAGAGAAACAGAAGTAGGTGAAGATAAGGCCAAACCAAGTAGCAGAGATGGGTGACACCACAGCAAGGACCTTCCAGGAGAAGCCCTACCAAGAGATGGTGTGTCTGTCCTTGAAGGCACACCACCACTGCTAAACAACAGAGGAAGAAAAATTACATGGTTTGTAAAATCATTTGAATTCACTGGCAATCTGGCTATTATGCACTTATCTGTAACTGATTTCCTGTACAAGGTAATTCATATCTGGGTAGAGAATCCCACAACAGATGTCTTTTCACACTTTGTAGCACACACACCCTGCACCAAAAAACCTTTGCATTTCCTGTGCCTCCCCTCACTTAAAGAAGCTATCAACAGCCACTACTAGCTTAACCTGATGCCAGTTGAAGCCATCCCTCCTTTTCACTCTGAAACTGGCATGTGTGACTGTTCCAAATTTGCAGGGTCCTGTGTTCTTTAGATAAGTATGAAAGCACAAATTAACTTAGGTGACGTGCTAGAGAAGCCAATATCCTATCCAAGACATTTCAGCTGCTTTGCTTTCACTTTGATACAATCAATTCTTCAGTCTCACAGTGAAAATTATCTGGGTTACACTGATTTTTTTTCCAGTTACTTTACTCCCAGCTGACCCAGGTTATTCCTTTACTGGATTTCTGATGCCTGCTATATGCTGAAAGACCACAGTGAGGCAGGTATGCTCAGCAAGTTCTTGCCAAGCCTTTGGGATTAACAGTTTGTTTAGTATTCCTCCTACACCCTGTCATGCTGGCCTGGGTGAGATTTCAAGCAGAAAGCAGTGATTATTCAGGATGCTGCTCCTGTTACTTTTGAATTGGTTTGGCTGCCTCGAGAGGGACTGAACCAAGACTGCACAGGCTCGAGGACCTCCAGTCCTCTCAAGACAATTATTTTAAAGTATTAAATATAGTTTCTGTTCGAAACAAATCACACAGGATACACAGCTGAGTTTTCCAAAAAATTATTAAAATGCACTTGATTTTAATACCAGATCGAACCCAAGCCACTCAGTGTTTTGATAGCTCAAAACTCAGCAACTCAGGAAACTAAAGGAGTGATTTTGTGTGCTTACTATAGATCACCTGCTCCTCTGAGATTCCCCAATATACAAACAAAAATCATTCCAGAACAGTTACTCCCCACATAAACTTCAGTAGATGGAAAAATCGGGTCCACCATCCTGCAGAACTACTTCAATTCAGATGGAAAAAACAGGCAAAGAGTTGTGAAATGAAAGCAGTAAAATAGTGAGGCTCTGCACTTTCTTCCATTTGTTTGAGAAATATCAAGCTATGATTGATTTGAAGCATACATGAAGAAGATAGAGGGGACAAAAAAAGAAAATTTTTGGCTTTAGATGTGTTACCAAAGTGCTTGTTCCAGCAAGCTGGGTCTCTTCTCTGGTAAAGAAAAATGAGCTGAAGTATGTTTTTTATTAAAATTTGCCAATTCAGTGCTGTTGAAATATTTTGTGGAAAGGCTATGACTTTGGCAAAGTTTCAGAGGAGCCCACACTTGTCCTAAGCAGTCCCTCAGCACCATTCTCTGGCTGCCTAACAAGGACTCATCTACTAGCAACACAAGTTGCTCTAATTTCTGCTTCTCAGGAGCCCACAGGCCCACAATTTCCAGGATGTGAGACTTGCTGCTTTCTCCATTGCCAAGATTACAAGTCCCTTCCATAGAAAATCTGACATATTGGAGTCTTGTAGCTTGGTGGAACAATACAAAAATATTAAAATGCCTTGTGACAGTGTCAGAGGAGGCTCCCAGCACAAGTTCCCAACTCAGCAGTTGCTCCTTTGGCAACAGGCACAAGAGTGAGCAACAGGCATTGCTTGTGCAGGGATGTGGGCTGTGATTGCAAATGCCAAGAATGGTAGATTGAGGAGAGGGAAACAGCAGTGATGGATGCACAGTGATCCACACACTGAACAGTGTTTCCTTGAAACACAGAGGTGTTTCTCTCAGCTTTACTGTGGCCTTTTGCAAATGGGGAGAAGAGATGATGGTGCTTAGAGAGGATTTATAATGTCCTTAGCAAGAAAAAGCATAAAACAACTAAAGATGGGGTGGCTCTTAATCCCTCTTCTCTCTGCCTGCCTTTTAACTGGCAATCAGAAGCAAAGTTTAGATTTAGTGGAGTATGATGGTATCCATCCAAGAAGTCCACATGATCCATCTGCTGAGTGCTGTTGTTAGTAGGAATTCCTTCAAGGAATATTCAACACAACAGGTCCAAGTAGCTTGGGAAGAAGAGACACATCTCCTGTGCACCTTTTCTGACAAGAGGCACAAAGGTATGCACAGACTGTTTCTATCCCATTGTCTCAGCAGAGACTGTGTCCATGCTAAAACCTGGATGCTGGCAGCTGCAGCAACACAAAACTCAGCCCCAGCTTCAAAACCCATCCAGCAAGCAGGGAAGGAATGGCCATGTAGGGAATAAAGCTGTGTACATCATGCTGTGACCTCCAGGGTGGTTCCTACCTTGACACACTCTGCATGTGGACCTAGGGCAAGGTTTTATTAGAAGAACGAGTCACACAGGTATCTTGAGGGAACAGAGCAAGAGCTGCTATTGCTGAGGAGATGCCCCATGAAATCCTTGGGTGTTCTCTCAGTTTCTCAGTTGCCTTCTGATACCCCTTTACTCTGTTTTCTCCCATCATCTCCCTTTCTCCTCTGCTCCATCTCTTCAGATCCTGGAGGAGCTGGTGAGCACTGCCCAGACAGGCTAGGACTTGTGAACTGCTCTCAGGGGAAGCTGTCTCAGGTGGGTGTGGATGATCCCCTGCCTGCTGCTGGTGGTCAGCTCCATGGTCTCCACTCTCTGAGCTCAACAGAAGTGTGTTCACACCACAGGTGCAGCCCAGAGCCACTGCCTGTACACCACTGCCTCTCACTGACTGCAGAGGATGGGACTCCACAGCTATGGGGACCCTGGAGCAAAGCTCCTGTTCCTAGCGTGTTCCCTCTATGCTCACTCATGCCTTCACCTGCCAAGGGCTGTGCTTGGGCTGTGGGACCCCATGTCTCTGCTGAGGAGCACAACACAAGCCATGGCTGTGCTCTCCTCCACTCTTTAGGCAAGGACAGCAGCAAAGCTGCGGGCTGTGGAGCACCCTCCCTGACACCAGAAGGTGACCCCCACCTCCCCCCTGTCCCCTGGGTCATCCCAGCTTGCAACATCCCTGGATGATCTCAATGACCTATCAACACATTTGAACCAGAGCAGCAAGCAGCATCTCCCTACCTTCACACACCCCTGCTCTGGGCTCAGGGGTTACTTTGCCTCAAAGGGCATAGCAGAAACAGGATCTTTTCTGCACTTGACACCTGGCTTTGACAGCCTGGAAGGTGTCCAGATGCCTGGAGCCCTTCACAGCCCAGGGACTTGAGCCCAGACCTTGTGGGGGACTGGCTCTCTCCTGGGGCATCGGTTCATGGGCTCTGCCCTCAGTTCTCATTTCCAGGCAGTGAAGGCACAACTGCTTCAGCCCATCATGTGCCATGCAAATCCAGGGAAAACAGTGCCAGGAGCATCAGCCTTTCCTGCACACAGGACCAATACAGGCACAATAAGGGAAAATGAGAAATTACCTGCCAGGCTGCAGCTGCTCTAATGCAGCCAGGGAGGCTGTGAGCCACCTTCCCTGTCCTTGGAGCAGGGCTCTGCATGATTTCACATCGGTGCCTGGCAGAAGCACCATTACACTCCAAAATGTTCTGTGGTTATCCTTTCAGCTGCCAGTAGATGGTGATGCTTTATCTCCATCCGTGCATGCGTGCACCGCAGAGCCAGGGAGGCAGCACGGCAGCCTGTTTGACAAGAGACTGAAAAATAAAAATAAATGTGAAAGTTAGGCTACAGACAACCTCCTTTTTGTGCAGATGCTGATTTTTGCAGTCCATCTAATACCCCAAACCTCACTTAGGAATCCTGGCTAGAATTACAGAGCTGAAAAAACTGCAACTTCAGCTATATCACTTGCTTCCTAGTGTTGTCCTTTGTATGTAGGTGAATGGGTACATGAGAAGGCAGAGCTCTTTATCAAAACTGCATGGTCTGGGCACCAGTGAGATGAAGAAAATGTTTTTATCTGTGGGAATGCAAATAACATCCTTCTCATCTCTGACAAAGTAAATCCTGGAGGTGTTTGGCAATCACTTTCTCTTGAAAAGCTCCCTTTATTTAACAGAGTTCTCTTCCCACTGTAGATGAAAAATGGTGTAAATCACTGATCTGCACAGTCCCCTGTGGAAAACCTGCTCTCATGATTCCAGCTCTTACAAATTTCCTTCAGAGCCACACTTGTGCAAGAACTGACCAGATCATAAAGAAAAAATAGAATAGATCTGGCCAAATGAAAATGAAATGGCAGTATTTTTGTCATTCCTGATTTATTGGTATATCATTTACTTTGGGGCAAGACTGATGGGGTTATGAGGGATGTGGTCCTAAGCACAGGTAAAGGGATAAGAAAGCCCTGCCTAACACTAACTTCTGTGGCTGGCCAGATGCCTCAAGGCATGCTAGGAATCACTGACAGAATATGGACCACAGCAGATATTTCCCTTTTATTGCTCCAATTTTAGGCCTGATCCTCCTATGTCAGAAGCTACGTGGGTTCCATAGGTGATCATTTTGCTTGTCATGAAACCACTGCTAACATACTCTCAGCTATTCAGCTGGGAGCCATGTTTTGGCTGTCTCCATCTCCATTGCCTGAAGAAATTACTTTTCAGTCTCGTCAGTTCATCCTTGCTCAGCCTGGACCCACTCCATATGTGTTCCAGGTTGTGGCTTCAGTGCCACCAGCCTGTACAGAATTTCACAGCTTGGGAATTGTCTGTGCTCTATGAAGGGCAACAGTAGACACCAAACCTCTGGACAGTAGAGAGGATAGGGTGCAACTCAAACTTAAGAGGCTGGGCTTGGTTCAATAGTTTGCATGAGGCATTAAGGTTCTATAGGAGCACAGAATGGATCAGGTTGGAAGGCACCAAAGAGGGCCCAATCCCCCTGCTCAAGCAGAGTCATCCCAGAGCACAAGGCACAGGATTGTGTCCAGGCAGTTATTGAATATCTCCAGTGAAGGAGACTCCATAACCACTTTGGGCAGCCTGTTCCAGTACTCAGTCAACCAAGCAGTAAAGAAGTTCTGACCCATGTTCAGGTGGAGCTTGCAGTGCATCAGTTTCTGCCCATTGCCTATTGTGCTGTTGCTTGACACCACCAAGAACAGCCTGGCTTCATCCTCTTGGCACCCTCCCTGCAGATACTCAGATAGACATTGATGAGGTCCCCTCTCAGGCTTCTCAGGCCCAGCTCCTCAGCCTTTCCTTGTGAGAGAGATCTTCCAGATGCCTGATCATCCTTGTTACCTTCCACTGGACCCCTCCAGGAGCTCTATGTTTCTCTTGTCCTGAGGAGCCCAGAACTGGACACAGCACTCCACATGTAGCCTCTATAGGGCTGTAGAGGGGCAGGATCTCCTCCTTTGACCTGCTAGGAATGCTCTTCTTAACGAAGCCCAGGATGCCATTGGCCTTCTTGGTCCCCAGGACACACTGCTGGCTCAGGGACAGCTTGTTGTCCACCAGGATCCCCAGGTCCTTCTCCTCAGAGCTGCTTTCCAGCAGGTCACCCCCAGCCTGTACTGGTGCCTGGGGTTGTTCCTCCCCAGGTGCAAGACCCTCCACTTGTCTTTGTTGAGTTTCAGATAGTTCCTCTCTGCCATCTCTCCAGCCTGTTGAGGTCCTGCTGAAGGGCTGCACAGCACCCTGGAATATCAGCCATTCCAGGTTTGTGTCTTCAGAAAACTCACAGAGGAGGCATCTCCCCTTCATCCAAGTAATTGATGGATAAGTTAAACAATACTGGGCCCAGAATTGACCCTTGGGGGCACCACCAGTGACAGGCTTCCAACCAGACCCTGTGCCACTGACTATGACCCTCTGGGATCAGCTGTTCAGCCAGTTCTCAATCCACCTCACTGTCCACTCATCCAGGACACGCTTCCTGAGTTTGCCTGAGGATGTGGGAGAATAAAAATCCTTGCTGAAGCAAAGGTAGACCATATCCACTTCTCTCCCCTCATCCATCCAGGCATGTCACATTACAAAAGGCATTCAGGTTGTTCAAGCAGGATTTACCTTTAGTGAACCAATGTTGACTACTCCTGAACACCTTCATGTCATCTACATGGATAGAGGTGGCTTCCAGAATGAGACTCTCCATCATCTTTGCAGGGATTGAGGTGAGGATGACCGGACTGTCGTCCAGTGCTCATTCTTCCCCTTTAAGAAGAGCAGGATGACATTTGCTTTCTCCCAGCCCTCAGGCACCACTCTCAACCACAGCCTTTCAGAGGTGATCATGAATGGCCTCACTGTGGTGCTCATCAGCTTTCTCAGCACTCATGGGTGCATCCCATCAGAGCCCATGGAATTGGGGATGTCAGGTTTTCCTAGGTGGTCTCTAACCCAATCCTCCTTGACCAATGGGAAGTCTTCCTTCCAACAGTCCTTTACCTTGGTCTCCAGGGTCAGAGATTCCTGGGGGATAGTCTTGTCAGAGAAGACTGATGCAGGCATTCAGCAACTTCAGCTTTCCTCAGGACCATGGCTGTAATCTCACTTGCTACCCTGCTTTCTCCTCACCTGATTCCAAACTCCAAAGTATGAGCCAACAACATTCTTGGCTACTACTGATATGAGCCCATATGATATTATGAAATCAGGGATCTAAAATCAATTCTCCCTTTTGCATTAGCAACATGGGCAGGCATCTGAGAAGAAAGCAGCCTGAATAAAATGCCCCCCTCAGCTGGGTTCCAACTTCCTCACTGCACTGTTAGCAGCATGTTTTTCCCCCCAAAGCACAATTTTGAAACAACTAATTTGGGCTCAAAATATCTCTCCCTCTCCCTTTAAGGTTTGAGAAGACAGAAACATAAATTAGAGAGGAACTGTTCAGATTTAGCAAGAGGCTGTAAGCATTTCACCCAATGAAGACAATAAACATCAGCCAATAATTTTAGAATCCCATAAAAGAGGCAAAAGCCACCCAGGCAGACCTCAGAGAAAGACCTCCTAAACACATGTACAGAAATAGGAGATAAAACAACAAAGAGCAGCCAGTTCCCAGAGGTTTCTGCCCAGAGCACTAAGGATGAGTTTGTGCTGGCCAGGCCCAGGAAGGAGGGAAAAGAGCAGTTGTGGCTCCAAGTATACTCTGGGAAGGAGCAATGCCTGTCACCAGCCCCAGCCTGTGCATTTCTCACCTTCTGTGAAATGAAGTCCTAATTTTGAACCTCTTCTGCATGTGTGGGGAATGGCTAACTGCACCAGCTGGCAAATGGCTCTGGAGAGAGTAGTAAAAAGCATCATTAAAATTCAAAATAAAAAAAGAAAATTTAAAAAAAGGGTGAGAGCAACAGATACATTTGACAGAAAAATCACATCAGAAGTAGGTTGTGGGGAAAAGCCTGTGGTGAAATTGCAGCTTTGGGCTAAAGAGGCACCTGCTGTGCCCATGGTTAATTAATTGCCATGGCATCAGAAGCTGCCAGGAACACCTCACTGTGGCTATGCAGCATACGGTGGTGTGATGAGATGTGCCTTGCCTGTGAAAAACCACCACTCAGAGCATCCCTCCAAGCAGCTTGCTGGGGAACAAAACCCCTTTAAGCCATCTGGTGGGATATACACTCCCAGTTAGCTTGGATCTTGCAGTTCTGGGGCAGGTGGAGGTTCAACAGCCTGTGCCAAGGAGTCTTGAAACCTTCATGTTCTTAAGCTGGTGGTCCTGAGTCTGCCACAGGAGAGGCTGCTCACAGGAGATGTTTTCCATGTAAAGGTTCCACATGGTTTTCATATTTTCTACACCCCTTCTTTACAAGATTTTGTGGTGGATGGTTGAGCTGGGCCAGCCAGGAGCTGCTGCAGCATCTCCTCCCAGCTCTGTACAGGGCTGTGAAGGAGAAATGTGAGTCCCCAGACCAGGCAGTGAGGCACAGACCAGCAGCATCCACTTCCCTGGAGGCACAGAGAGGCTGCACCTGCCAGCCAACAGCTCCTGCCTTCCCTTCATGCTGCCTCCCAGCCTGCCAGCAGTGCTGCCTCTGCCCACCCTTTCTCCCATTCCCCAGGTCAGGTTCCATCCCCCTGTCCCACTGGGAGAGCTGCAGGGACTCCCTTGCCCCCTGCCTCCATCCTTGTTTATCCCACTCTGCATCCAACAGGCACCTTGTCCCCCCTGTCCCTGCCCAGATGGGACCAGCAGCTTCCAAGGGGTGCAAAGCCTGGGCCAGCACTGCTCAAGGATGCTCTTTCCCAGTGCAACAACAGAAGCAGCTATAGGACCTTTGTCTTTCTTTCTCTCATTGCTAAAGTTTTTCCTTACTTCCCTGCCACTCAGCTCTCAGCTCCCTTACCAGCCACCCCTCTTATCCCTTAATTTTAGCCACGAGTCTCCTGCCCCCATTTGTAAAATATTCTTAGGAAGCTGTCTGCCACAAGAACAGCTCCCGTTCTGAGCCCCTGCCACATTCCAGGGATGCAGACAGCCCTAACTCCGTGGCATTTCAGCATCAGATTTATTATTAATTATCGGTGTCATTATTACACAGCACCTACGAGCCCTGGCCGCCTAGCAAGGCCCTGCACTGAATATTAAAATGGTAATTTCCCTCCGAGATGAGAACTTGCTGGTGTCTCTCTGCTCATTTGTTTGCAAATGTCGTTTTCCTGTCGAGGCTGTATTCCCAGCAGGCATGGCAAGGAAATGCTTGCATAAACAGCCCCTGTTTAAGAAACCTTGTATCTCACACATTCCTGCCTTATAGCCCTAATCGGGATTACCGTGACACTAAGAAAAACGTTTCATTTTGTCTGATGCCTTTTAAAGATTTTATGGTGCCTTCAGAGCGCCTCCGTGCAGCAATGACATCGGGATGTATTTCGGGAGATGCAATTTTCTTCTGCAAAGCCCGGTTTAGCTGGCTGTGAGGGGTTCTGTCAAGGCTCAGCTCATTTTTGTGGCTCTGTGTAAGGCTCCGAATGGCTGCCTGGTGTGTGACCGCTGCAGCTGTCCCGGGTTCAGCCCTGGTGTCGGGTTCCAGGGGGGCGGCAGTGGCCCTGGGCTGGCTCCTGTCCCGGGCCAGCAGCCAGCCCGAGCCCACGGAGCCGGGCACCGCTGCCAAGGGCTGGGGCTGGCACCCCCTGCCCGCCCAGCACACAAACCCTCTATTCCTCATGCCAGCCATTAGCAGGGAATGGTTCCAACTCAGGACAGCTCGGGAGAACTCTCGGGAAAGGCAGAGTGAAAGGCTGCGGGTCTGCAAGCGAAGCCCAAGTGCTGTTTCTCCTTCCCCTCTGCACTGAGTTCCTCCGAGAGCTGCGTGTGAGGTGCCAACCTCCTGAGCATCACCTTCCCTTGCCACTGACGAGGCATCTCCCGAAAACACCTGCACTCCCTTCTCCTCAGCTGCATGCTTTCCAGCACTTAGTGCAGCATGGGAATTCATGCCACTTTTAAGGTAACTAAGCCAGCATTCAGTTACATGGCAAAGGGAGCAAAAGAATTTGGCACCAACAAATGCAAGTACAGCAGTTCAGATTAAAACAAACAAACCAATGAAACCAGGATCTCTCCCTGCAGGTATTTTTGGTGAGAGCCTATCATTATTACCCCTCTGCCATTGAGCAAGACCAGCAGTGTTATCTCAAGTTGTGCAATACTCTGAATATTTAGATCTATTTCAACAGCTCTGTTCTGTGGGGGATACAGACACACGGCCAGAAAGTAACTTTGAGAGAAAGATGGACAGTTTTCATAGCTTTGCAGTGAAAGTCACACACATGCATAGCACAGGCCATTTCATTAAACTTGTTTTTATAATCATGGTACCCATCCCATTTACAAATACCTGCCTTATATTAAGGGCCATGTATCTGCCTTCAGGTGCTGATATGAAGTGATTGGAGTGGAGCTTGCTGCTCCCAGACTGGGTTTCTACATAGCCAGTAATAATCTCCTCCTCAGGTTAGGGGTGCAATCATCTTTGCAAGTGTTTAAAAGTTTATTACAAAAAAAAGGCATAGCTAGCACACCTGAGTGAGATGAGAGAGTGAAACAGAGTGGGAAAATTTGTGGGTAAAAAAATCAAAGCTAAGAGACAGGTATTGGCTCCTCTAACTCTCAAGGCTAAAAGAAGTCTCTGTCACAGGTGCCATAGGTCTTCTAGCACCAGAACTGCTCCCAGCTTCATTTCTGAACTGCCCACACATAGCTTTAATTCAGGAATGGTTCAAAATGTACAGGGGGGTCTGAGCAGACATACTGCTTGGTTTTGCACAGATGGATGTGCTGGAATGTCACATTTTCCCAGGAAAAAACTGCCGAAAATCTGTCTTACATATCTGCCACTGCTCACCACAAGGGTCTAACACTACTCCAGCCTGCCCAGCCACAAAACTCAGCCTAATCTAGTTATACTGGATACAAAAAGAAGATTAGTAGGAAAATAAAAAAAAGAACCAGGTCCATGATGGGCAATGCCGAGCAGTTTATTCCAGCCCAGCTATTCACAGAGGGGAAAGAAGGGCAGGGAAAAGGCAGATGGAGCCATCAGCACAAAGAGCACCCTCCTGGGCAGGGTCTTGCTCTCCTGCATCAGCCCATCACGTGCTGCCTGGGGCTGCCCAGTCCTCAGTGTGGTGGGATTCACTCTGCAGCCAAGGAGCAGCGAGCCTGGCAGCAGAGGAGCGAAGCTGGTGAGAGCAGGGAGCAGAGGATCAGCTGCAGCAGCCCTTGGCATGGGGGCCAGTCTGCTGCTCCTGCTGCTGGGGCTAATAGAGCTTGACCCAGCAGGCTGGGCCCTTGCCGTGCCTCTGCCCTGCACATTAACTCAGCTCCAGCATTAGCTGGCAGCTCAGACAAGAAGGAGGCAAAATACATGTTGAGTAATCTGGAAAACAGGTTCCCTGTGCAAACAGCAAGACTCAGGCAAAACACTGCTTATCTCCAAGGCAGAGACAGGGGAAGGGAGGCACTCGCTGTAAATCACATCACTGCTCTTTCTTTTGTGCTTTATGGGAGCACGTACAGATCCTCTTTGCCTGCTTGCCTGGGCCCCAGACCACAAGAGCGTTCTGCTATGTAAATAGGTTCAGGCACTGCTACTCGGAGGCCCAGAACTCCCAGCTGGGCACTCTGAACTCACCAACATCTGCCCCATTGTGTCACTGGAGTGCCCAGCTCCCTGTTCCCCCCTTGCCCACACACACCTTGCTGCTCTGCCTGCCCCAGCCAGGCACTCCAGCAGCTCCTCCTCATCCTGCAGAGATCACCCTCAGCTGCAGCATCGGTCCCAGTGTGGGCAGGTCCTGCTTCCTTTTGTGGTCTTGCCCTGCTGACCCCACAGCCAGCGCTCCACTGTGGCATCACCCTCCTCTCATCCTCCTGCAGCCTCAGGGGAAAGGCACTGGTGACACCTGCTTTGGCAAGGAAGTGCCACAGCCCTGAATCCAGCACAGCTCTGGGATACAAACCTGCAGAGCACAGCTTGGGTCTGGGATGGTGGTCACTGCAGGCCCTGGTGGTGGTGGGCAGAACACAGGACACAAGAAGCACAGGGACAAGATACTGGCATCAGGATGTATGTGAAGTCCAGGCAGTGGCAGATCAGGAATTCCAGGGCTTCTCTTTGAAGGTCACACACCTCTGCCACCTGACCAGAGCAACGGAATTATGGAATTGCATTGGACAGTAATGCAGTCCTCAGTCTCACCAGCTGGAAGCAACAGAGAACCCTCGGCCCTTGATCCTGTCAGAAACATTGTCTCTGGCCAGAGCAATCCTACCCAATCACAACAGCTTTCCTTTTGCAGTGCCCTCCTGCCTCCATCCATCCCATGGGATTTGCCAGCAGATGGCAGGCACGGCCAGCAGAGCTTGGCTACTGAACTCCTCGGTCCCACCTGAACAGCAGAAAGGACTTCTCCCAGCTCTCTAGCCCCTTCCCCAGTCCTGTATTTAAGGAAGAAGAGGCCAATTATCAAACACTCCATGCCAGCACCAAGGAGCAAACAGCTACTGCACCACAGACTTTGGATTTGGGGTCCTGTACCTGCTCACCCTGGTCGTTGCCCAGGATGAAGACCAACACAAAAAACACTTTTACAGACCCAGCATAACACCGTGAAGGTGTCCCTGTTGGCAGAGGCTCTTGCCAAGCAGAAAGTGGCAGCAGCTAGGGACAGGCATTTCTTTTTCAAGCCTCAAGAGGCTGTTTGCAAAATCAAAGCCAGGATGCAACAGTTCTGCTCTGAAACCTCCCAGTGAAACCCATGACAAGCGTGCTCTGAAAGGCTCCAGGAAAGGAGCTGGCTCAGAACTGTGTTCAAACTTTTTGTGGTTTATGTGTTGGAGAGTATTTAGCCAAAGTCCTGTAGAAAAATGTGAATTTCACATTTAATTGTGTCTTAGGAGGGGAAAACGCACCAAAAAAACCCTCCTGACTAATACACAGCACCCTCTTCCTAAAGAGCCACCCTTCTGCTGGCAGGCCTGCAAGCCCTGGCTGTCCCAGGAGCTGGTGCTGGTGGGATGGATCTGGCCCTGTGGCCATTCCAGCTCACCAGAGCAGCCCCAGCTCTGTGGGCTGCTGGGCTGGGCAGCAGGATCTTGTGGCTCTTCTCCCTCCTCCAGCTTGCACCACTCTGACCAGTTGCCAAAGGCTGTCACACACTGCCTGTGCCTTATTCATGTTCCAGCACCTGGGATGTGCAGGCCAGGGAGGGCAGCATCTCTCAGTGGACACAGCAGACCTGTGGAGTTTTGAGCTCCTGTTGGCATCACCAGGAGCCAGCTGGAGTGTGAGGGGACTGCTGAGCACAGCATCCACCAGCCTGGCTGCCTCTGCCCTGCTCACACACACAGTTCACAGGCTGCTGTGCTCCCAGCATGGCTGAAAGGCTGCTCACCTCTCCAAGCATGTCAGGAGCTGCAGCACAGCCCTCACAGGGCCAGCTCTGCCCACACAGGGTGTGTGCTACCCCATACCTCTCATCGTCCACACACGTTTTCCTGGGGCTGCACCAGCTCCTCCAAGCCAGGACAGCAATCACCCCTGCAGTGGTGCCTGCCAGGCACTGGGATGGCAAAGCTGGGCTCTGGGGTTTGGGACAGCAACAGCTCTACTGCTCAGATGCCTGGTCTTGCTGCAGCCCCAGAGCTGGGCAGCCCTACACACTGTCTGCATGTGATGGTCCTATGCCCTCACACTACCAGTGGCTCAGGGAGACTTCAGGCCCTTTCAGGGTTTTTATTTTTGAAAATCTTCATCAAGAACATAGAAAACGGGGTCAAATTCACCCTCAGTAAGTTTGCAGATGACAGAAAGTTGAGAGCTACAGTTGTCACAACAGAGGGAAGGGATGCCATCCAGAGGAAGCTGGACACACTGGAGAAGTGGCTGAATGAGAACCTCATGAGGTTCAACAAGGCCAAGTGCAAGGTGCAAGGGTCAGGGCAATCCCAGAGGTGAGCACAGACTGTAAGAACTCATGGAGATCAGCCCTTTGGAGAAGGATTTCAGGTTCTCATGGATGAAAAGCTGGACATAAGCCAGCTGCGTACTTCAGCCCAGAAAGCAAAACACATCCTGGGCTGCATCTAGAGGTATGGCCAGCAGTTCAAGGGAGGTGATTCTGCCCCTCTACTCTGCTCTGAGCCCCCACCTGGAGTGCTGCATCCAGCTCTGGGGTTCCCAGCACAAGAAAGATGTGAATCTGTCAGAGTGAGTCCAGAGGAGGCCATGAAGATGAGCAGAGGGATGGAGCACCTCTCCTGCCCAGGCTGAGGGAGCTGGGAATATTCAGCCTGGAGATGACAAGGCTACAGGGAGACCTCATTGCACCCTTCCTGTACTTAAAGTGGTCTTAAAAAAAGAAGGCAGAGAGACTTAATAAGGGCAGATAGTGACATGGCAAGGGCCAATAGTTTCAAACTGAGAGAGGGCAGGTCTAGATTAGATATAGGGAAGAAACTCTTTACTGTGAGCATGGTGAGGCTCTGAAACTCGTTGCCCAGAGAGTTGTGGCTGCCCCATCTATGAAAGTGCTCAAGGTCAGGTTGGGCAGGTACCTGAGCAACCTGATCTAGTGGAAGGTGTCCCTGCCCATGGCAGAGGGGGGGAACCGGATGATCTTTAAGGTCTCTTCCAAATTCTATGATTCTACAGGTCTGTGGTGACATTAATACTACTAAGGTCCACAGCAGTGACTGCTATAGGCTCATGCTGCCCAGCTACAAAGCAAAGAGAATAAGCACACTCTTATTTCAATAACCCAGTGAAGGAGTAAAAAGGGGGTCCTGACTCCTCACTGGAGAGACCTGTGTGAAAAACAAGCAGTGAGAAATTCCTGTGGAATGGCACTAGCTCACCGTTCATAATACCATAGTTCACATATCATAAAATCTTAGATTCATTTAGGTTGAAAGAGACCTTTAAGATCAGCAAGTCCAACTGTAAGGTGAACACAGCCAAGTCCACCAAGCTGAGGCAATGCCAGCTAAGCCTGTTCCCACCAGGCTGGTTGGGTCTGGCAAGCACCACATATACCCACATGCACGTGGCTGTTAAAGCATGTTCTGGTGACAGAGAAATGTGGGGTGATTCAAGAGAAAACAATGAAGCCACTCCCACCTGCCCGTGTGAATGTGACTCGTGGGCTCAAACCCCAGCCAGATACAAATCAACAGTTCATAAATGAAATATAAAAGAGCACCCCCTGAGGCCTGGCAGCCTGACCCACCCCTCTCTCCGTATTAGGATGTCAATCTCTCTAATGGATTCTGTCAGGGTTTGTTCAGATCCTCCCTAAATGACCCTGTCCTCATTTCATGCCAGCATCTCAAAGGGAAGCAAAAATGCACATTTTCAATGGTTTTCTAGAAGAGGGTCTAGCTCTCACCCTCTTCTGCCCAAGTGTTCCCACTTCATTTGAGTCAGTGTAGTCTTCAGCTGGGAATCTTCCTCCAAAGCAGCTGCTGCCTGGGACTTTGGGGCGAGGCAGGTCAGGCTGCAGAGAGGGGAGAGCAGGATGATGATGCCAGCGGGTGCTCAGGGCCCCACTCTGCAGAGCACTGCCAGGGCAGCCAGTCCCCCCTTGATGTCTGAAGAAACAACCATCTTGCAGCCCTGCACAAGATGCTGGAGCCCCTCTTCTTGCTTCAGACCCTCTGCTACCTCCCCTCCCTCGAGAGGCTGAGGCTGCCTGCCCAGGAGATGGTTTAAGGAGGCAGCAGCTTCCTGCTTGCAGAGGGCTTGAGGAACCACACCTTGCCTAGTCCACATGGGCCACCTGGCGCCACACACAAGCACAGAATTTGCAGACTTCCTTTTGCCTGCCGTGGCCAAGGAATCCAAGTTTCCATCAGCCCTTACTGTTTAACTTGCAGGTCAATAAGATGCATTTCCTCAGCAAGATTTGTGTTCCCCAAGGGGAGGATCCAGCTTCATGGCAGATGATGCCTGCCATACTGCTGAGCTGCCTAACTCTCTCCCATTTAGGACTATTATTCTCTTCACACCTTTCTCAGCAGTCTCCAATGAGGCACACAACACTTTCACCCACAATGGTACATCATATGTAAGAAAATGTGAAGACTATAATCCCAAGAGGGCTCAGGTTTTGCTCTGAAATACGTGCTGTCACATTAGATATCCTGACAGACAAATATCCGAGCTGTCAGACAGTTCCCCAGGACAGCAGACAGTGCTGGCAGCAGATATCTTCCCTGGCAGTAAAGGCAAAGTGAAAAAAACCACCCAAGGGCCCTCTGAATACACCTTTTCTTAAAATGCATCTCACATTAACCATAAAATGTTCTCCTCAGGTACAGGTTGCCAGGTGTCTGGAGAAGAGAGGCTTTGTGTAGGACTGGGCAAAACTGAGCCATAATATGAAAAGGGCATTTTTGCCAAAGCTTAGAGCAGCCTTAGCAGATGAGAACAGAGCAGGGAAAAAAATTGGAAGGGATCAAACCTTCCTCAAGTCTGCCTAAATCCAGTGAACTGCTAGTTACTGTGAGACCCTCATGTGGGACAGCACAGCAAAACAAGAGCAGTATCTGGGGCAGTGCGGAGCAGCAGAACATGCTTCGCAAAACTCACCCACATGTGGGGCTCATAAGATTGTCCAGGAAACCTCAGGGCCAAAGACACGTTGGAAGATGGGTACTGCAGCCCCTTGGAGCACACAGCCTGGTCTGGGCAGCCCAGTGCGTCACCCTTCCAGCCAGGAGTGAGCTGGGCTCCCGTGGCGTCTTCCCTGTGCCTCTGCCCTGGGGCCCTGGGGAGCGGCGTGCGTGGGGGAGCGATGCACAACACGCCCAGTGCTGCTGGGCTGGCACGTCACTGCTGGGCTGACACCTCACTGCTGGCACCTCGCTGCTGGGCTGGCACCTCACTGCTGGCACCTCGCTGCTGGCACCTCGCTGCTCCCACCGGCCTCCCTCGCGCTGCTCATGCCCCACTTTGCAAGGCTGGCGTTTGCCATGGCGCTTCAGGAGGCCCAGAGAGTTTCTGTGAAGCTCCATGCTGTTTGTAAAGTGTCCATGAGAGAGGATCCCGGTGCCAGAGCCCTCTGTCCCAGACAGGAGTGGCACACCAGCAGCGCTACCCTGTTCCAGGCCGCCCCGGGCGCTGCTGGCACCCTCCCAGGACGCCCACTGCTGAACGTGTGCGGACAGCTTGCACAGGGTGGGGGCCCTTGGCTGCTGGGGGCTGGGCAATCTTCCTGCCCATCCCTGCACGAGGGCCCTGCTCCGGAGCTGCTCCACGGTGGCACGTTGCATCCACGGCCCCTCGCATCCACCACTGCTGCCACCTCTGCGCCCACCCCAGAGCCTCCCAGCGGGACTGCCCAACAGCTCACATCCATCAGCAGGAGCAAAGCTGCACATCAGGTGTGTGCAGGGGCTGAGAGCTGCCCGTGCCACAGCACCTTCCCTGGCAGAAGGTGGGCCTGGGTCAGGTAACTGCGCTCCCAGCCAGCAGCTGCAGGGCTGGCAGCTGGGCCAGCACCCAAGGAAGCGATCGCGTTACACGTGGGGACATCTGGCCTGAACATCCCAGGCCATGGTACGTGGGGTAAACCTGAACCCTGCTCCCTGAATGCTCAGCACTGTTATATTTAGGGTGCATAGCTAGGCTGGCTACACAGAGTATCCTGTTTTCCCAGGGCATTTTTGGGAAACCAGTTAGTCCTTAGCTCCACATTTGGATATGTGTGTGAGAGCAGCAAGGCAGAGGAAACTTTCTTAGGTTTTTTGGTTTAAGAAGTGATCGAAACTATGAATGTCTATTAATCACACTGGCCTAAACAAACTTAGGACATATCCCAATAAATGTTCATACTCCTGGAACTCACCTGTTGGGTAAGAGCCTGAAATACCAAAGCAAAAGTGCGTTTTGTTTTCATTTTTCATATTCACATGTAGCATATCCAGAAACCATCCTTAATCTCATCGAAGGATAAGTAACTCCCACTCTCTTTCTGTGTCCCCTCCATAAGCATGCCATGTGGCACGTACTGGAATTTCAGCCTGCACAAGGACAGGACTGAATGCTGCTGTGGTGCTCTTTTGAGCTCATTTTCAAGGTAATGTATAGGCTACCCAGAGTCAAGGCCAGGGCATTGCTGGTCCCCACAGCCATACACGAAACATCCCAGTGGAGCTAGGCAGAATACAGACGGATTACCACATCTCTGATGCACGAGAAGCAGCAGCGATAACGCAGCCTTGGAATAGAACAACCACTGTGTATTAATAAAAGCATGACGCACCGCGACTGATTTATGAGCTTGGCACGTTAGGTGGGAAGAGAATATGCCTGGTTCTGATAGAGCTGGCAGATTATTCCTTTATATCCTCCAGCACACGATCCACTGACAAGTATTTTATAAAATTTACGTTAGCAAGTCACAGTTGAGCACATCCCCACAGACAATATTTGTAAATGCTACCGTGCAAGATTGGGTTCTTGGAGTTGGAAGTGTACGGCCACTGTTCAAATATGATACATGTCACGACCCCAGATGACCCAAATGCACTTCGAACACCTCTAACGTTGCTCTGCATGAGAAGAGCAAACTGCTTCCTTCCTGCTTTCCCAAACCAACTGTTTCAAAGTCACAGGGGACTTCCAGCTTTCATCTAGCAGCAGCATGATGTAGAAGCTACTCTGATAATCCCCACTGGGACATAACAGCAGGGTGTGTTAGTAGACGTCCTCATTGTTTCTTAAACAAGCAGGGATTTATTTCTATGCTTGTGGGATACTGCAAGCTACAAGAAAACTTTCAGATGGTTAAAGAAGAGCGCCATTATTACCAGGGGAAGTATTCTGAAACCACAAACTATACAGATTTTCTTACATTTATGGGTGGGCAAGACCAAAGTCTGTAAAGTTATTGACATGACCAAGTCAGTCTGCTTGCTACGTGCAGGGAATTTCATAAAGGTGACTAACTCACATCAACTTTGCTGGGTATACTATCTACAGTTGTGATGCTGCACTTATAAATATTTCTCTTTCAAAAGCAAGTGTTTCCCAAGAACTGCAGTTATTGCACAATGTCACGGTATGATCTGCCTCCTTGAATCTCCTCTGCTGCAGTGGAAGGATTGACACCAGCAAGGGAGAAGCCTTTGGTTCCTCTTCTTAGCAAGTTAATGTTCTGAATTTTACTGCCAAAACCAAACTACTGGGAACTGTCTGCTGTCACTGTCGCTGTCCACACTGCAGTGTCTGTAACCCTGCAAAAACAAGCCATACAATTACAAAAGGTTGAAAACCAAAAATCATAATTACACTTCCACAAATTACTCATTCCACATCACGCTAGATAATGGCAAGACGTTTCAGAACAATAGATGTTTCAGAACTGCATAGCCTAGCAGCAATTATACGATCTGGTAATTTACAATCATCTCGTAATACTGTCTGTCAAACTGGGGGGCCACGGAGCCTTTTGCGTAAGACTTTAAGACTTTAATTTTGCAGTTCTCTGGCTCACCTTTCAGCCAAGGAAGTGTGTTTTCTGTAAAAGCTGGTTGCTTTTCCACAGACCAGTGTGACCTGAGCTTACAGGTCAAAGTTCAGCATCCAATGGTGTAAATTGTCTGCAAGCCTCTGTATTGACAACTATGCCCCTGACCAGGTCACGCATGCAGAGTTGAGGTTATCTTTTCAGAGCAGGGCTGTGCCACATTGCCCAGACAAGGGTAGAAAACATCTTACACAAATGTTTAAAATTACATACTTCAAAGTATTTAGAATTTCATTATAATCTGGAGAACTTCAGGCACCTAAAGTTGATAGCATTAAAACTTTTTTATAAAATCAAAAGGCTGCAGATTTCCACTCCTTCTTTTCCCTCCAAAACATCCCACGGAATTCCTACTTGTGGATACAGGGAAGAATCTTACCAGTGTAGGCTTACATGCAGGCCATAGTAAGGATGCCAGAGCCATACATCACTTGGCATATTTGTTCTGTAATTAAAATTTTGTCTGCTGCTGATAGGTAGGAAGAACTCCTTTCTTCAGTGCTTCATGTATCAGGTTTTTTGATATTTGAGACATGATGTCTTGTGGGATGGAGATGGCTTAAAATGTATTATTGTTGGCTATCACATCATATCCAAGATTCAGTAGCAAATAACTAGTTTTTTTTAATTAATATTTTAAAAACAATTCAGATTTTTCTTTACTAATTTATTTACCACGTTTACTGACAGTGCAAGTAAAGCAAAAATCCATTCTGTAAATAGACTGGTGCACAGGTATCCTTTCTGTAATGATTTCATATATCAGCTTTATTCAAACAACTTCTTACTGAACAACATAGTAAGACATTTTAGCTAAGAGAATGTATTGCTAAATACTTGGTTCAGCCACATGTTCTGTGCATGCAATGCACATGCAGAAGTTAAATACTCTCAGGCTGCCTGTCCTCTTCATAATGCTTCAAAGAACACACAAAATAATCATAGAAAGGGATTGGAATAGACCCTTCAATACACATACCAGTATGCTGATACACCAAGCTGGAAAAATTGATTGTATTCCAAGGCAAGTACATTAAATAAAAAATATTAGGTAGGTTGGTATTACTTTCAGACTTGCAATAATAATAATAATAGTAACAATAATTACTATTATTAATTATCACACTATAATATACATAATATAATTAATAACTAATAATAATCTACCTACTCTGGATTAACTTGGTAATCTGTTACATAACAGCTGAGGTACTCCCCCAGCAATTTCAGCAGCTCAGCTATGACTGTACGCACATCTTTCACAACCTTGTTGGTGATTTTAATCTACCTCAACAACTGTTTTTCTAATAAATATTTCCTGCAAATGAATAAAATCATTGTAGTAATTATGCAGTAATAATTTTCTAAATTACTATAAAACCACCAAAATCAGCCAAAGCTTCTGTTTTTATGTGATCATAAACAAGAACATGAAGCTCCCTGGAAAGTAAAAAAGCATAACCTACCTGTTAAATAAACATTACAGGCTTTGCTGGCCACTGGAACAATGCTTGCTCAGGTTATGTGATCAACCGGATGAAATTGGTATTTGGTACTAACAAGATGCTTCTTGTGTTGAAATAGCACATGGAAAGTGACACCTCTGTGTATTGTCCAGCAGTAAAACACCACGATACTACATGGTGTTTTATTCATATTCTAAGGTGCTGCAAGCCCCAGTCATGAAGCTACTGCATCAGAACAAAATGAATGCCTCTGTCACAGGGAGCTTGCAAGGGGCGTACAAGGAGGGGATGAATGGATGCAAAAGTGAACACTGGAACAGTTTTCACTAAAACAACAGATATGACTCCTTGCACACCAATAGCATAAAATACTAAACTTCTGTATACATCAAAGCCAAGGGGTTTTATTAAGGGATGCAGAAGACACCTAGGAGGGAATTTTTCAGATATTTATGCAACACCTCTTCAGGAACAATGGGGCAATTGGAAACAGAGCCTAAAAATGTTTATTTAGAAGTCTAAAAATGAAGGGCACAGAGGCTGACATGGTGGGACAATCAGACCAAGAGATAACTTACATAACTTATTGATTTCAGTAAGAGGGATGATGTAACAGCAGGCTTTGGCAGTCACGAGGAAGTGAAGAGAGAAGCTTTACAACTAATGCAACAGAGATGTCAGAGCCAGGGCAATAACACAAAGCAAGAAGCAACAAGTCAAAGCAAAAGACTAATAAACAACCCACTCTGCAACTTTCTCAGTGGCTGTGAAATCAAAGTTGTTTAGCTATCAAGGACAAAAAAGGGACACCATAATTCATATCAGCAAGATCAGGCTGGATTAGACTGTAAACTACATGACCAGGTATGAAAAACAGATAGATGTGCTGTCTTGAGCTGTCAGAGATGCAGACTAAGCTTTTTGTCAGAAGGCCACTCCTCTTCCCACCCTTGTGTAAAAGGCACATTGAAAAACAAAGGCAATGGGCAGTGCAAATAAATCCCAACCCATGCAACGTTCTTACCCATGCAACTGTTATGGAGAAGACAAGTGGGATTTTTGGAAGAAGTTATCCATCCATCCATCCATCATAAGTTGGACAGAACAGAAACACACAGACTAGCAAAGCACAAAAAATCCCACTTTGAAAACACACCAATATGCTCTAGCTCATACTTTCCATGTTGAGCCTGAAATACTTGAAATGCTCCAAGGTCCAGCAAGAGAAGAAAGCAGGAAGACACTTACTTCTAGAACAGAGTAAACCAACTTTGTTTTCATAAGATGCATCTACAGGATTGTCATGCAAGTAATAATGAATCTCAACAAGTGCCATTGGTGCGGCACACCAGCACACTTACAAGCAGAGAGCAAAATCTCCATCAATCCTGCTTTCCATAAGGCTTCATTCTATTTTGATAGACACATAGCCATGAATATCCTTGTGGGCATTTTAAAAGCTGTCATTTCAACTCTGAGGTTTTGCAAGCTTTGTTTTGTGTGGTGTATGATATCATAAACATCCTGAATATAATTACAGCTGCAATTTTGTGGGTTGTATTTTCCCTACTGGTAGCCCAAAGTTGATGTTTACAAAAACTTTCCTCCACACTCATTTGATTTGAGCTTTTTATTATTATTACAAATGTATATTATTTTATTAAAAAAATTCACACTGAAGCAAAGTCAATTCCATTTCATTACAACCAAGAATATAAAATAAATGCAATTGAACTCATAGCTTAGTTTTAACAGTCATTTCAAGAGTGACATCAGGACAACTTAAAAGCAGTAAACTCTCAACTCTAGAATGAGAAACAAGTATTTTGCCTCGTGGTTTTGGTAGCCCATTGGCACGGGCACTGCTGAACGCGGCCACCACAGATCTAGAGCGTCAAAGTTTTGTGGCAGCACCAGGCGCATACACAGTCATTTCTAATGGAAACTACAAAAATGAAAGATGCGTGCATGAAATTATTAGGAAAAAAAAATAACTGAGTAGAGACAGGCACACTTCCACAAATAGTAAACATGGGATATACAACTAGAACAATTTGAAAAGTTCCTACCTTACATATATAAAAAGTTCTTTAAATTGCTGTTAAAAAGGACATATTCTGTCCAGATTTTGTGTAATACTTTTTAGTGTCTACACAAGACAAATTTTTAAAAAAATTAAATAGCATTAATTTACTACTAAATATTTAGGAGATAACAGTGCATTAAGGACTTTTTTCATATCGTAATACACATCGCTCCTGTCTGGCGACATTTTTAGAAGATTACGTATGGCCTTATGTACAATACATTTATTTAATCCTAAAACAACTCTTTGCTTAATGGTGTTAAAGTACCATTCCTGAAGATTATGAAGGGGAACTAAGCTTATTATGCTTATATAAAATATCATACATATTTGAACACTTCTAGCTTCCCGCCACCCCTCCCGCTACGAATGCGCTTCCCTCCCCCTCCCCAGATACAGTGTCACAGATACAGTGCAGGAGTCGCAGCTTTCCCTATATTTTTCCTTCATTGTGCAGTTTGTGCTACATAAAATTCACCAGTGCAGACCAGGCTGCTCATCCCATTAATTCCCCACATTTGTTTCCTCTAAGCCACGATGTGAAAAGCTGTAATCAGCAGCCTGCTCTCCCCCAGGATAGAGAAGACAGCTCTGTGCCTCTCAGTGCAGATGTGAAACACTTTGCTGAGGGTCTACAGGTTATGGGCAGAGACACAGCTGAGCAATAAAGAAACTGCACAGGCAAATAAAAACTCATAAAAATGACATGGTCCTGGTTTCCCACGACAAACTGCACAATTCACTTCTGAAAGCGGAGAGTTTTTACCTCATGGGATAAATCCTAGGCAGCAAGGCTTCATCCACTATGACTGCCACCCACCCTGGCAGCATGCATCAAGCTCCCAAGAAAAGGTGAATTATTTCACCCCCAAGAAGGAACTAAGAGTGTGCAGAGCCAACATTTTGCAGCCAGCGCTGTTGCCTTTATTCGCTCTCCTCCTGGTTGTGAAGTTGAAGGAACAGAGGAAGTCAGCTTGGCTTCACCTGTGCACACAAAAGCTAGAGAGAGGAATGGCATGTCGTCATCTACCAAGGCAAGAAATGCAAGTGCACCTTAGAGAGGTTGTGGCAGTCACTCTAGAAGCTGGAAGCTCACTCAATTAAAGCACCTTACATTGCTGTGAAGTTTCACACCCTACATACAGATTAACCTACACCATGATTTTGCCTTATTGGCACAAGAGCCCACCTTAATTAACCAATGGTTCCCCGCCACCTCCTGACCTTGTATGAATTTTGATGATCAGCTGCAGGTCACAGCAGGGAAAAGAAAAGTTAGATAACTGTAGTAGGAAAGACAAAATAATTTTGAAAGAACATAAGGATGGAAAGAACAGGAGGGAACAAAAATCACTCTGCCATAAGTTAATTTCCAGAAATGTGACATTCAAATTGCAGAAGTATAAAAGAATTGTTACTTAATGGCATTGGCCAAATATCCATTTGATCAAAAGTACCTCATCCTAGCATCAGTAAGGGGGGAGACAGAGAAAGAATGTCACCCCAGAGACAATGAAATAAAGGAACAATTAAAACCTATTCTTTCAAACAGAGTACTACAGTACGTCTAAAACGTAGCATTTCAAGGGTTATACACTGAAAGCATCCTTTGGGAGATTATTCTTCCCCAGAAATTATTTTTTTCCTTTCAGTTGCTTCCTTTAGTTTTTCACCATCTTCTAATCCATTTGATGACAAAAGTAGATTTTAGCTGCTTTTCCAGAGCAGCTGGGTGTTGTGAAAAATCACATGATGTTAGTCGGTATGGCCAAAGCAAGCCAACTACTCACAAAAATTAGGAAAACAGCACGAGCTTGAGGAGGAAGGGGGCACTAAAGATGGGAGATCAAATCCAGTAGAACCATGTATGTGACTAGCTGTGACAAAAAGAATTCTCCTCAGAGCAAACAGATCTACTCATATTGCTACATCTCATCACAACTTCAGTGTGAACGTGTAGGGGTACACCATTTTTTTTGTGTGGGCACAGTACAGAAGAGACCACTCTGCAGTATAAAAACCTGACCACTGACCATTTACACCTGAAGTCCTCTCACTTGGCCTCTTCTCTGGACACCAGCTGTAGAAGCTCTGACATTACATTGCCAGTAGCTTTCTAAATGCATTCCTCTAGATTTTCTGCCACAGAAGTCAGCCTTAATTCTGAAGGCTGAAGCAAAAACGAAGCTGTCCCAAATTACATGTTGTGTCTCTCTGAATAACTGTGGTTCCAGAAGTTGGACAATAATCCTCTGATTATGCTTCTGAACTCTTGCTTAATTACTGGGGATTTTCTGCCAGCTACCCATCCACTTACAGTCCCTTAGGCACAATCAAAACATGTTTGCTTTAGGGAAAAAGAAACATTTCAGTGCAATCAAGCGCATCTGGTGTAACTAATCTGGTTAATCACAGCAATGTGAGGGACGCAGAATATGCATTATAAACAAGAAAAAGGAACAATTTTCAACATGCTTTTCAAACTGCACAATAATTTCTCTTAATTATAAATTCTAATATAAAATGATTAAATGCATTTGCTTTTGCAAGTCTTAGTATTTCTGTCACCTTTAAATTTTGAGAACTGACTCAAGAATGTGAAAGAAAGCTAAATTTATAGAACTCTCACACACATTAATAAGCTACTTAGCAGAAATACAGAAAAAGCCCGTCATCCACATTCCTACAGAGACTTGAGGGCAGTAAATACATTTTCCTGACTATTTTGGTGTCCAGCCTAGGAAGACATTCCATTCTTCTGTTTCAACAGATTCTGAAAACAGCTCCTGTTTATGTGACTGTTCTAGTTTCATTTAAAGTAATGCTTAATTTAAAACTAGTCAGAGCATGATCACTGTGATTTCAAGAATTCAATGTGAATGAGCTAAGAAATATCAGTAATCTTCTGTTTGGCATTCAGTCCAGTAGCATGAAGCATATCTGTCACTGCAGAGACTTGGGTGGGTTTTTTTCTTTTTTCCTTTTTCTTTTTTCATTTTATTAATTTTTAAAACTTTTTATTTTTAATACTTTGCCTGAAAACTAGACTAATAAAAACAGAATAGTAAAATACTCTGGAACAGTAAAATTTTGCTGTTCTTGACATCCATGAGCAAAACAGTAATATCCTGTGAAAATAACATAGTGCTTTAAAAAGGTGCAATATACCTGTATAGCTAAACTGGTTTGCCTAGTATAAAACTAACTATATACAAGCTTGAAAGCCTGGGAGTTCAAGATTTTAAAACTTTAAAATCCCATCAAAGAGATTGAAAAGACAGATTTATGGCAATCACTACAGCATAAGGAAGGTGCACCAGGAATCCTTCAAAATTCCAAAGGTTAAAGAAGTTAAGTGCTGGGTTCAGATCAGAAGGGTTCATTAGAGTAACCACAATGGAGCACATGCAAGGGCAGGGAGGAAGGAAAACTTCACAAGAATCTCCTTTATGGCAATAAAGGGATGGGGCACGGATGGGGGAAGTCTTCAGTCAGTGAAGTTTTCCTTTTATCATCATGAATTCTAATTCTGCATCATAGTTTGTATTTTTGGTCTTCTCATCGTTATGAACTTCATATTGCTGGAGTCTTCTGGCTTCTAGTCCATTCCTTTCTGAGTGCAGCCTGTCAGGCCCCTCAGTACCTGTGAGACTGATGAGATTGGTGATACTGAGAGCTCTGCTGAGACGATGTGGAATAGCCCATTGTACTCTGGGACTGAGAAGATCCCTGAATGTTGCTTTGGTAACTCAGGCGTGAGCTGGAGTGCTGCAGGAAAAAAGAAAGGGATCAAAGGAATGATCATAACAAGTCCAGCCTGTTAGAACCACACAGCTCAGGAAATTTTAAGCCTCTCTGGTGCTCATTAAAACATCATTGTTGGGGAAGCTGATTGAACAGTGCTACTATTTAGGGTACCCTAAAACAAGTCATCATTCTGATCTGCAATCAGCTTTAACACAGCACACAAAATACACAAGAACCCTTGGAGTCACCTAAAATACAGCAGGTACACACCCATTTTCCGAAGAAAAAACACACAAGAGACAAGATTCTCTTTCAAAATTAATCTGCTTTGTAAACTTACATCTATCGTTATTGTAAATGCTATTAATGCAAATGCTATTAATACTAAGGCTACAAACACCCTTCTCAAGATAGGCAATACTAAAAGTTTTATTCTTTTCTGAGAAAAAGACAACCATGACTCAAGAGCTACTCAACTTATCTAAATGAAAAATTGTCCATTAGGATTAAATAATAAAATTTCTAATGGAAAAGAAAAAGAATTGTGACAAATTCTATGACTTTATAGGAGCTCTTTCTGGATGAAAAGCAGCAGCTCACCATGCTAAGCAAAATACCCAAGGTCACATAAGAAAGGCTCAGTAAAATTCAACACAGTTTGCACTGTCATTTGTGGAAGCAACACATATTGAGGCTTGTGAATGACCAAAAACCTTCAACAGAAACTTCAGACCACAAGCTAAATGAAACTCAAAGCAAAGGAAATCTATCTACTTCTAAATAAGATAAAACAGAGTAAAATCAATGCCTTAAGACTACAAGTATGCATTAACTTGCCCACGCTTATTTTTGTTCCACATATGAGAATTCGTTTTTAACAAAGTTAGACTTGGACAAATTGCAGACATTCCTTTCTGGAACAGAAGACAGTCAGCTAGAAGTTAAAGGCAGATAGCCAAACACAAGTGTAAAAATGGATAATCAGACCATACAATTTAGCAAATGACGTAGAAGAAACATACAGATCGTGATTTTGATGCCTGTGCTGTTAAAGTTTAAAAGGAAAGCGTCATAGAAGGCAAAAAATCAGAAAAGAAAAAAAAAAAAAAAAAAAAAAAAAAAGAATATTTAGACTGCTAGCAACTTGTAAGGGGAAGTTTGCCAACAATTCAGAGAACCGGATAAGAATTCTATAATGGATTTCATCAAATGCAGCACACCAGTCCTCAAAGTATAGACCAAACCAGACCAGCCATAAATACTATGTAGTCAGACAGATGTACTGATCTCAAGCCTGTCTGGAACTTTTCAAAAAAAAAAAAACCTAGCTGTCTTTCCCCTTAAATTGCCCGCAATGCCTTTATGACCATTTGTAACTGAAGGAGTCAAGCAAAAATGGGAGAAATATGTCTGGCACTGAGCTATCAATTGTCTGTGGAGAAGGTCTGGAGGGCTAAGTCAAGGCAACTTTAGAGCTGGTGCCTTAAAACATACTTATTTTAACTTAAAAGCAGCCCAAAAAGACCATTCTCCAAGGTGGGATCCTCTTGGAGGCTAGGAGCAGACAGAATCCCTAGCATAATTTAAAATATACCCTATATATCTAAGTTTTAAAAATTCTTATTTCAACTAATTAATGATCCAGAAGTATAAACTTAGAAGTGCTGAAGATCCTGGTAAGTTCAATGCTTTCTGTATTTAATGCAAGTCACTTTTTTGGTGGAAAATATAATTCTAGGAAGCAAAGACAAGTGTGCAAATTCAAAAATTATTCAGCAATAGTGCTTTTCCTTATGAAAGCTGCTGTACTGGAAAACATGAAATCTCTTCTACTTTGGTCATGTTAAAAAAAATGCATGTCTTTCTGCCTACTCTGGCATGAATCAAACAGATGAACCAAATCTTAATTCCTGTGCTTGCGTGCTTTTTTTTTTTCTTTAACATTAGAAGTGGACTTAGAAAGCTATCAGAATAAATTACAGAGCCATTTCATACATTTGACAATAGGAGGAATGAAATGGGACGGCCTAGTTCTAACTTTTCTTCTCCTTCTCAGGATTGTCTCACATCTGCTCCTCACACGGGATTTAATATTTCCAAGACTCGAGTATCTCAAACTTGATGCAATGTCACATTACATCCACTGGCTTCAGCAAGATTACTCTAAAATATAAAATTAAGCAAATTAAGCACTTTAGATTAAGTGTTTTCCTGGAGTGGACTGTCCTCAACACTTTACAGGGTGCAGTAGATAAAACTCAAACTGGTATTCTATTGAAAACTGCTAATCACAGAACAAAACCTCAGCATGCCTCGGGTTACATCAAACATTCATTAAAACGCCATCTGTTCTTGCGGCTGGGAAGGGGGAAACGACATTTTGTCCCTTGGCCCTACAGTATGAGAAGCAGCAAAATGTGCCGAGGTACCTGATAATCTGAAGGCATGACAGGCCCGCCTGAGTTAGCGCCTGAAGGCCCTATGCGTGGTTTCTTGTTGGGAGGCACCTGGTTGAGGCCGGAGTCCTGGCTGTGCTGCAGCCCCGCGGCCGCGGCCCCTGCGGCCGCCCCGGCGCCCGCCGCCGTCCCGTTGGTCTGGCTGCTGCTCTGCTGCTGCGGCTGCGGCTGCTGCGGCGCGGCCTGCGCCTGCTGCTGCGGGGCTGCCTGCTGCTGATGCTGGTTCTGCTGCTGCTGGTTCTGCGGGAGGAGGACACAACACGGTCACCTGCGCTGAGGGGGCTGCTGAGCTCCTGTGCTGCCAGCCCCGCCGTCACCGAGGGCAAAACACAGCAAGGCTGGGTACTGGGAGGAGCTCACCCTCAGGACACACCTGCACACCTTGTAGGGTGTCCCACTTGTGGCGTTCTGCTTTTGTAATGAAACAAACTGGACTTAAACTGCAAAGACAATGTAGTACCTCCTACAGCTACCCAGGTGCTCGGAGAGGATAAAAGGAACCCTTTATAAAGCAGTACACCCAATGAAGCAAATCAAAGCACCCACAATGTCATTATGCTCAGTGGCAGACATGGGGAACCACAGTAAGTTGTTCTAAGCCTTTTTCACACAGAATCAAAACCACTTTTCAAACTTGCACTTTTCACCTTGTCTTGGGTTGCAGTAGAGGATGTGACCAAAAGTATGTATTCTATCACCATCTGTTGAAACCAGGTGGGGCAGTCATCTTTATCTTTTCCACAACCCATCCTTCCTCCAGGAAAATACTGTCTGTTAATGGGCCATTGAGTCCCACTGTATGACTGATAAAATTACATCATCCCGTTGGGAGATGCTCCAGCCAGGGGGAGGAACCAAGCCTTTCCTACCTAGATAAAAAACTGAGATGTGGAACACCAAAGCATCCTTTTCCCACTGGATTCCAGAGGAAAACTGGACCTTTCCACATCATCTCTGGACCTTTGGAGGAAAATTGCACCCTTCTACAGGAGTACTGCTTCAACTGAACCTCATCTGCTACTGCAGGAGGACTGTAGCCAACACCTTGACTGATGGGGTGTCAGGTTGTATTCTGACTCTGTCAGTGGTTTGAGTTTTTTTTGGGTTTGCTCTTTGTAATACTGTATTTTCTATTTTAATTTTCTTAGTAAAGAACTGTTATTCCTATTTCCCATATCTTTGCCTGAAAGGCCCTTAATTTCAAAATTATAATAGTTTGGAGGGAGGGGGTTTACATTCTCCATTTCAAAGAGAGGCTCCTGCCTTTCTTAGCAGACACCTCTCCTTCAAACCAGGACACCCCTGAAGAAGGCTGACAGCATTACTGCCAAAGGGTAAGCAAATTGAGACCAAAAGAATTATATCATGTCTTCCTGGTTGCGAGGAAATTCTGTGCCAAAATCAGAAACAGGTTTCATTACTATTTTGGTTTCCTGTGTTTTTAAGCACCTTGCAAAGAGTGCTGTACCAGGAATAGGGCCCAGCATGGTACACAACATACATGGACAAAAAAATCTTCTTGAAGTAGCAGAAAAGTGAAAATAGACCAGAGATGATGAAGACAAAAGAGGAGGAAACAGCTGAAAGAAGAATCTGGCAAAGGAAGGAGAAGACTAGCAAAGGAAGAGAAACCAGATAATTAAGATGACACTGTTTCCTAGCAGGAAAATAAACAGAAAAGTGACACAGAAGGGAAAGAAAAAGTTAAGAAGAACACAAGAGCAAAAGACATTGAGAGCTCTTCTGGCTTCAGAGGGCTAAAGACTAAAAGGAATATTTGAAAAAATGGAGGGAAGGTCCGAAAATTAACAGAGTGCAACTCTGTTGGTTACAGTTCTGGGAAAGACAACACATTCATCTGCTTTCAAACACCAGCAATGGTTCCTCCAGCCCAGCACTAAACCATCTAAGAGAACTGCAAAGAAATGCAGTTGCACTCCAAATGTGAGATATTTCACTTGCTCATTATGGAAAAAACCTTCAACTGACACAGATTGAATTAAAAAAACTTTTCTATCCTTCACCTAGTATACTGTAAGGAACATTCCAGGATAGGGTTGTTTTTTTTCCCCTCTAGAATATCTGCTTATATAATGACCAAAGCTTTAGTATGGCAGCCTTTTAATTAAAACCTTTGTTCAGTAGTTTCTCAGAAATTATGACAACCAGTTGTCACTAGCAGAAAATTCTTGATGACCCCCTTTACCAAGAGGCTTTTAGTTACCTCAGGTAAATGACATAAAAGATCTGTATCTATGCCATTCATCACAATGGTCTCCCAACATACATTCCAACAAAATTTGCAGTGATGTATTCATTTAAGAGTACAAAGAAGACTTGCATCTTCAGGACTTAAGAGGTGGCTTGCAATTCCGTTTTACATTTAGCAAAACCCATAATGTATCCTCCTGCACGTAGTCCTCAAATCTCATCTCAGTCAGATTCTATTTCCTGGAAGATTTAAACTTCAATAATTTAAAAAGTTAATCAAACTAGCTTGTAAAAAAAACTATTAAGAAGCAATTTATTTTTAATAATGGTTTCAGCTTCACTTACACAAAAAAACCACCAACAACTAAAGTACTATTTGAGTTAGAATTCTGAAGTTTGTGTTTTCATATGAGTGTTTGGACACAAGTAAGGTACTACTGTGTGAGCTGAAAAACTTCAAATTTTTTTATGTGTAAACAAAAATTGAAGGACTCTCACAATCAAAGACAAGAGCTTATTGTAGGTCCCAGGTTTTGTGCTTCCGATTTTAGCACAAAATTTAGTTGACTAGCCTGAGTTTGTTCTTGTGTGGAACTGCTACTGCCTGGCTAGAGATGAGACCTGCTCTGTCAGTCTCCAGCTGGGGCCTGGCTACACCACCTTACTGCACAAAAATGGCTTTTGCCAGCAAAAACCTTGTCCTCAGGCCAGTCTGGTTCATGGCAGTTCCTGAATGACTAAGCTCATGAAAGGCCTACAGTTAACAACCCATTGCCATGTCACCTCTCAGGCAAAAATTAGCAAAATGAAATTTCAGTCCTACCTAGAAACAAACCTAGCAGAAACTTGCCTAAGAGAATTTAAATGAGAAAACAAAAACAAAAAAAAAACAACTTTCACTTTGTTTCACAAACTCTCATTTTAGTCTTGCTAACAATTAACCATTTGGAAGAATGGATGCTTATGCTAAATATTATTTCATTCAGATGCAATTTCCAAATAAATAAGAGAACTTCTCCAGGTTTCCAAATGATTATAAAGATTTTTACAGTTTAAAAACAAACAAGTCTTAAAAAAAAAATAAAACCTTTCATTTACAATAACATCATACAGCAACAAAACATGGCAGAGATTCAACTTTCAGAATAGCCTTTACCTCCATATTTTCCGCACTGTGGGAACACATTCAATGAGTAATGTGTGACTTGTGCTGCCTAAATGGTCTAAGAAAAAGTTTAATTTGGAGTGTGCATAAATACTTGACTGTCCACAACAATCCTGAAGACCACTTATATTTTGGCTGTTTCAAATACAAACATGCCATTGTCATCGTCCCTGCAACATTCCCAAGGAAAAGACAGCTATTTCAAGTACTCTGACTTAAATGTAAAAAAGCCAGAGTAATTTTACTTCATAAGGTTTCTTCTTGCTTTTTGAAGCTGTAAGAGGAACTCACAAAGCAAAACTAGCAATTAAATTACAATCAAATCAGTGTCATGAATTTAATTTTATTTTTACTCAGGGGTCTGTTTCCGCCTTTGGAAAAAACTAACTGGACACAAAAATCATGGATACTACCACTTGTTCTCAGTAAAGAAGAATCTGCAATATCAGTTCTGAAAACAAAATCTGCTCGCTAAAATATAGGTTTAAACTCAGCTAGTTTGTCATGCTACGCAGAAAATTGAAAACAGAAGATTCATGTAGTCAAACAGTTTCTCCAAAAGACAACAGCCCTTCTCACATAATCCTCAGATAACTCCAGTTCAAGACTGTTCTCTTCGTGTTTTGTTAGCTATACATCACTGTTGGTGCCTCACTGTACCCTGGTCAGTGAAAATAACATGCTGTTTCCTACACTGTAGCACCATTGTCTGGCCTTCACACAGCATCACAGGACAATAGCTGTGGTCACACAGCACAGCTGAGCTACATTCACCAAGCAGATCAGATTCTGTTGCAAACACACCAAAATTTATTATGCACACAAACAAGTTCTCGCTTCTGTCTATGGGGCTATGGAATAGAGAATATTCAGAGCAGATTGTTGCTACCAGAAGAGTTCAGATTCCTTATTACTCCTTTGTCTGAGGGCCTTTAAAACATGATCAGGAAACTGTGTGCAGATGGATGAAATGTTCTGATGTAGTGCCAGAAGCAGGCTGCCACTATTTATTTGAGACCCCGACAGCCATCTACATTCAAATGGCTGGATGGATGCCAGTCATACAATGAAAATGCCATTCTTTTCATGTGCTCACAATGTATTTTCATCGTGCAATGCTGGAGGAGGTAGCAAGGTCGTCTTGGAATGACAGCAGCTGAGAGCAGGCTACAGCTGACAGAACAGCCCATCCAGCTCATTCCCCACAGGTCAGGGCAAACTGTGCTGCTGATACCACCTGAGATACCCCAAGGCATCTGATACTTTTCCACTGTCTGAGAAGCAGTTTTAAGAGAGCTTTGCCTTGGAAATACGTTTTTGGTTAACTCTTCATGTTTCATTAGTTTTCATTTGGCACCATGATGCTTTCTTATTGTATATTTGAAAGTAAAAAAATCCAACCAAACAAGGAGTTTATTATACCTTATCCCCTTTCTCTTCAGGTTCATCTTCATTGAGGAATTCTCTTTTCGGATATGGAATCTGACAGCCAGCAAACACACTGAAACACAGCAAAAAGTAAACACTCCACAAATATGTACACATGGCATACATTTACTTAATGCTATGTTAAAACAAACTGCATATAATACAACTTCATTTCTTGTATTTGACAAATCCTGTCTCCACAAGTGAGTAGCAGTGTGAGCACCCAAGATAGGTGCTGACTGTAATCAGATCTCTTTGCTGTTGGCACAAGGCTGTCATTTAGAAATCATGGCATGGTTGAACATGTGCAAATGCCAGAACGACCACTTGTTGATCCAGATGGTAAAATGAACAAATACAGTGTCAGAGGTTCCACAACACCCAGTTGGAACATGCATGGCTTACTGAATAAAGGGACTGATCCAAAGAGTATTAGTGTCTTATGAGCATGTCTTGGCTTACAACAAGCTTCATATATTTGCCAATCACAACAGCAGAGTTACTTTCACTAAGCTTCTCAGTCTTGTTTAGGAAAAAAAAAAAAGATCACTTTTAAATTCATCTGACCAATGGAATTTGGAACATTCTTTAATGTTTATGGCAGAGACCTTATCATAATGTTATCCTTTAATCCATAGGGAGCTACAGTTCTCCACAGGATAGCATCAGATAAACACTAAGCAGAAAATTATTGGTAGATCTTGACCAGTATCAGTTTCTTAGATTTCTGTGCCAACATTCAGAATACAATCAACATGACATGGTTTTTAAAAGAGTGCTAACAGTTCCTAATATTGTTGCTATGGAGTGTTTGATTTTTTCAAACAGAAAAAGAAATTTAAAGGACCCAGCTAGTCTCAACTAGACTCCTTTTGCATTTCAGTGACTGTTCCCTCCTTTTGCTGTTGCCTGCTTGTTGAGAAAACAACAAAAGCAAAGGTATAAATCTACCTGCATCAAGTTGACACAGATTATAATGCTGTGCACCACTACACTTCCGAAAACTGGGAAGAGAAAGTGACAAAGTCTGCCAGCTGGAACTGAATGTCACTTGAACCTCTCATGACAACAAAATATACAGAGATATTTTGTACTCTCAAGTTTTCTGAACAAGGGGTTTGGCATTTCAGGCAGCCATTTATGTTTTCACTTTTCTCATACTGGATCCTGTGAAAGAGAGCATGGGAGGTCAGAGAACTGTCCCACTCCTAAGGAGAGGTACAATCAGCCAGGCAATGGAGAACAGGGCTCTGTGACACTGTGTAAGGCAGAACAGAAGAGGGCAGAGATTGATTCTCTAAATGCTGCAGTAATATTGTCACTCTGGCTTTGGCAGCATGTTAAGAATTACAACACTACTGTGGTACTGGATTATTTTTCATGACCACTCAGTTCAGGGTGAGTAGTATTGGTAGTAGTAATAAATACTGGTGAGGCACCAGTAGATACATACACTTCTGTACTACACTTGTAGTTTCTACTGAGCATGGTTGAGCTGCTACTTCTTGTGGACAAGGGTAGGTATCTGGGAATTTTTCAGCTGTCATGTAATTTCAAGGACTAGCATGTAGCAGAAAGAAGTCACCCCAGATGTGCACAGAAGAGGGAATACATACTCTGATGTAGGCAGAGGATCCTCTTGAAAGTAGGGGTCCTGCAAAGCCTGCTCTGAGGTAATTCTCTTCGTAGGGTCCATAGTAAGAAGCTTCTGAAGCTGCAAAGCATAACATTAAAAATAGAAAAAAAAAAAGCTTATCAAACTATCATTTTTCAAACTATGACTTGTATGTCTTGGATTGTGGATTGCTAAATTATTTCTGGCTTGTCCAGACAAGCCCAAGTTAGCATTGCTTGTTCAGTGAAGTTCCCAAGAACTAGCATGCACATCCATCAAAATACTGTGGTTGTGAAGTACTTCTCATGTAATAAACAATTAAGTGTATTGGGCAGTATTACGTGCTAAGGCTGAATCAGTGCACTAAAGAAATGCTAAATTCAGCTATTACAGGTTCATAGAACATAATTTCTAAATAATAGCTTTTTGTGTGGTACATATATAGCTTTTATACAGTTCTGCACTGCTGGCAAAAGGAAGAAACTATCAGAATGGACTGAACACAACCAGGACTCTCCATATTACTTCAAGAACAGAAACAATAAATCTTAATTTCTTGCACTGGCAACATTCCAGAATCAGAGCACTCTGTTACTCATGCCCTTCCCAAACCCCCTTTAATTGGTACCGAAATGAGAAGGAGCAGACCCTTCCTAGAACCTTTCTTCCCTGCTTGGAGGAAACCAAGCATGAATTTATTAGCTAGGATGCTTTTGATTGCAGTAGGCTATAGATGAAGATTACAATATCTTAGTAGTATAAAACAGGAATTATAGGCATATCACACCAGTTAAAATAGTTACCTGCTTATCACATTCTGATAAACTTACAGTAGGAAATTTGGGTTCTCAAATTACATTCTACAGTATCCTACTCTCACACAATCCTCTCTTAATTCATGCCAGCAGTGAAAATAAATTTCCTTCTGTAAAGGACATCTTAGCTCAAACTCTCTTTCAGGTCTCCAACAAAAGCTGCCTGGATATTCAACAAAAGAATGTGATTTTGGCAAGGGTATTTGGGGCTTTTTGTTCTAACAAATTAAAAACCTGAGAAACAATTCTAAATTCTAGATATATGCTACAGCAAATAGCCCCAGTAAAAGCACTCACCCTCCTCAAGAAAGGAAATACAAGGAATCGTCTTTCTCAACAATTCTAGTTAACCCTACTTGATAGATAAGGTCTCAAAACTCTGTACTTTTGCCATTTCCTTCCCAACTCTTCTTATTCACATACTTTATGGGCCATGGACCTCAACTGACTCACAGCAAAACAGAGCCATTTGGGCAGTCACTCCACCCATCTTTTCATCTTCAACTAAGTCCTAAATGGATTTCTGCTGCTTGCCTAGAGATACAGCTCAAGATATTCCTGCACTTTATTCCTGCATTCAAACCTGGGGGGCTTGAATGGGCACTTATTTCTGCATTTTTGTGTGGTGATATAACTCATAACCCTACATTTTCTGTGCATCTTCACAGAATGAACTTCTAATGATATGTTGGCTCTCTACATAGTGACCTCACACAATACAATACAGACAATAGTTTGGTACTTTACTTCAGATCACCTATCCCTACATGAAAACTCGATGTCAGCTAGAGCAGCTTCTGGCACCATTACAGGTTATGCAAATTTCTCAGTTCCTCCACAGTGACTTGCAGGGACAAAAAAAATACATACTCTGTACAAGGCCACTCCTGATCTTTGGTACCAGATGTCATTGTTGACAGAAGAACAAAGGGCATCAGCCTGTGTCCCCTGGACTCCTTCCCTTAGCAGTCCTGCTTCACTCCTGAGGATACAATCAGCTAACCCATTCCAGGTAATATCACACACAATATCACTGCCAGCAAGATAACCTGCCTATCCATGATGCTACTGTGAACTGACTTCTTTGAGAAATTAAAAAATGTCTGGAGACAATTTGTTTTCAAGGCAGCAGCTGCTAAGACATTATAAGAAACCAATGAGACTAGATTTCATCAAAATCTCATACTTCCTAGCAGGTCTCAAGCTCTCAGGCTCCACTGGCCTGACATGACAGCTATGAATACTATGCTTATAACTTTTCCAGGACAGCAAGAACAGATGCCTCTTCCTGAATGGAAAACATTCTGCCCTTCATGTAGACATGATAATTCAATGTCAATCAGCAGAATGGCATAATGTCATTCTCTTTGTCAAGAGTCACTTGCTATCCTGCACTGATCTACTTGATGCCATCTGTTCCCCACGTACCACACTTCCTGTACTCATTAGCACAGTCTCAATCAATGACTGCTACAAAGCAGATGTCTTCAGAGGTCACCCTGCAAGATGGAGGTCATCTTACAAAAATTACTACCTTGCATATGAACAAGGACTTTCAGGGAGTCTGCTTCACAATACATGTACCTCCAATGTACAGCAATGAGATATCAGGACAGTAGTCCATACTCCTGGGCATTCCTATTCAGAGCTTTGGGAGACTACTTGAGATCAGCCTCTGTCTCTGTGGTTGATCATTAAACCACCCTTATTCAAGCCCTGAACTCTGAGAAAAATCTAACAAACCACCTTCCTTACGGAATTAAGTCTTCCTCACGATGTTCAGAAAAAAAGGCAAAGTGTAGTAGTTTTGGGGCTTTTATGGCTTTTCAGGGATCTGGTTAATATTTCCCCTGGGAAAAGCAGCCTACCCACCCAAGACGACTCTCAACTCAGCGTTCAGCCTTGGAGAATTAGCAATATAACTGACAGCAAGCAGGCTTTCTGGTGGCTTCCACTTTTGGTAGAAAACATGGAAATTCATGTGGTAACACTAATGATGTCTCTTACAATTGTCATCTTTTCAGTTAGACTTGCCCTCCAGGTGATTCCAATGTGTGCCCAGTAAGTTGAGTTTAAGAAATTTTAATTCATTTTTCTTCAAGTCTCACTCTTCTTATGGAAATCCTTCCCTTCCACCCACTTGGGACCAACCTATTCTGTTTTCACAGCTATTTGTGTCATCATCCAGAAGCCACTAATGAGTCAAATAGCAAATCTTTGCCAGGACATAGAGAGATGACTGCTATGCTGAATTTGTAACTGAAAACAGACCACTGAAAGTCAAGCTGGACTAAGAGCCTCGTTACAGAGCTCCCTGTACACAGCATTAGCAAAATCACTTTGAACTTCATTGCTAAATTTAGACAGCGCTAAGTCATCACAGAGACATCCAGAAATGATGCTATATTAGACAGAGCAACCCTGTGTTGGCCTACAATGGATGACTCAACTAGGCAACCAGAAAATATATGTTTAGGGATTTTGTTTGGAATCATCCCCAGAACAGTGGTGGACTACTGTCAAAAGGAAGAAAAAGAAAACCAAATTACTACAGAAAATAAACTTCTCCTTTCCTCTTTCCTTTCTTTGAGCTTTTGGGGGCTCTTTAGCTCTCTGAAGCCACACAGAATCAAAACACATATTATACTCACTCTCTTATTTGCACAGCAGACCTAAAGGTAAGGCTGGATATACAAGTGTCTTGCAGATCTTAATTAGAGAAGACTCTCAGATCTTCAATACCAGCAGTTGAAGCAATTTGTGTATGAAGAAAACACATTTAAAAATGGCCAGTTAGTGATAAATAGCTGTCTTTAACACTGGTGTTCATTAGAATGAGATAGGAAAACAGACACAGATATTACCCTTAGAAATGCAATTTCATTCCTGTCATCACAGCAATTTTCAAGTTGCACCTACCAAAAGAAAAACTTTGCTGTCAGGCTTGACTTTGTGTTTCTCCATGTATTTTATGAGGCTACTATTGGCATATCTGAAAAATACAGTTAAAGAAAGACATGTCTGAAATAATGGTGCATTAAAAACATGGAACTCTATCAAGTGATAGAAACATCTCCCAACCCTCAGTAAGTAAATCGTAAAAAGAACTGCTATCAGAAGACACGTCAGCTATTTATCTAGCAGTTGCACACAGGAAGTGTGCTTTTCACCAGTAGGAGTGCTATCAACTGTGTAAAGATTATCTCCATGAAACAGGCAACTTTTATAGTATATGGATAAGCTGTTGATAAGGACAATGATAGAGACACAACTTGAAGATTATAGTTTACTCTTCTAAAGCAACTGCCACAGAAAGCGTTTAGCAGTTCATCACTAACTGCTCAACAGTTTCTGATTAGAACCTGGCAGAGCAGTTACATTATCATTCTGTCTCACCAACCTCCAGAAAAACCATACAGACCTTATAGCTCCCAAGCTCAAAATTGCCCTAAATACCTATGACCTGTGCCTTGTCTTTAATTTTTAGCTCCAGAGGTTATCTATAGCCATTTTCAAAAGAAAGAAGCTTCATGCACAGATAAGCTTCATACCTTGTGTAAAGACAGTGTAATGAATCCATGTCAGAGCTGGAAACAGAATCCAAAACTCCCAAATCCATGTCCCCTACCTTACTTTAAGGAGTCCATGTGACTCCTTACCAGCTCTGATCTATTATTACCACTTAGCTAATTTAGCCAAAGCATCAGGAAACAGTGAAAGTGGAAAAACCTCAGATCCTGGACAGGTTTTGAATCACAACCTATTGAACATGTTACCTTCAATAGAAATTCCTGTCCAATATCTTGCTGCCTCCACATACTCACTTGTCGAAAATACTAGTGCTTCCCTATTCTTTCTCACACAAAATGAACAACATTATCTCGAATATGTAATATGAAATGAGTTAAGGAAGCTCATTTGTCTGTGCTTGCCATAGATTAAATTACACTTATAACAACCCCTCCTAGAGAAATTAGGAGGCCAATCAGTTGATGTTCTTAACAAGCAGCTGAGGGAAAGAACATCATTCATGTAAACCAGCTAATTCAAAGAGGACAGCTGCCACGTGTTAGAACCCAAATACTTCGAATTCCCTCCCCAAAAAGTCAGAGTGTAGGAGCTGATTTCTGCCTCCACTGCACCCAGTGAACTGTTGTTACATTATCATTACTTACGTTGTTCTTCTAAAATCTTTCTGAAGAGTTGGATATTCTGGCATCTTCCTTATGTCTTCCCAGTCTTTATCTTCAGTAGTGCAGAAAAAAGAAAAAGCATTTACAATTCTGAATGTGTAGGTAAAGTAATCTCAGGTAGAAAATAACTACAAAAGTTGTTTGATTTTGCGTTTGTTGGCCAGTGCTATTGTTCTTTAGTTGTCAGCATTTCCAGATCCATCAAACTGACAGTTTCTTCGTACCTATACAAACAACTAGTAATTTCCTTTAGGAAAAAACCCAACAAACAACTCACTAGCGTTATGTCTGCTGCTTTAATGAAAATAAATTACCTGCAGGAAATCCCATTACACTGAAAATGCGGTCTAGCTGATCGTGATGAAAAGGATTACTTGTTTTGATGTCCTCCTGGCGACAGTGAAATATAGGTTCTGAAGTCAATAGTTCAGCAAATATGCAGCCAATTGCCCAAATATCTACAAAAGAAGGTGGATAATTAATGCAAATTTACTGTACTCAATTGCTCTGTTTCTTATTTCTGCACCATTTCTCAACCTGTATAACCACAGTAAGACAAAATGATTCACATTTAAAAACAATGCATTAATATAATATGCTAAAAAAGGGTAAAATCTAGAGATATGTTTTCTTTCAACCAAGATTAGAGTCTCCAAAGCCAATTTGTATAGAGGCAGTCCAGCACTTAACACATTCACAGTTATGTCAGAAACCTACACAATATTTGCTTACAACATAGCTTAAAGGGCATTCAACTGACCAAAGATTACCCCTAGCAAAGATACATTGAAATAATACTTCTACCACATATTTTAGAACAATTCCAAACAGGTAACTGATAACCAAATAAATACTAAGGAGAAGACTAATGGCTCATATGTTTAACCAAATGGTGCAAGCTAGTCAAAATGAAGAAGAAAAGATTCTAATTTTAATAAAACATAGAAAAGTGAGCATCAAACTTTGAAAAAATTAAAATCCTACTTGACAACTGACTCCCAGAGCAACAATACTCTGTCTCATCTATGTCCCATGTACATAAAGAAAACAACAGTATGATATTTGACAGCTGGACTTGATGATCTTAGGGATCTTTTCCACCTTAACAATTCCATATACTGAAAGAAAAAAACCCAACTTCTATTTAATAAAATTCCCATTCATATGCATTTTAAGATTAAAGCTATTGTGGACCAAAACATTAATTTACAAGAGAATAGTTGTTCATATTACATGTATGCATTCTAGTTACTGCTCATTAGAATACATCTTGGTGGTCTGTATGACCCAAATGGTTTACTGTGTATCTTAAAATGCAAGTGTTAATTTGCAAGTGAGAAGCCGCCGAAAAAAAAAAGAATTTAAGGATTTGCTATACTGATAAATATACTACACTGGGATACTAGGATACAACTTTGGAAATGGTGTTGAGATCAGATTAATAACAAGCATGGTCTGCTGAATACAAGAGTGTAGAGATTGTGCAGCAATTTAAGTTAAATTAGATGATCCTAGGAAATTTTTTACATTTTTTTCTAATTTAACAGAATAAATAAAAAAAAAATTAAATTTAACTTTAATGTATAAATTTAAGAGAAACAAAATTCTTTAACCAGAGTTTAGTTTATTGGATTCAGACTAAAGAAGACACCAAGAAATGCCTCTTGGTTGTTGCAATTAATCTGAGACTCCAAACCCCATTTGCTGTCAGAGGTGGTGTTAGGCCTGTGCTGCCCATGAGACATAGGGTGTCCTTAAGAAAAAGCACTGCCCTCCTTATGTAGGAAATAAAGACGTGAGCCATCACATCCTATTTGCCAAAACTGGTCAGTTCCATTCCCATCATGTTACAGGTATGGAGCTTGAGGTGTCCCAATATATAACCCTTTCTTCCAACCTCCCTTAAGGAAAACCTGATCACATTTCATTCAGACTTTACAGTTTTGACAGGGTATAACTTGCTCTTGCATTACATCACATTCCTGAGGTTTTATCTTCCTTTGATTTTCCTATTAGCTTTATCTGCATGAAAACAAGATCTTTAGCTGTTGAGATTTTTATCTGCTCAAGCAACTAATACAGCATATTAATCACAATTGCTGCCTGGGTAGCAGGCATAAATTATCTATTTTGGAATGCAAATTACTTATTAATTTAAGAATGGAATCTTCATTTAACAGTATCTATTCACTCATTTTCATAACAGGTAGCAAATCCTTTTGGAGATAGCTTATCTAGAGGCCAAAAGAACTGCAGCTCTCTTAGTTTTAATGGCTTTCTACAGTGCTCACTGTCCATCACATTGTGAAGGAGAGGCCGGGCCACTGCTCATGATTCCATTCATTACTACTCTATCCAGACTGACCTTTTCCTTTTAATGGAAAAAAAAAAAAAGGAAAATCTGGTATTCTCCCTGACAGCAAAGCTGAACTTGGAAACCCCTGATGTGACACAGCAAATTTCAAAACTGTTTTTCCTTCATCACCTGCACTGAAAGAGAAGAGCCACTATACAGTGTACAGAGAGTGCATTTTAAACCCTTCGACAATTCAGGCAGACAAGCATTGTACCAACTGGATGTTACATCTGTATAAGCACTGGAAACTCCCAAGATGATGTTACAACTTCCTGTGGGATGGCATTATTGCCATCAACTTTGATCAACTGTTATATTTTCTAGCAGTTCATAAGCTGGGGTTCAACCCTTTATGTTTCTTGCCAAATATTCTTCATCTCCAAAGAACTAATGTAAAGTAACTGAAAAGACTTGGTACAGAAAACCCAAAGCTTTAATTTATGTAAGAAAAGATTAGATAGAAAAGGCCTTACAGCCATGCAGTTCAAGCAAGTCAGGGTCTTCTCTTCATGAAACTTCTAGGTAACCTGATCTCGAACACATCCTTGGCATATATTGATACCATTCACAGTTAATGATTTTCTGCCAATATTAGCTAGTCCTTTTGTTTTTTCTTCTAAAAAACATTCATAATTTGCAATAATAGTGTACCACATGTGGCACTTCTACTAGCAGGAATGCTTCATTAAATTCTGCTAAGTTTAAACACTTCATAGATCCAAACAGTCTTAGTAGGTATTTATCTCCTACACTATTCACAGTAGACAGCCAAATACAAATTTTAGATCTAACTATGGGAAGAAAGTCCTTGTCTAGTGCGATTTAAGGTTTTCCATTTATGATCCTTAAAAATTAACAATTAATTCATCTATTTCAAATATATTCCAAGTAACACATACTGCTCCACAGTAGTGGGCACTGACAGAGCAGAGCTTAAAACACACAAGTAGTATATTTCAAGTACAGCATATTATTATTCCAATGCACATCATCTGCCTTTAGCACTAAAGGAGCTTCTTATAATGTTATATAAAAATTTCATTATAAATAAAACTTTATTTAAAAGCACCAAAATAAATGGCAAAAATTATCCCACAATTAATTTTCTCCTCTCCTGTCTACTAATGATCAAGATGGTGAGTGATCTCTCTGCTCCTGAGGCAAAGCTAAAACTACTGAAGGTATCCATTTGTTATGTCCCAGACTCACTGAAAACTGGGATACAAAGATCCTACAGAGTTGCACTGGGTACTAAAAGTTTTCCCATCTGATACCTTGGGAGGATGTTAATAAGTTTACCAGAGTAACACAGCCATTGCTATAAAGATGGATCTGTTTCCTACAGTCTCTTCTACTGTCATTAGGCATTAGGACTGATCCATGGCAAAAGGTTTTTACTGTTTAGCTATATTGTTTTGTTGATGTTCTCCTCCACTCCCAAGACTCAGAGATTCCTCACTTTCCCTAAGCTTACACTGGATCCCAGTGCAAGCCCCTTTTGCTCCCTGGCTCTGGAAAGAGGGGTGGGAGTGACTCTTAACCATGCAACTTCCTCAGGTTCCATTCAAACCTATAATCCACTGAAATATCCTTCTACTATGACAATACATCTTAAGTACTACACAATTTTATGAAAAGAAAAAAACCCCAGCCTTTTAAGGATGGACACTTGTGACTGGTAGACAGACTTCCCATATAAATGCCTGTGTGCACGATTATTAAAATATTTGTATGGCTGTCTGTGTCCCAGTTTTAAAACCTGGGACTCTAATAGCTTTATAGGTCAGCTGAGAAAATCCTGCATGTCCTGCTCTACTTCAGCACTGTAGCCAAGAAGCAAGAACAAAGGGATGTTGCTTTAATGATAGGGCTGATTAAGCAGACAAATGCCTGTGTATTCTTTCATTTCTATGGCACAATAATCTAATTTCTGTATTTGTTCCAGTATCTTGGAAACATTCTTCAAGAATAGTATGACCATTTAAGACAATAAGGCAATTCATTAAGCAATAGCCTTGCTTCATAAAATGAAACATCTTTTCCCATGCATATTAACCAAAACTTATCACTGAACACAGGACAGAATCCAACATTAAATACATCACAATTCTTAACTACATCCAAGAAAAGAAATAGATAAATTATCTCTGAGTCTCACAAAATCTTTAATAAAATTCTCTTAAAGAAAGCAAGTAAAGACTTGGAAATTATCCATTTAGGTGCAATCAATCTGAAGAATTCTTCATTAGTGAGGTCTAGCATAATAGCATCAGAACTCAACCAAAGTGCTTTTTTTTCCTGTTGTTGTTTTGAACACAAACTTTACACTCTTGGACACCTGTGAATGCTGGTAAAGGCAGTAAACAGCAGAAGGACAGAGAGCAGAACACAGCTTCCCTGCACCTGGCAAGGGCTAATGCAACAACCAGGGTACCCAAGAGCTAGTTAGCAAGGCCTTAGCCCAAAAAGGGCTTTTCAGGCCACCTGTAAGAGCTACAGCATTTACTTAAGATCCTCCAAAACCTCCCAGTCAAGGCATGGACATTGAACACACCAATGGACTGAAAACCTAAAATGGGGCTGCAGAGGCAAAGGTGTCTAATTTTTTCAAATAGCCATCAATTGGTCTAATGAAAAGATGTAACCTCTATTATAAAAATATTCCATCTCATGCTAAGCACAACAGCACATTCTAGACTTACCTGGAATCTTTATACACAGGAGTCTAGAAGCACAGAAATAGTATAGAAAAAGAGTTTATTAATTTTTGTGCTGGTTTTAGTATTAGAAATTAGATTTAAGAAAATAATATATCCTTAATCATGGATTTCTTTAGTCTGGTAAGGTGAGCAGAACATGCCTGCTACATATGTTCTATTACCATACATATACACAAGGGAAAGACCTTCCCATTCACACATTAAGGTCCCAATTTTTATGTGCCTCATTAGTCAGCAAACAGAAGATTGAGGAAGTGGTTACCAGCCTTTTAAATTTGACACCTTCTATGAAGAACTGAAAACGAGGTCAAACATTTACATGTGACACACTTTTCAAGGGGAAGCAAAAAAATGGTGTCAGTAGGTTAAGGGTCTGAAATTTGCTTTCACTCTTTGATGTTAGGCAATACTGATCAATTTTTAACACATAGCATCTCAACAGACCTTGACTGAAGAAGAGCTTACACTGTAAAGCCACAAAGATGACTATACTGCAGACAGAAACAACACTTCCCACTAATCTGAGGGATGTTCACAGCCAGCCAACCATGCATCTAAGAACAATGTTTTATTTCAAAAGTGCATCATCTACTTTGCCATGATGTAACATCAAGATAATTCAAAACTTTTAACTGCAAAAATCTAACACTAACTTGAATTAATAATGAAATCCACCATCCTTACTTTTCTTTTTACCTCTATGCTTTCACTCCAGCATTTTAAACTAAGCTGCCTTCTTCTCATGTTTGCATTAACAATTTAATTATTAATGCCAATTAATACAACCCTAAAAATTTTAAAGCATCTTGACTGAAATTCTGAGTTCACATAAATTGTCATTTTCTGTAGAACTTTAAAGGCCCAGGCTTTCATCATCTCTCTTAACAGAGGCTTTCAAGGTTGTCAAAATATTTTATTTTCCCACTTACATTTCTACTCCTTAGTATGTCATTAAAGTGAGATCCTGGATTATATGATTTCAGACTTCTGCTATGCATTAGATACATTATCTAACTTGCAACACTAGACTAAAATTACTGTGCTAAGCTTGAAAACACAGGTACAATAGATTTAATACAGGGAGTGGCAACAAATCCAGAGGCCCTAAGCAGTCCTTTCATGCAGCAAAAATACAATTTCAAACAGCAAAATCCTGTAAAAGAACTTAATCCTTAGTTTACAGAACTTCACATCCAAGAATTTGGAAATTCCAGGTTCATGGTTCTACATGAAGCCTTGTATTTAAAATGTCCAGATTCCTGAAGACAGGAATCATAAAGGTTGAAATGTTACCAACAATTGTGACCCCAGAGCACAAGAATTTAAGTTTTGCCAGCATCAGTACCTTGAGAAATAAACCATCATCAACATTAGACTGCTTTTGCAAGGATTTTCAGTGATTATCTTCTCAAAGACTCCTCTCCCTGCCCCCTCCCCCCACCAAAATCCTATATACCACATTTTCATCAGCAATTCTTTAACTCCTCACTTGTATCTCCAAGGCTACTGCTGTATAAACCAGATTATCTACTACATTAGCTAGCAATAGAACAGCAAACTCCCTTGGGAGCATGGAGTGATGGTTGCACAAATGCAGAATAGAGTGACGGTCCCATCTTCTTTCTTCTGTTCTCTCAGCTCATCCAGAACCTGGAGTTGCTCAAGTCTCAGGTGGTGTCATTTCAGGGCAAGGAATTAGGGCAGTGGGACAAGCGCTTAGTTCTGGCATGGAAAGGTGTTACAGTCTTGCTTTTTCCATAATCCTTAATCTTTAAATGGCTGGGGATGGCAGAGGAACATTATGACAACTCCAGCAACTCCAAGATTTAGTAAAGAACATATTGCTACTTTTGTTTCAGCAACAGCCATGCTTATATCTCTGAGGGTCCAAGAGGTACCCTGGCAAGCTGTCAAGCTCTTCATGGAAACAAAGAAAAATGGCCTTTCAGTGACAACTCTTCAAAAGTCTGTGGAATGTAATGGGTGATAAAAGGCAGCTCTGTAGCTTCAAGGCTACTTCCCACTACCAAGTATCAAGCTGCAGCAAGTAAAGGAAGTATGAAAACTTATTGCAAAGGTCACAAATCTCTCTTATACTGCAAAGTAATAGGCAGGTCTAATACAGAAATAGTTACTATTTCCTCCTATAATAATGACAGAATTAAGAACAGGCAAGATCAGCCACTCTTTGATAAAACAGTATTTGCTAAGTTTTTCAGGAAATAGGCACAGCTTCGCATTTCATAAAATCATATAAAAAAATACTGACAATAGCAAATAAGTAAGTACATCTTTGAAAGGGAAATATACTTTTTTCCTAATTAAATACAAAATATTTTAATAAACCAGCTTTTTTGTACTCTTTGCAGGTTAACTCCACACTAACTAAAGAGGAACAGTGAGTTTATCTGTTGTGCGCTCTCACCTGGCTTTTTTCTTTAACCATTACAACTTTTTAATAGATCCAATATGTCAACACCTTCAGAGCTAACACAAGGTGAGCAAAGGCCCCGCTATCTGGTAGACTGAGTTATAACAAGGACCATCTGTGAAGAACACTTTCTTGGACTGCTCCAATTCACAAGTCATGACAGTCTTTTCTAGAAGTTACCAAACCTTTTGATGCCTACTTTTTATTTCAGTCAATGCAGAGGAATGCACGTGAAGAAACCTTGCCTCCCAGACAGTACCATCAGACAAGCTCCTTTGTCCTTCCAAACACAGTGCTTTACTTTACAATATCTTAGCATGTCTGTTACCAAGGTTTTCAGCTTTACAGCTATTTCTAGTAAGGCACTAACAACTCCAATGTGATTATAAGCAACTCCATTGGATAATACATGAAATAAACTGGTGTGATGAGTAATTTTGCTGTCAATCAGTTATTGACAAGAAGTCAACTTGTGAAGCAATCACACCTGTCCTGAAAACCAGTCATTCTACTCCATCAGTGCTGTAATGTTGAAAGTTTCAGTTCATATTGCTGAAGTAATTATGCCTGAAGATCAAACTGATGGATTATCTAAAACAACTCCTCTGCACCAGAAGTATGCATCTTGTTAGGATAGTAAGCACTTGGTTTTCAGCCAAAACCAACTTTTAGGAGCCAGCTTTTCAGATTTGGTATCAAAAAGTGCACATTAAAAGCTGCACATTACTGCACAGTACAGTGAGGGTAACATGTTGGTGGAACTAACTTTCACAAGAAAAACTCCTGTCGTACTTCCCTAAGTAATCTCTCTTTAAAAAAATCTCAATCTTTTTGTTAACTGAGTTAACTGAGTTCATGACATATGTTGCTCAGGAAGATTAGGGAATCAATGTGCTGGTGCAAAGCTCATCTGTCTGGTAAAGGGCAGATTCAGTGACATACTAGGGAAGAAAAAGCTTGCCCATATGAGGCCCCATAGTTATTAACAGTTTGGAAGAAAACAAAGCTGATACTTGGAGGGAAAAACAATCAGAAGGAAAGAAGACATGGAACTAAAACTATGACCAGTATGGAGGATTTTTGAGCCACAAATCATTGATGACTCTTGATGCACATGGGACTAAGTGTAGACAGATTTTTGAAGGCACCTCTTGCCCAAAAGTAGGTTTTTATCACAGAGTATTGCTCTAGAGGATATTCTGCCTTCTGAGTATTTTTATATTATTTTTCCTGCTCTAAAATAAGCCATATACATTTAGGTCATAGTAATCATTATGCAGCAGCAAATCTGCCAAAATACTAAACAAAATGGCAAAAGCATTCAGCACTTCCCCTCATAAGTGTTGCAAGGGGAGAGAGTCATGAGAATACAAAAAGTATTGAGTGACTACATGTGGAAGTTCACAGGTTAATTTACCAAGCAATCCAAATTATCAGGTTGTGTTGAAGATTTAGTGGTTTTGTTTTCCTTTTCCTTCCTTTTTTGTTTTTAATGTCCAGAATGTATGAATTTCTCAAGTTAATTGCAGATGCTAAGTGACATCCAGGTTGTCAGACAAATAATCCAGTCATTGAGTTAACAAAAACAATTTAGAGCATACTTGTACTGGACTTCCCTATTATCCTTAACTGACTTTATCTTCAGGACAATACCATTAAGTAGTGTCCTCATTTTATAGATAATGAAACAACACTTGGGATGGAATAAATTAAATGTGGCCAACCACATACAACCATTGGGACTGAATCAGTATTTAAAGCCAAGTCTTTTGAGACCAGCTTACTGTCCTAAGAAATGAAACTTAGTCTGCTCCACATTACAGTACCTCCACTGGTTCTACACCAGCAGAGACAGGTCAGACTCACAGCACTGTTCTCATTCTTCTGACTATTAAACTACTACACACCTCTCAGACTCTCCAGTTCACAATGGCCACCAGCTAATTTCCAGACTTAACATATGTGAAAAGCAAGAGTAATAGAGGGGTTAGAAGAAGGCAGGAACTAAATCACAAAATAGTTTATGTGGTAAAGTGTGCAACAATCCTGCAGATGATACTCCTTGAGATGCTGTCAGCATCCCAAGCTTCCCAAAATACTTACTAATATAGCTTTAAAATGTTCTAGTTAGGTGATCTAATAATCCTTTATATAATTTTACATTTCTAAGATTATTATATTAGAAAATGCTTTTTATTTTTTAATAAAGGAAGCCTGTCTAGTATTTTAGATATATTTTGCTAATTTAGAGAGCAAGAGGTAAAAACAGCAGTAAATCATCCAGCAACTGCAATAACTAGATAAGAGAGCAACAATTAATCCTTGGAATTGAAATATTTTGCCTCTCAGAAAAAGCAAAAGAACAACTTTGATAATCAAAATTAAGAAAGTTTACCACATGCCAAAACAAGTTTACCACAAAATATAATATGAATCCAATTACTCCTCATGCTGTATAAGATTTCCCAGAGCATGAACAAGGCTCCCTTTTTTGTACAGCCTGAGTTTTTCTTTTAGGGATGCATAAATAAGTATTTTTCAAACTTCTCTAATTTAGTCTATTTTTCTAGTTTTTCCACAACCCCTTCCTCAAATCACAACCTCTCACCAACAAGAACGTGGATTCCTATGCAGCCATCAAATGCTGAGTGACTATGGATATGTTCTTCTTAATTATATTTCAAGGATGCTTAAAAGCAGTCCCCCTGCTCCTGTGACTCCACGGATGACAGGTAGGAATCTCCCCTGTACATTTTTCCTGAAGATTTTTCAATCTTCTGGCTGATCTCACCTGTAATTTCTGATTTTCCAGATAGGTCTTATTTTTTTCCTCCCAACCCTCCCAGAACATGACACCAAAAGAGCTTCAGGCATCAGTCCAAGATTTCCAGTGGCCCCACAGCCTGGCCAGCATGCCAGCAATCTGTGAACGCACAGTAGGGACATCTGATGTACTCGGAACGTGTGGGACTCACTGCACAGGCAATATGGAACACACATGCACATATTTCCATCCTAAACCCTACATAATACACTCCAGATATTTCCCTCTCTTTTATTCCTGAATGAGGTCAAATGGAGTTGTTGAAACTCACAGATCCCAGCATTGGTTATAAATTCATTCCTTCTGATACTCCAAATATTTTCCTGTGACATTTGCTTTCAAAGGCATTTTGATATCTGTTTATACCTTTCACACATTTTCAGCTTCCATAACTGCATGGTAGACTGGAAATATAATGAGGTGACAGTGCACTACCTAGGCTTTGAATTACAGTTTCTCTACACCTAAGTCTCATCTGGGCTGGTAAATGCAGTTATCACACAGCCATTTCTGACATTTCTGCTGACCTATAACTTAGACAAGTGCAAAAAGGTACCTAAGAAATGGAGATTTCTCCGATTTCCAGATTTATTTTTTTTTTCACTACAAACAAGCTTATTCTTTTTCGGTTCAGGACTGTTTTAGCCTTGCTTAATGGGTGGCTGAATGATCACTTTAAAGAATTTTTTCAACAAAATCCAAACCATCTAAAATACCATAAGTCATTTGATGCCATTTATCAATTGCTTTACATGCTATTGCTTTAATTAAGGCAAGTGGTAAAAAGAGGTAAGATAACATGCTTGTTTGATAGCACTGATAACTATACAAGCTGCAGCTTGATAAAAACAAATCATAATTATGTTATTACCTTGATATGCTACAAGATGCCTCAGAATGAATCATATGGGAGACTGCCACATGCTTGCTTAAAAACCTATGATGAAAGAGTTCTTACTATTTGCTTTACCTACTAAAACATTCTTTTCTAATCTGATGTTCCCCGAGTGAAAAAAACCCACTCTGATTAATGTCTCCTTTCAAGCTCAAAGTCAGCTTAACTGTTCCTTCATTTTATCACAGTCATTTCCATTAGTTTCCTTAAAATTAAACTGCAGAGGTCTTTGCCCATACATGAAAGGAGAACTATACCTTGCCACTTACTTAAACCTTATTTCTTAAGTATTTTGATCATAAAGGCATTTTCTGTTGTGCTGGACTTTCTAGTTGTTCAGTAATTTTATTAAACCTTCCATGATCACAAGCAATTTACATTTTTGCAGCTACTAGGTTTCACCTGAAGCTTGTTCAAGTTACTTTTATTTGCAGGTTTTACATCTTTGCTAAAATATTAAGATCTGATGAACACAGAGAAATATATTCTATTTTTGAATTTTGATGCTGAAAATGCAGAAAACCTCCACAGGCTATAGTGAATTTAGTACAGATTCATATTGTGGTAATGGAATAGAGAATAAACTTTGGCTTTTGACACCATTTTCCCAATTTGCATTCATCTGGTAAGTTGGTTACTTGTAACTATGGTAGCAGATACTACACGTGAAATTTTTCTTAACAAGTAGAGCTTACATTACAAACATTCACAATTCAGGAAATATTACTCTCCATGAAACCCTAACATGGGCTTTTTATTATCCTTTTAACATGCATATCCTTTTAACAAAAGCCATTTCTGTTTTTCAGCAATAGTATTTTCCTGATTCCTCTATCTCTTTAAAACATGATGATATATATAAGATGAACAACCATCTGTTCTGAAAGGAAATAAATTAAAAGCAGAATATTTAATTAAACTGAATAGACAAACTAAAGGAAAAAATATCACTGAAAATCACCCCTAAAATAATGAAATATACTTATGTATTGTTTTGTGTAATATATAGCAGTTTCTAAACACATTGCATTTAATCCAATTTTCCCACAAAGTTGAATCCACAAAACGTAACTAAGATCAGTTCCAGAAATCAAAGAAAAAATCCTGAACAAGTCAAAAGTAAAAATCTAATTTCAGCCTTTGATCTTGTATGAGAATTATTTACATGCAAGCAATCACACCTAAAGGCTTTATTACATGAATAAAACCAAATTGGGCACTATAGCAGACAGTGTCCAGGATATTTTGAATACACTGCTAATAATTAAATTATATGTGAAACAAAGATATGGAAGAGAGAATTTAAAAAAAAAAACAAAAAAAAAACATTTAAAATAAAGTAAAGCAAACATTTGAATCATGCAGCAACTGTTGGACAATGTCAGGATGTTGCAGAATAGAACTGATGACAATGATTTCCTAGCAAATTCAAACAAAAATATTTCTCAGTATGAAAGAACTGAAAGGGAAAACTCTGCTTTTAGCCTTATCTTGTTTGTATTACTAATCAATAAAAGTCATGTATTGTCCAAAAGATGGGGAAATAGCTATGGAAAACAAGTAGCTATACTAAATAATCTGTCTTTTTTTTCACAATTTGCTATATCTAATCACCTTTCTTCTAAATTATTGTTTCCAACTCAAGAGCAATTAAACGAGAATCTTATTTAATTTCTGAGTTATTATTAAAAGCAATATATTCAACTTCCTGAGAATTATGCAATATTAAGAGATATTAAAATACTAGTTCTTGCACAGAGATTTAAGAGAAAGTTTTAAGAGTTGCAACTTTGCCAAAAACATTAGCATTTGAATTAAACTCTCACTAGCCTGCTTAGCTCATGAAAATGGCCTTTTTTTAAGTGCACATAGTGCTAGAAGCAAAACACAAGTCTGGACTCAAACTGCATGAACATCATCACTGCTGTCATTTTGTTACTCATGTCTTCTCTCTGCCTAAAAGCTGCACATGGATAGCTCCATGCACCTTTTTTCTTTCCTCTTCTCTTCAATCACATGCTCCCCTCTCTAATCCTTCAGTCAGCCCACAAATCTCAACTTGCAACTTTCCTTACTTTCATTTCCGTGTTTTTTATTTCGCTGCCCAAACTGTTTTGAGTGCCCTCAGCACCCACACTGCATGCCAGGTACTGCTATGTAACCATTCCTACTCCTCCTGGGTGATTCACTGGTGTGATACAAGAAATAAAGCCTCAGAAATAATAAACTACCAGCAAAACCAGATCTCTCCAACGTACCATCGTCCTCTGAAGTTTCATAGGAACTTCTTGCCTGTATTCTAGCATAGACAAGAGATCCCTCAGGGCAAGAACCAAGTTATTTATGACATAATTAAACAAACAACAGCATTATACTAATTCATCCTTCAAAGAGATACCCTGAGATAGTGGTACATATCACTCACCCAAATCTCCAAACAATATGCCATCTATCAAAACCAGGTAGCTGTCAGTTGAGCTAACTTCCCTGTACCACACACGCAGGTCACTCAGTAATCTGGTCCATTCACATCAGTGTTTTCCACTATGAACAGGGCAATTTAAGCATCTTATTTACAGGTGTTTGAGGCAATCCTGCTGGTATTTTCTTTAAAACACTTTAGCAAACATAGACTCATTAGTGAGCAGCCCTGTTAGCAGTCTTCATAGTGGCAGATGTGAAGCAGGCCCTAAGATTCTGGTCCTGCCACCATGCGATTTTGCCAGAACCATGCAGAGGACATTACAAGGTTCCATCGCCAGCTCCCACTGGAGCAGATCCCCTGGGATGCCTCTGTCTCAGCTGAGGCAGAGCTCCAGATGGAGACACTCTCTGGTTGGGGCACTGGGACACCAGAAAAGGAGCTGTGGGAGGAGGTGAACAGACCATGGGGCATCATGGAGAACAAACAGAACACAAACACGGTCACTTCAGGGATGCTGAATAGATTTCTAGTGCACTTGGGGGTAAACTACATGTATCATCCCTCAGATCTGCTGCTAAGGAAGAAGGAAGAACTGGCTGGGGATATGATAATCAATGGCAGCCTTGGCATTAACAACCATGAAACAGTGGAGTAAAAAAGGCAAGAAGCAGAAGTAACGAGCACAATTAGCAGCTGGAGAACCTGCTCCAGGAGAGGATAGTGGGGGTCATGGGTTTGTTCAGACAGAAGAGGAATCTATGAGCAGCCCTCCTAGCACTTACACAGAGGTGACCATGATGATGGAGCTAGGCTCTTACAATGGCATCTAACAGGAGAGCAAGAGATCATCAGCATAAACCAAAACAAAAAATTGGAACTAGGTATAAAAAAAAATTCTTTGCTATGAGGATGATTTTGCAGTGGAACAGGTTAACCTGTAAAATTTTACACCTGGGGGTGTAAAATCTTTGTTCTTAGAGGTTTTCAAAATGTAGCTGGACAAGACCCTCAACTGACCACAAAGAATTCATAGTGGGCATTGCTTTGAACAGGAAGATAAACAAGAAACCTTCTAGGGTCCCTTTCGATATGACTTTCCTTTCAGATTTTCCTCACTTCTGATACTTCAGCTTTTGCTGTAGAGTTCTCTTAGAGTACAAAAAATAAATTCCTGCACTGAAGGACTCCAAATGGAAGTAGAAATGGGAAGTGCAAGTCTACATCAAAAAGTGAGGTGTCAGCTCATTCATTCTCCAAACCTTTTGCTGTATATGGCAGTTGAATAAACAGGAGTTATTTGAAAAAAAAAAAACACTGTGAGCCTTAAGTGTTGGTCCACCCAAGAGAACACTCAAACTGAGATGCCAGTACAACACAGTATTTTATGACTCTCTGAACAAAGGCCCACAGAACATCTCCAAAAACTTCTGCAACAGAAAAATGCTTGCCAAGAAAGCCACCTCTGTACTCATAAGAACGATTTAACACTATTAACAGAGGGTCACTGTTTCCTTTGCATTTCAGTATATAAGCCAACCACGCAGCCAGGATACCTCTGATGCACCTCAATGCTTTAATTCTCCAAACAGCTGGGCACCAAGACAGATTGTGCTTCTGGAACTTACTAGAGTGGAAAGAGCCTAGCTGCCAGCATTTCCTGAACATGGAGCTTCATAAGTCATCAAGAGTAAATGATCTGCAGATTATGCACAGCACAGGAGTCCAGCCTTCTGTTTATCAAGCCACATATTTCACAGAAGCATCTACAAGAATGCCATAGCTACTTCCCTCTCAAAGACTTACAACATTACAAGATTTCTAAATCAATATTAAGAAAACATATAAACCAATTCAAAGGATATTTATGTTTTAAAAACAAAACAAACTAGATATTTAAAACATCTAGGTTATGTTGAAAAATAAAAGCACAGTCCTCAAAAAGTTTTTTTCTTGATTAATCTTTTATGGATGGGATCATCTGCTACTATTTCAGTGACAAAACCCCAAAACCAGCAGGTCAGATGACCATCCGATCTATTACAAGGCTACTATCCTTACAGAACTTGCAGGCAAATGTCTTTCTTACAGGACAACTCACCTATGGCCTTTGTGTAATGTCTGGCCCCAAGTAACAGCTCTGGAGCTCTATACCAGAATGTCACCACAACTGGATCCAAGTCTGCCAATGGTTTCAAAGGCGAGTTAAACAACCTTGCAAAACCCATATCAGCTGGGGAATGGGGAGAAAAAAATTAGAAGAGTATTGAAATTTTAATACAAATAAAACAAAATTCAACAGTATTGTCAAAGACAATTGTAACAACAGATCAAAAACATTAAAAATTACAAATCAAAGTTTCTAACAAAACAAAAACTACTTACAATAATATTGGACCAAATTTTTCTGAGGCTAAATTTCATTTACTTCATTCCTAAGACTATGAAGGATAACATCTGACATGTTTTTATCTTGATATTGTAAAACTTTACATAAGACAGATGCCTGTTCATTTTTTAAAACTAACAGAAACTTGGTTAACTGAAGCCAACAGTAGTAGTTCTCTAGTGTACATTTTCTCCTTCATTTTTATACATGCTTACAAACTGAGTCCTTGTGACTGCTATATATTTACTAAAAGTGAAAAACTGAAATTATTGCAATGTAAATTGTTTTGCACTATTTTCAAGGCATGCCTCCTCCATGATTTGGAAGAATGAGCTCCAGAGTCAGTCAGCATGCACTGTTATGAAGGTGTGTTTTAAAACTAAGCATTCATTCTATGGAACACATAAATTCTTAGAATAAGCCTGGCAAGTAACAGTAAGAAATGCTAGATGGGAAAGCACAAAACTTTATGTACTGTCAAACACACACATTTTAAACCCAATTCAAATCTGAAACTTTTTTTCACACAAACTTGAGTATTGCCACATGATTTGTTTTAAAAAGGTAATAACCACATCACTAAAAGAGAAGGCAGTTAGATTTTGGATAAAGTCCATCCCAGCTACATGTGTAACTCACCTTGACACCAAATAACTTCTGTGTAACAAACCTTTGGATCTCTACAAACATGTGCAGTAATGTTATTTATATAAAAATTTTAAAAAACCAACACAATTTATAAGTAACAATGCTAACTTATGCTAACTAATCATAGTAGAAGTCAAAAGAACCCTGCTCATCATCACTGTTCTCTGTGCTTACTACTTTTTTGTTTCACAGAGATGCTTTAATGTTTCATCAAATGCCCTTGGCAAGTTTAGAAACGTCTGATATATTTGGACTTTCTCAAGTCTGTAAACTCAGTGAATGAGATTTAAAATTGAACTTGAGGTTGTAGATACATACACTCAAAGAATACTGAAGATCTGTTTCTATTGTACACAGAAGATGGATTTTTTTTTATTATAGTAATCTCTTAGCTGCACAATTAGATATTCTCAAAAAGTTTACCTATTTTGACTCTTCCTCTTTCAGGACCTTCACCCATTACCAGAATGTTTGCTGGTTTCTGGAAAACAAAAGCAGATTTTTTATCTGATTAGCCTTTGATGATTTTTTTGACAATAATAAAATTACATACATGAATTTTATCATTAAAACATTTCTAGAAATATCCTTAAAAGTCTTAAATTACCATACCTTTATTTTGCTGACATTTAGTTTTTTATCTCTAGTTACCAATTTCACAATTAGAAACAGAAATATACTTTGACATTTCACAGTAAGAAATGCCATCTTTAACTACGTGTGCATTTCTATTGTTACTAAAATAATTATATTCACTGGAGAGATTTTCTTCTAGAGGAAAGTTTTGTATTAGGCTAACTTTTATGCTACACATCAATAATCTGGCAAGAACCACTTTTGCTTATTTAAAAGAAACACTTTTGTTTATTTAACTTATTTAAAGTGATGCCAAATCTTGGCATGCAAATGCATAGTTGAGAGTCACTTTTGTTTTCATCCTATATAACTACACTTCTAGAAGTGTGCTTGTTTTTAGCGTACGAATTATAAAAATCACATGGGCACAAGCACTTTTTTTCCCACAAAGTTGATTTTCTATGAGAATTCCCTTGAAGAGGAGTATTCACACACAGCTGCACCCCAAAAGCTTTTGACAGTGCAGACAGCAGCTTTACAAGTAGAACAAAACATTTACAGGCATTTTTTGCAATCTATTTGTTTGCAACCAGCTGTTTGTGAACACCACATAAAATCTGCACATGACATCACAGCAATTGTTCTGCAGTTAGCATCTAGGTTCCCTCAGACATCAATAGTCATTCCTTGGAAGCTTTTGCCCTATTGTGTTCACAGCTGTAAAAAAGTAAACAAGATTGAAAACATTAAGTGATTTGAATGAAGAAATGCATAACAAAGCTTCAAAGCAGAAATTTTTGTATGTTCATCCAAACAATAATTATATTTAAATCCTTAATGCCTGCAGAGGGGTCTGCTTAAGTGGGATTTGTTCAAGAATCTGAAAGAGATGTCCAGAAAACCAATGTCAAATCTCACTTAAATTCTCAGTTCCTTGCTGCTATTTACCTGAAATGAGACACTCTAACTAGGGTTACTAATTTGGCTCAAAATCACACATTCTTAGCTTTTTTTGAAAAAACAAACAAACAACCAAGCACCCTACTTCACCAATTTTTCCTCCTTTCCCCAGGAAGCTGCTTTTCCCACCCCACACTCAGTGCTAACATTGTTTCTTCCCTGGCCCCAACCACTGCCTCTCTTTCCAGATGCCTCATTTATTCCTCCTTTTTAAATCTATAATGCTCAACACTACAACTGACTTTTAATTCCCCAACATATACTGGAACCACTCAAGAGGCAATATGCACTCCCTTCTTGGAAAACATGAATGATTTCAATTGACCTTGAGTAAGCAATCATCAGCAAATCTAGGAAAGAGAAAGATGATGCTTGCTCTTAGCTAGTATTTAATGATAATAAAATCAACACCTCAAGGCAATTGTCGAACTCTGGTTGTACATTTATGTATTACCCTGAATTGAATATTCCAGAGAACAGAACAATCACTTTCTGCATATTCAGTAACCAGGCAGCAAGAGATGCATGCAAGCTCACACTACATTTTACCTCTGTTAGAAGTCATATGGATACAATTGTCCTAACCAAGAGAGCAAAACTCCAGTTTTCTTGATCAAATTCTTCCTCAACTTCTGCCTAGCACCTTTGATTCAGAGTTGAGTATGATGAGTTTGCTGGATTGATGTGCCAAATTGTATGAGGTTCAACAAGGCAAAGTGTTGGATCCTGCCCTTGGGTCACAATAATCTCATGCAGTTCTGTAGGCTGGGGAAAAGTGGCTGGAAAGCTGCAGCTGCAGGCATTGGAGCAGGCTGCCCAAGAAACTGGGGGAATCACCATCCCTGGAAATGTTCAATAAAATGAGAGTTTGGCACTTGAGAGCATGGCTTAGCTGTACACATGATGGTGTGACGTTAATGGTTGGACTGGATCTTAGAGGGATTTTCCAATCTTAATGATTCTATGAATCAAAAATACTTTAACAGACCTTTACATGCAGGATTGGATTTTAAGCACTATAAAAATGCATTTATTTGTCAAGTTGATAAAAATGTTGTTACTGCACTGATTTATAGGTCAGGTTGTTTCTAATGAAAGAATTAGATGGTAAGAAATAAACATTATAACTCCAGAGGAGTTACTAGGATAAAAATTAAAATCTAAGCAGAAAAGATTTTCAAAACATCTCACAAAAGTCATATTCTTATCTCTGATAACACAATATTCTCCAAGCAGCAATTTCTTCACAGGAAAAAAAGCTCCCAACTATTTTAGCTGCTGATAAAATAATCCACAATATTCACAGAATATTTCATGTTGAAAAGGACCTCTGGAGATCATCAAGTCTCAAAGCAGAGTTAGTTACAGCAGATTGCTCAGGCCTGAGCCAAGCTGGATTTTAAACCTCTCCACAGATGGACACTTCACAGCCTCTCTCTGAAACTTCCAGTGTTTGACCACTCACAGTAAAAAAAGTTTATTGATATACTATATTTACATCTTTTGCCTCCTGTTCTACCACTGGATAGCACTGCAAGGAGTCTGGCTCAGTTTTCTTCATTCACACTTATCAGGCACATTTACACTTGATAAGATCCCACATGAGCCTTCCCTTCTTGAGGTTGAATAGCCCCAGTACCCTCAGCCTCAAAGACTCCCCAAAGCCCTAGAAGACTCAGTGGCCTCATGACTATAGGAGATACACTAGGTTGGAGTCCATGGAAGCAAGAGACTTGTCCATTTATGTATTTTTAAAGCCAGAATGTTTTGAAGAGATGTTGCTCTGATTAAAATTTAAACCTGTTCTAATATGTAATCTACTGAGGATTGGAACCCTGCTTAGGCAGCCAGCAGAGAAACAAACTGATTCATAAACTTAGCAGATGTCATATTCATTAGCTCTTATGAACCCTTCGGAGAGAGTCAGGGGCAGGGGAAACAGGGAAGGAATAAAATGGGAAACAATTAAAAACCTATTTCCAAAAGAGCAAGCTCTTCTCCTGAGGCACCACCACCAGTGTGAAGAGAGCAGGGATTTCAAGGATGGCAACCTGATGCCTGTAGGATCCCACTGTCAGTAACACCTTGCATTGTAGCACCTTCCTATGAGGTGAGAAGTCTTAGTTCCAGCCTGCTCCTTAAGTACAAGAAGCCTGCATCTCAACTTCTTATTTCCAAATGAGCAAATTAACTACTTGATTATCTACTAATCAGCACTTTCTGAGTTCCTCCTGCTAATCAGAGCTGTCCTGACTAGGAAAGGCTTTTCAATGTACATATGCTAGATCTGATGGGACCTATTTTCTTGAGATCAATATATGATGTCCAGTTCCTGTGCCCATGAATTTTTATTTAATAAAAATAAACAGCTCCAGAAGAGCTTAGAATGTAGGTCAAATATTTTGTGGTTGTTTTACATAATAATGGTTTGAATATTGTAAAACTCTCCCCAGAGTCTTCCCAATGCACATACCATGGTGAGAGAAACACAGCCCTCATACAGCATTAGTGCTTGGCTAAACAAGAGGTATCAAGGCAGAGCAGCAGAACTTCAGGTGCTCAGGTATGAAAGAAAGATTTTGGTTTACTTCAGAGGGAGTAATTTGGCATCAGAGATCCTCAGGTGACTATGTTATGAAGGTTTCCATCATGAGGTAAGAGAAAGAACTATGAAAAGAGAATTCAAACAACCTCTGCTTCTTGGAGAAGGTAGAATGTGTTAGCTCTACCTTAGTTCTTAGTAATCTCTGAAAACGTAGCATTAAAATATCAAAACATTTTATTCCAAGACAGTCACTTAGTCGACAATAAAACTACAGTCTGGTATACTATAGTTACTGGACCACTAAAAAATCAGATTAAAAAGCAAGAATTAAAAAGCCCCAACTTCATGTATGTTCATGCTATATATAAGTCACCAGTCTAGTTCCTGACACAAATCCTACCACTAGCCATTTGATGGAGAAACCAGGGTTTTAGCTGGAAGGAACCATCAAGAATCAAGCAGCAGCTAAAAGACCAAAAGCTGGCACATACTTAGAGTAAATCATGTCTCTATCCAAGAGGACAGAATTTTAATAAAGAAAGATTGAGATGCTTAAAATCCTCTAGAGTAAAGGGTGAAACAACCCAACAAGGAGTATACTTTTCAACCAGTTACATCCTAATTAATACTCTATTTTCCTCATACTCTCCCCCCTTGCTGAGACCACAGTCACCAGCTGGGAAGCAAAGTGATGCTGCTGCATCTCCCCCTGTCTAGTTGCTATAGGAACAACAGAAACAGTAAGAATTAGGAGTCTCACATTTAATATAAGCTATAAAAATGAACAGGCAAATCCCTCCTGAGAAATTCAGTTGAGGTTTGACTGTCTAAAAAGCATTTGCAAAATGAACAAGGTCAACAGCAACAAACAACTGAAGCAAAAATCTGAAATATTTGCAAAAAGGAATGAAGATGACAATGATTCTATACTAGTCTTTACAATAACTGCTTTACAAGTAATAAGCATGGATAATAACATTTACTTTTCTACATTGGTGGGGGAGAGGGAATAAAGCAATTTAAAAAATCTTGGTGGGAAAAAAATTAAAATGTTGGACTAACAAGTGTGTTTTCACCAATACTAGAAGTGTCAAGACTGGTAGTCATACAGACATCCATCTGAAGACACACTTCTAATTTTAATATTTAGACAGCAAAACAGAAGAAAGGTTGAAAGAAAATAAACCATCTATGGCATTAAAAGAGTGTAACAGTTCAAAACAGGAACAACAAGCTAACAATAGATGGCAATACTTCAGTTTTAATGGTTGTTGTTATCTCCTTAAGTACAGCACTGACACAATTCATAAGAGATTTGGTGTAGAATTACGGTCCTGTGAGAAAATGTCCATGGGGATATACCACTTACATACACCATTCTTTACTGTTTACATCCAAACAAATGTGTTTCCCTTCTGGAATGTGTCACTGGACAAAGAATAATTTCAAATTAGGAGGCTTCTATTGTAAAAGAGATTGCAAACCTTACAGATAAAAGCACTCCCCAGTTACTGACACTGCCTTGTGATGAGGTCTTTTCAAGTCTCCATAACTTAAAATAACAATTGTAAACAGCACAGTGTTGATACACAGAGATACTTTCATTTCACAAGCAAAAAGGAGAGCAATAGTATTTTTGTCTCAGCTTTTGGCATGCTGCTCCCTGAATGACAAAGGTCCCGAGTGAGATGGCAGTGTTCCACTCTGCAGGCACTACTCCAAAGACCACTGAGCCTCTCAGTTCAAGGTTAAGAGGGAGATGCTGATTGCTCACCAAAATCTGCAAACAAAGCTTTTGTTTTTCTTATCTGTAAGGAAATGTAGGCACTTTCCTGCCTTAAACCAATACTGTTCAAACCCAGACTTTGTGCTCAGATCAATAAACTGGCACATAGGTACTAAGAATGTTGCTAGTAATTGAGCTAATCAAATTTAATTTAAAAAGTTAAAGGTTCTTAAAACTTTTGGAGGTTTGTAGTGCAAATCATTACCACTTCCATTCAAAAGACTTCCATATTTGAAATGCATGTAGGAAAATTGTTATCCTCACTTCTCTTTTTTTAGAAAACTGTTTGGTCAACATTTTTCTGATACTGAAGCACTAGATAGAAGTATACCATATAGAGTAAAATATCTTCACATCTGCTTCTCTTTATCTTACACACGTAAAAGTCACTACTCTGATTACATAGCATCACCTTCAGCTTGGTTTTTATCAGCTGCTATCCTTAACGTTACAAAAACCCAACCATGTTTCATTACATTTTTGGCCTAAATTTGTAATCCATAAAATTTTCCTCCACTATTTCTCTATTCTGGTGAAATGACTGACCTTGTAAAGTAGTACCATTAAAAAAATCCCATCGAGATATTTATAATTTCATTTGAATCAATAATGTAATAATACAGATATTATCAAATTATCAAAAGGCCAAAGCTGATTACTAAAGAATCAGCAAAATCACAAGGCATACAAAATACTTTGAAAGGGTAGATCATTCAACTGAATTCAAAAACTTATTTAAATCTGAAAAGGAGGAAAAAAATAAGAGGCAAACACATTAAGTAAATAAAAGACTACACAGGAAACGAAGAGTACCACAGAATGCTTTTATCCCACCAAGCAGAGTGCTTGTGCCTCTGGGATAACAGATTTTAAAAGGGAAAAAAAAAAAAGAAGTTATTGCACAGAAGTAACTGAGGTCAGAGTAGAAAGAAGTGGGAATATATAAGAGAAACTCCGCAGACACCAAGATCAGTGAAGGAGGGGCACAAGGTACTCCAGTCTCTGGAGCCAAACTTCTCCTGCAGCCTGTGGTACAGACCATGGTGAGGCAGAATGTCTCCTGAGGTCCATGGTGATCCACAGAGGAGCAGAGACCCACCTGTAGCCTGTGGAGAAGCTCATGCTGGAGCAGGTGGATGCCCAAAAGACAATTGTGACACAGGAACTTGTGATCCCACAGGGGACCCATGCTGGAGCAGCCTGCTCCTGAAGTGTTGCACTTCATGGAAAGGAAAAAAAAATGAAAAAGACCCATGCTGGAGCAGTCTGTGAAGAACTGAAACCCGTGGGAAAGACTCCTCTAAGAAGTTCATGCAGGAGGGTCTCCCATGGGAGGGACACAGTGGTGGAGCAGGGGAAGGACTCCCCTCCCTGAGGAGGGAGCAGTGGCAGAACCAACATGGGATTAGCTCGTTGCTCTCCCCATTCCCTGTCCCCCTGTGCCACAGAGTGGGGAAGAGGTAGGGAATCAGGAATAAAATTAATCCCAGGCAGGAGGGAGGGATGGGGGGAAGGTGGTTTTAGAATTTGTTTTACTTCTCATTATCCAGCTCTGATTTTGATTGGGAATGAATTCAACTAATTTCCTTAAATTAAGTCTGGTTTGCCTATGATGGCAACTGGTGAGGGATCTCTCCCTGTCCTTCTCTCATGCCACCAGCCTTTTTTTTCCTATTTTCTCTCCCCTGTCCAGTTGAGGGGGCTTTGGTGGGCACCAGGCATCCAGCCCAGGTTAAACCACAATAAAATGGTACACAGAATTTTACAGCTAAGCATTACCAGACCATATCTTTAAAAAGTTCCCAAAATTCATTTTATTACCATTAGAGGAATATCAGTGACAATAAAAACATTTAAAAATGTATGGTAACTTTTTATCCCCACTCTTGGTCCTTATAAAATAATTTTAAAATTAAATGTGTACAGAACTGATAAAGAAATGGAAGCATGTGCCATTCTTTGAGAGAAAAATAAATGCTCTTGCAGGATTCTGAGATATGGAAACTGCATATTCAGTCACAAATCATGCTGTCAGATTATGGTAGTGACTTCTGTATTTTATAGCAGCTGAACTGATATAGTCAAAATAGTCATTTAGCTCCAGCAACCATGAATTCTAATAGGAACTACATTTGCAGAATTTACCTGAGACTGATGGTAAAACATACTACTAACTAGGAATAGGAACAAACTATACAGAAGATACCTGAAATACTTCTTTGGAGTGCCTTAGGTAAAGATTTTGGTTAAACACATTCCTTGCTTGTATTAATTATGTGTTGAAAGGGCAAATGTGCTGTTTTCATATGGAACCTAGTTAGCAAAGAAATCTTTTCATGTTTATATACTCTAATAAAACTTGGCACAAAAGTAAAGGTAAAGGAAAGCAGAAAAAAAAAAACTTTGACCACAGTGCAACCATAGATCTGCATATATTTTAAAAAAAAGTCCATGAATTAAGCTTAAGGTGATCTAGACTTCAACAAAAGCAAAGATGTCACTACACAAGCTTCATTACAGACTGATTTAAATAGCCCAAGAATCCAGATATTCATCCGGAGGATCAGTCAAAATCCTAAAATGCTTTGAGGTGGATAGGACCTCTGCAGGTCATCTGGACATTTTGCAGCTCAGAACAGAGCCAAATTTGAAGCTGCATCAGATTGCTCAATATCATGACCAAGGCAGCTGCAAATCTCCAACACTGGGAGTTACCAAGTCCTTCTGGTAGGCCACACCCAGCACTGTCTGACAAAAAAAAAAAAAAAAATGTTTCCCATCATCTAATCAAAATGCTTTTTGTTAAAACGTGGATCTGTCCCCTCCCCTCCTTCTGCATTCCCCTTATGAAGGCTTCACCTTTTCTACACCCCCTGCAGCTCAAGTCCCCTCAAACCAGTCATGCTGCTGAGTTGCAGTGCTAGCACAGCCAATGCTCACAGAGCCATCTCTGTCACCAACACTGCTGTAACCAAAACTATTGCACCTTTGGCTCAACAGCTCCAGAGCCACATGTTTATCACCACAAAAATGCATCTGAGACAACAGCATCAGCCTGGAAGTTCAGTCTCTAGAACACTCTCACTACAACAGTATTATGCCAAAGGTAAAGACAGACTTTTCCACTCCCACCTTCATTTTAACCAAATCACACATAATCACACACAGGCATACATTCTAATTAAGTTGCTATTCCTTCAGTTACTCTCATACATAACCACCCTAAACACAATGAAATCAGTGGTCAGGTAAAAATATTCATGTCTCTGTTTGACTTGATTTTTCATAGGTCAGATATTCTCTTGAGATGTAATTAAGCATAAACCTCAACTGACATTAATTCTTTAACTTCACTCCCCTCACTTCTATCTAGGCCTTCCCCAGAAACAGCCAAAACATCCACATTCCTTATAAGAATACTCTGCTTCAAAATCCATTTGGAACAATGATTTCTTAGGCAATTTCTAGAAAAAAATATTTAATTCATAAACTCAAGGTGCTTTGATCATTGTTGAAACAGGAAAACACTATTCACCAACTCTATTCTCTGGTCAGCCAATGGATAATATAGTTGCACTTATGTCATTGGAAAATTGACCGTAAACACAAGGGGAATATGAAATAAGAGTAATCACAAGAAGAGAATATAATTCTGCACTGCATAAAAGTTCAGAAATGAAACAGTCTCTCTTTCACACACCATTTCAGGTTTCTTACAGCTCACAGAGCATTAAACTAGTGCAAGAAAAAATGAAGACTCCAAACGATTTTGGATGCCGGGCATTGTTTTGATTTAAACAATCTTCACAATGTACCAGTGTACCAATAGTTTCACCCCAATCAACAGCAACACAATTTAAGTGAAAAAGAAAAGGATGAAAAAAGTCACATTAGGAGAATGCCAAAACATTTGACACAAATTAAATTTTATGTTGCTATGCAACATTATCCAAAGCATTCTGCTGTTACTAGTGCTGCAATAACATACTTGAATTTAAAATGTTGCATGCAACCTTGAGAAGGACAAAGAAGGGGGAAGTCAGAAACAAAGAGAAAAATATGTCCATAAATTTTCAATGAAAAATCAAAGGTCATAAAGCAAATGTTCAAATAATATGCTGAATTCACATTGTTCCTGGGATTTTCAACACATTGCAGTACACGCTCCACCAAAATTCCCATGAAGCTACCCAGCAACCATCTAGGGCCTTGTCTTTAGACCTTGCCTGGGCTCTTTGGGAGCACCAAGCACAGCACAGGACAAGACATTGTCCAACATCCCCATTTCTGAACAGTGAGATGTGCAGGCCACCACGCCTGGGAACAGAAGACAGACTCATCTCAGGAATACTTTGGAAGAATGTTCTGCTTTTAATGTATTAAAAAAGGAAAGAAAACAAACAAAAATTACAAGAACAACAAAAACAAACAAACCACAAAAAAATAACCAAACAAAAAACCAAACACAAAACCAGAGGGGACAAATGTTGTTAGTGGTCAAGCCACGTCTTTGCATCTCTGCCATCAAGTTCTCATTACACATTCTTGACACAGTCTTTGCTCAGAATTACAACCCAAAGGCAAATAAGCTGAGAAGATATGTGCACAAATGAAACACTACAAACACTACTATTTTCTTCACCTTTTCAAAAGCAAAAGCCAGGAGACAGTAAGTCTGACAGAACACTAACATAAGAAAGCCTATGCCTGTACTAAGCTTAGGACTAGAATTTAAGAGAAGGGGGAAATGACACGATGCAATTCCCACCTATTGCTTGCATTACTTTGTTTCTGTTACAGCAGCATGAAAATTAGATACCATAACTGGTAATTCTTTCAGTCCAGCACTAAATTCTACTATGGCCAAAACCTGGTATTTTATACAATATTCTGACAACTCCTCTTGATTTAGTAGGGTTATTAAGACAGGAGGATGAAGCCTCTATCCAGTCAAAACAATAAATGACTGAAAGTGAGACTGGTGACACCACCATAGAACATTTTCTTAATTGCCTTTCACATAGTATCTTTGGCAGTAAAACTCTAATACCTCCCCATTCCCCCAAGAGTCTGGTAGAGTCAAATAATTAACAAAGCTTTTCTGACTGCAATAAATAATATAGTAAAAAATGAATAGATATAAATGTAACCCATTTTCATTACAAATAAGCTTCTGCTTGGATAGCTTAGATTGACTGAATTAGGTTGAAATATTAAAAGCCCTTTAATGGAAATTTCAAAGGAGGAAAAGAATAGGGTAGCATGATTACCTGAAGTGGTTACTTTCATGCTGAGTGGATCTTAACAAGTCCCTTTATGCATATGGACAGGGGAATATAGCTGAAGGGACTCAGAACTAAGGAATAACTTTTTTTTTTTTTTTTTTTGTTACTGGAGTATAAACTGGGCAAGATTTAGAAAAGCAATAAAAAGATTAAATTTTACAGGGCTTTAACAATCAAAAGTTTATGTCTAATAATATTTAAGATATTTTTATTAGCTCAGTTTATTACATACATAATTTTGTAGCACCAGGCTCCATTTTTTTATCCATTTTCACATATGCTGTTTTTCTATGTTCATTATCTCAAGGATAAAATGAAATCCCATCTCATCTCCCCTCCTTCCTCCATGTTGAGCCTAAAGACTAAAACTAACCTTTATCTACATGAGCAATTCAAATGTCTGCTGTACTACAGCATCAACCTTTCTCTTTCTGTGGAAACAATCTAGATCAGCAATTTATAATGTAGCCCAAATCCTTTTATATATAGTTTTTCTTGGAGCATCTTCTTAAAGCAAGCTCCCAAGTTCCACTATTTGCAGGGCTAGATTAAGTGTCCCTTTTTCCTCATGGTTTGTCCAGCAGATTACTTTTCAGGTTTCAATGAGAAATTTTACCACCCTAATACAAGCCTTATGCCTACAGCAATACTGACTGAGATTTAATAGTCCCCTTAAGGTCTCTAACTCACCATCCAGTTACCATGCTTAGACAATTTACTTGTGTACCACTGGAGGCAGAACAACCCCACTTATCTTGGAGTGGAAAAAAAGCAACTAGAGACCCCAAAGTGAGCAGATAGACAAAGTACCACTGTTCAACTGACACATGCATTACAAACAAAGCTAAATAAAACATAACCTTTGAAACCCATTGTAGCAGAACCTTTTTTCCTAGTTTATCACCATCACCCTGTTCACCTCAGGACTCAGATTAAATGTCTCTTTATCTCTCAGACACAGTTGTCGTCTCAGTTTCCTGACTTCTGGGAGATCCTTAGGCACATGAAGACTGATTTATAAGAAGACAATCACCAACAGCCAGCTTCTCCAGCAAAAGTTGTATTTGAGACCTAGTCTTGTAACATTAAGTTAGAGAAGCCTTGTGCTCCTAGTTTTTCTCTTGGAGGTTTTCCAAAGGTGTCTCTACCTGAACAAGCAGCTATGAAGTCTTTTAAGTAACCAGTTAATGCAGCCAGCCTGCAGCATGCTACAATGTTCAGAAGAGCACTTGTTTCACAACACTAACCAGATTACAGGCCAGCAGAATCCCCACACCATCTCAAGAGCTGTCCTGCCTCTGCAGCCCATACCTCCATCACTATACTCCTTAAAGCAGGGTCCCTGGGCATCTGCAGTGCTCATCCCTGAGCCAATAATCTGCTTGTGTGCTCAAGGTACTCTGTCACGGCTGGGGCTGCAATAATTCCCTTGGATGAAAACGCACTGATAAGATTTTATGAGGCAGTGAACCTCACAGGAGACGCAGCAAAACATTTCTGGATATACTGCTATAGCAGTATTCAGTATTAGACTTCAATATTACAAAGTCAGTACAGAAACAAAAAGATGGGATGATTCTCTGGAATCTTTTTAGGCTCTTTTCTTGTAGAAGAAAAAGTCAGAAAGAGATAATAAAGACTATGTTTGCAGATAGATTTATAAGTTACAGTACTTCTACATGTTTTCTGAAGCCTGAGATGTATTCATTACCTGCCATTACTCCCACACACAGATGAGATTAAGAGATACTAAGTAGCACATCTGCATGTGCTTACATTCATGATGTCTTTCTTGTTTTTCAACACAAGTGCACTCTGTAAAATTTAGAAAAATACTGCATTCCCTTTTCTCTCATTTTATGAGTAAATGCCAAGGAAAGGAGCTTAATGTTCAGCTGGGATTCAAATTTCTATGGTGCTTCCTCTGTAGTATAAGCCCCAATCATTATAAATCCAGTATAACAGTAAAGGTCTAGATGGTCTAGATGTACCTGGACAATTAAAGACCCAGCCCTTAAATCAGCACTAATTCAGAATTATCAGCAACTCAAAACAATTGGAAGCATCTCATCACAACAATTATTCACATAAATTAAAAGTCATATGTGTTTAAGGCGGCTTTCCACCGATTAAAATAATTTTCTAACAGGCCAGGCACAAACAAGCACAAACCCTTTCAATACAGAATGTACTTTCCAAAATTACCATAAACAACTGAAAGGCATAGATCTGGAATACTGCTATTCCAAACATGAGTGAACACTGCCTACACAAAAACCGAATTCAAGAATTTTATTGTTTGTTTATGCAGCCTTTCTTGCACAAAGGGCACAATATCTAAAGTACTGAAAAACAGCTCCTGCTTGGAAAGCTTGAGTCTGGGAAAGGGCAGTACAGCAACAAAACACGGGAGTGAACAGAGAGCAGTGCATGTTGTGTAAGCAAGACACAGCAACTGCACCAACACAGCACTGGGCTTTGCTTTCAGGGAGGGACAGAACTTGGACAACAGTAACCAGAGAGGCTCTTTCAAACAAAGCCTGACATATAAAACATTGAAACTGGGAGGAGCAAGGGACAGAGACCAAGGGATGCGTCTCCAGCCACAGGCATAGCTGGTAAAGGCTATGAAAGGTGTACAAGCAACAGGGGGGAAAAAGGCTCTGAGTATGGAGGCTGAAAACCTGAAATTGGTTGAAGAAAATGAAAGCTATTTAAAGTTAAGATTTAATATGCCAATTAGAAAATTATGGAGACCACAAATTATCTTTTAAGACTCTTGAGCATTTATCCCAGTTACTTAGCTACTGTTTGTATAGTCCTAGATTGCTAAGTTTTCTTGCCTTGGAAAAGAAAAATATAGTCCTTTCTCAGACACCACATGATTTACACAGCTTGATAAATATTTATATTTTAAAAACTGTTACTGAAAATCAAAGTTTCACTTTAAAGAATGACATTGGTAATTTGTGTTTTAGTATCAACAGTCACAGCCTAAGACAAGCTAGGAGCAAAGGCTTTAATTAGCTATTAGTAGTTACTGCCACCTTGGGCATGGGTATTTTTGCCTGTTAATGCAGTTCACAGATTTTCACACAGAAAAACATCACTTACTTATTCAAAGGATGTTTGAACTCCACAAAATACTTGCAGCTATCCATTTCAAACCAGCACCTCCAAAATTTCAAGGTAAAGATTCTGCAGATGCTGAGGCAAAGTATGCTGGACATCAGCAAGGAAGGTTCCCAACTCTACACCACCATCACTTCAGAGCTGGTAACACTGCTCCCCCTTTTCAGTCTATAAATCTCTTACTAGCAATGAGATAAAGTTTGAGGGCCAAAAATTTCACAAGAGTTTAGACAACTGGGTTTTGAACCTAAAAACTCTGGCCACAAAGATCTCACATTGCACTTCGGTGCTAGTGGGAAATGCCAGGACCCCTCATACATTTGCTTGAACAACCAAAATCAATGGTTTTCAATGGCATACTTCTCCACAGAATAAATGGGTGAGATCCTGCTTAAAAATTGTTCACAAACGCATCCATTAAACAGTTATGTAACATTCTGAGTATTTGCTATGGGCATTTGCACTTGCAGAGTAACATGTTTGGAGTAGCCTTAGATATTCATGCAGCTGGATGATCAAATTAGGCTAAATGAAAGCAGGAGTTGTCAGCACCTCCACCAACATGCAGGTAACTGCCATGGGCACGCTCTTCTCATGTGGTATCTTGCAGTAAGCACTAAGCAACCTGCTCCTTTTCATGAAGGTATGAACTGAACTTCTATTTATTACACGAAACCACTGGAAAAAGTGTGCTCACAGGCAAGTAGAGCACCTAAAGAGCTTTGAGTTTATATCCCCATCTCAGCCACAATAACACCAATAACACCTCCTTCAAGACAACATGCTTATATTCTGACCTGCAAGTCTCAGAACAAGAGGTTCCTCAGGTTAAAGACTGCACTGAAAACTGAAATGAAAACAGAGGTGCAACAAATCAGTGATGAAATCTCTCTAGATTTATAATGAGTTTATCCACCCAATATCTTACTGTGGTTACAAAATCAACACAAGATTGAGGTGATGACACTCCGTCACACGCATGAGTATTCCATTTAGGCTTCCATAATACATATGGAAGTTTTCAGCCTTTAAATTTAAAATAACTCAGATGGATACAGTGACTTGAAGTGCTAATCGAAATTACTACAGTTTATTAAAAGCTGCACAGTATCTAAAGCAAAATGCTAATCTTCTGTCCTAAAAACATTTTGATTTATGATTGTAAACAGAAGAAAAAAATATGTTTGAGGGAGCAGTGATGACAACTAGGCCAGAATAAGTTACACAAGAAGAAAGCTGTTTCTTTATTTCCTTTCTTCAGAAGTGTACAAGAGCTTTTTCAAGGAGAAAGTACATTAAATATACTTACTTAGTGTAACATACTGTTACAACATGGCATTTCAGATTCTTAAAATTTGTTTCTGTAATATATTGCCAGTATCCTCATTTTTCATTTTACTACCTAATAATAATGCATCAGAAGACAATTATGTTAAGAGCTGCTTTCATGAACAAATACATCAGGTATTAGTATTGCTTGTCCTCATTAATGCAAACCAAAATGCATTCCTTGGCAGGATACGAACAGGTGATGCTTAAATATTTTAGATAAGCCAGCTTAAGACAAGATGTGAGAGTCTGTTAACTACTTCTGAAGATTAGGCTCTTTCCACACACAGAACAAAACAAAAAAATCATTAAGTCACCTCAGAAAAATTTAACCTATCACATTAACATTTAAATAAAGCCTAGTTAATGTCTCTGGAGTTATTTGCATCAATTTTACAATAGTTTTATAGTGAGCATCAAGATCCCTCTTACACATTGAAGTTGCTGTGCTATATCTAATACCATGTGGAATGGCTGATTAATTATTAATTTGCAATGCCTGCAGACAGTTTACAGCACCAGCTACTAAAAGTTTCTTTTTAATTGTCAATCAAGGCTGATTCTTGATTCAAGTCTGTGGCTGAAGATTTTCAACTTTCATGCAAGTTAGTTAATTATAAAAAGGGATCCAAAAACACCTCCAAAAACCCTGTAGTCAGTAATACATATACTTCCAATAATCTAAATAACACAAACACTTCTGGAAAATTCAATTTTTTTTTTAAGTATACTGACAAAAAAAGTTATTTTCTGTTTAAAAAAAAAATTCTGCTAAACCCAAAATGGGTAAACTCCCTTTTTATTTTGTAAACTATTTTCCAAATAATCTCCAAATGCTTTAGACGAATTACATAAAAACTAAGATATATAAGAACTACAGATTGTAGTAATTTAAACATATGTGACCATATTCACACATAAAGCTACTAATGGAAACTAAAAGCAAGAAGAGATAGGGAAAGAAGATTTAGTATAATTTTTGAGTGGGTAAACACACAAAAGCTGTTTTGGGAAACAAAAGCCTCAGAAAAGTCAGTCTCAACGTCTTTTTTGAGGCAGAACCACTAGAGTAAGGCATGTTACTGAATTCAGAATATAGAGACTAAGTTTTAAGTTTTTGTATAAGCATGGTATTTTTAATGAGAACCTAAAAGAAAGGAGACTCACTCCATCTGGAATGTGGGAGCTTTTCCTACATGGGGGTCAAGTTATGAAACACAGCATTCTACCCCTACCAGCCACAGAACTCAAAGTTACGAAGGCCAAAGGGAGGAGCAATAATTAAGATTGTGAGGATGAGATAGCGGAGTATTTCAGGAAAGTCAAAGCTGAGTCAAGGTTAGATGAGTAATGTTAAAGAAGTGGCAAAAGGCAGATCAACAGATATGGAACGTGGGCAGAGGAGAAGGAAGTTGGAAGCAAATGAAAGATTTGTGTCAAGAAAAAAAACCCAGAAGAATAGCTGTGAAGAAGGTTCTACGTGCCGAAAACAAAATCTGAAGTAGTTCAGAACTAATTATAATATTTTTCCATTCAACAATTATATCCTTTTAAAAAATGAAAAACAACCTGCGTAGACATGCAACAGCTGTGAGATACTGCCAATTCCTGAGAAACATTTTGTGATTCATGTCAAAAACATGAGCATGTTAAAGAGTAGCAGGTCAAGCTGCCCAAATTTTTTTTTAAATTAAACAACTCCAAGCAGCACACTTTTAAGACACAACTGTCCTTGCTACAGCAAATTTGTCTCAGCTTGCTAGATAAAATATCTAAGTTTTCGTGCTCAAGTCTTACGATTTACCTCACTGTTCATGTTGCCAATAAGTCTTTAGACATTTTCACAAAAACCAAGTGCTTAAAATGAAAACAAACTCCCTGTGGAAATTGTTATTATCTTTTTTCAAACTGCATAAACAGGCTACACACTCAAGTCGTGTTACTCAAAGCCAGATTATGACTTCTGAAAAGTTTACTGTGTAACAAAACACGAGAAAATCCCTGGCTTTCAGAACACAGCACCAGAGCACTTTATATTTCCTGTAACTCTGTCCCTGTGTTTTGTACAGCCTATACCCATCAGCTGAAATTCTTCTCTATAGTTGCAACATCAATTTTGAGAACAGTCACAAACTTAGGACCAGGATTAAAGTCTCAGGAAGCTTTATGGGAGGCAATAATAGTTTTGATAAAGGTTTAATGGCTGTAATGTTCCTACTAGTAAAAATCCCAAAGCTATCAACAACTTGAAATCTAATGTCAATAAGATGAAAAGAGACACTCACACCTTCAATTCTGAACATAATTTTTTGTATGACTGAAGTGCTTCTGGCATGATGAAGCCTAAACTAGACACACGGTGTAGGAGGACTGTACCTAAAAAGACTGCATTGTTCTACAAACTAAGCATATGGGTATCAGTCAGAAAAAACCAATACCATACTGTCATTATTACACTGACATTTTAGTCACTTGCATTTTAATGAAATCGGTCTCAGAAACAATGCAAAGCACTTAGAAATTAATGAAATAGCTGTTCAGTTTTATTGATAGTAAATAGGGCAATTTTATCTCACCCTATTAAGGAGTGAGATATCAAAGGACTATGCATTTTCTGCAGAATAAAAACATGGAGGTTGAGCAGATACTACAGAGCACCTAATGCAGAGCACACTCACATCCTAGACTACTTGGCTATAACTTGTTCATGTAGTCCTACCCTCTATTAGTTTAAGGTTTTCAACTAAATCAAAATTACCAAAATACTAAAAAAGGGTTTCACATCATGTGCACCAAGCTGTATAGTTTAAAATGTTGCGGCCTGTAACAGTTCATGTTGTCTTGGCTGGAAATAATCATCCAGGCAGCAGATGGCTAGAATGGATGTACCTCTGCTGTAGCACTCCAGCCCACTTTTAGCAGCTCAACGGCAGCCTGGGACCATGGGCTGGGTCAGACACCGTGGAGAAGCACGCTCACATCACTGACTGCATGGTACCCAGCATCACCCCCAGTGCTGCAGAGGGCTGGGCGGTGACACCACTGCCTCACGCTAGCACAGCTGGACTGAGCACAGACCACTTCCAGAACAACCACAGAGGTACTTTTCAGACCACTCAGAAGAGCCACAGGGTAGGTTTAATGCAGTTTAGTTAATCTATCTCAACACTTTATGCAGACTTTCTTGAGTGTCCCACATACACCACCTATGAGAGCCAGGAAGAGAGATTAGCATCTAGTATTTTCCCAATGAAGCAAAAAGAAAAGTCCTGCAGTGAGCAGAGCTGTGGAGAACTGCACTTGAGTAAGCTACAAACTATAAAGGAATATAAAAAGGAATATAAAATAATAGGAATACAACTTCACATTACAGAAGGAAAAAAAAAATCTTGAAACGAGATAAACAAGAAAACAACTTGATCTAACATTTTCTCAAACTTATCAAACCACTTGAAATATACACACAGGCACTCTTATGGTAGATAGAAAAGATTACTTTTATGTCCTCTAGAACATTTACTGCTACTTCAAGCTTTTCCCATCACACTACAGAAGCTGGCACCAAAGAAGGGCAGCTCCCCATCAAAGCAAGGAGACATGCACAGAGAAACAAGCTTCAAGTAAATCCTACATCCTAGAAAAGAGCAGCAGCCAGCAAGCAACAGCATAAACATTTGCTGACAGCAAAATTACTAAAAAGCTACTTAAAATGCATTATATTGTCCTGCTATAACCAGGATTTCAAGCACAAAATCTAAATGGGTCTGCAATTCTATTTGGTTTAGCTATCAAGAATTCAAATTAATATTTACTTGATAAACAGTTTTAGGGCTGAGACTGGGATTCACACTCAATGTCAAGAAACAAACCAAACTTTAAACATCTTTTTTAAGAAATCGTATTTCAGCTAAGCTGGCAAATAGCTAATCATACTCACAGTTAAACAGCCACAAAAACAGTTTTCATAGCATTAGAAGTCAGTATCAGTTCATTAAAATGTAACCTACTGGAGTTCCCATTTATTTCACAATTTTAACATTTATCATCCACAACTGCTACATCAAAAGTAACTACATGAAAAGCAAATCAAAGTAAAAATGTACAAGTGCATTTCATGGATTAGAGAAGAATGCAGACAACAGAAGACACTTCTGAAAAATCTTCTCTTTGGCAACAACTACAGTGTAAGACAAAATGGCTTGAGTAGCTGAAATCCCCCATTCCAAGAGGATTTTCAGGAATGCAAAATATTGGCCATGGAATTCTATTTTTTGTGAGTTACATTTGAGAACATCAGCTACACAGAACACTACCATGCTAAATTTTGGGATTTGGCTCAATATTTAAACAAGCAAAACAAGAAGGCATAAAATCCTAGTACAACCTGACTTCATAAAAAAAAAAATATGACTGTTTTTTGATTAAGTAAAATACTTCAAACAAAAAAAAATAAATAAACATTCCCACACACCAGAATTGGTTAAACAGAAATAAACTAATAGAAAAATAACCTCAACCTGTGCTCAAAGATTATACTAATAGGAGCCAAAATGTCATAGATGTAGGGCTAGCTTGGGGATGGGAGGAAGGGGTTGAAGGAAAATGTAACTAATTCTAATATAAAGAACATTTTTCAGATGCCACCAGCTAACTTAAATAGAATAAAAGAATTTCCACATAGTTTTCAACCACTTTACAGAGTAGCACAAAAAGGTTACTGAACTGTTTGGAATTGCTTCTACAAGCCACTCTGAGGAAACCAGAAGGTGAATTGTGCTCTAACACCACTGAGGTGCTGAACAAAGTGAAATGGGGTTTGTCAACACAAGTCTCATATTCTCATGGACTTTAGCTTCAAGAGGGCAGGAAAACAACAGAATAGCAGTTTAAAAATCCTGTTATAGTACTGAGGTTTGGTATTCAGAAAATTGCATGTTTGACTATTGTACTATGACAAGCCTTTTTTGTCTTGAAGTCTTTGTTGCTTTATTGTTAAAATAGATGACAGAATATTACAAATATTTCTCCAGTAGTCCAGATATCCTGAAAGAGCTGCTCCTGTATTAATTAAAATGTCTTGAAATTTTAATTCAAAGATGGTTTTATGTGAAATTCAGAAATCTCCCTAAAAATGAATCTGAAGACCTAATGCCCAGTTTCTGAGAAGATCACACTTCACAGATTATGCAAAGTATTTCCTTTGTTTTAATTGACATAACTGTGGTATTTGGTCTTAAGAGCTACTGTAAGTCCAGTGATTCCTGAAGCATTAGCCAGAAAGCATAGAGGTTGGAGAAGACAGAGGCCCTGAGACAAGCCATCTGGGAAACACCAGCTGATCAGTCATTTTCTGCAGCAGAGCCAGTTTCCTTGACAAAGTTCACACACAGTAAAACAAGAAATAAACTAACATCCTTTGCTAGTCACTGCAGCTTCCTGGATCACTAATCAAAGATGCTTAATTTAAATGCAAGACAATCAGCAATGTTACTGCAACTGCTTAGTAGACCAGCAAAAACTACAGCATGTTTGTAAATGAAGAGCACTGCACATGAGAAAGCACAAGATGGCAAGCAACATGGAGAAAAAAATGTCCTTTTTACATTTTTTTCTTGATTATATGTTGTTGCATTAGGTGTATTCACTGATTGTAACATACTTTTCTTAAGCTTCACTAATTTCTATTACTATAAAACAACATGGTACCAACCTCTGTAGCCTTATTCAGAAGAGGTAATGAGTCCAAACAGACATAATCCCATAAATGCACTTGTAGTCAATCCCATTATCCCAAGGGTACTTTCTCCAACAGGGAAAAAAAAAAAAAAAAAAAAAGGTAATACTTTAACCAAAGAAAAAACTTCTAAAAGCAGCTTCTAACATTTGTATTTTTATTTAGAAGGCAAAACTCAGCTTGCTCACTACAAATGGTCTGCTGCACCAGTAAGCTTAAATACATCACATATTTGCTAGAAACTTCCTTAAGGCAGATGGTACCTAAACTGGGGCTACTAGAAAAGATGACGTTTTCAATCTGTTTATTCTGTATCAGGGAAAAAAAAAAAAAAAAAAAAAAAAAAAAAAAAAAAAAAACCACAACACCAAAACCAAATTCTAGAATTATTTTTAACACTTTTGCTTCCTTGTCGCCATTTTCCATCTCGGGAAAAGAGATAAGAAGTTCACAGGCCATATGTCATCTGTTGACTTTAGCAGCAAAATACAGCCAAAAGAACATTAAATCAGTCCCTTTGTTTCTTCTGACTCATCTGAAGTTATATCCAGTCAGTGTTTTATGAGTGTAAGTTTGTTTCAGAACCTGAGGTAAAGCATTTCTCTTCAACTGTAATTATTTTTATTAGTAAAAATTAACCTACAAACATCTTATTACTCTTGCCACAAACCAAAAGGTATGCATTAGTCAGCCATGGAAAAATTGCTGTTTCCATGTACACAACACAGGTAACAGTCTGCACGTTTTCACACACCTTTTTAAATCATGTGAAGATTAGTTTTTACAACAGAAGGACAAAAGCAAAGTTCTGAATAATGAGAAATGCACCATTTTTGAGAGGTGACCTCAATGTATGTTTAATACTTAAAAAAAAAAAAATCAAAGTATATGATGATAAAACTCAGTTTGTTAATCAGCATGTAAAATTTCTGGTTCGTTGATCTATCTAGAAATATGTACAGATATATGTATAGGCACTGACATACTGCTCTTCCTCACCAGTAAATAAAAAAATTCATCTCCTCTCTAACCAGATATAAAAGACAAAAAAAAAAAAATGTGCTGACCTTTCAGTTAATAAATTCAAGATATTTTCTGCAGTCATCAATGGAGTTGTATTTCTTGAAATATGTGGATTTACCTTGCATTTCCCTTCTTTTGGGAAATCTGCAAGCTAACTGTGATCATTCCTATGGTTCTCTAACACTGTGGAAAGTGTCCTCCACCCCAAAGAGATCATGCAGATGGAAAAATACATGATTAGGAGGCCTGAACCCATACACAGTTTGGGAAGAATGCGAGTCAGGAGTGCATGTCCATACATATTCCTGCACCCTTCCCATGCACGCACACACACGATGACACAGAATGGTGGGGATGACAATTACAGTGGGTTTCAAAAGTTTGAAGAAACTGGCAGACAGGTTGACTCGATATTTATTTATAGGAGTCATGTGCATGCCCAAATGGGTGCAACGAGGCCAAGAAGCTTTTCAAGCCAGTACAAAATTACTGGCAGAAGGCAGGACCCAACAGTTCTACATTCCTACACAGCAGCTGCCTGTCAAGAGAGGGACGCATGAACCTGTATCTAAATTTACTTTTGATATCAGCATATAAAAATCCCATTTTAGAGTTGCTAGTAAAAGGGGAGTTTCCCACACTCAACTGTTTACATTTTATTTTTCAAACCCACGGTTTGCTTGCATAGCAAAATGCAAGTGGGAAATTTAAAAGGCACTTCGGTTCTACTGCTTTTTAGATAACTTTTCCAATAATTTACTGGAAAATCTTGGGAGGGCACAGGGAGGAAGTAGTTAAGTGATATAAACTAGTAATAATAAGCATTTATTTATCAAAGACTTTGAAATGAAAGCCTAAAAGCAAAAGCAAAACGTCAGTATCCACACAGCATAATTTTAAGTTTTCTGGTGCCTTCATGCAACATGCAATTATTTTTATTTCTAGAAGAAGAGCATCAAACGACCTACTTAAGCCATACCATACTATACAAATTTCACAGCACATTAAGAAGTGAGCTTCTTAATAGACCCATAAATAGGTAACAGATTGAGAAACAGCAGTAAAGACAAGTTAAGTGAGTTGTGCAATGTGGGAGCAAAGTTTTAGAGCAGAGTCCAGGTATAGGTCCATGGTAAGAGACTCTGTATTTACATACTGGCTAGAAAAGGACTACTATGAGAAAATGACCAGGGGTTTTCCCTAAATTAAAAGTTGATCAGTCAAGTAAAAACCTGGAAACTGTTCGAGTTTTATAGAATTTAATATAACTGGATTACAGAAAATTTACTAAAATGTTGCTGTTCTACAGAAACATTGTAATGGGTCATTTAAAATACTTATGCTGAATAAACAAAAATATTTTTTAAGAAAACCCATAAATTATCAGAGTTAGAGGATGAAAACCTATTTAGTTCAATCATTTCTGAATAGGCTGTGGTTTTATGGAGACAGAAGTTGCAGATTCCCACAGAAAATTATCTGTCTGACCCCTCCAGTTTGGGCTTTCCCTCTCTGCTTTATTCTGACAGTAAAAAGCCAGAAGACAGAAGAAAGTATAGATATTTACTATCTATAGTAATATAGACAGATATGCGGAGTGAAATTTATGTCAGCCTCAATTGTCTGCTATGCCCTTCCATCAAAATTCCCAGATTAGCTCTCCACAAATTCTGAAGGTGGGAGAAGCACACACACCCTCCATAATCCACTCCATAAAGAAACAAACTGCTTAGCTTAAGCACACAATGAAAACAGCTTCTCCCATTACAGATGACATAAGTGAAACAAACTACAGAACACAGATATTATTTTCCCTTTCTTTAAGAGACAAGGAGATAGTAATAAGTAACCTGGATATAGGAAACCAGTAGCAAAATCTTTACCACAATTGGATTCCTCCTTCCTCTCCTCAGTGAATTAGTTAAGCTGGAATGAAAAGGCTGATTTGGAGAGAACAGGTTACACTGAGAAAACCCCACATGGACATAGATGTGCCCAGATTAATGTTTATGTAATAAAAACAATGAGCAATAAAAAAATTGAGCAACTTGGCTCATTTTACAAAGTTACTTTATATGACCATCACAAGCAAGTTTTCTAATTCAGAATCCTTAGAGCAACCATTTAACTCCCTGGGGAGAAGAAGAAGAAATCTGCATTTCTCTGGTCAGTTAGATTTCCAACTTTCTTTTTTCAACCAATCCATTTAATATTAAGCAGTATTCTAAAGAAATGCCCAAAGACATAAGTGGAATCTTTTCTCCATATGAATTCAAACATCCCACAGATAATACCTCCCTTCAAGAAAATACATTCTGTTACAAATAGAAATTGCTTTTATCAGGTTCTAAGGGATAGGATCTCTATCTGCTTTTAACCTTAAGCAACAAATTTTAAGAGGGATTATTAGCACAAGAAAGTACCCAAATTCTTTCAGTTGCTAACAAGATCAGACATTGCAATCACTATATAGAAGATCTCCCTTTTCTGACATCTCAGCAAGCTAAGACCTTTGCTGAACTTTTAGATTAGTATAATCTAAATATTTCCCTCCTAGGAGAGGAGGGGACAAAGATCTCAGAACACTCTGAAAATGTACTTCAAGTGCTGCATCCTCAAATTTGCTCTTAACTCACAGTATGAGCACTGGTTAGACCCTGTTGAAGCATACAGCCCACAGCATATAGAGAGAGTATTTTAAAAAGCCAAAAGCTTAGCACTCAAAGGGTTTTTCACCAATATATACCTCTATTAACCTCTTGTTCATAATGAAACACTCCAGCAGCTAGCAGCACCAGCAATTCCTCCCTCCTCTTGTGCACAGCTATGTTGAAAAGGCAAAATTATCATTGCCCAATGAAACGCAATTCAGCAACAAAATCCCACTCAAAAGGAGCTCACAAGAGAACAAATGTATGGATTTTCACAGACTTAGGTCAACTCCAACGTGTATAAACTGACACAATGCTATTCAAAGAAATCAGTAACCCAGTGCTCCTGTCCCAGTGTATACTTGTCTGAATCTTGCCTAAAAGGCTGAACGCTTTTTAACTGAGAGAAATTATTAGCATAGCTTAAAAAATATACCTATAAAGTCATTTAGCACCTTTCAGCTACCCTCAGGATACAAAAGCCAGACTCAAAATTATCCAAATACTACAAGAAATTGAAAGACACACAACACTAAACCAGTTTCCAATTTATAGAAGCATGAGTGCAAGTCTATTTGGTGTATGCCTCAATTTGAGCACTTTCCTAAAGCTTGACTTGTGTTGGCAATCTTAAGCTGCTGTAAGTCTTGCATTACAAAGTTATACTGATTTAATCTTTTAAGACCACTTGCATTCCTCCCTAAGAACCAAAACAGCTCATTTTAACAATAAAAATAACCAGCTCTAATGACAGGAACAGCCACTGTTGAGCTTTCTGCCACCACCTCCTGCCTCTCACTGCCTCTGTGCCAGCCCCTGCACAGCCAGCTAAGCTCCCAGTGAGATCCCTCAGGGACCTAACCCTGTAGAAAACAAGTTCTGCAGGTGAAAAGCTTTCTGTGACACCTCCTGTGGGTTTAACTCCCTGAATGAGCTCACCATGAGCCAGCTGAGTGTCTCCTGTCAGGCCAAGAGCAGAGGTGTCACTGCCTGGCAGCAGTGAAGAGGGGAAAAAGACTCTCCTTGTGCTAACAGCCTTCCATTGGCTCAGCCCAAGGAAAGGACATGGAATTCAAGTTGGGAAGTTCACAATGTTCACCACTTTTATTACCCTGTCATGCACTTGCTGGCTACTGCTGACCTCATAAATGATTTAACTGAAAATATCATAGTAACTCTAAGGTTTTTAAGTAATGAATTTGATATTCCAGCTACTTGAAAAGCCTCTTTTATTTAAGGCAGTAGTAAACTAAGATTTAAACAATGTTCTTCAAATACCTCTAAGCAAATACTTAACCTCCTAGGTTTCAGTTCTTTCACAACAACATTTGTTAAATAAATTACAGAGGTCATTTCCATGGCTCAGAAGAATTTGACTAATATGATAAATATTCTTGGAGAACTTAATTTTATTTTTTTAAGAAATGCAATAAGTAGAACATGACTTTTATGGATGTCACTATCTTTGGTCTACATCCAAATACAGGTTAAAAATAGTAAGAACAGAGTTATATTAAACCAAGAAAGTACAAGGTGTTTTGATGCAAGATTTAGTTTACATAAAATAGAAAAATACTTTTTCCAGCAGCTGTAAATTCAAACAGCTAAGAGAGAACCACCAGAAAAACTGCTCCCCATCTTAAGAAGACATTGAGGAGCTGGTATTTATGTACTACACAAGAAACTGAGTCCAGCAAAATTGAGGTATCATTCTTAGTAGCAAACAGTCACAAACATGAGCATACGAATAAAAATTACAGATAAATAAAAATTTTGGTTAATCCAGGATTTAAATTGGTTACTAGTTATATTAGCCTCTAATTTCGAGTGCAGACACAAGGACACAACCAGAATAACATCCATTTTTTTCTTACCATGTTCAAGGTATAACTATTTGACATACCCGAATTCTTAAGAAATCCAGAAAAAGAAATTTAAAAGGCAAAGGATTCTGATTATACCTTTAAATCACTAGTGTATGAAAGCAACTTTTTGAAATGGTTTCCTTTTTCTTACTGAGGCATCCCAGAATCCATCCATTTACATTTATTTGCAGACCAAGTGCACACTAAGACTTCACAAATTCCCTCTCCCTTCTCAATTATGCCAACTATCATTGCACCATCAAGCACTTTCACTCCAGAACAAAAAAATATAGTTGTCTTTTTCACAACAGCAACCATCATCTCCCAACATTCCAAAAGAAAAGACAAATACATGAGACAATAGCTTTGCTGCAAGTCATCAGCATACAAGAACTGTAAAGTAGCAGCACCAGTCACGCCAAACACCTGGTGCTGCAGGCTGAAAATAATAACACCAGCAAGAAAATTCTCCAGGGTATTTTTTGTTATTATCTTAGATACCATCTTGTATTTCCTATCAAAATATCGAGTTCATGTATGGCATTTAAGTGTATATATAATTAACAGTTCCATGAACAGCCAGGTCTCCTTTAAACAGAGTTGGTTATAGACTTTTCAGGTGTTACTTCTCAAGCTGTAGCTAATTACAGCTGAGCACTCTGCCAAAGCAGCAGCTGACTCTTTAGTAAAGTAGTAATTGTAACGTGAAAATCACAGTTCTACATGCTTCCTGTTTTTTAGTCATGGCTACTATTCCAAAGGCAAACCACACCCCCCACCCCTCCCCAAATATACTAACATCTGGCATTTAACAGAAAAACCAGCGATAAACAACCAAGGAACAAAGTAAAAAAAAATGATCCAGAACAAAAACTGAAACCTGCTCTGGCCACTTGTTTGGTACCACAACAAAAATTAAATAAAATTCAGTTCAGAAAATGTTTGTGACTTGTATTCCAGGCCTGCCTTACTTCATACTATTAAAAAATTTTGCTCTACAACCAAAATTAATCAAAGTTCCTACTTACTATTAAAAACTCAAGAACAATCTATGTCTCACAAAACTTAATTAGCGACTGTAAGTTTCTGGACAGGCAACCCTATTTTGACATACTGGGGCAAATACAAAAAATAACCAAATAAAAGCTGTGACTTTATACACAGATTACCATATCTGAGAGTGTTGTCTGGCATATTAACCATCACATTGTTTCATGCCAAACATTCTAGTTAGAATGCAAGTGGCAGCACACCCGTATTAGTATTCTCTTTGTAAACCATGGTAGCAATTCACATAAATACGAGGAGCGATGGAAAACTTTAAGGGAAAAAGGGGAAGTAAGACAAGGCAACTGGCTGCCCTTGTAATCTGCAATCAACTTCAAGAGCTACTTCAGGTCATGAGAAATTTCAAGATGATAACTCTTTTACAGTTCTCTTCCCACGGTCAGAAAAAGTACCACGTGGAAAAGAAATACTCCATGAAAAAACTACTGTTTCACTAGCTTTTATGCTAACTTGCACGTAAGCCAAACAATGTAAAAGGGTATCAATCACTGTCCTATTTAGACGTCTTTTCAAAGTCATGCGAAAAGTTGTAAGAATGTTCAACCAACATATATCAGCTGTCTCACGTACTGTTTTTGGATATTGATATCTGCAATCCCTTTACCGGATCTGGCATCATTGTCCAAGCTCAGATGACTCAGATATAAACAATGTGAAGGCATAGTTTGTTTTCATGTTTAAAGTCACAAGTGGTCTCCTGCAACAATAACAGGAAGAGCTGTAGGGATCGATACGCAAGATTACTAACAGGGGCTTTTCTCGTCCTACCCAACAACACGCACGTGCAACTTTCTTAGCCAGGTAACACATGCCACTCTTACCAGATCTCTGTGAAGCACCCAGTTTGCATGGAGGTAATGGATTCCATCGAGGATCTGGTAGAGTAGGGATTTAACCATAGATCTTGGCAACTGCATGGGCTTTTTATTTGCTTTTGAGGCACGGTGAAACTTGATAATATGCTAGAAATAAAACAAGTAGAAACATGAAGAAAGTTAGGTGATAAATAGGTGAAAAGGTTGGGTGTTTCAGGATATTTTAACTATTTACACTAAATAATGGAATGAAATACAAAGTTTGTTGAACTTTGGAATTAAAGTAATAATGATGCACTCACAATTCTCTTAAATTGTTTTTATTCTCTGAATTGCTTCAAAGAACAGCTGTGAAGTTTTTGTGAATATATAAATACTGGCTACTTACCTCCAGTAAAGGGTCTTAGACATTCTCCTTCCTCCCTCCTCCCTATATGGCATCCTCTTACCCTTGGCAGCTAGAGCAGAACCTTTCAAACCAGGAGTATCTACCAGTAGGAGGACCACAATCTATGCCTTCACACATACTTTCCCTCCTTCTCTTCAAAAACACCCAGGCTAGCCTACTTGCAACTACTATTCCCCCCAAAATCAGAATCCCAGTAGATCAGATAAAGATTTGAAGGATGGGAAGGTGTAACTCCAAAAACCCCACACCACATTTGGGTGAGATCATGTTCAAACATCTAAAATTGGTTGTCTTCTTGCTTCCAAGTTATGGCTGCATACTTCAGTGACAATGACAAGCTGGTGGCTCTTGGATTACAGAAGTCAGTCTACCCACTAGGGGACAAACATCACTTGAAAACATAGAATGCAGTAAAGGACCCCAGCCTTAGTTGAAGAAATGGAAAAAAAAAAAACAAAAAACCCACATTGAAAGATTACTGAGAGACCATGAAATAGCCATAAACTAATTCTAAGATCAATGTGGAGATGATGGGTTAGGTTTGGTTTTGCTACACTGTACAAGAAATAAACTTAAGTCAGGCTATTCTACCTTTTCAATCCTCAGCTAAGCAGGGCTATGCAAGGCACAAATCCAATCTTAATACATGGTGATTCAGAAAATGACTAAATATGTTCATTTGGATGGAGAAAAAAAAAATCTCCTTTTTGAAGGCAATTCAATGAAGCGCCTCAAATAACAAAATTGTTTCAATTATGTGTCTTTTGAAAGGTGAAAATGATAGTTTCCATTTTTACTGAAAACAATACAAAATGCTAGAGTAGGACTATTAATTGCCCTATTTTTAAAATAGGATTTGTCTAGCTCAAGATCATCTCCTTTCCCAGGTTGAAGAGGTAGCCAAAGGCTGTGCTTTAATTAGACCACTGTTCCCTCATCCATCATCCCCACTCCCCACCCAGTTTGTCACTACTGCTCCCAATGAAAATGGTAAAAAGTTAATGTTTACTCATGGTAAATGCTACCTCTGGCTGTCACCAGTACTTTAGCCACTGTCAAATTGTACTTAGCAAAAGTGTAAACAGTAGTGTTTAAAGAGAAATAAAGGCAGAAAATGCCAAATAAATCTAAACAGTCTGCTTACTCCCTATCAACAACATTCCCACAGAGATTCCACTACTAAATGTACAATATTTATGGCTTTGTACTAAAAAGCAGTAGAAATTTACAAGATTGTCAGTTTTTAATATACTCATGAGGATCAATAAGCTCTTAGTACCTGATACTTTAGTTGTGCAATCACTCTGGAAAATGTAATGAAATGCTTTAAGGGATTATTTCCTTGGAAAATTTTTTCCTGTCATGTCACAAAAAGATTTTGTCTCATAACTTCACTAGGAGTCCCTAACACTACACAATGCTCACCGGATTGTGACCTTGATTTATAATGTAGTAATGATACCATAACCTCACAAATTAGTATATTTATTAATACAGGAGATGAAAAAATACAGAGGAACCAACAGGCAAAGGTCATACACAGAGGCCCATAAATCCAGTCCTGCCCTTTTTCAAGGTGCATGTAATCATTAGAAGGGATTTCAACACCCATCTAAAAAACAGCTACTACCCATACGAAACATTAGTCCTTAGGCACAGAGAAAATGAAGCAGTCTCATGAGACATAATGGGGCACAATTAACCACAGATGTATTGAGGAGGAACAACACAAGCAGCTCTGCCTCTGGCTCTGCCTCAGCTGCTCTGGTACCCCTGGAGATCGGGAGTGAAACAGCACCAGGTTGATGCCATTGGATTTCTGTCCCTGCCCTCCCATGTGGCTCCCAGCTAGAAAGGCTAAGGAAGCAAGCTTCTTTCTTGAAAGGGTCATTGAATTGCAGAAGCAAATTAAAACAGATAGTTTTGCTCGAAGCAAGCAATATCACCACTAGGTAAAATCCAATTTCCTGTAAAAGCAAATAATACCTGTTGTTGCCAGCTTACTCTATGGAAGTTTATATCCAAAAGATTGCAACCATCACAGTTTAGAGAATTGAACAAAACCTAAAAATATACTGCAGGGCCAAGGAGTATAGGAAAAGCTAGATTTTCCCCATGACATTGGAATGAACCCACAGTGTTTGTGACCTAGCTGTTTGTGACCTACCAAGTGCTAGCTGTCTAAAAAAAAGTAGTTAATCCAATTTCTTGTAAGCAACTAGCCATATGAAGAAAGAACAACACACCTATCAAACAAAAAACAGCAATTTTAATGGCAGTGTCCATCTAAGAAATAAAGAGCAAACAGTTGCTGTTGCTGAACACCATCTCTTCCACTGGAGGCAGCAAGCTTAAACTCTCTTTTATTACTTTCTATTTTCAGAAATGTATCTATATGGCCATACCACTCTTGTGGGAAATTATACCTCAGATTAAACAAGCAAAAAAATAGGTAAGAGCATCAAATCAGAAAACAACAGGCCAAACGTTTTGGTGACCTGGCAGATCAGGTGCACAGAAAGCTTCAAAACAAAAGATGTCACAGCAGTACAACAATGCTAAAGGAACTTTTAAACTTTAACAATTACGCTGATTTCAGCTATGGCAGGGAGATGTGCTCCTTCCATGTCAAAATATTTGATATTTAAGAGTCTAAATCCAAGACCTCAGGGGTAGAAACAGGTACAGGTACCAACACAAACTAGGATGATGCTCTTTATACATAAGTGCACTGTGCAAGTGGAAGAATCACTCTCCACTAGCTTCACTGTCTGACGAGTCCCAAAGTGCAGCTTCAAGTACAGCATGTAACAGGCAGAACCTTCAACCTAATAAAGGCATGGAATAATTTACTGCAATTACAGCCTGCATTTCCCGTTTCCCAGAAAACTGACCTAACCAACAGGCTTCTAAACAACACTTCTCCCATTCAATAAATCTTTTTGCTGAATAGCACGAAATTAGGATTGTTATGTGAGTTAAGAGTATAAATCTGAACCGTGACAGGTATGAAGCACATTGTGCCTCTCTCTCTAGGAAGCATGAGGTGCACTTGGACACTGCAGTTTCTTAACCTTTAGGTATACTCAAGTTCTTTGATGAATCTTACCCCTAATGGATAATCATTAAGGACAAAACATAAGGACTTCCACAATGTAGGCAAGTCAGAGGCATGTTTGTAACAAGAAAATAAGCAGAGAGTGAAAAAGCTTCAGCATTCCCCATGTCTTTTTTCACTGCAACTCCTTAAAGATAACTCACATATCCTGACAGATCACGTGACAGAAAAGCTGGAAAACACCCAGACCCATTCAGCAAAATTAATGAGGGAAGTTACTGTCAGTCCACACTATACCAGTTGCATGTTACGGAACAGAAACCCATCCACAATGTTAAGCAGACATAAACTCATTTTAATTAGTTCATTAGAACACTGCAGATGCAAGCTCTCCCGATGTATTCTAAATCTTTCAAAATGAAAGAAGAACATGTCATGAGAGGTAAACGTAACTCCAAGCAATACTGAAATCTAGTCAGCAAAAGCAGCCATTTTCCCTTTCTGTGCATCCATATTTCCAGTTCCTAAATCTTAAAATTATGTTGCCACTGACTGGATCCCAAAAATGGTGTGAGCCAATTAGGTATTCACTATTAAATATAAATATAATAGAAAATTTTTTACATTGCTTGTACATATTTTGCTTTTAATTTAAATAAGACAGCAACTTTGCAGAAGTGATTTTAAGTCTTTATTCTAAATTAAATTAATACTTCACTGACCAACATTGGAAAGCAAGGAAGCTATAATTTTCTGCTTGCAATATCTGGGACTATTTTAAATATTTTACTTACTAACTGCTTATTCCCAGTTTTCAACTTCAAAAAATGTAATAAAATTGCAAAGAAAACTGAATTAACCACATTATTTCAATAAGACCATTTTAGCTATTGCAAAGACAAGACTATATAAATGATAAAAAATGAAGAGGAGAAACAGAGCTAGACATCTGGAAAAAAAATTATGAAACAATATTCAATCTAGAAGTTTGCCTGCCTTCTTCTGTGTTACCTAGTGCATTGAAATTGGTTTCAAAGATGAAACTGTGAGCAATTTCTAAATTCTCTACCACAAACAAAGCAAACATAATGCATAACAACACAGAGCAAATTCAAATCCCTAGGATTTACTCAACAGTTAAGTGAGCATTCAATAAGATCCTAATTTTAGTCTGCATCCAAGTCTGTCTGTTTGTATCATCCCATTCCCAATTCCAAGAACTGTTATTCAGTATGACAGAGGTTAAAACAAACAAATTAGACCTAGAAATTTCTCACAAAACTAGGAAGCCAGCTAACAGAGGGATTTTATGCATGTCTGACTAAATGATGTTACAGTGAGCTCCCACCTTAACATACATGAGATAATCCATAGACACAAGCCTCTAGACAAACCTGACTGCTGGAGTTCTACTGCTTAAGGCAATGCTTGCTGAAAATTACATGTATCCCCATCAAGCTGAAATGCAATCATGTATGAAAAACTAAGCACGCATTGTTTCTGTGATTTTCAAAAAGAGAAAGAAAAGACCCAATAAACCCAAATAACATTTGTTAGCTGTTCCAAAAATAAATCATAGTTTCATAAGCCTACATTTACAGCTCATTTCAGACATCAGAGTTTTAGAAACTAAGAAAATTTAGTCAATTTACTTATCACAAGTAAAATTAAATAATATCAAAACAGAAGTGGGTAGAAGTCCTTCTACAGTGATCACTTCAGCTTCCACTTTTGGAAACATTACAGCAATGAATATAAACTGTCCATTGAAAAAGGAGGGGAACAAAGCATGTTTGTTCCCTCTAAATGGTGCCAGTGCATGGCCATCATGAAATATCTTCTTTAAAATATAAGTAATCAAACTGCCTAATGAAATATCCCATTCCAAGTGACAAGAGGTGAAGATCTTTAGTGATAGTGAAAGGAACTTTAATACACCAACTTTTGCTAATGCCAGACTGCTTTAAATATCTAAGGTTTGAAAAGCAGAGCAGGCATAAACAGATCCCATATAATTTTCCTAGGTTTTTCATGGGTCTTTATAGGTCTTATAATATCTTTCAGCCCTAAATATTGCAAAATAACTCCATAAAATGTTAATAAAAATAATCAGAATACAGCTACCCTTTCAGTATGCATAAAAGTGAAATACACAGTACTCACACCATTCTGTTCACGTTCATTTTTCACACATTTATTTGCCTTTGTTTTGAGGCCTGCTCCTTCCTGTTGTTTCCTCCAATTCTCGTGCTTTGTGGTACAGAAAATGAGTCCGCATAAACTACCATCAACTACACACAAGCCTGGCCAAAAAAGCAAGTGTATGTTCTGAGAATATGACAAACAGCTATGGACAAGGAATGGCACTGCCCTCTGTAAGAAATTCAACCATCGCTTTGATGGTCAGAAAACCCCATCCATTTCACTTGGAAGGAATCAATCATGACATAAAGACCTATGCCAGCCCATTCTCTTCTGTCTTGATCTATATACAGTCTTCTTCCAGCCTATATTGCTGAAAGAGAAGACTGCATGAAAAATCACCAGGCATAATCACCTGAATTACACCAAAAGCATAGACATGACTTAGAAAATCAAGATACACTGTTACACTGAGAAAAGTATTTTTATGTATATAAAGATATTTCCCATCAATTAGCATGTGAATTATACTTATGATTAAGAGCTAAACTGAAGCCTGTTGAAGACCATATTTAAGGAATATGTTAAAACTCAGCTGTTAGACAAGATTCATGTGATTAAACAAATATGCAGGTTTATTGCACACATCAGTATGCAACACTCTCCAAATTTCATTTATCATAAAAGATCATTCAAAATGTTGTTATCTGAAATTAAGTTATTTATGTAGCCTGAGAGCATCAAGTACTAGAGCCAGGAAATTCACATGTATGAAAAGTATTTTTTCCTTTCCATTATTTGACGATTATTTTTAGGTACACATGACTATGCTAATAATCTCCACCCCGTATTTTTAAAAAGTGGAATGTACACATAACAAGTAATTCCTATAAAACAAAGCCAGCCTGCCCATATATTTTTATTATCAACAATAATTCAAGATTAATTTTACTCCACGTTTCTCAGTATTATTTACTGCTAAGCATTTAGTTGTTAGATATCTGGAATCATAGGAATCTAATAATAAGAGAGAAACATTCAACCAAACCTAAAAAATTCATAGATCATGGTTTAACTGGGTCTGGGATAGTGAATGTATCATCACATTCTGTATTATCAAATCATACTTAATTATTTATGTACTTACTTATTAAGAACCAGCCGTGGTTTTTTATTGCTATAAAACACATTTAACATATTTTACTATGATAAAAATCTCACCCTTTTCCAGAATGAGATCAAACCCATTCAGAAGCTTCTTATTTAAGTTACAACATGTATTCCCAGAAAAGAGGATCTTAAAAATTTGATGTCATACACACATACTAAATGAGTGTGAGAATTAACTATGTACCATAACTAGGAAAGGTATATAGATAATCTATCAATACAAAAAGTTTAAGAAAAATCATAACAAAAATATTACTTAGAATCAAAAATCCTGCTTAAATTATAGAGACTATGAAATTGAAGTAATTGAATGTGTGTTTATCTGTGGTACTAAAGACATGTGCTTTAGAAAATACTTTCAATACTAGAAATCTGCTGAAAAAAGGAACAAAAGAAAAGTTCTAAATATTGTAACCTCTAGAGTGGCTAAAAGTAAGTAGATTGATTAAAAAAATTTACCTCCAGGACAGATCTCATTTGTACCAAACTTTACTAAAATGGACTTTTAGGAATCATGATGCATTTAAAGCATTTGATACAAATTTGAATAACGTCTACAAATGTACTGGCTTTACACATGAAGTTCTGGACAGCAGTATACTTTCTAGAATTGTAAGACTAGGGTGATAAAGAATATCCATGAAAATTCAACAAAAAAGGAACTTATTCTTTTGCTGATAAGACAGCAGGAACTCTTTATTTAAAATAAATTTTTGACCTTTAACAATAGAAAGTTAACATCCCACAGCCTGAGAACTCAGTTCTCATTGGCTGAGACAAATAGCCAAGAAAAATCATAACATAATTGTGTATTACACTAAGAATTCTCATATTCAAAGGAAATTAGTTATAAATCAATTTGTCAAAATAATTCCTATATTCTTAGATATGCTCCATGGTAATCCCATGGTTTCAAATGGTTTTGTATAATGTAAATTGAGAGATAAGAAAAGAAAGTATCTTTGATAGGCTTAGCTATTAAAAATTATCACTATCTTTGTAGTCAAGGTCAGCATAATTGGTGTTCACCAATACTTGCCCAAAGTAATTCCAATTAGTATAACTTCTACATTCCTTGGTAAAGGTATCAGCAGAAGTTACAGAAAATTATTAAGTATGCACTATCTAAACACAAAATTTCAGATCTGAGCAGTTTCATTCTTGGGAATTAAATAAGAAGTAAAAAAAAAAACAAAAAAAACCCAGCTCTTGCTCTCTTGCTCACCATAGAAGAACTTTTTAATAAGTTTAATTAGCACCAACCCTTTAGAACAGGACATTTTTTTTCACTATTATAAAATTAATAGAATAAGATAGCATCTAATATAGCTTATTCATCTCTTGCCAAATGTTTCCAGTACAGAAGCTGAAAAATATAATGATTTTAATTAATCTAATGATTGAATGTGATGAGCATTTATTCTTCTGACTGAAGCCAATAGGAGTTACTAAAGCTGGGCAGCTTTGAACAGAAAGCTAGTTTCTACACTAGTCTCTGGAAATCTACATCTCTCTAACGACAGCACACTTTCAATTCCAAAATTTAAATCCTTATAAACTGATATATCCATGACAAATAGACTCATTTTGTCTTTATGTAGTTCTGGAGAAGCACATGGTGCTAAGCAATTTAAAAAAAAAAAAAAATGTGCTAAACCCCTACTAAAATTTCTACTCCAAAGAGTTGAAAGGGCACAAGCTGTAAAGCACAGGAAATGCAAAACACAACACAACACAGACAGAATGACAAGTGGTTGGTATCACTGAAATGCGTTACAAAATAAGTGGATTTTCAGGAGTTTTTTGAAGGAGGATAGTGAAGGATCTTTACGTACGTTAATTGGGAGGCTGTTCCATGTGTAGGAGGCAGCGTGGAAAAAGACACAAAGTTGGGAGTGAGCAAAACAGACAAAAGGGGAATTAAGAGCGATGCTTGGGAAGTGCTGACAGTAAAGGAAATGAGGACCAAGGTTAAGCCAGAACCAAGAGTGCCTTGAACATGGCCAACTTTATGCAAGGGAGGAAAAAATTCCTGGCAAAGGCTTAAGAAGCGAGGAAACATGGGCAACTATACAGGAAAGAAGAAATGATTTGTGCAGCATGTCCCATAGAAAAAAAAAAACCCAAAAGAGTTAGGAAATGGGAGACCAGTTCATATCATATACCTCATTGTAACAGACATTTCATTCTTAAATAATAGAAAATAATTAACTTCACTGAGATTATACCCAGCCATATGGGAGGAGTGGCAAGAACATCAAACTGCAGTAATTCTTCTTCTAAAGCTGTTAAATCATGTGAAAAATCACTATATAGTGTAAAAACCACACGCCCAAAGTAAAATTAAATGGAAAAGGTTAGGAAAAAAGGTGTTTTAAACACATGGCAATAAATGTAGCAGTAAAATGTGTTTGTTATGACTGTTCCATAAAATGGATAAACTCATTTAATGCACAAATAAATTCTGTCATACAGAGATTTAGCTGATGCACTTCTCTTTACCATCACTGCCACCAGTTTATGTGAAATACACAAACTCTCAGTGTCCACTGAACTTTGATGAAGAAAACTTGCAAAATACAAACCAAATAGCCCATAGGAGAAATAAAATTAAATATCTTTCAAGCTTTTGAACGGGAACAAATTACCACGATTTTACGTGTTCTGAGACAGAAGGGTCTTTTTGAATGGTCTAAATTTACTTCCATCCAATTAAAATTTTGTGTCATTTACAAGCTCAAGAGCGAAGTATGAAGAAATTGAGCAATTTGTCACTAACATTTGTAACAGCAACATCTATATTACTGAAGCCTTCAAAAGTAATACTAGAATTTATATTATCACTTCCTCTCCTAGCCAGTATTTTCAAAGGAACCATAAACATATTGGTTACACTTTGTGTTTGATATCCTTCAGGTTTAAACACAAATCCAGGTTAAAGTAATTCACATCAATAGATGTGGAGCTTGAACATTTTCGTCTAAATTCAAGTCACAATGTCACAACGTCACTGATGTCCTATCTCTACAAGAGACTAAACCAAACCGTATCAGATTTTGCTAGAAATTTAAAAACAGACATCTAAGTCTGTAATCCTCTTCCATGTAATGAGAGTCCATCAGTAGGCCGAATTAGCTTACTTATTATTTTATTTCCACTCATTGTCACAAATTGTCTGTTTAAAATATACATGATTGAATGGTAGTCACTTGCAATCACTCTCAGTGAGAGGACTCATCAAAGCAGTCCCTCTCCTTTTTTTCTTGTGTGTGTATGTGCAAAATGTCAGGAAAAAAGTATTAAAGACATTTCCAAACACAGTTTTAGAAGATTTCAATATAAGAATGCTTTCTTTAACTCAAATTGAAGCTTGCAGAAAAATCCTTTTCACTTGGAAAATCAATCTGACTAAAAAAAAAAAAAAAAAAATTCTACAAAGTCTTTGGCAGGCTTTAAAGTGTAAAAGTAACAGGATTATCAGTTAGACCATTAATTACAGAGCAAGAAATTAATGCAGCTCTTCCAACATGAAGGTATGTCACACATACACATCAGTTTGAACAAGCTCTTACTGCACAATGTCAAACATTCAGGGAAATCTGTACTTACCCACAAATCATGCTCAGCATAATCAAACAGCAGCCAAACCTTTCTGTCACTATGAGAAAGGAAAACCTTCTGCAATGCAATCACATTGGGGTGCTTCAACTCCCGTAAAAGCTGCAGAGAAACAGAGAAGCTCTCGTTACTTCTGTGCTTGTTAAGAAAAGCAAACACAGCAACAAAACCACCAAACAGATTAAATAGCAAACAAGTAATCTTAAAACAGACCCTGGAAGGAAAGACAGCATTGACTCAGCACATTATTTTCCAAACATCAAAATCAGGATATACACAGTCTCTGTGGCATGGGTTGCTGTTCTACCAGCACAGCTGCCCATCATTACCTACCCTGTCCCATCCCACCTATTCACCCTGCTTGCCATCAGCGTATGTCTTAAAAAAATGTTATTACACATAAGTATAACTGTTTTCTTATCAAAGGTGAATAACAGGAATTGAGAATGCCAGAATGAAGCGTGGGTAGGTGATCCAGTTCTTGATCACCACATAATTATTTTACTACCAATAATTTTCTTTTGCTTTGGATCCCTACCTCACTTGCCTCAAAGTTCATAGGCTGTTGCTCTCAGAAAACAGGGTGTTTTCAAAGAAAAGTTAACCAAAATGGGCTTCCTGCTGGTTGTTTTAACCACTATTTTGTAATCCAGAAATAATCCTAAATTTATTTATTGCTTGCCAGTAAGAAAACAAGGTGTCATCACTGATTAGGCAGCAATTAAAGCAGGCACTGCTGCTGAAGTCATCCTTCTGCCAGATATTAAACCAGTCTCAGGAGGAGTTGGGAAGTAGCATTCCCAAAAACATAATTTCCATGGAATCACTTTTCCACCCCCCCCTCTACACACTGTAGTCACCAGAATGACTGATCATTTCTGTCTTATCTGGAAATTGCTTGCATCTGCAGCATTAGTATATACATTACCAAGAATCAATCTATAATGGCAAAATTGTAAATGGAGTAGGTTCCAAACACATTTGGGAGAAATGAATCTTCCCTTTTTACACCCTACAGAAAAATACTCAAGATGTTTATTTTAGAGGAAATAAAATACAGATTTTAAATTATATTACCTTTTACTATACAGCTATCAGTCAAGACAAGAAATCTAAAGAATATCATAACTGCTTAAACATATTCCAGTTTTCCAGCAAAATGAAATACTTTAGATGTTCTGGAGGTTTTTTTCACCATGCAGGAACTGTTTTCTTATTTTTCTTTCTTTCCCTAACCCTGAGCCTCCTTTTCTGCATGCCAAACAACCCCAGTTCCCTCAGCAGCTCCTTGTGAGACTTGTTGTTTGCTACATTCTGGCTGTCAAAGCTGCATGCCACAGCAGCCAATGCTTTAGTAGCATGAGAGTGACCAAGGAAAGGCTCTAGGAATCCAACACATCACATCAAGAATGAGAGTTCTATTCTAGCTATGCTGGACTTGCAGTGATGCTCCATACAACTAGAGGAAGTAAAAAATTATAATGGAAGGTACAAGGGATGAGTGTGAGCCGCAAACACAAACTGTTGGTCAGATTTATGTTAAAAACCATCTCATCTAGAAACATACTACTGCAGGAGAGAGGATGATGACAAGAACTGAACAGGTGTAACTCACTGGTACATAAAGAGTGGAGATAAGGGAAGTAATTCTAAAAGCACTGGAAAGATATGATCAGAAAGGAATATAGGGCAGAACCAAATACACAGCTGTGGAAAACCAAAGACAGCAAATTTGAGACAAGTGTTTCAAAGACAAGTATTGATCCAAGACTGAGACAAAAAGAAACTAGGAACTTCAGAAACTATATTTTTATTACAGCAGACAGGTGGAAGCCAACAATGTGAAAATTAGGGAGACATAGCAAAGCTACTTGCATCACTATTGAATCCACCACCTACCCTAACAACTTTTATGTTTGACTAGAATTTTGTCAATATTTACTGTTGGAGTTAGTGAGTCAGAGGTCTCTCTGAATTCTTAAGAGAGAAATCAGAGTGCAGGGATTGAATTAAAGCCTTTGGATGGACTGAAATATATTAAGCCACTCACACATAAGTCAGAGGTATAAGTTTAAGGATAAGTAAGTGAATCAGTAAGTTTTAGTAGGAGCTCTAATGCTTTTAATAAGTGAAAGGTTTAGATACCAGAGTAGAAGTGCGAGTTCTAGTGAAGGTTGAAAAACATACTGTTTTCAGCGGAGGCTCCAGGACCGTAGTTTTAGACAGTGCTTAGACACTAATAGAGTTACAGTAAGAATATTGTTTACATTTTTCAGCTAGAACAAGATAGGTTGTATGCACAGTCTATACATAACCTGGCATGCTAAGAAACTAGAATTCTAATAGGTTAAGGAGTGGTGGTCCGAGTTTGTGTCTTAGCCTGTTGGGAAGATTGGGAAGAGTTAGTGCTTTTCTGCTTTTTCTGCCATTGCTTTTCTTTTTGCTTCTACTCACTGTCATTACTCAACACCCAAGAAGAAGATAGGAGCTGCTGCAGCAACATCTGCTGCCTGGAACCTTTGACAAGAGCAGCTTCTACTTCTGTTTGGGACTTTATACCATAGACTTTATAACACAGACTTTGATGTCTGTGACTGTGCTGTTGAGACTGATCTGCTTCTGCAATAAATAACCTTCTTAGCAACTATTAGCTGCTCTGCACATTTTAGAAGATAACCCAACGAAGTCGGTGCCTAGAACCTCACAATTTACCTCCTACACATGGCACACACATCTAACAGGTAAGTGATGCACTTTATGTGATATGGTTGTTACGTCCATGCATCACCATAAACACCTTTCACAAATGTGCATTTCAGCCCTACCTAGAACCACATGGACAACTTCAGGGATGTGGTAAATCACTGTCTACAGTTTTCACACAGCAGATTGCTGTATAAACTTTAAACAAACAGAACAGATAAATGAAACATAATACCAATATTATTTTCTTAGGTCTTCTGCAGAAACAAATCAGTTTGAAGACTTGGTTGATTTAAGCCTGAAGTTAGAAGGAAGAAATTAATATATTGTCCTAGTAATTGAAAGTTTCCAGTGTACCTGACAACATCCTGTATTACAAGATAACAACCTGAACATAAAAAGGATTTGCAACTACGATAATTTATTAGTAAATGAACACAGCACTGTATTTGAATAGTACTTTAACATAATGTTCCTCTAAAATTTAAGTTCCATCATACCCAACTTGAGGTAAAACACTAGTAAGAACCTGTCTCAGTTATGATACATTTATTTCTTGTAGCAGCACACAAAGGAGTTTGGATAGAAAGACATTGAGCAAGACTTCAGAGTGAATTGTCAACATCTGTGCAACTTTGACTGTCCTGTACAATGGCTTTCATCTAAACAGATTATTATGATTATTATTAAAATTATTAACAAGAGAATTGTACAAGCATCTTTGTTTATCACCATTCTTAGTGATGCCACAGCTTAAAGTTTAAATTATGCTTTTTGATAGCCCAAATAGCATGGAACAGCTTCTAGGATTCCCAAATGGATATCTGCTATATGCAGAATTGCTAGTAATTTCTTCAACTGTCTGATGAATAATGAGCTCTGTATGATGCACATTGTGAGAATTTCTCTTGCAAGTGAATGTCTCTTATAGTAGGGAAAGGGGAAGGTCATGATGTGAAAGTCTCTGATGCCTGAAAAAAGTTATGTTGGCAACAGCATTGGTATAGGAGCTGGAAGCCTTGGAAATGTAAAATGTCAGTAGTCATGCTGAGGTAAACTTTGCATAGAAAATCCAAGTAAACAGTAAAGGTTGTACAGCCAGAGAATGAGTACAAGAAAGTGTACAAGATTAAGCAAGTAAAAGTGAGGTATCATAAAACAAAGAAAAAATAAGTATCTGTAATGTTTTACATTTTAATAACAGTTGTGATACTGATCATGGAATGAACCAACACACAGATAACAGAATTGCCTCATACTTAAAGCAGAAACTAGCACAAGTCATAGACAAGCAAAACTCAGGGGTTGTATCAGATGATTCACAAATATATTACACACATTCAAAAAAAGGACACAAAGGAGACAAGGCATTTGCAGACTTGTGAATCTAAAGCATGCAAAAAACCAAATTGAACACGAAGAAAAATGTGCGAAAAACAAACTACCCTGACTTTGTTCTCCGATAATTGATTTTCTACACAAGCAGAAGATCTGTGTTCAAATTTCAACCTTATAATAGTCTTAAGTACTTAATCAGATGGGAAAGATGACAACTGGAATGCATTCAAGGTGAGGAAAAAAAACCCTAAAAGGGCAACTGACAACGGGACATATTTCAAGGTAAAGTAGCTCTATATATTAACTATTTGAGGAGTTATCAAAGAACAAGTATTAATAAGTATTATTAATAAAATCTATCTCAGTATCAACATCATGAGTGTGAATGAAATTATCTGAATAAAAAAAGGCAGCAAGCCTTTTCTTCCCAAGGAAGAAAAGGAATGTGATAATTAATCATCTCTTATGCTTCTTTATTCTGTGACTCAGTACACAAAGAGTAACAGAAACAAGATTAAATTAACAGCACAAAATCTGAATTCCTGCACTTAAAAATTAACCAAGAATTTCTACTATAGACTGAAAAGTCATCAGGTGCAAGTGACAAATGGTAGAACTGGATTGCCATAAAACAGTGAAGAAAATTAAGATGGTAAATCTGATATTAGATATCCTAGTTGAGGTCCTTATAGGAGAGAATGGGATGTATCGATATGAATACATAAAAGGTTTCTTTGATATATATTTAAAATACTATTTGTGGTTTTCTTTGCTCAAACACCTCCCCCTCCACACCCACACGAAAGATTAACTCTCCCGGAAAGAGATGAAAGGAGCAAAACAATCTCTCTCTCAACAGGGAATTTTCAATTACTGTACCTTTCCCAATTACTGTAACTGATCAAATATTGAAAGAAATAAGATAGATACCCACTAAAATACAAAGACATGAGCATCAACGATGCAAGAAATCATTACACTAGGTAATAATCATGGCTGAAGAACAGAAAAACAGCTAATATGAGAGAAAATTACCCTGCAAGTTAGCATCTCATGAAAAGTAAGGTTCAGGAGTAGCTTATTAATAGCAGGGATAACAGTGTATCAACATTGGAAAACAAATTTAGTTGATCAATTTGATATAAGTCACCACTAGATTCCCTAGACAGATGCCTATGCAGTACATGTTCTTGTAGAAGCCTTCATGAAAAATGAGTTTAGTGAGGTTTTACTGATCATCTCCAGCAGATGGAAAACATGATCGACAGCAAGCTCCCACAGCAACTTGGCTTAAATGCTTGAACAGAGTATGCAAATCATCTATCACCATATAATGCAAGTTCCTTTTACAAGAACTAGACCAGAAAATAGGAAGTCTCTTGATCTTATGAGATATGTAAAATTCTCCCATTTTCTTCCAAAGAGATAGACAATTTCTATGAATGGGAGAAGAGTTGCAGTGTTACCAATATAAACACATGATCAATTATGAGGGCATTTAGCCTGTTTTAAAACAAGTCAAACAGTACATTCCTCAGGGAAATAAATCTTGCCCAGAAATACTCCTATGCCACAGGATGAATAATGCTTTCTAGCTATCACTTGCAAAAGCAGGGTGAGGACAGATGCTTTCATCTTGCTGTGAAGGAAACCTAAGAAAAATTAGAGAAAACCAGAAGACAATCCAGTGCTCTCACTACTGACATTAGTAAATCTTTCAGTAAACATGTATTTCTGTGTCAGTGATTACAATACCCATAACCACCTTCAAATATTTATTCAGGGGGAAATCTCATCTAAGAGAGATGTAGTTTACTTCAGTCTTTTGATCTATGTACTTCAACTGGTCTGGAACAGCACTGGTAGTTTCTTAGATGGAAATGCACATTGTACTGCATTTAACCATTTTCAAGGTCAGAACAAAAACCTTTAACAGGCAGAAACGTGGATCACAAGAAATCACAGGAAAGGCCAAAGCATGAGGCTGATTGCTCATAAAGCAATTGCACATTACAGAATTTTAAAGCCGCCTCATCTGTGATTAATCTATTCAAAGCCTCTAGGGTCACCGAAGTTATTTTTTAATTGAAGCTGGGCTTTTGAAAGGAACATAAAGATCATAATTTTACTTCTTCAGAAGGTGTTCTAAAATTCCAACTTGTTCAGATTGTATTAATCAATACTAGATCTTTTCCTCTGTGTTATTAATACTATCCTTTCCATAGACCCTCTGCTGCCTATTATCATATTGAGCTCATGCTGCAGCTTTTCCCTCAGGAAGGTATGTCTGGGCTTCTCCCTCAAAAAAAAAAAAAACAAAAAAAAACCAAACAAACAAAAAAAAAACAACCTAAAAACCAAACCAAAAAACCAAAAACAAAACAAACAACAAATAGAAATAAGCCCACAAAAAACACCAAAAAACCAAAAAAAAAAAAAAATACCACCCAGGCAGCTATTTATTCAACATGTAAGAACAGTCCTTTGCTAACTGTGCTACAGGTCTCGAAGTTATCAAGATAAGAGGAGAAGTTATTAAGAAAAGAAAAGAGAATTCAAATTCAAACAGGGTACCACATTAGAAAACTACTCAAAGTTCACATTTTTTTAGTGATCCAGCTGATTCTGAAGTTAGGGATTTTCCAGTTTGGATTCCCGTTTCTACTTGGAGAAATTTCAATTACAGAGTTACTTCATAACTGGAGAACCAAAAGACTTTATTGTAATACCTTGAAACTTGAGCAGGTATGACAGCTTTAAGTTGTCCATGGCTGACACTTAGAGGTCTCAGAAAGATGCAGACAACATAAAAATGGACATGGAGAAATATAGATATACACACACACAAAAAAAACCCATCCAAAGAATCTAAAAAGAAAGGTAAAAATATAAGCATTAGCTTAAGCTCTGCTTTAGAAAGCACATATTCTTTGTGCTCTAGTCTGGTAAGGCCTATCCTTGGACTGCATTTGGCATGCAAACCAAGTAGGGGAGGTAGAGTAAAACACCAAGAATTAACAACTGCCACTCTTACACAAACTGCCAGGAATGCTGCCTGAATTTACAAGGCACAGTCCATATTAAAAATAACAAGATAAAATATTTCAAAACGGACTCTGAGTCCATGCAGACTCTCTTCTTCCCTCTAATTCTTCTTATACATGCATCTGATTTTGACCAGTTTGATCCCAAGCAGTCCTTCATATTAAAAAATCCCTCCAAGTATGCTCTACACATTCTTCAACCTTCTTTCTTCACACTTGCATCTCTTCAAACTGTAAGGGCTCCACACTACCAGAAGAGAAAGATCAAGTATTTAAAAAAAAAAAAAAAAAAATCTAACCAGTGAATTGCCAAATGTCAGGACAGGAAGAAGGCAAAAATGTGCCCCACCCTCCTCCTATGAGAAGGATTAAGAAAGCATTTATTCTATAAATGTTTTCATTTTGGGAGCTGAAAATTGTCTGGCATTGCTAAATAGCATTATTATTCTGAAACAAAAGCTTGGCAAAAGACTTCTTGAAAGTATTACATTTTAACTAAACTAAAGAAATAGAAACTAGGATAAATGCATTTTTAATTTTTAAGGTCTCCAGAAAAAAATAATTATCTTTGGCATTTGTCTTGAAGCCCACAAGCAGAAATACAAGTATAAGAATTCTTTCCATTTCTTACTTAGCAGTATCATATACCAGAGCACAGAGTTCTTAATAATAAAGGACAACTGTAAAATTATTTTCAAAGCAAGGAATTTCTTAATTTTTAGTACAACTATATAAGGAAATGCTGACATTAAGATCACACAATATCAGCTTTGCTCCAGTGAATATATTAATAAATATGTAATTTATTTTCATATTAATTATTTCATGTAAATATTTTCGTATTTTTCTAAAAAATAAATCTGAACTAGTATTGAATTTGGGCAACTTCCTATAGGAAACCTCATTTCCTCTAGAACAATTGTAATCTACACTCTCTCCTCTTTTAAAGGCAGCTGTGTATTTAATTTTGGTCAGCCTGGCAGAGATTTAGCAATAATAATTTTCCTCCCAACTGAAAGGTATAGATAAGTTAAACCTCTGTCTCTCTCTACAGAGATTTTTCTCCATATTTGGTGCACAGTACAAGAACATTCAACCACTCAGATAACACCAATAACTAAACTGAAAACATCTATAGAAATTAACTTGCTAAAAAAGTAATAGTGGATGTTTGTCCTTTCTGAAGATTTTAAGATACCCTGAATTTTCTTCTAGGTTGACTAGAAATTTATTCTGCTGCTGAAAGGATAACGAAATTTGCCATCTAAGTAACAAAGATTCGTAAACCTGAAGCTATATTAAAATGCTACAATGGGGCAGAGGGAATACAACACATCACAAGTAGCATCACACCATTCCCCAAGCCCACACATTCAGTCTGGAGTTTTAAACTGCAACTAGTTTTCTCTTGCAAGTCTTATTTTAACATTTCCACACTTTTCTAAATTCCTGGCAACCAGTTATCACCTTGCTCTAGCACTGCATCTCACAGTGAATAAACAGTGATGGCAACTGAGGTGCTCTAAAATTCTTGCAGGAGGGCAAATGAGTAGTCATCAATGCTGTTCGTCCATTTTTCAAAGAAGATTTTCCTCTCAAGAAGACTTCAGAAAGATAATGTTATATGAACCTGAGTAAGGCAAACAATGTTTTAGCAAAGAATGGCCAAAAAGTATGTTTTTCCAACCTCAATTAATTACAGCACCATAGTGATGCATCTCTCAAATAGTAATAAATTTCTAACCTATACAAAATATTGGGCAGGGATTGCAATACTATCCTGCAAAGATAATATTTTTACAGTCCATTTTTCCCCTTTAGTCCTAAAGTTTACTTATCTCATCTATTTAACTGACTTTTTGATTAAGACTTTTATTATTACAGCAATTTTTCAGTTTTGCTATTATTTGCCTTTTTCCACATTTTATACAATACAAATTCTATAAACACAAATTGTGAAACAAGTTGACACTTTCATAAAAGAAAAAAAAAAACCAAAACAAAACAAAACAAAAAAAAAAAAAAAAAAAAAAAAACACCACCAAAAGAAACGCCCCCCCCCCCCCAAAAAAAAAAAAAAACACCAAAAAAAACCCCCACCAAAACAGATCTTGAAAGAACTTCCACTCAACAACTTCTTTTATCTGAGCAGTGACAATAACCAGCCTCCCAACTTGGTAAATATGTTTGTTGAGCTCAGGGAAAAGTGCAATTCTGTGCCTCTACTTCTTATTCTGAAGTTCTCTATCCTAGGGTATAAAAATTTCCCACATTTGCTAGAACCATCAAGTTTTGCTAGAGTCCATCAAGTGTGACAACGCTAAGCTGATCCAACACCTACACCCAAGACCCAAAGTCTCTGCCAAAACCACCTGTAAAATTCAACACATGAGGGGTTCTCTCAGATGATGCATAACAGATTTAGCTGCAGAATCAATTGGTTGTAAGACTGCCAGCATCTCCTCTCAATCTGACAGCTCAATAACCAAATCACTCCCACCAAGTAGCAAACCCAGCTTCAGTCCTCTCCACTGCTCTGGCCTGCTGAACACAAGGGGCACAGTGCCTGGAAAGACACCCCTCAAGCACTTCAGAACAATATTCCAGGTAAAAAGAGGTGACTTCCTTCAGCCTGAAGAAAGGTATTGCTGCCCCTTCCCAGGAAAGGGCCAAAAAATGTAGCTTCTCAAGTGTGCATGCTGCAAGTTACAAATCCAACGTCAGAATTTAAATACACCCCTGCTTTGTAAAAGGACTTGGTGTATTATTCAAGGTCAGGTGTGCTGCTAAGTACTTTCACGTCCAAGTCCTCAACTTGCAGGCAATTATTTCTCCAATACAGAAATACACGGGAATATAAATCAACAGTTATAATGAGACAACAGTCTAACAACAATATATCATGTCCAATAGCATTTTAAGAAGGCACTCTTCTGATAATACAAGGTACTAACACAACATTCTTTTGTAATTAAATAACTATTTGGAAAAAATAACTAACTTAGCTTAATTTTTTATCCAGGGGCTTTATGCTAGATCAGGTATCAACTATCCTGTGTCATGGTTTAGGAATGGTACTCTCCAATTTAGTGTTCCCACCAAAAGCACTTCAAACCACGTGTCATTTGCTCAGTCCTCCCTCTTTCCCAACCCCTCTGGAGGGCTGGAGAGAATTGAAGGAACAAAAGGCAAAGATCAGGCTTGAGACAAGAGAATTTACCAAAAACAGCAATGAGATAAGAAAGAGAACAGTAACAGCAACAATATTAACAACAAAAGTGTGTGCAAGAGAGGTGAATGATTCATACGCAAATGCTCTGCATCACAGCACAGACCCAAAAGTGACCTCTTCCACCATTCCTGGAAAATGGCATGAGGTGGTCCTTCTGCAAAAATTAAACCTGTCATTGCCAGAATCAGGACACCTGTCTGCCTAAAGCCAGAAAAGTCCATGCTCTGAGAAACTCAAAAGAAATTAAATTAAGTGCCTGTGCCCCAATCTGGACCAAACAATAAGGTTGATCCAGCAACAAAATGGCAACCTCCAGCCAAGAAAAACCCAACCAAACACAACCCTAATGGTTATGCTTCAGATGTACTCATTCTACTTCCCTGAGACTCGGATGCAGGCATTTAGATACATAATTTATAGTTATGGTCTTCTTTAAATAGCAAATTAAATCAAATCAAAGGTATGAATTCAAAACATATTAAGCATATTAAACCTCTGTTCCTTATGGGAATCAAAACCGATTTAGTTCCGAATGACAGCATCCATTAAACTTTGATGTACTTCAACTGATGTGCTCTAATGTCTTAGATGTCTTACCTCTAATTAAACAAGCTAATACACAAGCCTGTAGTTGCAAGTGTAAATTGAGTCTAACACCACGCTTCAAATGAGAAACGTGCCTGCAGACACAGGAGATAATGTATTATTCTGGGGGTTTAACTTCCTTTTATGAACTTAAATTTGTTCAAAATAGCAAAAGTTGTGCACATAGATCAGGTTTCTTACATACTGTTTCCAGATAAGATGGAATTAGAAATATTATTCTCTCTGAGTTTTTACTCAATAATTATTTCTAGAATTAGTCTGTTGACAGTTACAACAAATTCAGGATTTTATTCTGGAAGCACAACACTATAACGCCCTTAGTGTTCATTAATACAATTACCCATTAAATTTGTTCTGCTTTTGCTCATAGGTTTCCACTTTTTACCCAAATTTTCAGCAATCTTCAGCCCCACGTTAGACAAATCTAATGTGTGAAGCAAGCTAAAACAAGATGTTCATTGGCAGTCTCCCAAGTCATTAAACGCCTACCACAAGATTCTTCTCATACTCTCAGGATCAGACTGCAACTGGATAAAAAAAAGTCAGTTTGTAATCTAAAGCCTACTATTTTTTCATTTTTTTATTAAATATGAAAAATCCTTTAATGAGACAATGAATGCAGCAAGATCACATTTCCCTCAATAAGGACCATTACAGTTCAGGAAGGCTCAAAAGATGGCTTAATGCAAGTTACAAAATTTGGTAAGCAAAGGTATATAAAAATATAAACAAGGTATGGTAAAAATGCTCTTACAGCAACCCATAAGAACTCAGAAAAATATCAGCTTTGTAACAAAGCTGTGAAAAGAACAGTAGGTTGTTATTCAATGAAGAAATAAGTAACTGGCTAATATTCACCAGCATAAGAGGTTAAGCATGTGGCAGTATGCATTTATCTTCCAATTAATATAATCCTTGCCTAAAGTGACTTTGACTGCAAGCAAATGGGTAGTGAACTTTTTGCCCAAGACAGCAAAAGCCATGTACCCCTGAAATCAACACACCACAAACATTCACATTAGACTTTCTTCCTGAGAACTGACTGCAGACACTGTCCCAGATGTTATGCAGAAAAGAGTTTTCGGAAGTCTCTCAAGACCTGCAACAGAATTCTTCCAGTATCTCATTAAGCGTGTAATTAGTGGCAGCAAATAACATTTTTCTAATCCTAGCAAAAATGACAGCATTCATTTATGTGTATCTTCCTTCTGAAACAACAACTTCGGACTGCCTGAAGAAAAAAACTACATCTTTCAGAAGTTAAGTAAATTTCTTACACAATGATGGCATGACCCACTAAGAACACAGCAAGCCTCCTGCATGCTTATTGCTTCTAATTTTCTAGTCTGGGCACTAGTGAACACCTGATTATTGACATAAACCATTTAGCCATTTATAAGAGCACCACAGCAATAAAAACAAAATACATGTGCATCCCTAGTCAAAGATATAAGAGCTTGATTTCAAGTCTGCTTACTATCCTGCCATAATGTAGCTGAGGCAAACACATGGAAAAGAACAGGTTGAGCAGTGCACGGACAGTACAGGTCTTTCATGATACGAGCAGTCAGCTTCCAGCAAGCCACTGGATCAGGGATTTAAAAACCAGAGACTGCTGTCTTCCTTCAGCTGCCTTAGCTCTTCTGCTCCGATAAACAATGAATAACAATTTCATAATTAACTTCCCCATCTAAGTCTGTGATTTTAGACCTCCCACACATTCCTTTAGCTTCCCTCCCTTCCAACCCACAGATTCCCAATCTACTTTGTCTTTGTTCATACAAAGTAGTTTTGTGTCACCAACTTTTTGATTCTCTTGTCTCTACCTTTACTACTGCTACTATATCCCATCCAAAGTGGAAAGAGACCAGGATAGCACAAAGGCATTCATCATCTGAACATACCAGGGATTTATGTGGTTGACCACGTCCAATTTGCTGTCAGGTCTTGACTTCACAAACTCACTAGAAAATCTTTCTAGTGACTTTGAATTTGCTTTGCTTTTTTGACTGCTCCTAATCTTGGAGCTCTTTACAGAAGAGGAGTGACAAAAGATTTTCCCCCAACCCTGAACTTGCACTGAGGCAATGACCACTCAAGAAGCCACTGCTGCCTGTAAATAGGTAGAATAGTTTATCTCCTATTTCCACTACATCATAATTCAAAGATGACAGACATAAACATAGTTTTATTACACAAGCTGCACAGTATTATGAGATCTTTTGTACTTCGGCACAGGTTAGCAAAGTAACAAAATCAGGCTAAGCAATTTTTTGTCATCAAACTGCCACCTGGTGCTTCATTTTCCCTTGGGGGAAAAAAAAAACCCACGAAATTATTTGACCATAATCTGTAGAAAGAGAAATTATGTAGAAATTATGCAGGCCAGAGACAGCTCTGGCACTAAAACAAAGGAGAAAGTGTCCCATATTTTTCCCCTGCTTAAATCAGTCCTGACTTCTTAAGAGGCAATGGACATGAAACTCACTCCAGAAAGAGAGGCAAGAAGAAGGTGAAGGAAAAGCTGGTCAGGAGAACATCCCAAGAAGAAGGAAATCAGCATGGCAGCCATAGGAGGAGAGGAACACAGGTGCATCTTACCAGCTGCTCTGCTCAGCAACACTGAGCAGGAGAAATGGCAGAGGTGGAATAAGAAGTGAGGATAACTGTAAAAGAAAGATGCTAGACCATGTGAAAAGGATTCATGGACTACAATGGTGTACCAGTGATGAGGAATGCAACTGGCTGTGGAAACAGCAGGGAAGAGGCAGAGAATGGAAAAAAAAGCAGGGGACACTAGCAAAGCTGAAGACAGAAAAAATGGTGTTGGTAAGGTGAGGAGTGAGATATGGAGGTGTGAAAAGGAATTAACTACGTGGGAAGAACAAAGGGAAAGAGTAGTGGAGGGGAAAGCAAAGGACAAAATACAAAAAATGTCAAGGAAGGAGAGACGCACAGAAATGCATTCAACACAGCAAATGCTCGTCCTAACCTTGGCACAAAGACCAGAGGACCACCAACCCTCTGGCAAAACTGTCCTCTTGTTCTCCTCTTTTAAGCATTAGTTCCCATGGCAGTGAGGTTACTTAAGATGGCAGGCTGTGCTGTGAGCAGAAGGTCAGAAAGAAGAAAAAATGAGGCATAAAGAAAATGAACTGGTGCTGGGAAAAGAAGGGGCAAAAGGAAGAAACTCTATTTCCAAAGACAGAAAATGGAAAACATATAGTCCTTCTCAAATTATTTTATTCTTTGAGCATGACCTTCAGGAATAAAATCAGTCTGAATGATTTGTATGGATAGGAGTGGCAGAAAAAGAGGAGGGATCAAAGTTTATGTCAAGTGTGATGAGAATAACCTGGGACTGGCAATATATGATACCATTAAACTGAAAAAACTGGAGAAAACTCTCATGAAAGCAGGTGAAAAATCTGCAGAAGGTGATTTTATTATAAGTAGTCTAGAATATGAAACAAGCAGCAAAAGTAGTAAATGCTGCTGCTGACAGACCCTGTGATAAAACAGGGAAATGCAAGAATCAAAAACTGTATCAACAGAAGAAAAGCAAGCAAGAATGAAGTCACAAATGAGAAGTTGTGAATACTTACACACTTATCCTAAGGAGGTCTAAGCAACAGAATATGAAGAAAAAACTGTACAATAAAAAAGGAATAGAAATCAGAGATAACATTTGAAAAGCCAGGAGCCAGAGTAGGAGGAAGGACAACAAATAAAAGATTACAAGTTATATGCAAGCAGTCTGGTAAAAAGGATTTAAAAACCCTAGAATTAATATTTTTTCCTATTCAGACTGCAAATATTTTACAATGGTTATTGAAACACTCAATGTAGTAAGACATTTTGTCCCAATCAACATGTCATTACTATACAATAGGATAACTCAGCCAAATAATCTAAGAAGAGCAACATGCACTTTGTTTCCACTCATTATGACATTTTCCACAGTTAGATAAAAATCAAAACAGCACGTTCTTTATCAGAGGAAAAAAAAAAAAAAAAAAAAAAAGGAGAGCAAGTCAAGGATTCTTCCTTTATCCTATTATTGCCAAGATTAAAAAAAAAACATGTTTTTGCAATGCCCTACCTAAAAAATAGAATATTTGCCTTTATATTTGGCAAGAAGCATGGAAAAGTTCAGGCAATAGGCCAGATCTTTTGTCTAAAATGCATAACGTTATGGCTTAGCTTTGCTAAGGACTCACAAATAGTGTCCTAAGAATCTGGTCCCTCTTTTTATTTAATACCCAACATCAGATTTTTATTCCAAAGGTACAAAAGGAGATTTACACACACAACTCCTCCTAAATCAGTTGTAAAAGACAGGACCATATCTTATGTTGTAAGGACTACAATAATCTCCCTATGACAAAGCCATATCCATAAAGAAAACAAACACTTGAATCCATACATGAAGTTACTTTAGCACAACTTTTCACAAAAACAAGGCACACTGCTGATGAGTGCTGCAGTGAGAGAGCTCAGGCACTCTTTGTTCCACACTGTTGCCTTCAGCCCCTTTCTCTTTCTCGCCACTGTCACCACCTGCTTCTCTCAGCACACACAAGTTGTGTCCCCATTTGAGCAGCCCACGGTGGGTTTTCATGTATACACCTGTCTATATGGCTTCCTTTTGCCCCAGCTTTTAATAGTACAGTCCCTACCCGAGTTGCTGTGCTTGGATTTTGCCACCAAAAAAAAAAAATATAAAAACAATTATTCAGTCTAACACTTATATCACTTAGAAATGCCCTTCCATCTCTTAATCCACTGCAAGCATCCTTTTACCCCACTGCCTTCAGATTTTTAGGTACTTTAAATGAACAAAATAAATTAATGTGATCTGACAGATGTGATTGGAGCACTGGGGCTCAGTGGATCATGAAAGAGACACCACAAATATCAAAAAGAAAAGACTGGAGGATATAGAGAAAAAAGGAATTGATAAATGGAAGTCTTAAAAGGCACACGGATGAGTGCTATTTTATAAACTGCAAATATTTTTTAATAGCCTCATTCAGGAAAATCAATGCAAGGAAGACTCTTTCCTTTAAATTTTTTTCACTACTCACAGCATATGAATCGGACTGTATGCAACAACAAAGCAATTAGTTTAAATACTGCCAGTGCTCTCACTGGTGATAATTGGTTGCTTCTTGTAGGAACATCTGTTCCATCTTTCTCAAGAAATGAAGTACAGACCCTGTTACCTAGACAACAGAATCCTTCTGAGCATCATGCACTGTAAAAGGGCAATATCGGCCTAAGTCACACTGCACAGTTGCTCTCCCCACCGCTCCCTTATCACCACTAATGCAGCCAAATGCTGTGACTTTTTAACATTAAGCCCATATTTATTAGATCACATACACTAAACCCATTTTCACATATACTAAAAATAACAGCTGTGCCACTGTCCTTTGGACAAGCAACAGTCACTTTGAGGCTCTGTATTCAGCCAGTTTCCACCACTGTGATTGCCAGGTTGTCAAACTGAAAATGCTGCAGCTTACGAGTACTCTTGAGAACAAGTCTTATCAAATCTAGAATTGTTCGCTCAGTCCCCTGCAATGTGGTGCAGAAACAGCCAGTTTCACTGCTATCCCTCTTGATTACTGGAGCTATACTAGCACTAAAGGGACTCATCCCTTACTGGCACTCACTAGTCTCCTCTAGTCAAGTTCAGGAGAGAAGCAGCAGACTAAACTTCGAAGGCGCCTTTTGTTGCCTTAAACTCACCACAGTTCTATAAATATTGATAAAATATTAACAAGAACAACGAAGTGATCAGATGACAAAATTCCTTTGCTTGCTTTAGCAAGATGCATGGATTTATTTCTTCCCATGTGCATATGATGGAAGACCAGCAGAAACTGAAATCATAGAATCATTAAGGTTGGAGAGGGGCTTTTCACAAGAACGTGGAGTGACAGGACAAGGGTCAATGGCATTATAATGAAAAAGGGTGGGGTTATATTAAATATTAGGAAGATATTCTGCATTGTGACGGGGGTGAGACACTGGCACAAGCTGCCCAGAGAAGCTGTGGATGCCCCAAACCTGGCAGTGTTCAAGGCCAGGCTGGATGCAGCTTAAAGCAGCCTGATCTAGTGGAAGGTGCCCCTGCCCATGGCAGGGAATTGGAATTAGATGTTCTTTAAGGCCCCTCCCAACTCAAACTATTATATAATTTTATGAAATAATCCCAGTGAGAAAGCACCATAGATCCATGTTCCAGGCTCATCTCTCTTGGGGGGAAAAAAAAAAAAAAGAAAAAAGAAAAAAGAAAAAAAAAAAAAAGATAAAAAAAGGCACGAGCTCTAAAAGTACTGAAGATAAAAAGCTTGAAAATGGTCTGGATTTGAGATGCCCAGAAGAGGCAAAAATTAAGTCATCCATCTGGCCATAGACTGAAAATTTGAACAATGGAGATAGCTGAAAATTACTAAAACATAAAATCACAGTAGAATTCCTTTTTTTTGACTGCAAGCCTTTGAGCAAAGTTCAGTGAATTCACATTTCAAATGTGAAACAGTACAAAAGACAGTTTAGCAACAATAAAGCCACAAATATAATAAATATTTAGAGACAAAATGTAAAGCTGCAAGGATCACCCATCCTCAGAAAAATTAAACAGACTAGGTGAAACCTAGCCAAGCAGAAAATCACTAACACATAACAAATATAACATGTCAAAAATGAAGAAACAATTATTAGCCTGAAGTGCAAAGATACTAAGGCAAATGAGGATACTGAACAAACCTTGGAGTTTGGTCAGAGAGAGATCATTAATCACAGTAATAAGAAGCTTTTTTAGGGCAGAAGCTTAGAGAAATCAAACCAAAATGGATCCAAAATAGAACTAGCAGACACAAAACCACTATATTGCCTGAAATATTAAAGACATCTGGAGATAAAGGAAAGCAAAGGAAATAGTACAAAAGGCAACTGAGGTAAAAATGAAACTAAAGTAATCTAATAAGCAAGTGAAAATATGGAAAGACAATGACAGTTGAGAAACAAACTTTGCAGAGGCCATGGGATGAAGTAAGCCCATTAGCACAGAAACAAAAGGCAGGGATTCAATGTCGTCAAGAATTGGCAGTAGATTTCCCATTTCATAACTGCTTCCAATCCAAATCATTCTACTGATAGCTTTTTTCAGTATTCCACATATTCCAAAAACTAATAACATTTTCCAGAAGTATTTCCTGTCTGGACTACATTAACTTCAGTATGCTCAGGTGGCAGCATATGAAAAAGCGCAAGGTCAAGTATACTTGCTGCATACTCACATACCCACAACTCAGTACATCCACTACATGCAGGCAACAGGCAAGTTCCAGGAAGCATCCTGACACTGCAGTGACAGAGGAAGCATGAGTGTGATCCTCTTTCTACAGGCCAGAAGCATTTTGCCAATTAGATGGCCAAATGGAGCAGAGAACAAGACTATGATGCTCACACCTTTCTTACCAAAATGCAAACACAGCATCACGCTGTAAGATGCATCACAGAATTAAAGACACCAGGCTATCCACTTTGCGTTGTGCTCTTAACTATAGTATCAAAACAGGAAAGCCTCCCTGTATCTTAAAATCCCCATACATTAATATCTCAAGACATCAAAAAGACAAGAAAAATCTCAGTAGGGTGCAGTAGAAACTGTATTTAAATAATTCTACTGTTCAGTTTACCACAGAAATAGACACAGAGGTTCACAAGAAAACAAACACCACACTGAAACTGTTCACATTATAAAACTCAATTAAGTGAATAAAGTTTTAGTAGAAGGTGACATTTTTGCCTCCAATAACAAAGCTGACTAAAATTTGCACACAAAAACTTGCAGAGTAAAATATGACTGCAAACTAAAAACAGTATCCATTTAGCCATACACAGGGCCGAAGAAAATGCCAGTTTATTGAAAAAAAGCCAACATTTGATAAAATTCTGTGATTTTTTTTTCTTCCAATGATGATCCATTTACAATCCAGCCACCTCTGTTCTGTATTAAATTTGTCCAGTTTAGGCACTACTTAAAGTATTTCATTTCTGCCTCACAGGCTCCATGGGAGCCAAGAAGTCAGGCAGTTTACAGATCTGGGACACCAGAGAGACCAGCACGGAGGATATTGTGTTGAGAGTACATTACAGAAGCATCTGATTAGGATGGGGAATAGCGTGAAGTCTTCTCTGCAACTCAAAGAGGTCTCTGATCCACAAGCCATCATTCTTATGAGAAGACATTTACCTCCTTGACATCCACCAGATCTAACTCAGTTAATTCTGGGAGGCTATCAGGAACAGCTTCTTGATACACATGTTGGAAGGGCACATAAAGGTAGCATATAGTTGTTCTCAAACAATGAAGAACTGGTTGGAGATTTGACAAGGTAGCTTTGGCTGTCACAACCATCAATGAGTATACCTGAAGATATTCAAAACAGAGAAGAAAAGGCTCCAGGAGATCACCTGCGGCTTTCCAGTACTTAAAGGGGGCTTATAAAAAGGAGAGGGACTTTTCACATGAACAGACAGTGAGGAGAAGAATTTTAAATTTAAAAAGAGAGAAAAGACTTTTTAGAAGTTAGAAAGAAGTTCTTTACTCAGAGGGTGGTGAGCAACTGGAACAGGTTGCCCAGAGAAGCTGTGGATGCCCCAACTCTCAGTGTTCATGGCCAGGCTGGATGGGGCCACGAACAAACTTATCTAGTGGTGGTACCCCTGGCCCATGGCAGGGAGGATGGAACTAGGAGATCTTTAAGGCCCCCTCCAACCCAAGCCATTCCATTATCCTATGATTCTAAGATCCTGAGTGAAGAAGACATGTAGCAGAGCACAGACCTGGAGCTTCAGGACAGCATACTTCAGCTTACTGAAGAAACTGGTAGGCAGCCACACGAAGTAGCTCTGAAAAGCAAAGCTGCTCAGGAATACTGGCAGGTCTATTAAGAAATACTAGTAGGAGACTTGTTTGGCTAAGCAGATTGTCAGAGCTCAAATGCTAGTGTATAGAGAGGTGCAAACAGAGACAGGCCACATGGGAGGAGTCAACAGACACTGCCCAGGCATGTAGGGATGGTGTCAGGAGAGCTGAAGCTCACCTTGATTTGACACTTAGAAGGGATGTGGAGTGCAACAAGAGCTTCTGCTACTACACTGGTTATGAAAGGCTGAACAGGAAAATGCGAGCCTGTTTCTAAATGAAGTGGACAATTCAATAATAGGAGTTCCAACTTAAAAATAATCCATCATCTGAAAACCCATGTCATCACCTCTCAGCCTGAGGCATAAAAATAGTCACATGTAATGTTAAATTAGAGACATTCTATTTATGCAAAGTCAATGTATTAATCCAAACAATTTTTCAACTCCACACAGAATAAACTGAAAACATGTACAAACTAATTTTATTTAACTGCAGGGAAAACACAAATGGAGGAACATAAGGAAAACATCCAATGTGAAAGAAAGAATGCGAAACAGAAAACTGAAAGTTTATGACAAAATCAGAAAAGATCACAACATTTACAAAACATTCCAACTGAAGCTTTAAAACATGTAAACATATATGTTCACTTGTGCACATGCACACAGTCTTGCAGGGAATATTTAAGTTTGGCAAGTAAGTATTTTAAAACTTCGCATTATCAGCAACTCTGGTTTTCATTATCTGAGTGATAAAGGAGCTATTTGCTTTCAGTGCATTGCTGTTTAAAGCTTAATATGAAGCAGTTTGGCTTTGGTTTTTTGTTCATTTGTGCTGAAGGCACCATAAGCTGGTTTTGCATTTGTGTGTTCTGAGAATATTCAGAATCTGAACAAAACAGCAAATTCAAAGTGAAAATAACTGAGCCTAAATAGCACTGAACAGTCCTTTTCCCTAGTCAGTTGCACTGGGAATGTGGATTATGTCCTAACTGATGTCAAGTATCAAACTCATAGACATCTTTCCTCAGCTCCATCTTAGAATGGGGGAAAAGCTTTCTTTTTCTTCTTTTTAATGTACTTGCCATAGATTTCTTGATATTACTCTCCTGCTTTGAGCAGAAACACAACTTCAAGGACAGAAAAGCAATCTCTGCATGAAAAGTTGCAAATTTTGCATTTAGAAATCTAAAAGCGGCATTTCCCCTTTCCTTCTCCTCTGCATGCTCTTTTTTGTTGTTAAATTGCTAAAAGAGATAGCTGTAATTAAGACAATGGAGCTGACTAGCTGCTTCAGATGATGTTCTACTTTTGTCAAATTTCTGGATTGTACCTCAAGCTGTGAAACTTTATTCTCATAAACACTACAGTGTATTTATGGGCTGATAGAAACATCAACTTAATTGATTAAACAAAAGTACTTTTATTCCATGTATTTACTACTTGTGCACTTTTTTGATTTAATGAATTTAACCGTTCTTTCAGATGTAATAAAATAAAGAAGACAAAAAATGTCCACAGAACCCTTTTGAAGAATAACCAAAGCGGGAATTTAAGTACACTCTTACACAAAAAGCATTTAAATTACAAGATTATACAAGATTAGACCATGTAATGCAGAGAGCTCTTATTCTCCCTATGGCACGCAAAACACGAGTTGTCATGTAGCTGAACCAAAAAACTTTTTTCCAGCTGATTCATACTCATAAAAATCACAATGCACAGACACTTCTAGCCAACACATGTCTTAGCTCTCTAATAAAAATACCTTCAAAAAAAGTTTTTTTCACTTATTTCACTACCTCCAGCTATTGAAAGAGGGAGTGGAGTTTCAAAGTTCCCACAAACAATCTTTTCTAATTAGGTAGTAGAGAATTTATGAGGAGATTTTACCTTGCCAAATATTCTACTCATTTATCCTGTCTTGGCATAGAAAAAGAAGTCCTGACATTCAAAAGGAATCTCCTACAGCAAACGTACTCAGGTACACAGACTTTTTTAAAGCCTTTTTTCACTCAACCTTGCCTCCAACAAAGCCAGAGACCAAAGTCTACATAAGTTTACCCAGCAGCAAGTACTGCAAGCCACTGTGATAGTCATGGACAAAGAAAAGGTTGATATAGCCAAAGCAGAGAACTTGTACCTACTATGAAATTTTATGCAAATTCACTTGAAGAGAGTCAATTACAAACCTTCTAAGTGCTTTATAAATACTGAAAAGTTATCGTTATTCCTGTACAGCTGACCTTTTCCAGGTTACTAAGAGATGCAAAGTTGTTTAAGGCCAGCCTGATCCACAGTCTCAAATTGAGTAATTTCATGTTCAGCTCATTTGACTAAGCAGTTTCCAGCCAGGGAGGTGAGAGCAGCTTGCAAATGATGTGCAGCACCTGACAGAGGTAAAAGTAAGTAAGCTTTACTAGCTCTTCCAGCAAGGCATAACATGTCCCCTTGAGTCTAAGACACCAGAGGAAACACATGGCAAAGGCACAAAGTGCTTCAAGATGGAGATGCTAAGTCTGGTAGACTTCCTTGGCTCAGCTTCAGCACCACAACATCAACAGCATACCCAAACCCAAGAAGAGGGGGACATAACCCCAGAAGAACTGCCCACATGGAAAGGAAGGCCATGGACAGCAGGGAGGCAGAAAAGACCATAAATACAGTGAGAAAATGCCACCTTCAAGAGAGCTGAAAAACACAAGGTTACAAAGATATATTATTTAACCTGTAAGGCCTCTAAAACTTTGCCCATCCTCAGAACCCAAAATACTTGTATGCTGTAGTACTTTGGAACATATACTGCTTGAGTAGGCAAAAGGCCTGAGAATGATTTGAGCATGATAAATTGTTCGACTGAGCTTTCAGTAACTTGTTTAACATTACAGTCTGAATTTATTTTAGCCTGTACCCATAAATGCAAGTTTGAACAACAAATGCCAACTAATGCTCCCACTGGTGTGCCACAGCATCCTGGCACCATTTCAAGGCCTCCCAGAAGGAGCAGCCTTCCCTAACAATCAGCACACACAGGCACAGGATGTGGCAACTAGAATGGTTATAGGACCCAGACCCAACACTCACATATGGCAAAACAGCACCAATTTAGGGCGCTCCTTAAAAACACTAGGCTAGCCATGCTGGTTTGTGGCTCTGTTTCCCCCATTTAAATAATCTGCAACACCCTGGCCTCTTTTTACCCCCTACAGGGGAAAAAAAAAAAAAAAAAAAAAAAAAAGAATGAGCTATAAAACCACCCTGATACAGAAAAGTTGAATTACGTTTAGACTTAAGGTCACTATTAACAGAAAAAAAGGTTAGAGTTGGTAATATATCCTTGAAAGAAGGGTAGTTCTTATCGACAAGAGTGCAACAAAAACCTAGAAAGGACCAGAAGCTGACCAAAGAACATCTAAGAACATTTGACTCAAGTCACTGGTTCATGTGAAATCTTTCAGTGGAGTAATTTTTGTCTGTAGATGTGTTAGCTGCTCTGTCAGAATATTATAGAAGATACCATAAAAAACCTTACTAAAGTCAAGATAAACAGAATCTAGATAATTCACCCCATTCACCAAGCCAGACATCTCATTATACAAGATGAATAGGTTGGTTAAGGATTATTTTCCCTTTGAAAATCAATGCTGACTATTTCCAATCACCATCTTGTCCTGCATGTGTTTGGAAATGGTTTCCATGAGGATTTTCTTCATCATTCTCCCAGAAACTAAGGTGGAGCTGACCAACTTGTGGTTCCCCTGACCCTCCCTGGAAACAGGAGTGACATTTGTTTTCTTCCACTCACCATTATCTTTCTAAGAGAACAGAGTGTCTCATAATGAAATCCAAGCAGCTCCCAGCACTTCTGGATGCAGCTCATCAGGTGCCACAGAAATGTGTATGGCCAGTTTGAGTGCTCCCTAACCTGGACCTCCTCCACCAAGCTAAGGCTTCCTTCCTCAACCTTCTCTCTGGTCTCAAGAGCATGAGACTCCTGAAGGTTGGACTTGATGTTAAACACTGAGGCAAAAAAATTATTGAGTATGGTGGCCTTTTCCACACCATTTGTTCCCATTCATTTGCAGGCTCATGTTTTCTTTAGCACTCTTTTTGATATTCATATACTCACAGAATCCTCTCTTGTTGCTCTTCTGGTCCCTTGTCAGACCCAACTCCGTATCAGCCTTGGCTTTTCTAACCCCTATTCTTGCAAGATCAAACAGCAACTCTATACTTCTGTTGTTCTTCCTATCCCTACTTCCAATCCATATGTAATTCCATTTCATGTCCAGGTTCAATAAGGAGCTCCTGGCTCATCCACCCAGGCCACCTGTTGCCCTTGTTTGCTTTCCCGCTTGTCAGGATGGAACAGGGTGATCCTTGGATACCAAAAAGTTTTCCTGGGGCTGTATCTCACAGAATACTTCCAAGCAGATACCTGAAGAGGTTCAAGTCTGCTCTCTTAAAGTCTAGGGTTGTGATCCTACTTTTTTACATGCTTCATTCACTTAGGATCTTGAACCTCATCATATTGGCTAAACAAGCCAGTAACAATTGCACTGAAGTTCTTCCATGCTCAGGGACAGGATACATACCAATGTATTTACAATTTACATTACTGGTGAATGACACTGACTAAGAAAGGGCTTATTACTTTTCTTTTTTTTCTGAATCAGTTTTTCCCAAAATCTACTATTAAAAGTTTATCATCTCTTTACTGTGAACAACAAAGTCTCAATATACTCTGACAGGAAATGAAGCCTTTGAGACAAGAAATCTCAGATAAAGCTCTATTACCTTGGTGCTTTTTGATAAAGAAATTCCAAATTCTATTAATTCCATTACCACTACCTGTTTGCAGATTTTTAGAGTCATAGCTATTGGTTCTTAACAAATGATGGCCAAGATATTCAACATGAAAATAACAGCCTCAACAAACAATACTCCTCTGGTCTGTTTCTTGTGTCTCCACTTCCTGTTCTAAAGACCTACTTAGATACAGTAAGGAAAAAATGTAAAACACAAAAGCAGCAGAATTAAAGTCTTCCTTTCAACCAACCTCAGGTTCCAAAGTAAGCTAATGCAAGCCTTAAACTGAAAGAAATGTCACATTCATTAACTCAATAATCATCTAAAAATAGAAACACTATTTCATTACTCTCATTCACATTTTTCAGCTCTGCTCTTCAAAAAATGTTGTTGCTTAAGCCAAGCAATCTGCCTCATAACAACAGGGAACTAATTAGATTTTTACACACACACACATATACACTTCTCTCTTTGAGATTATAAAGAGTCCTTTCTATTGCTTTCATATTCAATACAACAGAATTGGCTGAAATAAGGATTCTTTAAGCAGGGATCACCCTACAGTTGAAATAAACCAACAATCACTTGCCACAGGAACCTATATGATGTTTTTACTGATATAAACTTTCTTACAGAAAAAGCTTTTATGAATGAATAGCTGTAAGAGAAACTTTATAGGCTTTGAAGTCCTAAGCAAAGACAGACCAAATTGATTTGTAATGTCAGAAGAGTCATCTGCCTTTTCCTTTAGGGAAAGCTTGCCAGCAGATCTTTTTATAGGTATTATCCATGCAATAAGACTTACAAAATGGTCTTGGACTGTAAAACTGAATGCCTTCCAGTTCAGCAATATGTTTATTCAGAACAATGTCAAGTGCCTAAAGTTTACAGAACTATTAAAATATTCTGAACATACACACACAGTACCAGGTACACTGGTGCTGCTGTTATTTTCTCATCTTCCAAAGTGGGATTTGGGTTTGTTTTGCTGCTGGAGCAAAGGGGAAGGGTTAAATGCCAAAAGAACTACTCATGACATTTTTTAAATGGCCTCTGTCCAGGCTGATAATCTTTATTTAATCAGTAAACATTACCCTCTTTGTCACCTATACAAGCACCTTTAAATACAAGATAAGCTATTGATGCATTATTTAGAAGTCTGTATCTTTTTATGGAAAATGCACTTGATTTTGGCCTGTTTCCATATGACAAACTATGTAATTTTTTTTCAACTATTTCACCTTTACCTTTTTCACAATTCTAATATCTGACCTGAAAGTTCACTGAGGCAAATGCTGACATGCTGCATTAGGTCAGGTTACAGAGTTTTAAAATAAGGTTTGAAAAAGAAGAAGGAAATATAACTCATGGAAGAATTACCAGAACCACTGAAAGCAGTCAAGTAACTTACACAGTAGATGCCAAAATTCACAAGCTGTGCTGACCTTTGTACAAAGCTCTACTAACTAAAAAAAAAAAAAAAAAAAAAGAAAAAGAAAAAAAAAAGTGTGCTGTACCATGGGAGTTAAAACACAATTTGATGCTCTCTCCCTCCTTACATTGTAGTATCCAGGTAGACAGAACCAGCTCCATATCATAGTGCTACCATGCCCATAGGAAAGTTTCCTTCAGACTAATCCACACATCTCCACAGCAGTACAATTTAAAACAAAGGACAAGAATCCAAGAAGCAAAACCCCCTCAATATTGCCCAAAATTACTTTGTAGAACCAAGATTATAACCTAGTACTGATGTTAAAAGAGGATTTCCTATGTCCAAAGGCAGAAATATTAGCAAAAAAGGTCACTGGGTAAATCCTGTGTAAAGTGACTGACAGCGATGTTGCCACCTCTCAAATCCACGAGTGACCTTGACTATAGAGTGATAAGCACTTTAAAAGGAGAGCAGTTTTATCTGTTAAGTCTCTTCATACAGAATCACCATGGACACTACACTAAACACAGGCCAGTGGTTTGTTCAGCTCATGGACACCATGAGTTTCTAATGCCTCACATTGCATTGCACATCTGAATGCTGTATTTCAATGCAACACTACCAGATTATAAAAAGCTTTAGGCACAATCCTAAGATTCATTTCAACAGCTGACTGCATAATGACAGCAGTAAGACAAGGTAAATATTTGATTAAGCAAGTGCACTTCTTTTGCAACACAAGAAACACTTGCATTACAAAATTTTACTCAGTATCTAGCAATTTGTCATTAATGCACATTTTCAGCCATAAAAAACATTTAAAGATCAAATTCTACTTTCATAGTTATGTAATAAAAGACGTAATAAAAATATAATGAAAGCTGCTTTTCATTTTGCTATGAAATTTCTCTGTACTTGACAAAACAAATTAAAAATGAAGAGAACAAACTGTTCTCAGATACTGAAGAACAAACTAGCACTAGTCTAAAATAAAATACATTGTTAGTAAGTGGACTTCAGATGGTAGTTGTAGTCTTTCAGAACCGTCTTCTTTCAAGTCATTTTAAAAACATTTTTAAAGTAAGTATTCATTTAGAAGCTCATATTTTTTCATTCTCAACACATAAATGATGAAACAAAATTATATCAGAAAGAGGCATTGTTATTACCTAAAAAGAACTGAAATTATGATTTTAAAAGCTTCTTTAAAAGGCTTGGATCTGAATAAACTTCCATGCTTGCATATTTTAAAGAAAACATTTGGATAATCCTTATGTTACTTAATTCTAGGAAAATAAAATATTTATTGAGTAATAACATCAGTAAAATTACTTTTGTTTAAGTACACTTACTGCAATCTCTCTACAGGCCGACATGGATATCCCTGTACCTTCAATTTGCTTCAGTGCATACTCCTTTTCATCTTTTCTGCACACACAAGAAAAAAAAAAGAGAGAAAGAAAAATATATTTAGCTCTGACTTAGATTACACCAATCAATATAATGATGAAAAACTTTAATTTGGTCTAGATCAAGAAGCTGAAAAGTCAATCTGCTTTTATGCATAAATTACACTTTGATATGAAAAGTAAGTTTTCTTTTAACAAAGACCTTACAGATCACAAACAAGAGCTTCTTCATTAAAAAAAACTTGGTTAACTATACCCATTTCTCTCTGAAAACAGACATAATATCAGCAGATAACTGCAAACACAGAACTTGGGAGGACACTTCCCCTGAAATTCCAGGATCCCGTTTACTACTGTGAAAACACTGCAGTCATATCCCCATGCCTGGAAAACTCTCCTAGAAATATCTGGGAAAGGCAAGCTTTTTTCTTGATCTTATGAGCCACTCTCAATCCACTTTTATTTCTGAAATACTACTGTTTAAACTAATTATATAATAAGCACTGGCTACTGACAGACCCCTACACAGCACATGAAACTCTATGCTCTGATGTACAAAGCCAGAATATGAGAAAAAGTTCAGCCCAAACACAGCACTGTATCCTTTTAATTAATCACATCTTGAAATTATTTTGAGGGATGACCAAAAGAATAAGAAAAGCAGGTAGACTCTTGAAGCTTTCACGATACAACAGAACCAGCCTACAACATGGTTTTGCAGGATTCAGCTGTCAGTCACAGATGCTGGTAGTGCTGATGCCCCTTTGCAGACTCACCAACCACAATACAACAAGCCTCTATCCAAACTCCCCATGGCATTTCTGGTAGACCTCAGTTAGCCTTTCTTCCAGTCCCAAACCATTTTGTTTTGCCACACAGAAAGATTCCCAATTTGCACTTGAGTCTTAACTTGACTTCAGTCTCTGACTTTGAACTCCAAGCCTGTGCCCTCCCAGCTCCAGTCTGCTTCCCACCTTTCACCTGACCCTCCTCCTCCAAAATTCACAGGATGAGAAGTGGCTGAGTGGAAAAACGCAAAGACAAGATAAGGTACCTTGAAATAATAGCCATCTACACACATTATAAGTAACACAGGCAAGTATTATTCTCAGTAATTTTCAGTAGCAGCTAAACCCTCAATGTATGTTTATAGTTAACACTGAGCTACACTTTCTGAAACAAAATTTTAACATGAAAAATTCCATATGTTTTCCAACTACACATGAAAACACAGGTAATAAGAGCACCCCTTATCTCTCAGGAATTGTTTCAGATTTCACTAATTAGTCCAAATTTTAAGTAGTAAATAATAAATGCCCATCCCCTCTTCTATATGGTTCTGCTGTGTATGCAGAGGATTTCCATACACTGCCAAGTATTAACTCCATTAACTCAATTTGCTTATAGAGACTGTTGAAGACAAAATTATATTGTCTGCAGAACCAAAAACAACTCTGGACATATAAAACTGATCATGGCCTTTTAGCTATGGCCATGTTTAAACTATGCAGCACAAACAATCCCGTGCACAACTATCAGCTGGAATCCCAAAGCAATGTAGTCACTACAGCGTGGCATCACATCCTTCTTTTGGCACATCTACTGAAGCAGGCACAGGAACACACTGATATGGCCACCCTTGAACTAGCCCTACATGCAAAGTATTGCATCCAGTTACTCAGACCTTCACAGAGGGAAGGAAGGTCACTGCAGAGACCAGGCATGACACTTGGCACACACTGCCTTCAGCAGCACTGCTGAACGCCACCACCACAGAGAGGCTGTCAGCACTTGACAGACAGCCACTCCAGGCAGAACTTTAAGATACAAATGACAAATTTTGAAAGATGTTTTTAAAAAACCCTCAAACAATCCAAAAAGCAAGCAGTCATACTGAGCTGTAACCCAGATAGTTCTAAAACACTAGGTTTTGTAAAAAATGAGCAAAAATAGGGATAATGAAATGCTTATCTTTAATAAATGGGTGGCAAGGATAAAGAACTCCAAAGAGATCATATTCTCGACCTGACAATTTTTTATTTTTTTTTACCAACAGTTTTGGAATCAAGCACAGTCATCTTTAAATACTATTTACTGGCTTTGGTAGAAATGCAAGTCTATCCACATACTTTTCCAAAGTTAACTGTCCTTATTATGGAAGCTTAATAGCTAATTAAATCACTTTCCAAAGTGTCCACCAAGTGGTATTTTTGCTAATAATATTTCCCATTCAAGATAATTTGAAAAAGGAAGAAATACATTCAAAATTTCAAAAGCAAGTCAGCCATTGCAATCTGATGAAACACACAATTCTGGTTATTCAGTGAAGCATCCAAAGAAAAGAACACATAGGTACTTTATTAGCTATTTCCCCACTTGTAAGAATGCAATAAATAATATCAAATGGTGTGTGTGATAGGTAAGTACACTGTTCAACTCTCTAAAGACCAATGCTCTCATGAAACACTTGAGACAGGGGGAAGTACTTATATATCATTTCAGAAAAACTCCAGTGAACTCCAAATGCTTTTCAAGAAATTGTACAGAATTACACAGCAGGAAAGTTTTTATAAATCCTTTTCTAACAAATCCTATATCAGTACATTTTTTACTGGAGCAAAGCAAGCATGATCAAGTTAACAGCAAATCTAAACAACAACCACAAACCACACAGCTCTGGTATGAAGCAAAAGACACCTATGCCAGGGATAGCCAAGCAGAAAGCAAGGTCTCTGCCCACAACCATTTCTATCTGGTCCACAGAAACACTATCTCAGGAACATGTCAACTAACTTGAATGTCTCCACCTCCAGCTGTAAGGGAGTTTGAGGGCAAGTGACACAGATCAAGGTTTAATCAAGCAGGTTGTATCAAACAGCCACCACAGGCTAATGGTGGCAACGTGTTCACTAATCTGAGCAAAAAACATAGCAATGCAGAACTCAAAGGGAAACCACACTTTAGGAAGCTGTGAATTCACAATTTTTATTAATGCTTTCCAAAACTGATGCAGAAGAATTTGCCTGACAAAACAAGCACCATATCACACCACTACAAGGCTTCTCTATGCTTCAAGCTCCCTTATCCAAAACTAAGGGTTTAAGATTAAAATCAGCATTGCTTCTGGTTTCCGAAATATTACAATTCATGCTATTCTAAGAGGGATTAACTTTTTACCAAAATGATAGTGGCAGTATAAGAAAACTTCCTGAAAACTTCCCAACTGCCAAAGGCAGCACCCAAACACAAAGGTCCTCATGCATGCCAGCAAGTATTAAGAACATTCCTCCACTATAAAAAGTTAGTGTTCAAGATCAAGTTTTTCTCCATCATCAATAAATATCCCATTCTGCAATTAAGGTTACTGTCAATATTTTGATTTGTACTGTGCAAAGGAAAACTGTCCTCTTGCCCCAAAAATACTCAGAGGTTGATGTCCAGCTGCAGTATTCAATATGGAAAATAAAAATATGATTACTACTTCTTCTGGGTAACACTTTCAGCTTTCAGTTTCCATTTTTCAAATGCTTTGGAAAGAACAAAGTACCAAATTCACTTAAAAAATGCTATTCAGAAGATTAGAATAATTACAACATTTCAAAGGAGCTAAATGCCTCAACTATTGCAACTGTACTTCAGAGACCTCCCATCATATGAGAAACTACTTTACAAACAAGTGAATGGAAAACTAGAAACAGCTTGCCCAAGACCATAAGAAAAATAGGAGGATTTGAAACTAGTGCATAGTTCAAATAATTGTTTCATGCCTATTATGCAAATTTGAAGGCTTTCAATGATGGTCTCTCTTGAATTCACAGATAATTTAACATACACCCCAACTTTAGAATTAATTATCCATATCAAGGAATTGGCTTGAAAGACTGCAATCACTCTGAAGCTAGAACTGTGACTATCGCATCATTTAATACAGATATTATCATTACAGTATTTACCAATAATAGCTTCCTTAAATTAAGTGCACAATACCATAAATAATTAATAATTAAAGTACATGTTTTCTTAAGCAAAGAAAGTTTACCATAAAACCATTTCAAGACTTAGCTAGGAAAAAAATGTAATAGAAAATAACAATTCACCCCTGTAACAACACTAATAGAATTTAAGTATTTGTGACTTTGTAGAACAATGCCTGGGAACACTATGGACTTCAATGTCCTTCACAGTACTGCCTGGAACACAATGTCCATAGAGGTATCTGGTTACATTCTGATCACTTTGTTTAATTGCTGCCAGACAGAATTAAGTCAATCACTCAGCAGGAAATCACAAAGAGTTGCAAACCTTTTTCCTTCTGAGAAAAGGCAAAACCATGACACTGAAGTGCAGCTAGAAGCTAACTGAAAACCTCACCTGGAACACCACAGCCAAGCCACTAAAGAGATCATGCTCAGCAATGGTTACCTTAGGCAAGCTGCTCATGGATTTAATCCTGCACTTAGCATAAGGCCATAGCCCTTTACAAATGTAACAGTACCAGAAAAGAAGCCTATGACTGACTGGAAAAAGGGACATAATCCCTACCAAACAGTAGTGCGTTCTTCTGCTTTAGTGTTTTGGATATAGAAGCAGTCACTAAGCCAAAAGAGTTAGTAGATCAAAAAAATCTACACATGGTGTCTCTAGGGAGCATGTTCTTCACCAGACCAGGAAAGTAATTTTCTTTTACCTCTAAACATATGAAGCCTTATCCAGTCAGCAGTTCAGCCAGCTGGTTTTCATCCACATAACAACCAGTCACAAATGACAGAGGCTGTGAATCTACAGATTGATCTTAATTTATTTCTAGCCAGCAGTATGCATGTTGCATTTCAATGCACTTGCATTAGCTCATTTTGAGACCTATATAAACTCAAAATGTGAAACAGTAAGGATGGTAAGCAGAAGTTTGAAAAGAAATCCCTGACCACATCAGCTCTTTAAAAGATTTGTCTTTCTTCTCCTTCACAGGCAGCAGCAAAAACTTCACAGTAGCTACAGGCTGCTCCCACAACAGACCCAGACAAGTTCACTATGACATGAACTACAACTGGCTGGTTTTGGCCATGAAAAGAATGGATGAAACCAGTAGGCATTTACCTCATTCTGCTACTGTGAAGTTTCAGTAATGTCTGTAGACTGCATAGCTAGTTTCTGTGCTGATGTATCCCCCAGAGGTTTGGTGGGAACTTTCTTGGTGTTGCAAACAGAACATCACATGTGTCAGTCACAGGAAAGGACTTCTCATACAGAAATGGCAGATATGTATGTCACCTGGACCTGGGCTTTCCTCTTAGTGGCAGTGTTGCAAAATGTGGAATACATAAAATTTTCTTAAGAAGAGATGTTCTTTAACATTTGATCAAGCCTTATCAACAAGATGAGAGATTTAGTCTGTGAAACAGACAGCAGCTCCCAAGCTCTAAGCGATGTCCAGGTGTTAGAAACACAAATTACTGGTTGGCAGAATTGCTAGGCTTTCTGTTAAGCAATAGGGCCTGACAGGTTTCAGTGATCTCATGCCCAGAGGGAGGTTAAAGTTAGGAATAAGGATGTACCACTGACAGCAGAACACAAAGAATGCTGAATTTATGGGCCACAAGGACACTGAGCAGAAGCCCCAAGATAAGGAAGAAACTAATAAACCTTACCCAGGAACTGTGCTGGGTCAGCTGTGGCTGGGTAGAAGGGAATTCTGCAGGGGGAGAACCCGACCACCGACTCACGATCATTGACCCAAAAACCCATTGGGCCAAAAGAAGAGAAACACCGTGGGACTGATTAGCATGAGAAGCGAATCATTAACCCATAGAAGATAGAACACTAATTAATACAAGGATTTTATAACCTGTAGCCAATGAGCACTAATTCCTTTGTTTGCTGACATGTATAAATAGCAAAAGGTTTTGATCATGGTTGGACTTCTTTTGTGGAATTCCACTGGGCACCCAGGCTTGCAGAACTGTGAAATAAAATAATCAATGTCTCTCTCAAGTGTGTAGTTATCAGCTTGTTGCCCACTGGGTAACAAATCCAATTTTCGTGGACAACAGCAAGGTGGTAAACCATACTCCCCATCAGACAGTAACTATTCAATCTTTAAAAGCTGAGCTTGTATCTTATCTGAAACATCTACAAATAAACTTGAGGATGGGAGCAACGCAATAAGCTTACATCAAATAGAACAGCCTCTCCTATACAACATTAAAAAGAACTAGAGTGAAAATACCATGTCCAAGGCTGATCCAGGAAAACAAAAGGAAAAAGCTTTTCAGAATTGAGACAATATGCTACAGTAAATACTGTATTTCTGATTTTTTTTTATCTCAAGTCCTTACAATCTCTGTTTTCAAAAAGGGGTTTAAATGCTTCTCAGCTCATTGGTGCCATTGCCTGATGATACCTCCTGAACTCCACTAGGTCTCACTCCAAAGCCCAGACAACACCAGATAGCTCAGTATATACAGAGAATAACACAAGGCGGCAGCACTTTTCTCTATCTTTAGCTACCTCCAAGATTTAAGGTCTACCCATGAAACCCTTCAGAACAACCTAAGAATACATCCAAAAGGAAGAAGTTTGTCTGTCATTTTAGATGGCACTCTTCTCAAAACCCAATACCATATTCCTGAATGCTGTGTGGTTTACCACTCCATTTTTCAGTAATTTCATAGACTTGCCAATGTCAAGTGGCATAAATGCATGCCAAAATAAGGCTAACTCAGGAATCATAATGCAATCTGTGAACTGTTTATATAATTACTTTTTTTCTTGGTTAGTCAGTTTAAAAAAAAAAAAAACCTTTCAAGAAAATATAATTATTTGGTTGATGAAATTAGCATTCTAAGCTTAAGTCTACAACAAATTTGCAGAGACATTCAAATACAGAGCAAATGATTACTAAAATTAGGCTTTTTAAAAAGATTCATCACAAACACTACGAGAAATAGGCAGAAGAACCATTACAAGCTGCTTCATCTGCTGGAAAATCTGCCATGTTCCAGTCAGACTAAAAGAGTTTATATTAAAAGCACCAACTGCATCATATTATTAATAGACACTCCATGTTATCACATCACCCCATGAGAAATTGAAACAGATTTTTCTTTATAACCTGTAGAATAACCCCAAATGCATCTCTAAACCACACTAGTGATATCCTTCCCCTTGTTTATTCCTCTGTAAACCAGTCAATGAACTCAGGGGGAAATGTACATGTGAAAGAACAAGGCAAGTTCTTAAAGTGATGCTAAGACAATGCCCTTGACATTGCCTGCTTTCACAGAGCCTCACAAAAGATGCTGAATACCTACAAATCCCCCACAAACTTCACCTAACATAAATGATGTGTTCTTCATGCATGAGAAGACAGCTGATTAAAAGGAAAAAAAGTGAATCTGAGCACTGATAAGGTTTTCTGTCATTAAAATAAATAAATAAATAAATAAATAAATAAATAAATAAATAAATAAATAAAGATGCCTTTTCCCGGCTATGATTTCACTGACTGGGAATGGGAAGTAGGGGTCTCTTAATATCAATGTAAGAAGACTAAAAGTATTCCAGCACCATTACACATAACTTAACCATATGCTCTTCTCTTTATTCCATTAGTTTCTAATGCAGAAATTTAAAAGCAAATCTTTGTAGCACAAATACCTTCTAACTGTTAACAATAATTTCAGATTATTTCACTTCACAGACAGAAATGAAGTGAAAGATCTCATTTCTAAGATCTAGGTAATACCAGACCACCAGAAATCTTACTAACCTTTAGCTATTAAAATTCAGCTTTTACACTATAATAATAAAACTTTGTATTTGCAAGGAAAGAGAGCACAACTTCAGTCACTGCCACCCTCACTCCAAATTTATTGAAGAAAATTCAGAGACCTCAACCAGCTACAGGGTTGTTGCCATTGCTAAAATTAGACTGATTCCTAAGTATCTGGAGTGACTGAGAACTGTGAATTTCATACAAGTACATTCACAGCAGATTGGGGTAAGCAGACTTGACAGCCTGTTTGTAAGGGTAAAAACTGAAGTGTTCACATTAAACCCTGAAAGCCGTAAAAATTATTCTGCTGCTCCAGGTAGCTTTTTCCAGCATTTGCTCTATTTAAGCAGGGGAGAGAGCTGTATCTGATTTTATTTCTTTACAGACAGGATTGATTACAGCTAATGGACAGACTTAGGAAATACCTCCCTGCCCGAAAGGATACCGCATGTGAGGATTTGCGACCTTAAAATAAGGAACAGCAGCAGCAAGGAGAAAAATACTTCTGAAATAAAGAGGAAACAAATTTTTATTTGTCAGCAAATTATGTACCAAGGTCATAGAAACAGGGTCCTGAGACCATGCCAAAAAAAGAATCTGCCATTTGCTTCATAAAAATCACTTAAGAAGAATGCTCATGACTAACTGTAAATGTGAAAAAATGAGCTGTCTGGTTTTGGAATTTTTTAAGTCCTAAAGCCATATTGTAACTACACAGTCCAGCTTAATGTGCATCACAGCTCTGTGTAGTGCTAAATCTGGCTAAATACTGCAACTTTGATAGGTGGGAAATTACTAGCAAAATCACCAAATAAATGGAAGCCTGTACTTCTTTGGGGTCTTTTCCAGCAAGAACATGTTTGAAATACCAGATGCAGATTTTTTTCTAAATCCCTATAATGCACTAGGTTCACCTATAGCGGAATAAGCAGAATTATTGACCCAATGCAAAACCTAACAGAAGGGCAATGGTCTAAAAGCTGCAGCTACTCAGTTTTTCTTTTCTGACTCATGACACAATCAAATGCTTCCACTAAAGTACATGAAAGCCAGATTTATCAGATCTATCACAAATTTTCTGTTCTTTTCCTTCAGACTTCCTAACTCAAACCATCTACAGTGAAATTATCAATTCTCAAAGCCAGGCCTACATGAAAGCTTGCTAACACAATATGGGTGTAATTCTTAGGTGGTAAATTAGCCTTTAGGTACTGAAGCTGCACCCAGATCTTGAATAAGAAACAAGACCCAAATTCCATATAGAATGAGTAGGACAGAGTGAGACAGAGCACATTTACTACAGTTGAAAAGTTGTAAAGTTGAAATAACACCCTCACAATAAAATAGAAGGACTGGAAGTAAAGTCCCTAAAGTTACCATAAGGCCTAATTTAACTCAGTCTGGGATGTAAAAAAAAAAAAAAAAAAAATCTAAATTTTTTACTTTTTTGACTTTTTTTTTTTTTAATGGAGCATCTCCACATTTCTTCCTCACTTCAGTGTCAGGGGATGAGGATTTCTCAAAGATAGAGGTCTTAATTCCATTAAGATAACCTTGCTACTTCTCAAAAACAAACAAAGTCTTTAATCAACTATTATATTTGTTCCTGGGGAAAGAGCGGGGCATTCTACTTCCTCTGAATTTTAAAACTCCATGTCCCATAGTCAGAATAGGCTTCTATCACAATCTGAGGTTTAAGAACATCACTTGCTGAAGTTTTATGCTGTTTTTTCCCCCATCACTGAAGTGACACTAAAAGTAGAATAAATGGCATTCTACTCATAAAAAGTCTTTTGGTTGTTCTGAAGGTCAAGTTAAATTGGTAATTTGTCTACTTCTATTTCTCATTTGAAGCATGACAGAACTGGGCAAAGGAACAACTGGTTATCCAGTACAATGACTAGTTTTAATCAAAAGATATGAACATAAGCTAACTTTGAAGCCAACAATGCCCTTGAGAACAAGACAACAACTGATACAGAAACTCAGTTTCAGGAATAGACACATTCAAAGACATCAGCTGACACTCACTCTCAGCTGCACTGACAACATTAACACAAACAACAAACACAGCACTTTTGAATGTGCAAGGTGTTAAATATTAGCATGAATCCATGGTAATTCATTATTAACACAGGTGAGAATTTTCTCTAAACACCTCTGAATTTCTATAATTCATGACTTGTAAGAAGTATCTCTCTCAAAACAACCAAGTTCAGAGCCAAACATGCTGCTAGAAATGTCATGCATGAGTGGCCCCTGTATCTCTTCAGGCTCTCAGGCCCCATTACATTACCAATGAGGTGGGAAAGTCAAGGACAATCACAGCCAGAGCTGAAGCCCAGCATTACCTGTGTGAATGCTTCCAAGTGCTCTAATAAAGATGGCAAAACAAAGGAGGGACAAAAGAGGCAGAAAACCTTCTGGCCACACAAAAAGGATAGATTCTTCAACTAATGCATGAGGAAAGCAGATACATTGCCTCAAAATAGCAAAGCATCTCTCCAGATGGAGTTTCCATTCCAGCAGATTTAGCTCCTGCCTCTAAGTCAACTGCCTGTAACTCTTAGTTTCACTTGACTACAAAAAGAAATCAATAGCATTTTCTACTTAAGTCAGCACAGAGTGAACAAAAAAAGAAAAATAATCACAATGCACACAAGGTCCACTTTATGGGAGCACATGTTTAAAGCCACACTGTCCCCATTTATTTACCCCAGAACCCTGATACTCAGTTGAGCAATCTGACACTCCCAGCACACACAGGAAGCTATGGCCATTGCTCTCTCTATTGGAAAGCCTGTCTTCGTGATGGTTTCATCTACAACATGAACAACTGTAGAATAATTCAAGATCATGAATTTTGTAGAAAACAGATGACAACTGAGGGAGAAACAAGCAGTTACACAGTGGCCTCACTAGAAAATACTGTTCTAAAGATTGCTAAGCCAAGAAAAGACAGAAACAAGCATGAATCATGCCCTTCAGGGATCCACTCTTTCAGTAATCTCAGCTTCTTCAATCTTTCTCACAACCAGAAAAGTCAGTTCTGCCTTCCAACAAAGTAAAATTAAATAAAGAAATAATAAAGGATAAAAAAACCCCAATCACAACACAAATCCAACCCATACTTACAGACACCAATTTTGTAAAGGTCAGCTGACACTATCTCCACAACATTTCTTCCCTCCAGTCTTATTAGATACACTAATATTTCATAAACTCTCTCAAACTCCCACCACTAAATGAAAGGATTGTACTCCCACAGAAAAGTAAAAAAAAAGTTAATAAAAAAGCAGATATAGAAGTTAAGTTTCAATTGAGTTAAAGACTGTCCCTGGACTTTGCCAACAATTGGTTTAAAATATTTCTGCACTTTTTTCTTCTTGAATCTGTTGAGATAGTGAACATCACAAGAGGTATTATGATTTCTAATATCACAACTAGCAATGCTATCTGTCAGTCATCTAATTTACAGTCAAGCAAAGGATGTAAACCAAGCTCCCAGAGCTGGGAGGTCTTTTATAAACCTATATTATTTAGAAAACATGAAACTCAAGTCAAAACAATAAACTTCTTGTATTTGCTACACAAGTAGAAACTGTTCTTCAGTTCCTGAAGTCACATACTGAGTAAGCCAAAATGCAGTTGTCCTGGACCAGTTTCAGCATTCCTTCAAGCAAATGTACTGTTATTGAAACAAATAAATCTTTTTTAAGTGCTAAAACTTTGTTGCAGTCAAAAAATAAATGAAACTGCAGTGTCTGTCAGTTCTCAAATGCCAGCAAAGGAGCTCAAAGAACAACACATCTTTAGGAGCAGAATGTAGGAGCTGCCTATCACTTCCCCATCACACACACAGACCGTACCTCCCCCTGCACCGAACATAAAGCAGCAGCAAGTGCACAAAAACACAGTCACTTCACAACACAGAACTCGGTGCTACAGAGGACAAAGGCACCTTCTGACCCAAGTCTACGAACATCATGAGCTTGATTACGGCTGCAGAAGAGGCAAACAGCATTTCAGCAGGCATTTTCAAACACAGGTGAAAAGTTAAGGTTATTGGTAAATCTCTAGTACGATTTGGTTAGGGTATTCCACGGAAATTTTGGTTACTTGTACAAACACAGCTGCAGCATTATGAACCATAGCAACTTTCGGGGCTCTGGGGGTTTTGCTGATTTTTTGGTTTCTTTTTAAATCATACATGATGTGAAAATACTCATGTTGAAAATAAATTTATGAAAAATACCTCTACACATCTACCCACAATATAACATGTTAGATTGGATGACCCAGAAATATAACATATTAAATTGCTATGTCAAGCAGTTCACACGTCAAGTATTTAGTTTCTGACCTAGTCCATGGCCTATCTTGCTTTGCACCCTATTATTAGAAGGGGTGCAGAAAAGAAACTATTCTTCCCCTTCAACTTCTTACTTCCTTTTCCTGCAGGTCTACTGGAAAACCCTTAACCCCCCCACTCAGTAACAGGAACCTTCTTGCCCTCTTCATTTCTTTAAAAAGAAAAACAAAATCAAAAAACACCACTAAACTTTGAAAGTTTTTCCTTCATATCTTATGGGCTAATTTATGTATAACTCTTTCTTTGCAAGTTTGGGAAAAAACTCATCTGTTTCTCTCAAATACAGCCCCTTCTACATCTTACTGACCCCTTTCTTTTTCAGGCTCCTACCACCACACCACCTTTGTGCTTGTCACAGTAGCAGACAGAACATCAGCCAAATACTATTTGCTTTCTGAAAGGTGATAATGCATTTTACAGCTCATTTCTGCACTTAGTTTCAGAGACAGTAACAGAAGAAACGACAAAACAGCCATGGCAGAAACCATATGCAAGAATCTGTGGGAAGAACTAAAAATTACTCATCACCACTTGCACTATCCTCTTGGGCAGGAAGCAAAGCCACGGTGTAGTTGCAACAGCAGCTCTCATTAAAGCACAGATATGAAGCACTAATTATCTCTTCCTAGATGGGGACTTTTCTATTAGAATGCATGGCAGGCAACTAGTTAGACAGGTTTGGTTTAGTTCTGCTGCACCTTCTCACATATATTGAGAGCATTCAGTGGTTAAGAGGTATTTTCAGGATTTGCAGGTATATCTATTTAGGTTTTCTTTGCTTTTGAGAGATTTTAGCAAGGCATAAACACCTTCAGCCATTTTACCTTCCTCAAGAAAAGAAATTTCATCAGGAAAAGAAAAAAGAGTGGAAAGCAAACCACAGGCTTTCAGATACCATAACTGGTATGAGATTTTCTTGCAGAGAGAAGTAATTGTTTAGGATCTAATACATTGCATTCTGACTTCAGTCAATAATTCTTGATTTAGCCTGTCACAGGTTTATATTAGCAAAGAGCAATTACAGCTCTTACAACACTCAAATTACTTATGTTCAAGGCAATGTCAAATAGAGGAAGTAAGAAAATATAAAGACACAAATTATTATAGACTCTAAAATGTCTTGCAAGTATCAACTTGCATTGGTAAATAATACTCCAGTTTCACATTCAAGAGAGTATAATCTTTGCCACATCAGTGAGTTGCCTCTCTTTTAAAAGTAAATGCAACTGCAGTACACATGTACTCGCTCCCCTGTCATTTTGCCACCAACGCCGCTCATTTGCAGCATTCAGCTAACTTGAGTGCAAGTTTCCTCTCCTGACAAACTCCTGCTATGTAACTTAAATTACTTAAGTTTTACAAAATAAGAATACGAGGAGAACAGTAAACAAATTAATTGCTATACGAACACTGATTTAAGAGATCAAGCAGATTACCTTTACCTCTTCTACACCAAGTTTTCTGCCACCACAGTGACCAGAGCCACCACCTTGACCAGATGCAACCGCTGAACAATGTAACAATATTAGCAGAAATACCAAATACACCAAGTTGCCCCAGTTCTGTTTTTCCAATGGAGCCATGCCTCATAGTAGATTTTTTTTCCTCTCTTAATCAATATTTTTCCACTTCTGCTTCAAACAAAGAATATTCATCAAATAAAAAAAACTGAAACAAATGAAAGTTGACATGGCCACAACCATAAGGAACATTCGTGCATTAAAATTATATATTTGCCTTGGCTTTATACTTCATCCTTCTTTCTCTCCCCATGTCCTACCTTTCATAGAACCACAGAATGGTTTGGGTTGGAAGGAATTTTAAATATCATCTAGTTCCACCCTGTGCCATGTGCAGGGACACCTTTCATTAGAGCAGGCTGCTCAGAGCACCATCCAACCTGGCCTTGAGCACTGCCAGGAAGGGAGCACTCAATTCATATGTGGACTTGGATGCTGTGAGTAAAGAACCTTACATTAGTGATTCTGCACATCAATATCAGTCCAAGGAGGAAAACAGACTCTCCTCTTCAGTTACAAGCTTACAGTACTGAAAGACAGGAAAGAGAAGAGGGAAATAATATTTGTCTTTCCCTCCCTCTGCCTGTATTCTACAGTGATGTTTCTGGACTTGAATCACTGTTCCCCAGTTTTCAAAAGGGAAATCTGTACGGGCAAAGAAAGTGACACCTGTTTTATACCAACCCTCTTTTTAAAACTAACAGATACAGTAACAAAGTAATCTGACAAGTTACAAAAGTATATTACTACAGTAGCACATGGTTCAGCTGATACATTGTAAGTGTAGCCAAACCTTTTATGCTTGACAAAGGATAACATGGCAGGAGGGTCCCCCAGGGTAGCACCAGCTACTGAGCCGGCACTGAGCCTGGGAGCTGCCCAGGGTACAAATCCTGGCCCTTCTACTGCCATCATTTTGAAAGCTGATCACTTCGTATTTCTGTCATTCCTTCAGTAACAAGATTAAAACTTGGCTAATACTTGCTTTTTGAAAGGTGTTCTGAAACATACAGATCAAACTGACCTTTTTTTTTTTCTTTCCAAGCAGGTATACAGGTAATATTTATTATAACCTTTGTTGCCCAAATACAGCTAGCGAGTCAATTAAAAAATAAAATAGCCCAGGATTGAGAAAAAGCAACCACCCTTAGTTGTTTGTTTACAGGTAAGCAGAAACAGCAATAAATAGAAAGGTTTTATTCACATGAAGATATAGCTTTTGCAAGTGTTGCATCTGCTGTGGTTGCTACAGAATGAAAAACAGAGTGGCCTATTTTCTACTTGACTCAAGCATCCCACTATTCCTTGCGCTCCTGACTAACCAGCAGTGGTATCTTTTCAGCCTGCTGACTCATGCAAACATCCACCTGCAGGTGGACTGACATCCTGGTGAAGGAACAGAAATACTCTAGAGTGGCCAGGACTCAAAGACTGATCATTTCGAAAAAGCAAAGGAAAATAACTCAGGCATACACAGCAAACGCAATTTCCAAATCTCACTCGTGCTAAGACTTGCCTCTCATACGAGGAGGAGATACAAGATGTGAAACCACTAAGCACAATATCATAGTTTAGAATGCGATCAAAGAAGTGACAAGGAACATAATCAGGAGAGGTAAAGCATGAAACAAAACTACGTTTTCCTAACCATGACTGGAAAAGTTGCATTCTTTGCTTTACTAGAAAGATGTGAATGTGTCCAACAAAACACTTAGCAAAAGTCAACATGATGCTTTAAAGCACAAACAAAAAAAACTGTAACAGACTTTCCAGACTTTACTGCTACAGACCGTAACATTTCTTTCCACAAAAAGAGCTAAAAACCTAATATCAATGACTGAATTGCAATCATGAGGCTTATATCATGATTTCCCCCATCAAAGTCACTGACCCAGTTTTAGTGTACATGAAATAAAGGATTGGACAGCTTATATAAATACCTATTTTCTACACCTTTTGGACTACAGAGGTATTAATGAAAGTTCTGTAAATCCAGGTGCCTAATTTAGCTAAATGTATAACACAAGTAGTACCTCCAGACCTCATCAGACCATGCAAACACTACTGAACTAAACAGAAGCTGCAGCTGTCCAAAATCTCTAAAAAGATAATGGTTCAAATATAACACCAACATTGTTCAAATCTGACTGTCTATTTAAAAAAGAAAAAATCTTTTAGCTTTCATAGAAATCAGTCAGCTCACTAGAAACATGCCCAAATGATATTCTACTCCAGGCTGAAAAAGCCAAACTAAGCTGTTGCTTTGTCAAAAAACTGCTTTTATGCACAAGCCATTCACGGAGATCTAAGCAACACAACTACTATTTTACAAGCATTTTATCGAACAGCTTGCCAAGCTCCATATAAACACATTTTACTATTTCATAAAATTCTTATGCCAACTTTTTGAAACATGAAGTGACAAGTTCTCAGTGGAATTTCTGCAGAGCTACAAGGTTCTTATTGCCCTCAGTCTCCTGAGACTGTAAATTGACTATATGAAGAAAGAAGCCAGAATCTCTCTCTTTTATAGAGGAATGCCTTGCAAATTGGAAATACTGAAACAGTCTCTGCAATCAGCTAAAGAAAAATTCCTTTACATGAGGCTCAAAAGCCCCCAGTGATCAGTACACAATAAATATGCACCACTGTTGGATTTCTTTTGCTATTTTCTTTCATTAGGGACCTCTTAAAGTTCAGAACTAATGCTAAATATCCTCCAACCTGCAGATGTACTTTAGTTAGGTGTTTACATAAGGAAATTATCTCATATTAATGGTTTCAGTTGTTCTCTAATTTTTTTCCCTAAATTGTTCACATCTTACTTTCACCCAAGAATCTACAGTTACACAAAAGCAACTAAGAGTGAACTCACAAATACCATAAAATGAAGACCAAGAAAAATTCAGAAAAAATAAGCCACTTTTCAAGCTTCATGAAGCAAAGCCTCTGAGTATATAGTACAATTGAATTTGTGCCATGTTATATTACATGTCAATCTATCTGACAGCACTGAAACTTTGCACTTCCTTTTACCAGTTAGTTTTCTTACGGCTCAAGGTCTCCCTTTGATTATTCCCAGCTCTGACACATATAGCTATCTTTTTATCATATTTACTTTCACTTTACTACCCATTTGCATTTCTCATACTGCTATTATTTTAGGGATTTTGAAGACATGTTCTTTACAGTGCTTTGTAGCAGCAATGTAACTCCTGTGATGGCTTTCCATTGCAGATGAAGGGAGTGAAAAGTGTCTGTTTTTAACTTACATAAAATTTCTTTCATTAAAAAGTAAATCCAAAGTTCTGCCTTTTTTTATGCTCTTCTTACAAGGAACAGTTTTAGGCTTACTATATCAAAGAACAGCAACAAACATTTAATTAGCGTTTTTAATGGTTTTATTACTGTTTCCTTTAATATATTCCATGTACGTTTTACATAAACATTTTATACATAAATTAATACCTAGGGAAAAAAAAGCAACCATGACCACTTAACTCAAAAATATTGGAAGAACTCAGTGGCAGCTGTAAAATCTGGAAAAGCTTTGATAGTTCAAGTTATCTATCCTCTAGTACTCCTAGTACTCTAATATACCTAAGGTTGCAGAGCAAGCTAGTTAGAATGAGAGCTCATTTCCTAGTATTTAATTTTTCATTGGAATTAGTGTCCACTTTTCAGTTATTAATCGTTTTTATACTATAACCTCCTTAATCAGAGTTTAAATTTTCAAGATGCTCATGAATGACATTTGTTCCTACAGAAGAATCCTTAGATTTCTCAATTAAGTTAAGCAGCAGCATTCCCTTAACTACTTCCAAAATTTTATTTAAAAGCTGTCATTTTTCCACTTTCAGTCTCTTATTTTTCAAGGTTTCAGTTGGCTATAATGGAAGGCTATTCCCTTTAGCATTCTGACAGAAAGGAATCACCCCCAATTCACAGGTGTATTTTATCCAACCTTACAGTATGCTTAGAACACTCTGCAAACACAGCCTGTGTTTGTCCACCAGGCACACACCACAGTAAAAAAGTGCTCAATAGCTCTTCTGAAAGCCAAGGATGCTGTTTGGAACCCACATCTGCATGAGAGCCTTGCTCAGGCCTCAGGACTGCTCCCCTTCAACAACTGCATGCCAACCAAGCAATCCCAAATTACAACCATATCTCCCTACTGCTCTCTTAACCACAGTGAAAATGGCATCATGGAATATCTATCCTCAGCTACCTCTTCTCTGGAGAAGAGAAGAAACCTTCCTTAGCCAACAGACATGGGCTTAATGCCTAAAGGACCCCTCTGGATCAAGCCAGCAGCCAGGTGCTTGGGGATAGGGACTTGCATTCTGCTCTCTCACAGGAAACTGATGGAGACACACCTGTACGTAGGTACTGGACAGCAGCCGCCAGCTCTGCCTACAAGGAGTGTATCCCAGACAGGCAGTCAAGCCAAGTGTGCCGGCACTGGGATCAGCGCGACCTGGGGCTGGGGACACACCAGGGACGCACACACGCCCCGGGGGCTGCCCGGCCGCTCGGGAGGAGCCAGGTGCTCCTGGCTTCCCAATCCCCTGCGAGTAATCGGAACACAACGCCAAAGTACGAACGCGGTCACACAAAAGATGCAGTGATGACCCGAAACACGGCGTGCAAAGTGAGGGCGACCCCAGGGCACAGCCTGGTGACACCGCACCAGGGACGGCGGGGGGAAGCGGGGCAGAGCGGGACGAGCTTTAGGTTGGACATTAGGTAGGATTGCTTACATAAAGGGTGATTAGACATTAGAGTGGGCTGCCCAGGGAGGTGCTGGAGTCACCGTCCCTGGAGGCGTTTGAGGAAAGACTGGATGTGGCACTTAGTGCCACGGTCTAGCCGAACACGGTGATGTTCGGCCATAGGGTGGACTCGATGATCTCAGGGGTTTTTCCAGCCTGACTGACTCCGTGACTCCGAGCAGCCGGGCAGCGATCGGCGGGGCCGGGGCAGCGGGGCCCGCTCCCGGCGCGGGGCGGGGGATCCCGGGCGGGCTCGGCGCTCCGGCCCCCGCGCTGCCACAAACTTTCCGAGGAGGGAGGGAGGGAGGGAGGGGAAGGAAGGAGGGGAGGGCGCTGGTGCGGGGGGGGAAGGGGGTGTGTGGAGGGGGTTCTCGGCGCGGCCCTTACCCGTCCTTGCGGCGGGCCTTGTAGACGTGCCCGTAGGTGCCTCTGCCCACCTTGCATCCCTCGTACTCGAACAGGTCCTCCACCCGCTCGCGCTCGGCCGCCAGCTTCGACTTGAACTCGTAGTCCATGTCTCGCCCATGGGCGGGGGAGGGACGGGCGGGCAGGGGGACGCGGCAGCCGGATCAGCACCCGCAGCTGGCGGAGCCCCCTCCCGGCGCCGCCATGTCCGGGGCTCGGCGGGGGCGGCGGGCGAGGGGGACGGGGGGCGGTTTGTTTTTGTTTTGGTTTGGGGCTTTTCGGCGGGGGGGGGGGGGAGGGGGCGCGCTCCGCCGCCGCCACCCGCTTCAACTGGGCTCCTCGCGGCGCGGCGCGCGGGGTGCCGGGAGTCGTAGTGCGGCTGCGGGAGCCGGCCCCGCCGCCGCAGGCGGGACGCCGTAGCGGCAGAACTACAACTCCCGGCATGCCTTGGGCCGCCCCGGCCGGGCGGCGTCGGCGCATTGCCTTCCCCGGAGACACCGAGCGTTTCAGCGGCCGCTGGGAACTTGCTGACTCTTCACATTGAGCGCAGAGGCGGGAGCGGCGAGCGCGGCCGGACGCGGCGCCTCTGGCTGGCAGGGAGCGAGGGAGGAAGGAACACGGGGATGGACAGCGGACGGGCACCCCATGCTGCGGGGCACCGAACAGTGCAGCGACTTGTTTATCTCGCCAGCTGCCATTCACGGTGCGGCTCCGCCTCCCTGCGGGACGCTGCCCTGTGATTGGTCAGTGCTGCCCCGCCGTGCGGCGGGCGGGGCGGGGCGGGGCCAGGCCCGCCCCAGCGCTGTGGCGCTGCGGGTCCATGTTGGAACCGGGACGCGTTAGAGGTTTCGTGCGGTTCGATGGTGTTAAATAAACTTACAGAAATACAGTGGCACATACTGTGTTTGTGCTCAGATACAGCCCAGGAGTATTGCTCCGTCTTTATGATCCGATGCCGTAGCAGTGCTGTGCCACTTCAGCCCCGAGCAGAGAGATTTTTAGACAAGATGTGGCGCCACTTTGGGGTTCAGATTTCATCAAAGTGCTTTGAGACCACAGAAACATTCAGGCTCTTAGTGTTATCTCAGTCTCCTGAAGATTTTTTTTTGTGAAGAAGCGTCACTCTGCAAGCTCAATGGCATTATGGAACTGCCGCAGAGGTAACAATATCTGAAGAGTCACGCGGAATCGTGGACTCAGGTTGGAAAAGGCCTCTGAGATCAAATCCGGTCTATGGACAAACCACCATGTCAGCTATAGACCACGGCACTAAGTGCCATGTCCATTCTTTCCCTAAATATCTCCAGAGATGGTGACTCCACCACCTCTCCAGGCAGTCCATTCCAATGGCTAATGACCCTGTCTATAAAGAACTTCTTCCTAATGTCCAGCATGAACCTGCTGTGGTGCAGCTTGAGATGATCTCCTCTCACCCTGTCACTTGTCTGGGAGAAGAGGCTGACCCGCACCTACAGCTTCCTTTCAGGGAGTTGTAGGGAGTGTGAGGTCAACCTTGACATGACCTTATACATCCTGCGGGTCACATCCCGCTCCAGAAGCAAAGGGCAGTCGCACCTTGTGTTTTCAACCTCAGATTGCTCCTACCAGCAGCAAGTGAATGAACCAGAATTAAATTAGAGGAGGGGAGAGTAAAAATGGCATCTCTCCATATACAGCAACGATCTCAGTTCATCACCTGCTCTGCCAGCATTACTTACCACAATGGAAAGTTTTTGTACATGCTGGATGGGAGTGTAGAGGAGCTGATGAGAAGCTGTCATTGCTGACAAAGCACAGGGAGGTGTCAACTGCACGATAAGGTACAGTGCTATGTATGATTACTAGTGCATAGCTAAGTCATGAGGTCATAGCCAGAAGTTTGTTTCTCAAGGAAAGGCAGGAGTGTAACCATTTTGAGGTGATTATTTCTTCCAGAAGGCAATAGATGATTCAGAATTTCCCTTGGGACAGGTAGGTAGCAACTGAAATTCTCAGAAAACTTCATCACTCCTTTACCAAAGTAATATTTTCCAGAGAACTGCAAGTGCTTTGCTTCACAGTTGCAGATGTGGATCTTTCTGAGCAAGGCCTGATCAAGAGCTGGCAATTTTCCTGACCGGGAGGAAGAACACCATCAATCTTTCAGTGTCAACATTAAAGACATTTACTAAAATTAGAGCTAACCATTTAGATTTTGCAAAACCATTTTAGATTTTTTGGTTACCTAGTAATCAAAACCAACACTGAGAAGAAAGGAAAAAAAAAGGAAACTTGTCTGTAGAAGGTTATTTTACTCAGATTTATTCTGTCAGTTTTAACATCAATAGGAATATGGACTACCTTGCTGGTGGTAATAATAAACTCTTCAAGTAGTTCCCATTTCCCTCTTTGAATAAGAAAAAGAGCCATTATTGCCCATTTTCACCACTAAGGCGTTTGTTTTTAGTCTTTCAATTTTACAATGTACTCACAAGACTGTCTTTTATTATAATTCATTTTAAGTCCACAGTGCTGCTGAAAGAGGGCTAAGAGCCCTCTTATGGTTATGGTAACCTGGCACTTGTAAGCCAAGGCAGCATAATTTCCCTTCCACCCTGTACACAGCTCCCTAGTGTTGCAAGCAACCATTTTATCCTTTCTTTCGTAAATTAATTGTGTTTTGCCAGTAAATATTTTGGCCCTCGCTGCTGCTACTGGGAGGCTGTCCGAGAGAAACCTTTCTAACAGCTGGGAGCCTTTTAGAAATGTCAAACCTGCATTTCCTTATGGCCAGTACCGTGTCTATCTTTTCTTCCTGTGCAAATACTGTCCTGAAGTAGCCTTTCCCACTCTCCTCTGTGTACCCCTGCCAAAAGTATTTATAGACAGCAGTCTCATCCCCATACAGCCTTGCTTTTCCTGAGCTAATCAAGCCATGCTCTTCTCATTCCCCTTGTGAGCCCTGCCAGTGAAAGCTGGACTGGTACAAAGCTGGTCGTGAAAAACACGGAACGTGACCTGTGCCCTGATTCCTTCTCTCGTGACACAGCCCTGCTTCCACTTTCTGAATCCATATGTTGGCCACACAAAAGCCACTAAAAGTGTAGAACCAATTAAACAGCTTCAAGCACAGGCCAGCTCAGAGGCTGGTAAGAATGAGGCTACTGTCTCATTTATGCAGAAGTTTTGTTGATTCATGGCTGAAAGATGGAAATGGGCACATTTGTTTCTTCTTGACATTGGAGTATACAGCAGGATTCTGTTTCAAGTTCATAAAGGTGGAAAAAACTGTTTATGTGGGCACAGGCTGTCAGACGTGCTGGAAACAGCTGCCTGGCATCTCCTCTCCAGGTGGTTCCCAGAGGAAAAGCAGCAGCAATTTACAGAGCAGTGACAGCAAATTGTTCGAGAGAAAGAGACAGAAAAATTACATTTCCATTGCTCTTCCAACCTAGTAGAACAGTTGTGATACCAGTAACCCATACTTAATAGCATCCATGTTTTCTTTTAAAGTGTTTTACCAATTGTATTATTCATTTCTGGTCAGAAGAGAAATTACTATATCATTTTTAATATTCAGTGCCGTATCATTTGTTAATTGTGCTGGTGCAGAAAGTTTGAGTAGACCTAGCAAACAGAACAGAAAATTATGGGCTTGCAAATTGCAAGCAGGACTTTTTTAAGCCTGCCAGCCTAAATGAAGATGCCACTTGTCACTTGTTAGAATTACCATTTCTTCCAAATCTCAAGTCACTCTGCTTGAGTTTCACCGGAGGTGAAAGGTACATCAAGCAAGACTGAAAACTGAGGAATTGAGTATCCTCACCAGATCTCTAAACAATTCTCCAACACAGGTAAGACATGAATTTCTAATGTAAAAAGCAAAGTTTGGTTTTTAACACTTCAATGTCAAGAAGGTGATACATGCAGAACATTGTTCTTCTTTGTGGTTACCTTGCACTTAAAATACGTTCTTATTTTCTCTCCAGCTTGCTTCATTCCATGGGCAATCTCTTAGAATTCTCTCTTCATTTGTTAGTGAGATGAAAAGATTGGTGGTTGGATATTTTATTTTTCTTGGCCACATTTGTAGCAGCATCTTTTCTTAACTCGTTCTCTTTGTAAGCTTTTACTTGTTAATCTGATGGGGAATTTTTGATTCTTAGGGATCAAGAGAGCATTTTTTCCAGTAGATCTTGAGTGAGATATTAATAAACATATGCACTCAGTGTTGATTTCTGTCTGTCACATTTAAAACCAATGTTGCTTCCCTTCAGAGTGGAAAGATGGCTCTCAGAATGTCAAGGGATACAAGCAGAGAAACCTTAGGATGAATTGAGGTCTCATATGTACTGTGTTATCATCTCTACATAAGCAGAGAAAAATAGACCTATTCCAGAATGTGTAGAGATATACTTGGGATTTTGACATATATTAGTGTGAGTGTGAAGTACCCAATCAAAGTGGGATAGCATATTGGAGGATTTCTAATAGGGATAGATTAGAAAGTCCCCCAATTGGTTTTAAGTTCATATGTTATGATTCCCAGTAAAACTCTGAATTCTGGAATCTTTTATGTCAATCAACTTCTAAACCCCTATAGCAAAAGTATTAACCTTGTTGTATTGGTTTAAAAAATGAAGTACATAACTAAGGGGCTCTATCAAGATTATACTGTAAATCTAGAGAGCATGCTAGGAATGAAAGAAGGGAGTGCTGACTTCTGCACTCATGATATAATTATTTGGCCAGCTCTGTTTTGTTGGGGTTTTTAAAATTCATTTTTATAGTACCATAATCCAAATAGTACTAAACCAGAAACCTTGTGCTGCTTTTCTTGAGCATAATCCAAGAACCTGGTCCCAGAATAGTCTGTACTTCTTTATTCCATGTTAAAAGAGCCCTTGCAAAAACTGTTCCCTACCTTCTCTTTACAAACCAGCAAGTATGAACACTTACTTGACAAAATCAAGGTAATTCAGAATTCAGCAACTAAAAAACAGCAAGAGACAGCAAACTAAAATAGGGGGTTTTTTTGTGAAATTATAGTGATTAAAGTGAATTAATTAAAATTAAATAATTCTGCATTTCTCACTGTGCCTTTATACCTCAACCTTATTGCTTAACCAGTATAACTACATGTATATCTTTCTTGGGATATCCACTTACTGTCTGTGAATTGTGAAACAAGATGCACAAACTTATTTACTTATTTCATTTGGGGAGCAACATGCAGTATTGTGGGCTGGCTTCAGTTTGACATGAAAAAAAAAAAAAAGCCATAGGATACTATTAACTAATGCCTTTGTGTTCACATTAGAGAGTCAGTATGACAGCTGGTTTAGAAGGCAAGCCAATACCTCCAAAGCAGAGATTTAGAGAAAGCCTTGAATTCTAAAAATGTACAAGTTGCCCATAATTATGGAGAAAGCATAAACTCTAATTCCGAATATAGCAGCCTAAAATTTCATCCTTCAGAGCTGCACAGTCAGTGTAACTGAGTTTCTGTGTCTTCATTGTTATGCATGGTTTCAGTCTTCCTGCATTGTTGGCATTCTTATTCTAGCACCATCATGTTCCATCCACTGCATTTCCCTGCCAGTTATTAAAGTTTTTGGAAGTTAAGTAATTCTAAACTTCGCATGAGAATCCACTGGAAAAGACAGTACCATGTAATACAAAAGGAAAGATGTTTCTTTGCTTACCCTTGAAGTGTATACAACTAAGCTGCTCTGATAGCTTTCTGCTGTTAAATTCATTCCCACAGAAGAAATGGAATTGTGCTAAACCACACTGAACCACACTGGGTTCTACTCTTAGGTTTTCAACTTTTTGGATTATAATAAGTTTTATACCACTATATTGGCAGAATCCATCCTAAATACAAGCTACATCTACAGAGCAGTATTTGATAACAGGTCTATACAATGTACATAATTTATATAAAGAGAATATATATTATTCTTTAGTGTTGCTCCTAGCCAATCAGACTGTGATGCCCTATTACAAATGTTTTCAACAGGAAATGTTCATAAGGGCATGTCTTAGGGTAAAATTGTCTTAGGGTAGGAGACGGACAAGTAATAACAGACATCAGTTGTACCAAGTGAGATGTATATACAGGAAAACCTTTGATGATCAATTGTCTGAAGATACTGTGTAATCATTAGACTAAAACTAAAATCATTAGATATTTTTATGAGAACATCAGATAAACCTCTAAACCTCTGTCAATTTTTTTTTAGGTAAGGTAGCATTAACATGATGAGAAATTAGATTTCTTGTTTTTCTTTCCTGACCTATTTTCCCATGTCTCTGTTATTCTATATGGCAGAAGAAGGACCCTCAGTTCATGGACTAACCAGTTAAAAGACAAAAGACAAAAGTAAACCGTGAGTTTTCATGGCAGAAAGGTTATCCCACAAGGATTCATACCTAACACTGAGCTGTTCACAGTTCATAAATGAACTGGGAAAAGGCACGAGTGATGATATGACAATGTTTGAAGGACAAATTCAGTAATTGAGATCTAAAGCTGATTGAAAAGTACTGCAAGGGGCTTCCACGACAGTGTGTGAGCAGTGGTAGTTGAAAAGCAGTATTCCAAAGCACAAAGCAGCATAATGCACAAGAGAGTAAAAACATACAGACATGATGAATTCTTAAAGCTAGTGTCAACCAGGAAAAGCCTTGCAGTCACTGTGAGTAGTTCTCTGAACAAAGGTTCAGTGCTCAGGAGTGATTAATAACATGAGATAGATGAACTTTTTTAGGAAGAGGATAAGAAAACATAATGTAAAACACATTTATAGTGCTGTGCACTACTTGCATGTTGCTTTCAGTTCTGGTTACCCCATCTCAAAGTCCATACAGGAAAGATTACAGTAATTTCAGGATTGAATAACCAAACCCCAGAAAACTGAAGTGGCAAACTACAAATACATTAACAGCTTTTAAATACAAAATACTGATACTGTCCTAGCAAGTCTGCAGTATTCAGATTACTGGAAGATGGGAAGGCATACAGATGGGATTATTGCTACCTCCTTGTCCTTTTTGATACTTTTTAATCATGTGTTCTTTGGGCCTCTGATCTTGTCTAGTGCAGCCGTTCTTACGATCCTATGAAGAGAGGCTAAATACTTTTTGATTTGTTAGCTGGGAGGATAAATGATTTGGAGGAGGGGAAGTGATAAATAGTAAAAAAACAAATTGAGACAAAGTGCCTATTTGATTAATATTGTGTCATTTACAGCTATTGTATGCTATGGTGCAAAGGAAACTTCTAGCACAGGAATTCACTGGAACACAGTTTGTTAGAATATGAGGAGCTATGCTAACAAAAGAAACAAGTGATCCAAGAGCTAAATCCCTCCTGCCTGTGAATGATTTTGTGTAACTATGGCAGAATTGGATTTAGAAAAACCTAAGAACTCCTATTCTGAGAGCCTCAATATGTTGCTGAAGTTCTGGTTTTCTTATTTCTACCCTAATTTTATTATTTCCTAACTCCATCTGTGCCTCAGTGGCAAAATCCTAAATTATCTAGATTCCAGAACTGTATTTACAGCCAAATAGGAAATGACAGCATTGGCTGCTGGCTCACATTGCTGAAGAAGTTGAGCAACTCTGAATTTTAAAGGGAAGCCAGATGGTCTAATGAGACCAGAAACCAGAAGTTCCATTGTCCTGCATGGTTATTTTTTTTTGGCGAGAAGGTTTGCTACCTGTAATGCAAGGTGGAATATTTTTTCCATCTATAGAAAAAAATTTAAATTCAACTATTACTAAAACTATCACTTAGCTTTATTAGCTCTGTCCATCAACCAGTAAAAAATTTGCACTCGATCAAATTTCAGTCAACCTAAAAAAAGAACTGACCAAAATCTTTTTATACTTCAGGCTACAATATTGCCAATACAACTCAGAAAAAAAATATTATCCTGAGTCAAATTCCTATTGTTAATGCCATATATAGAAAAGACTTAAGCTCTGACCACTGAAGAAGAAATATTTTTTAAGCCCTTGCTACCAGACCTCAAAAATTTTATTGTCAAACCCCTGTGGTGCTTTTGGCTGGATGAAGTATCAAGGAGAAGGTGACTGTGACTTTGGCCTCACAGAAATGCACAAACAAGACTAGAAGCATGGGGATGATGTATTCACAATCACTCTTACTACAGAATATGAATGCCCTTGCTGCTAACTTATCACTTGCTTCTGTTTTATCTTCACTCCAATTTTACACAGTCACTCAGTAAAATTAGAACATTCAAAAGTGTTAAATCAATGCACCTAAGCTGAAGTACATTAACTTTCACATTAATGTTCCCTTGAAGGCTAAGGTGCCCTTGGTTTCCTGTAGCCTCTGGTAGTACATTGTGTCTGGTTGGGAGGGGGTTAATTTTCCTCACAGCAGCCTGTGTGGTGTTGTGTTTTAGATTTGTGACCAAAGCAGTGTTGATAACACTCCCATGTTTAAGCTACTGCTGAGCAGTGCTCGCACAGCATCAAGGCCTTCTCTGTTTCTCACTCTGCCCCCACAGCACGTAGGCTGACGTGAGCTGACCAGAGAGCTCCTGCACACTGTGTAACATCATGCCCAGTTATGAAAATGGGGGGAGGTTTTGCAAAGTTGCCATTGCTTGCAGACTGGATGGGCATCAGTCTGCTCGTGGGAGGTGGTAAATGCCTTTCCATCACTTACTTCTTTTTCTTCATACTTTTTTCTTTCATTGCCTTATGAAACTGTCTTTATCTTGACCCATGCCTTTTTCTTGCTTTTGCCCTTTCAATTATCTCCCTCATCCCACCTCAGGGGGAGTAAGGGAGAAGCTGGGTGGGTGTTTAGTGGCTGGCAAGGATCAACCCACCACCCACAGAAAAGCTCTGAGGAAAGAATGAGAAGGAAATGGGATACATCTTTCTGGACTAATTGCTTTGCCATGACTCTCTTATTCAATGCTGTAGGTAGAAACAACCAAATCCTTATTGTTAGGGACTGGATAGAAGTTACAGTTAATTTTCTCTTTCCCATCTGCTGGTGCCAGCAAAAAGGGAGTATGAATCTCAAAGGGATTAACAAACTGGTAATAGTTCCTGTTGTGAGAAGCAACCAAACACAATGTGCTGCTTCTTCCAATCTTTAATGCAGGCACAGGCAACCTATAGCTCATACGTAGCTTCTGCAAGAGCTACACCATATGACAGACAGATTGCAGGCAGTCCAGCTGTGGAAGTTCCTGCACCTTCTATATGTCCAGCTGTCAGAAAAAGCAAACAAATTGAGGCCAGGAAAGCCAAAATTACCCTGCCACCTTGGGCCCAGCTCTACTCTCCAGCAGAATCCTTACCAACAGCCTATAATGTCATTCTAAAGTTTGACCTCTCCTTAGTGTGATGGGGTGTCACATGAACTTGAGCTTTCATCTCTTATCTTCCTTAATCTGAAACTGTTGTGTTTGATTCTGCACAGCCCCAGTCTGATACCATGACTTCCAAACCAAAATTTTCCCCTGACTGAAGTTTTTCTAGTGATGGGTAAACCTATGGTAAAACAAGCTCCTCCAGTTACTCTGAGACTTCTGAGGAACTGCAGGAATTTGGATTTTACACATGCATGAGCTTCTCAGGACTGTTGGAAAGCAAAAAAACATGGAAAGGGTTTTTTTTTTTGTTTGTTTGTCATCTCAGACTAAGGAGACTCAAATTTTATGAAGTGCATTTAGTATACTCTTTAAATAGAGCTTTAATAGTAAGTCTGTTTCAAACCACTTTGTTAACATTGGAGTAAATGCATCATAGGTGTTTTAGTTATTTTGGCTATAAAGCAGGAACAATCATCTTTAGACATCCTTAATAGGACTGTCTCAAATCTAATTAGTAGCTATGGGCACTCTGAGTACTAACCATTCCTTTATTAGTAGTACTTTATTATTGCAAAATGATAGCTGCTAATGCAAACAAAGCTTTCTTCATATAACCCATTGAGTCCATCACTTGCAATGGATTCTTTGGCATAAGACAAAACACTGGGAGCTGTAATTTTATCATGCTTGTTATAGAAGTGAGCATGCTTGAAATAGAAATATTTGTGCTATCAATAGTAACAGAAACAGTAACAGTAGACTGGCATCAGATTACCAAGGTGTTCTCAGTAGTGAAATCCCAACCATTGTATGTAGTGAACTGGATGCTTAAGGAAAAGAAGATAAATTAAGGTAATGAAAATCTGTTGAAATGGTGACTGTTGTGCTGGTTACACTAAGAATCCATTTTGGTGCTGAGCTCACTTCAGTCTGCTTAATTTTGATGTGTTGCTCTTGACTCTTGTCAGTCCCAAGTAGAGATCAAGTTCTGCTCTATGAAATTAAAAGCTCTGGCTTCTTTGGATCTGTGCCCCATTCTTCATGCTTTCCCCATGTCCACACCTCAGGTTCACTGCCTATCATGCATCTTCCCTTCCCCCAGTGCCCACAGCTCCCTCCTAGCTACCAGCTGGGTGAGAACCAAGAGGATGTGGCTGCTTTTGAGCTGAGCGTGTGCTGGCTGCCAGCATACTCAACATAATAAATAACCTTTGAGCTCAGGCAGCAGCCTTGCAGTCACAGTAGTAATTTGAAGGAAGTAGTCTTTGCTTTGCTGAGCTGCTGTGTTTGTTGAAATTTGGAGGAATTTCATAGCCTGAAGTTTTCTGTTTCTGAGCCAAATGTAACTGAAATGAACTTACGGATTGAAAAGTTATTAGAGAGGGTCTGACAAGATGAGTAGGCAAACATATCACCTAAGCCCTGTTTCCTAAGGCTTACAGTCCCAGAGAAGTATCCTTTGATGATGTAATAGATACAGTTCCCAGAAGTTTATAAATAAGGTTTAACGATGGAATGAATAGGCAATATGCAAAATATTGATCTCAGGAGTTTCCATACCATTTACAATATTCAAGGGAAATCCCCAAAGCCATTTAGCAGAAAAAGTACAGTGATTTTGATTTATTTGGATTCATACAGAAATTAGTAGACACTGGCAGCACGTTTCAGGAGCCAGAACATGTGTCCTTGGTAAATGTCTCTGCCCCAGCAGTTAGGCATCATTTCCCAAACAAATATAGTTGTAGTTTATTGTCAGAATTACATTTAATCCTAGAAAGGATTATATATAAATTAAAAAAGAAAAAGAAAGAGTATTCATAGATCCATACTATACAATTCTACTGAATGAAAGATTTTCACTTCCTTTAGGACTTCCTGCAGACAAAATATCTTCTACTTGAACATCCATAGATGAGAATCATAGACAGTGTATGTATGACTGTGTTTTCTGCTTTTATTAAGTGCATTATTTTTTCACATTTTGAGCATCCTAGGCTGTACCTGACCTGAATTCAGATGCAAAAAGAACTGGTTTTGGCACAGTGCAGGTAATGTGATACCTGTTCTAAAGCCTGATAAAATTGCATGCTTTCTTTTCTGAATAATCTCTTTTCCTTGATATCATTTGAATATTGATACCACATGTCATACTTATCCCTTCCAAAACACGCTAAAAGCAGGGGGGGAAAAGAAAAAAAAAATAGCCAGATGCAAATTCACCTTGACATGACCTTGATGGAAGAAAGACAAAGATGTGCTGAACTCAATTGCATTCCTAATGAATTTATTTATGACTGGCAAAAATTTGGATTGCATTGAAAATATGTCAGGTCCCTGAAACAGTAGAACAATCCATCTAGTGTCAAAAATATGTTTCAGAAGATCTTAATGTCTGAAAGCGTTCTGGTGGTCATACAAATTCTGGATAAACTGAAAATAGAGGAGTAAATTTTGTAAATTACTGATGAGGAAATAATATGCAGTGACTGTAGGTCCTATTGGTCAGGCAGCAGAGCACATAATACACTTTCACAGAGAAAGGGGCTAATAGAGAGGTTCTGCACTTATGTATGAGAAACAGTACTGGCAATAAAGATAAAATATGGAAGAAAGCCTCAGAATATAGGGAATTTGATTTCCCAGCTCAAACTGATCATGTGTAAAATGCAGATCTAAGTGCTGTGCCCTGACCACTGCAGAGCTTTCAGCAGGCAAGTCACATAAAATCCCCTTCAGGACCTCTTTCCTACATGCAGAAGCTATATGGACTTATTTCACGCACTATTAACCAAACACGTTCAGTTTTTGTGGGTGGTTTCTCTTATATAGACTTAGAACTATTTTTGTCTGTTTGCTTTATGACTATACATTTACATCACAAGCACAAATTAAGTTTGCAAACATTTGCTCCAGTACTTCTCCCCAGCCCTTTATCACTGACGATTTGCAATAGGCTATTTACCACCACGGCTCTGCCAGACTGACCCCAAACAGGTCCCTGGTGCCAGCGAGGCTGGCAAGCAACCTCCAGTGAAGTATCCAAGGGGATGAGCCAAGGAGCACCTAGGCAACAGGTGTGGGTGCAGGAACCTGCTGCTGAATGGTGACAAGTGACAAGGTGCTGGATCTTCATCAGTTCTGGCAGTGCTGGGAAGGAAACATCCATCTGCTGCCCTGCTGACAGCTAAACCAGTGTAAACAGATCTAAACCATGCTAAAGCCTTGACTGCAAGCAGCCTTGTGTAATATACTTGCTGTATTGATTGGAAAATCAATAATGCTAAGCAGGTAACCCCCCTGTGCAAGCACATTTATAGCATTATAACGGATGTTTTTTCACTGATGGGATATTCCTATAAATTTCTCTCTAACACAGTAAGTAATTTTATCATCATTATTAGATCTATCTATCTTTATCTCATAAGGCCATTTTAATTTAATATTATCTAATTGCCCTGCAATGTAAAATAGTGCAAATTTTAAGTAGTTTTAGGGTGTCTTTATTAGCCAAATAAAACAAGCTACTGAGCAGGGCCAAATCAAGCTGCAGGATAGCTGGAAGGGTCGAGCTGTTCCCATGCTGTGTGACATGGAATGTGCCACACTGAGGGGTGCTGAGAGCCCTCAGCTGTAGCCAGGTCTCCTTTGCCCTTTGGTGGCAATTTGAAAGGATACAATTTGAAACCAAGTAAAACAGCAGAATAAATTGATAATTTCTGATACTAAATTCCTTTAATCACAACATTTTATTTATTACACAATATATTTCTAAATTGTACCCCTTATTTTAAAAGTATCTTCCTTAAGAAATCTAGCCAGAAGTCATTGCTATATGCAAATATATATAGAATGCATAAATACATAACACATAAAATTATTCTCTTTTTCTAATCATAAGATTGCATTAAGATGGGTAAGGCTGCTTACCTGCTTTGATGCTTCTATCAGTAAATTTACTTTGTGGGTGTAACTTTTAGGTGCACTTTAGCACCGTGCCTTCTGCATGTTTACATGCCACTCTAAAGGTCTGCTCTTCCCTTCCCCTGAATCACAGAGTCCTCAGAACTCACTGTCCTGCTGAGTTGTGAAGCTATGGACAAGAACAGTAGGTCTGGAGAACCAAACCCTGCAGGCAATAATGCATATTTGAGCACTTGCCAGTGCCCATGGCCACATGGTGGGCAAGTAATCCCATGCTGTGCCTGTCAGCCACCCAAATTTCTAATAGAGTTAAGAATTGAATGACAGTCTTCCCAAAGGCAGCATCCAAGTTGGAGAGTTCAGAAATGGCTTAATACTTGATAGAAGCTCCACCTAGGCAGTTCACAATGTCTTAGGAATGCAAATATTTTGCAGCGCTCTGATCCTGGCAAGAGGTTTCTTCATTGTAATCTTATAACAAATCCAAATCAAATAATTTGATCCAGTGGGACAATTTCTGCATTAAAATAGCAAACTTGGGTATCTTTCTTAGTCAGAGGATTTGAAGCTGGATTCATTCTGAAAGCTGCACTGTAACTTCTATATGTGTGTGTGTGTGTGTTTGTATATAAAGAAATAGCCTGCTAACATAAAAAATAGCAGTACCAGCATATGAAGACAAGAAGTTTAATTTCTTGCTTTAAATAATTTAGATACAGCATTAAAAAAACTTTAGATGAGACTTAAGAGCACACATTAAAACCTGAATCCACCTACTATTTCTAGCTAAGATTCCATTTACTGGAATAAAAACATCTGGACAGGCAAGTACCAAAAAGAAGTGACAGGAGCTGATTCTCCTGACAATAAGTTGTATAAGGGTATCCCAGAGTAGGGGCAGATTCTGGGACAGCACATTGATAGCCATAGTAATTATGTAATCTGGCTGGAGCTAATGGGATTATGGCTGCCCTCCCCTCATTTTCCTTTAGAATTGTAAAACAGAGAGCATCTGATGGAAGAAGTGTGTTTCCCAGCTCAGGGATCAAAAACCTCTGAGAAGAACTCTGAAGACAAACTACCCCTGTAGAAAAAAACCCAGCACTTCCTAATGAAAATCAAGACACAAAGCAAACTTGAAGTACACCCTGTCCCAGAAAAGATTTGACAAAACATGACTCCAAACAGCTCAGCAGCTGAAAACAACAGAACCATTTGGTACTGTAGGTGGGAAGGCTGAAGCAGGTCCCATTATCTTTGCAGCCTCTTGTCTGGTAGAGGCCACCTTGCACCATCACCCTTGTTAATTAATAAAAAAATGGGAGTGGTATATCCCTTTTTTTTCCCAAAACACACCATGTCAGCTCCTGGCCCAGAGCATTTCACTCATGTTCCTCACTGCCCTGAGTTCAAGCAGATAAACATTTGGCTGTGCTGTACCAGGGACTGCAGACCCTGCCTTCACATTATCTCACTGAGATGCCTGTCTGCTACTGCTTCTGCATTTATGCAGAAAATGCAGGAACGCTTAGCAACTGGTCCAAGGAGTGTCCTGGACAGACACAAATACCTTATAATCATTTCCATAAAGTCTCACATATTGTCAGACTGTCAGTACAGGAAGGAGCACAAGCCCCAGCAGAGCTAAACAAACCCAATGCTCCGAAGCCAAATTTGTGGTTTGAAAGAAGTTGCTTTGGAGGTAGGGTTTGACAGGAAGATAGTCATTTCACTGTTGGACTTAAGGTTTCTCTGAGATGCAGTTGTGACTCTGAGAAATTTAGCACACAATACAGAGAAAAAGCAGTTTGTTGCCTTTGTTGTTTTTTGAACCAATAGTAGCTCCCAAGCTGTGTGTGGCACATATTCAGAGTGTTTTCCACCTTTGTACAGTCCCCCTGTTATCATCTGGCAAAATGAAACACTCTACTCTCATATGAAGAATGCTATTTTTGTATTATGTTTATTACAGTTTCATATGTATTGTTAATAATCATACATAAACCTTCTTTCTTTTTAATGCTAACATTTTCCATTAAATGTTCTTGTGTAATTTAAAAAAATCAATAGCCATATTATCTTCAGATTGCCTCATGTAAGAAACTAGGTGTTGGAAATGAAATGTTAAGCCACCCAAAGCCATGGCAGTTAATCAGATGTAATACCTGACTAAACTGGGCTCACCCAGAGCTTTTGGTAGAGTCCTGCTCAAGTCATTCTGTCCCATTATATGAGAGTCCATTAATAACTGCAGTTTCTATTGAAGTTGGGTGTAATTCTAGGAAGCAAAAGCTTTGTATCTCGTTTCTCCGGTACAACAAAGGCTCTTGGAAGGGCTTATAATTTATTTTTCTATGACCTACATATTAACTGATATATACATATGCTGATCCTAAATCTATTTGCTTTTAATTGGTGTATCATCATGACAAGCATATGACAGGACACTGCAGAGAGTATGCTCTGCTGGTCAACCTCCATAGTGATGCCTCAGTACTGAGTGGCTTTTTATTTACTCTCTATAATGAATACATCCTCTAGAGCAATAAAGTGTTAACTTTTGTCATCTCTATCCATATTTCCACCACAAAACTGATGTGAAAACTCAGCTTTTGTATTGCCTGAGTAATGTAATCCCCCCAAACAGCTTGAAATGGATCAAAACCCCCATCTCTGAAGAGCAAGCAGTGTGCAGTGTTAAGGCAGAGCAGGCTTCAGTCTGGAGAGACACAAGGATTTTTTTGAAATGGAGTGGGATTAGAGACAGATTTACAAAGAGTCAAGTACATCAAGGAAAGGGGATAGGAGTTCAAGGATGTCCTGCTGCATATTACTTAAAAAGGTATGATTTTTTTCTTTTGTGGGAATGCTTGAACTTGACTTTTTTTTCACTTGAAAGGAACAGCCTTTTCTTTTCTTCTGTCTTGTAGCATAAGAAAGGAACAGGCTTTTATTGGTAGTTGGATTTTCTTCAGCTTGCACACAAGGGAAAATTCTGATTTCCTCAGAACATATATTTTACCTACAGAAAAATGTCCCTTTCATCCTTCTGGATCCTTTTTAATCCCTCCACATAATTTTCTTAGGTTCCCCATCTCTTTTTCACTCCATGTGCATATGCCCTTGGGTCATCCCAGTACATATGGCTGGGAACCTGCAACTGTGTGTACCTGGGCCTTTGTCACTGCTGGGGACATTACAATGGTCATAGCCACTGCTTCATGTACTGAGTTTGACACTGACTATGCTGTTCCAGTCCTCCTGCTTTAAGATCCACTACATCAGTTCTCCCTTTCATAGGACTCATAGGCAGTCCCCAGCAATTTGGCTTCCCTGCAGCAATGCCTTTACTCAGAGCAAGCTGTTTGGAAAGGGACAGAAATTCCTTCACGGGAAGAAGTTTCAGAAATTTCCAAATTCCTTCTCTTTCCTGTTACCCAGAAAATCTAACAATCTCTCCTTTGATGGAAGGTCCTAGAAAACTGCAGTCTCCATATTTGCTGAAGGATGGATGGAGATTAAGGGGGGAAACGGGTTAAACAAGAGATAATACACTTCCAGAGCCTCTTTATTCCACAAAGAATGCTGACCATGAGAATACACAGTGAAAGGGAGAAATATCCTGGGGAGATCACAGGAAAAAATCCTGTTGCAGAAAGACAACATGCTTCAATAAAAACAGAAAGACAGATAGGTGCATCTGTTATCAATCAGCTCTTTAGACAAGTTGAGGAGTCGTGGAGCAAAAGAAACAAGTTTTCCCTGAGGCTCAAATTCCTGCTTGGAATTTCTCGAATGTCCATGGCTGCAGAGCTGTAATTCCCTGCCTGCCCTGAGAAGAGCAGCTATCCCCACCTTCCCTCCCAGCCAGGGAACCAGCAAAACTCTGAGTGCCTGTACAGAAACCATTCTGACTCATTGCAAAAAGACAGGTTTAGCCCATTAATCTATCAAGCCAAAAAGCGTTGAGAAATTCTTGATCACATACATGCTCACTCGTTGCTTTTTTATTTGCTTGCTTTCAATAAGGATATTTAAATTGCAAAATTAACTTCCTGTGAGGTTGTTCTGCCATACCAATTCAGCTTTTCTCCCTGAGCATGGAAAACTGCAGAGTACATTACCGGTGTGCTGAGTGCCCACATGCTAATGTTAGCAGCAGCCAAACCCCAGCAGTTTCTTTAGCGTAAGAATAGGTTTGCTTTGTAATGACAATGCTGACTGAAAAGCAGTTTCTGTAAAAACACTTTCCTTTAAAGCTTGACCACATCTCCTTGTGCACTGCGCTGCCTGGCAAAGGCTCCGCGCTCCCTGGCAGCTGGGAGAGAGCAGGGCCCGATGTGATGGACTTCTAAGGGCAGGGACAGAGAGGGAGGGAATTCACACAGAATGTTCTGGCCCAGCAGCGAGTGCATACACATTAGTATTTTGGTTTGGAAGGTCTTTTGTTCTGCAAATGCCTTCCTAGAGGTGTGCACCGAGATCGTGTAGCTGGCAGCAATAGGAGGATTCCCCAGAGGTACCCTGCATCGGCGCTGCATGTTCTCTTTGATTCCCAAGTGTGTTCTGTGCTCCTAGATATTTCCAAACCCTCCTCAAACCTCTGGACTCTGACCTTAAACCAGTGAGAATTCAGTAATGAATGTAGTTAATTTGAAAACAATTATTGTTTCCAAGGTCAATAATGGGAAAACTGACTAACAGCAAGTAACCCTCCTGAGAACACAATTCTGAAGGGATCCTGTGTTTCCCTTAACCAAACAATGCCATAGAAACTGACCAGATGTTTGCCTACTCAATTTACCAATCTGCTGCCATGCTTTTCCTATTGCTTAAAGCAAGCCTCACAAAACCTGAACTGAAAGTACTCAGCAGTCACAACAGCCTGCTTATTTCACTCAGACCAGGCTTAATAGGGTGTGTTTCTTCTGAGTTTTAAGATAATCAACAACATTCATCTTGCATTTTCTAAAACAAAATTTCTGCATTTGGGAAGAAAAAGCCAAGTTTCACTATCCACCCTTCAATAAAAACAGTCAAAGAAAAATGTTTCCTGTGACTATTGTATGTCTTCCTTGATCAGCCAAGGTTTACATCATGGACAAATATGCCCATTTGTATTCAGAGGATGCAGACTCAGGATGCGCCCAACCTATTTTCCTACCACAGCCTCATCATCCCCCGCTTCAGATTCCTCTGTTCCCCAGGCACCACCCTGATTCATAATCTCAAGAAAGTTGGAGATGCTTAATGATCTTGCAGACCTGCACAACAACTGTGTTCACTGTGGATTTTCCAGCCCAATTGATTGCCTACTGTCTGGTAGGCTGGCTTTGCTTGCTAACTTCTAGAGCATGAATGCTATTTGCTTATCTGTCATCAGAGTGGCTCTCACTTTGGTGTCTCTTTGATGAAGGCCAGGGCCAGCACCTCTTCAGCATGCAATTTCATTTATGTGGCTTTCTTCACTCTGAATTTCTTCATCCAGTGCTAGTCACACAAGACCTGCAAAACAGTTTCACCTCCTGGTGCAGTGGTTTTTAGGCACAGAAACATTATTCCATAGTGTTCTTTTTTCCAGCTCCTCAAAATTAAATCATTCTTTTCCTATCATGAGTCATCATTTTAGAAGGAGTTGCTTAAGTTTCATGTATATGAAAGATATGCAGATGAGAAATGCAAGGTGCATTACCTCTTTCAGATCTTGTGCTGATGACAGAAAGTTGCAAAGTATGGATTTTTGTTAAATAGAAAAAGAAAATAAAAACTGTGCAACAGAGAAATGCGTGAAACTGATACTAATGCCTCAAATGGAAAAATTCTGCAATAGAGGAGTGCAGTGCAAGTTAGCACAGGGTGACATCACATTTTGGTGTGGCTCCACCCTGTACTTGGTGAAGCTGGGCTGTGTCAGGCTGAGCAGCCCTGCATGAATGTACTCTGGTGTTGCAGTGTCAGCTGTTGCAGGCTGACAGCAGTGTTTCATGGAGCCACATCTATAAACCCTGGGGTTGTCAGATACCAACTCCACTTTGACTCAAACTCAGATGCAGACATCAGAAGTGCAGACAACTTAAATTATATAATGCAAATTCCAGTGCTGATGCTGTAAAGATGGAAGACAAACAGTCTCAGGTCAATGTTCAGCAGGGGTCTTTCTTACCATTCTTTAAAAATTTTCTAAGAAACATTTTAATACTTTCTCTCCAGTAAAGATGCATCAGTCTTTCAATCCTTGAAACAGCAAGGCATGCTTTTTATGTAGCCACTTTTTCACACAGTCTATGTGTAAAATTCTTAGCAGTGTAAATAAATCATACTAATAAAATAAATTATTCCATAGGCTGTGATTTATTGTAACATAGTTTATAAGGTTCCTGAAAATGAATAATAAAACTGTTGCTATTCCTGCACAGGTTCATTTCTCTGCTCACTCTTCCCAGACTGGACATACAGTTTCACTGCCACACTTACACTAACTCTTCCAGTAGAACAAGTAGATCCTTTGGTGTACCTAGAAAATTTAATGAATCCTTGTCTAAAATATGTTGGGTGATTCATGCCCTAAACCTACCTGTTCTGCTACATTGACCACCAAGGGAATCCCTGGGTGACTCATCTTAGTTACCAACATCTGCATTGCAGATATAAAAGTTAAATGAGAGTCATTTTTCTGGTGGTATCTGCAATTGCTTCAGACATTTCCTAGCAAAACTGTCATCTTTCAAAGAGCTCAAATACATGGTTTTTTTGAAAGCCAAGAAAGCATTTGAAAGTCATTTGACCAAGGAAATCACTGATCAGCCTTTCCACAAATCTTTTTGCCACAGAATGATTAATGTCTTAAAACTGTCCACAAAGTAAATGCACAAAAATGCAGGTGAGAAAAATGCACCAACAGGGAAACATGCAGAAATCTGGATCCAATAAACTGAGGCAGAGGAAATAGACAGAACCTGGGCAGAACTTACTGATGTCCTATATAAATAATATTTTCTAGCTTCACATGTAAAACCTGATATGGAAAGTTTAGTGTCCCAACTAGACCAGAAAATTAAACTGAGAAACAGAAAAAAATCATCACTTTAGTGATCCAGTAAAATCAACAGTGTTAGCATGCTGAATTACATTATTTTCCTGACATAAACAGACATGGATACAAAGAAAGAGAAATAAATTCTTAGATTACCTGTCTAAATCTTGCCATTTCCCTTATAAAACTAGAGATTGAAGAGCATGTCTGAATTAATGTTTTGTTTTAGATCACAGAAATCTGAAGTATATATATTTGATGTTTACAATTTGATTAACTAATTTGAAGTTATCCACCTCTTGTACCCCAACAATGTCAGGTAACTATGGGTTAAGAAAATTGGTGCAATATCCCACCATTGTTTCTGTGGACTACAATTTGGTTATAGAGCATCTAAATCAGCACAATTCTTCAGATGAAAAGCCTTGAAGCCCTTGATGACACATGAATTGAAGAGACCAAAAAGATGGTAGGTAGAGAAGAAATTTTTTTTTTTTTAATACATACAATCAAGTTATGTTTTGACACTGTCCCACATGACATCCTTGTCTCTAAACTGGAGAAACATAGGTTTGACAGATGGCCCACTGGGTGCATAAGGAACTGGCCACACTCAGAGCTGCAGTCACTGGCTCAGTGTCCAAGGGGAGACCAGTGACAAGTGGCGTCCTCAGGGCTCGCTATTGGGCCCAGGACTTTGTTTAACATCTTTATTGGTGACACAGACATTGGGATCAAGAGCACCCTCACCAAATTCACTGATGACACCAGGCTGAGTGGTGCAGTGGACACACTGGAGGTAAAGGGAAGTCATCCAGAGGGACCTTGGCAGGCTCGAGAGGTGGGACTGTGCCAACCTTGTGGAATTTAACAAGGCCAAGTGCAAGGCCCTGCACCTGGATTGGCGTGATCCCAAACACAAATACAGGCTGGGTGGAGAATGGACTGAGAGCAGCCCTGAGGAGAACTTGGGGTGTTGGTGGCTGAGCAGCTCAGTGTGACCCAGTAATGTGTGCTCTGAGCCCAGGAAGCAAGCTCTGTTCTGGGCTGCATCCAAAGCACCATGGCCAGCAGTTTAAGGGAGGTGATTTTGCCCTTCTGCTCTGCTCTCCTGAGACCCACCTGGAGCTCTGCATCCTGCTCTGGGGCCCCCAGACAGGGATGTGCCCCTTCAGGGGTGAGTCCAGAGGAGGCCACAAAGATGATCAGAAGAGGCTGGAGCACCTCTTCTACAAAAACGGCTGGAAGAGCTGGAGTTGTACAGCCTGGAGAGGAGAAGGCTTCAAGGACACCTTAGAGCACCTTCCAGTACCTAAAGGGGGCTGCAAGAGAACTGGAGAGGCACTTTTTACAAGGGCCTGTAGTGACAGGACAAGGGTGAATGGTTTCAAACTGAAAGAGAGTGGGTTTAGATCAGATAGTAGGAAGAAACTCTTTATTGTAAGGGTGTTTATGCACTGGGATGTCCAGAGAAGTTGTGGATGCCCCATGCAGCATTCAAAGAGTGGATGGGGCTCTGAGTAACCAGGTCTAGTGGCACGTCCCTGCCACTGGCAGGGGGTTGGAACTAGATCATCTTTAAGATCCCTACCAACCCAAACCATGCTATGATTCTACAGTTCTGTTCCAAATACTAAGTAAAAAAAAAAAAAAAAAATTAGTATAATTAAACTGACAATATTTCTTAAGATGTGTCTTTTCATAACCAGCCAGCATCTATTCCATAGTTGCACACAGAAACTGAAATCACTGGTCAGAGATACTCTGTTAACCAAATGACAAAAAAGCTCCTGCAGCTGCACTTAGCAGTAAGTATGGAAGTTCAGTGTATGTGTACCACCACAGTTGGCATAGCTGGTGCACAAATTCAAAGCTTCAATCAAAGACAGTTGTGCAATTTAGACCTTATTTTGAAAACACAGAGGGAGGGGCAGTATTAAACTACTGAAGAAATATTTATGAAAAGGAAGGACACAAAGTAGATTCCAGTTTCATCAAGGACGACTGATCCATAGGAAAAAAAAAAACAACAACAAACAAACAAAAAACCAAAAAACAAACCAAAAAAACAAACCCTGCACTTACATTAAACTAACTGGTATGTTTGGACGGGACCTTGTTGGGTTTTATGATGAGCTAAAATATGCTCTCTGCAACAATTTTTTCTTAAAGAAACTTTCAGAAATCAGTCACAACCTTTGTTTCAAGGTTTTATTTTTGAAATGCTGACAGCAGCTTAGCTGTAGCATTGTCTGCAGAGAACACTACTAAAGAGATACTTAAACAATGCTGTCACACAGAGTAGAATAAATTATTTCAATTGTAAATCAGCTAATTATACCTTAAATCTGGTGCCTACTCCTCTTTGATGTAAGAAAGCTTTTTTCTTACTCTAGATGAAATAGAGAAGTGTGCCCAAAGCCATATAAAGAGCCATTTTGTTTTTGTCCTATCAGTATCACTCAGTGTCTCAATTTATGATTTGTATTTCTCTAGTCACGTGCCTAGCCTCAAGTTTTCTTTTCACTTCATTTTTAGAGTTTTGAAATTTTCAATGTACACATTGACAAATAGCCCAGAGGTCAAATCAAAATTTATTAATGTCTGAAATCTCATTATTTTTGAATAAATCTCATTAGTTTAAGACTAACTGGTGATTTTTTATGCTTAGGCTTATTAAAATTGATGATAATATAACCAATGTAAATCCCTTCTTTATATAAATGAGCAATTAGAAACAATGTAAGCAATTATAAGCTATATAAATATTTATTCATTAATTTTCTGATAAATAAATGAAATTTTCCTTGTGGAAGGCTGATTATAAATCACTCATAATAAATCTCTGCAGAAGCAACCAGCATAAAGAGGAGACAGCCTGGTTTCCTCAGTCAGGTCTAAAAGAAATTAACTTGCTTTACCTCAAAGACAGACTAAGGGAAAACAAAAGGAACATAACATAAAACTGAACTTTGGATATACCTAAGTTCTCTGGAGAGAAACATGGGTTTCAGTGTGGTCTCCCCAAGAACCCTTTCAGCTTCAATCATAGGCTTTGTACATGGGATCAAAAAAAAGAAGCATCTATGTTAGCTCTGTATAAACAAAACTCCTCCATGTGGTTTACATCTCATCCTTCCCAGGCTGGTTCCTTCAAATAATGTTTCCCATATAGCCCAGGTTGGGTACTTGAAAAGTTGGAGCTTTATCTCTTCTTTAAAATATAAAAACCTTTTGGGGTTTGGGGGTTATTTTAACAGATTATTTGTTTTCCCTTTGCCTGCTGCACCTTTCTTAGTTTAGCTGCTTATCAGAAGATAATTAAAAGGTCTCAGATATGAGACTTTCAACAATCTACATCAAGGAAACGAGACATAGAAACTTTTAATAAAGATCTCTTATATGTTTGTTCAGTATTAAAGTACAGTATGTGCCAAGGCAATTAATTAATTTAACTAATCTATCTTATTCTTTGTGATGTTTCCACTGGTTTCTCACCATGGGCAGATGGAGAGAAGAAGGTAGAGCACATGGCAACCTGAATTCCAGGTTTGCCAAGAAAAGTCAAAGATGAGGAGAAAGGGCACAGTTCATTTTCCTCCCTGGAACCCCTTCTCTGAGGGTCAATTCTGATTATTTTGTACCCTGGTAACAGAGGACAGTAGATAATACTATAAATTACCATTCCTTCCTTCCAGGGGAGCTAACAGGATTCTGCCATTCTCATTCTGTCATGCCTGCTAATACTTCTGTACATTAATTGTTTCTTATATTTCTGTATTTTGCTGGCCCCAAATTTAGTTTAAAAGTGAAATGTATACACGTTTGCAGGAACAAGGCTTGAGTTTGAGTAGTGACTTCCTTTAGACTGGACTAAAATGACTGATATGACTAGGGGCTTTTGAAGATTGGGGAAGGGGAGAAAGTATGAGTTCTGCTCATATGTGTGTACTGTCTTCTTCAGTAAAGCAGTCTTCTCAGGGAGTCTTTTAAGTGAGCCTTTTCACTTTCAGGAGCACAACTACAAGACATCTCCAGCAACAGTTTCCATGTACTTTTTAATTGCCCAAATGTAAGGGCTGACACAAGTTTTTAGAACACTGAAAAACAAATACCAATAGGAAAAAACCGGATTACCCAATTCTTTTTTTGAGTCCCTCTTTGAAGGTCAGCTGTAACTGGTTTAGATTTTGTTTGAATAATATCTTATCTTTAGTAAGTTAGGTACAAATGAAAATTGAAGGTAACTACAACTGAGCGAAAGGTATTTCTAAGCAAACTTTGTAGATAAAGATAAAACATTTTTTTGTATTTGTGAATTAAATTCATTATTGCATTTGGTGTATTACATTCATTAATTAAATGCATATAAAAACCTGTATAGGCATGATAGTAATTGACCAATGACAGAAAGGGGGTTTGACAGATATACAATGATTTGATAAGGTAAAACTTGATTTGGGAGAAGATCCAAAAGCAAACAATATTCTCAATCTCACATAGACAAGCTTTGAGAAACCAGAGAACTTATTTATGAAGTCAGGGACTAAGAAATTCAAATATTGAGGATAATATAATTATTTGAAGTGAAAAGTGTAAAAGTATGTGGATTTTGTCTCAAGAAAGCAGAAAAAGTTTTACTAAAGAGAGCTAGTTGAATAAATAATCGCAAGCAAACCCCAAAACATTTGCAAAATGGCAAAGAGGCTTAAGCACAAAGGAAATGTTATCTGAGGGATGAAGAAAAGGGAGGACAAAGTGAGAATTGCCAAAAGTCAGGCTGAATTAAATTTTCAAGAGATATGAAAAGCAAACAACAAGAAAGATTCTTCATTCCCATAAAAAAAAAGACAATAAAGAAAAGGACTGTAGTGCTATGGAATAAAAAGTGCAGAGAAATGGAAGATAATCTTGGCAAAATACAAATGGCACTTTGTTATTGATCTGAAGTGAATACTTTGCCTCAGATTTTAATGAGTTTATTGACTGATCAAATCAGTTTAGACAACAGCAAAGCACCACGCAGAAAAAGGACAGAACAGAACTCAAGAAAATGGATGCAAGACCCTGCATCTTCTCCATCCCATTTGTGAAAGGAACTGATGTATGAGCTCATGGGTCTGCTGCCAGGTGGCTGGAGAGCAGCAAATTTCACACCCATCACTAAAGTGATGGTTAATTTCTGCAGTGGAGTTTTGATTGCCCATCACCATGACATCCAGGCCTGCAGAACACATATAAGCTAGCAGCAAGTATAACTTAGGTCAAAATTGAAATTTCCAACTTTTTCATTTAATTAATCTTTTCCAAGTGTAATTGATTGATTATTCCAGTAGCCAAATATTTGCAACTGGATCTACAAATTAAACCTTAAGAAGCTCAGTCATTTAATGTTTTTAATAAGACATACACTGTCCAAGTATTAAAGTTATGCTACTTCTGCCTTACAATTTCACATCTACAGAGTTTTAAAAGAGTTACTTAATTGTCAGTGCTTCCTTTATTTGGTTTGGTTTTTTTTGTCAGCAAGTATCATTTATCTTGTGATAAATCATATGGCAGCACTACACTTAAAATTATCAGTCAAATCTGAACTAACTGCAGAGCAAATCATAATGGCACCATGAAAATTATTTCACAGGACAATTCTTCATACTTACCTTGCTCATTTAATTTAGAAAGATATTTCCTGGTTGTAGGTAATAAATCCATTTAATCACTAAGGAATAACAGCATTAGGTGCTGAAATCACTATTTTGAGCTAAAAATAGCTCCTATTTTTGAAAGATCATTTCTGCTTTTTGCTTTGACAGTTTATAATTTCTACCATGTAGCAGAACAACCCAGATTTGCTGAGAAATTCTGTTCTGAGACCTTTGACTCTCTGAACTGTGAAGTTGGCTGCGGTTGCTGTCCTTTCTGTAAGCAGAAACCTGAGAAGCAGGACAAGTAAATCAAAATGGAAATGGAGGAGCAAGGCCAGTTTGGCAACAGTGGAGATGAGTGCTTTTGTTTCTAAAGAAGTGAAAAAATGCCTTGAAAGTCATGCACTCGCTATGCCTACACTGGCTCTGCAGCAGCTTGCTTTCCTGTTCCTTTTGTAACAATTGGGTAATTCACTGAGACAGTGCTCTTCCTCACAGCACACCAGATTTTGCTTTTCATGCTGACATAGCAGAGATGCATAGAATTAGCATGAATATAACTTTTACATAAATATGAACAAGGAATGCTCTCCTTCACAAAGAGTGAGCGCGATCCGTTACTGCCCGGTGGGTGGAGGGCTGCTAAAGGCAGCTTTAATTCCGTGCTTGAATCTCCACTTTTCTTGGCAATGCCTCTCGTGTAAGTTGGCTGCTCTAAATGACTTTGCTGCCACAGCCCCTTATGGATCATTCCAGCTACTCAAAATAGCTGTTCAAAGTGAGGAAACCTCTACACAAGAAGTATTCCCTAGGGAGAAGTTTCAAGAACTCTACAGGCTCTCTGTGCTACTGGGAAAGTGTAAAGAGACTGGCCAAAGAAACAGAATTCATCATAGTCCTTCTTCATACAAAAAGAGACCAAAAAAACAAAACCAAAAACATTCATGCTTTCTCTTCTTTCTTTCTGGACTTGATTATTCATTGACACCAAGCTTACCCCATTCAAGAATATGAGTAAGAGCAAGTTAGCTTCACACTAACTCTGTGAGCTCTGTGCTGTGCAGCTGGTTATAGCAATGAAAATGGGGAGCAGCTTCAGCACCAAACAGGCTTGCATTCTGTTTCTGACTGTCCTAAAGCTCTGTTTTGGTATGCAGAAACTCTGAACCACTCTGACTGTTAGGCTTAGTAACACACCTAACATTAAAAAAAAAAATTACAACAATAGTCACAACAGTTTTTTTGGTACACAGAATTTCCTCCTGCACATAGGGGAATGTACCTGGCCAGTTACAGCCTGTTGTGCCAGCAGATTACTACAAAGGAACAGGATCATAAACAATTTTTGGCCCTGTGTCTCACAATTATATGATGATATCTGAGCTTTCCTTCTTCCCAAGCCGTTCTTCCTCCAGATTCAAATGCCTGATTAACGTTATTAAAACAATTTCAAAACTGGTCTAGTTAAATTAATGCAACCCCTTTGAATGGACATTTTCAAACCTACTGGTCCTTCAGCTCCTGTCCTACACTTTATCTCTGGGTAATCTCAGTTGTAAACATGAATTCAGCAAACATCTTTCCAACAGTGACTCACAGAACCTCCCTCTAATCCAAAACAATCTCCTTCTGTCCTTCCTGAAACCTCAGCCTGTCTCTCAGACAATACTTTGTTCATGTCTTGTTGTCAGTCAAGTTCAAAAAAGAGCTTTCACTGTTTCCCTCCTCCACCTGGTTTTTGTGAATCTGTGAGCAATCCAGACTCCTGTGAAGAAAGGCTTGCAGTCATCAGCATTAATACAAGCATGCTTTAGGTGATCTGGCTTCAAATACACAACATCATCCTGCTACTTTTCTATCAGAAAAAATACTATTTCATTTTACTCAGTGTTGAGATCATTTCCCTCCTCATGTCAGCTGGTGATACTGAGCTGTATTGTCCCTTGTTAAACTTTCAAACAAATACTTCATGTGGTTTCATACATTATCCATCCCATGAGAAACTTCCCAGAAATAAAAATAATATATTTTTCTTTTTAAATCTCATCCTCCTCCAAAATGTCTCAGAAGCATTCTTACAGGCGATTGGTGTGCCTTAAAAACCAAGGGACAACAGTCATAGCTGGTGGGTTAGGGCCACTCTGACTGTAGTGAACTCTGTCTGATAGCAGGTACCAAGCCCTGAACTGGAAAAGTCAGAAAAAGAACGAATTGAGGGGGCACACAAGAGAACAGTCAAGACTTCAGGAAATGATGAAGTTTGTGAGCACGTGGCCCTAGATATGCAGTGACACACCATAGTCAAGATCAGGAAGTCAGAAACTCCATAAGAGACAGGATCCATGACAAGAAAATCACATATCTGGAGCAACGTCACACAAATCACTTGCAAACAGCAAGTAGGATCAAATACCTGACCGAAAACTAAACAAAACTTTAAATCAACAGAAGATAGAACTAGGAACTAGCGCTGCACATCTAGAAAGAAGGATGGGTGGACTGGTATTAAAAGTAAATGTGAAATATGGCTGGACTAAGTCCACAAACTCTCAGATGCAGTTCAATTAGCACTTTAAGCAGATTTAATCCATTGTGACTACTGAAACTAGTGATCCTGCATTCCCCATCCATAATTTCATGTGCATGTCCAAGCAAAGCTTCTTATCTGTACCAATACAAGCATCTATGTAGCTGGGACATGAACTGGCTTGGGAAACTGATGCAAATTAAAGCTGATCACAATTAAAAACTATTAACCATCATTAAAGCTAAGTAACCAGCATTAAACCTTATGCGGTGCACTACACAGCCATTGAAGTGCTCGTACTGGCACAAGGAAGGAGGCAGCAAGGAGGTACAGACAAATGGCTGAGAAAGGAAAACCTTTTTTTTAGAGTTGTCACAACTCATACCTAGTTAATAAAAACCAGTGAAGCCCCAGCACTGGAGAACGTGGTTCTCTGCCAGCTATTAAGGCTGTGCCATGGCAGCATACAGCTGCCAGCAACCAGCCACCTAGGGAATGATTCACGTCCAGCTGCCTTGGCAATGACTCACTGGCTCAGTGACTCACTGCTCCGCTGGTGGACAGAGCCCACTGCCTATTATGCCGCCCGATACTGTCTCACTGTCTCCTAGTAGGGACTCATTCATCTGTCTCCAGCCATCTGCTGCTGCCTGTCCCATGTAGTGCAAGTACCGTAGGCTCATCGGGGAAGACGGGATCTTCTGTTCTACATTTGGTCAGTTGCGAGCCTTTCCTCAGACTACGGAGTATTGCAACACTGAGTTTTATAATCTGTAACAGTAAGCTAAGAAAATGCTTTAGGTGACCATTGATCTATATGGTTTCCAACAATTTCTTCTAGGTATTAGCAAAAGAGAGTAGCAGGTTGTCAACCAATGACCCGCGCACACAGATCCGCGGTCCCTGGTGCGCGCCCACGGACGCACATGCCCTGCCCGGTCACTGCTCCTTGTGCCACACAGCCGCGTAGTGACTCTCCATTTCTCGGTCACACACGCTGGGCTCCTGGAGGGGGCGAAGGGAGCGGGAACTACGCCTGAACGCTCGGCTGAGCCGCTCTTACGAGGGAAGCGCCTTTCGGCGGGCGCAGAGGGAAGGAGCGCCGGGCGCGGGCGCAGCGCTGCCGCCGCGGCCCCGGAAGAGCCGCGATTCTCGGGCTCGCCCCTCGCTACGCGCAGAATGGTTTCGGGAGATGCTCCCCCGCCGTCTCTAGGCCCCGTTCAGCCCTGTTCCCCCTGGCACGGCTCCCTGCCGCCCTCAGCCCGTGTTTCGCACCCCTGCTGGGGGCGGCGCGGTCCGACCCCGGTGCGGCCGCCACACCGCGGCCCCGAGCGCTGCCCCAGCCCCGCCGCCGCCCGCGCTCCATCTCCCGCTCCCTCTCCCGCTCCCTGAGGGCGGGCGGGCGGGCGGGCTGCAGCGGGAGGGGCCAGAGGAACCGGCATATGCCTGGACAGGCGTCGCCGCCGCCCAATGGGAAGCGGGGGAGGGCGGGCCGGAGCGGCGGCCGCCCAATGTGCAGCGCGACCAGGCGTGATGCGGGTACCTGCGGGCGTATAAAGGCGGCTGCGTGCGCACTGGTCCCTCGCTTACACAGTATGGCCGGCGACATTAGCTAGCGCTCGCTCAACGCTCTTCTCTGTAACAGGGGAACACACGGACTACAAGGAACCGAACCGCATCGCCCGCCCGCACCCCCGCTCGGACTGTAACCCGCTCACACACGCTCACGCCGCATCTGCCGCCGCGCACTCCGGGTGGTTTTCGCCCGTTTAAAAAAAAAAAAAAATCTTTTCTCTTCTACTTATTCTTCTTCTTATTTTTTTTTTTAATTAATATTACGCAAACCCCCCAGAAGGTGAAACCCGCCCGGGACGGACTGGGACCCGGCGGCGGCAGCAGCGCGGCCCGTGCAGCAGCAGCGAACGGTGGCGGCCGGGGGCGGCAGTTTGGTTGTCGTTTAATTTCTGTGGTTGTTGGTTGCCGAGTTGTCTCACCATGAAGGAGAGCGGTGCACACTTCTTCGAAGGGACCGAGAAGCTGTTGGAGGTGTGGTTCGCCCGGCAGCAGCCCGCGCAGCAGGAGCCGCACCAGAGCAAGGGGTCCGGCGACCTCCGCACCATACCCAGGTCCGAGCACGGGTGGGGTCGGAGCGGGAGAGGCGGCGGCGGGGGCAGCGCTGCCCTTGGGGGGCGGCCGGCCGAGCGGGAGGGTCCCTGAATGCCCGGGTGTGGCGGCGCTTCGGGGGGCGATGGCGGCCGCGCCGGGGGAAGGCAGGTTCCGGGGTGGCCGTCGGTGGGGGCTGGGCTCCCGCGCTGCCGGCGCCTTCCCGCTCCCCAGGTGACAGCCCCGGCATCAACCCCGGGGGTGACCTTCCGCCGCCCTCCAGAGACCCCCGGGCAAGGAGGCTCCGCTCTCCGGCGGGCGGGAGGTGGCGGTGAGGGGACGGAAGCCATTCCGCGCCGCCACCTCGTGCAGCCCCGCGCGGTTCCCGCTGGCAACATGTGGCGGCGGCGGCGGAGCGGAGCCGGGCGTGTGCCGCGCCGGCCGGGAGCGCCGCGGGGGGAGCGGGCGCCGTGTCGCAGTGCTGCTGGCGGCCGGGGCACGGCAGCGGCGCCCACCCCTCTGCGGCGGCTCGTCCCGCTCCTGCGGCCAGTTTCGGGATGAGAAGGCTCGGGAAGTCCCTGCCGCTGCCGTAGTGCGGAGAGCGAGAGCTCAGGAATCTCCCTCCCCGTTAATGCGAGCTGGAAAAGGAGATGTCTGCGGTGTCGCGGCGAGGGTTGATGGTTCCCTCTCACATGGCCGCTGTGGCGGCGACCTTCGGCACTGCGCAGCCGGACAGGTCCAGTGAGCGGCTCCCGCCGAGGGAAGCGGGCGGTACCCGGGGACCCTTCCCGTGGCTCCCAGCGGTGCGGTGCCACCGGAGCGAGGGAGGCAGCGGGAAAGGGGGTGCCCCCTCCTCCCCCAGAAGTGTGGCCGGAGCCGCGGCTTACACGTGAGTGTCCTGGCCGCGCTCCCGGGCCGCGCCGCCGCTGCCGTCGCTCTCCCCATTGAGGAGCCGAGGCCAATGGGAGCGGGCCGGCGCGGAGGGCCGGGCCGCGCCCGTCACCCAATGGGCATGTGGGGAATGCGCTGGCGCCGCGCTCGGCGCCGCCCGGGGCGGGGGAAGGAAGGCCCGGGGCCCGCTGCGCTCCGCGCCGCTCCCGGCGCACGTGTTCGGCACCGGCTCCCGCCGCTCCCGCCGCCGCCCGGGAATGTGCCCGCGCCGCCTTTGTTAGCGCAGGAGCCCGTGGCCACCTGCCGGCGCACGGGGCGGCTCTGGAGCGAGCTGGGCCAGGCGGGCACGGCCCGTCTGTGCTGCACATCGCCAGTACCCTGTTTTGGAGCGGGACTGCGTAGAAACACTGGAGTTGGGTGATCTTTGAGACACCTTCCAACCCGAACCATTCTAGGATTCTATGGAATACTTAGACTTGTGACTGCAAGGGTCCAGCTGTAGATCCACAAAAAATCGCCGCCTGGAAGTGTCAGAAAATGGTAGATCTAAGCTTGAAGTACAAAGCAAAATCTGCAGAACTGTGGATGAGCTTGCAGGGACAACTGAAATGGTATATCTGTAGGTGGGGGCAGCTGACATAGTTGGAAAAGGTAGGCTTGTCCTAAGCAAACAGGGCAAATCTGAAGGTTATACTCACGTGAGTGGTTCACTTTCAACATGCTCAGCTGTTCAGCTTTTCAGGTTCGGGTGGTTGCTGGAGAATCTGGCTCTTGGTGTAGCCAATCTGCTTCTGCATATCACTGTTACCCAGTGGTCTCTGGTCAGGGAGTTCGAGCAAGAGAGCTTGTCATAGTGTATTTAATGTTTGGAATATGCTGCTGATCTCCATTCAGAGATATATCCTCTCTGTCTTTATCTTTGTTTTGTTATTTTTCAACAAACTTCCCGTGTGTAAAAATCGGTAGAATTAGCTAGTCAAGGTCTGAATTGGCAGTGAGCAGATAACTGCCATTTTTTAAAGTAATGAATAGCCCATGTGTGTGCGTGTCTGAATGCTCGCGGTTAGTAAAGCTTCATTTCTGCTGTACCAGAAACATTGCAGAATACTTTTTTACCTCCAACCTGATGATGAGCATCAGGTGTCATTTTATAGCTCTTTGAGGCTTAGTGGTTTAGCAGATACAGGGTAACAGCTTATATAGTTAATGTCCAGGCAATCCTGGAAGGAATGTCCTAGCTGAAATACTTGCAGATGATGTGTCTGCTTTGGTGCTGGAGGAGTCTGTGTGTTTGACTTAAAATGTGAAAGATTCTAAAAGTACTCGTTTGACTTCGTGTTGATATGCTGATGTAGTTTAGAGAAGGCATTCTGCAAATGCTTTCCTCACTGACACATTCATGCTCTCTGGTGTTCCATTTGTCAGCTCAGACTCGTGTTTGCAAAACTGCAAACTTAACTTTTAAACTGCTCCCAGAGTATTTAATGTAACTGCAGTGTGGGTACTGGGACAGTTCCTTTGTGTGGTTTAGATATGGCTGTAAAGTTTTAATAGAGTGGATAAAAACTGTTAACTGTTGAACGTGTGGCCTTTAACACAGTGTCAGAGCTGTGAGCAGGCTTTGAAGACTTTTGTGTTAATTGGCTCTTAATACAACATGTTAATCGAAGTTGCTTACTTTCTTTGGTGGGAAGCTGTGACATGTCTGAAAGTGCTATTAACCTGAGTCCCGTTGTAATTATCAATGATACTGTGTTTTTAGCATGAAATGACCTTCTACAAACATTCTCTTTTGGAAAACTGTCACAATTAAATTACCTGTTGCAGCTGATACATTGTATTCAAGACTTTCATTTACATCTATCCTGCTGTGCTAATTCTGTAATGGTGATTGAATTAGCTAGTTTATGTTGAACAGGACTTGAAATCAAAGCTGAAACTGTAGAACAATAGCTAAATTAGAATCAAGTTGCAAACCAGTTGAGCTTGCCTTTTGTATTGTAATACCTGCTTAGTAGTGAAATGTGAACCATTCATCTACTGAATGACTAAGCTGGTGTTCAAAGCTAAAAATTTCCATGTTGTTCGTGCTTGTTAGGGATTGGATATTTTAACATCTTTGCAGGATATCATCAGCAAAAAGGTTCTTGAGCTGATGCAATTAAGACTTTTTTTTTTTCCACTTTATTCTCTCCTATGTGTAAACCTGCTTTCTGGATAAAAGTTTGGATTATGTGTAACATATTTCAGAAAATATCTCTTGTCATTTTAGTACATTCAATAAAGGTCTCAACTAAGAAGTATGGAACTTGAGTTTTACTTCGTTGTGAAGTTTTGGGGTGTTTTTGCTCACTTGTTAATGAATTATGCAGAAAGATCTTGTGGTTGAAATAGTTACTGGCAAGCATCTAAATATGCCTACCCTGCTTATATCCAGCAGTGGAATGAAGTTAATGTTTTTGTGGTCTCAAAATAATTTGCTTTAATTTTATTGCTTGTTCTCACTCTGCTTTGTAACACATGCTTTTTTTTTTTTTTTCCCCTAAAAATAGCCTTAAACTATGTATAGAAGACAGAGGGTTTGCTGAAATCATGATGAACTTGCTGCAAGCCCTCAATTTCCATGGTGACTGTGTAGTGCATTCACTATCCCCACAGTAAAATAGGCTATTTATTCCTTCAGATGATGTGCAGCTATGCATTTTCCATCTCTAGAGCTATCAGGATCTTGAATGTACAGAAGTTTGAAACCATAAATAAATGATGCCAGTGTCAAAAGCTCATATCTCAAGCATACTGCCCTGAGGAATACTCTGAAATTGAGCTTATTTATGGACTTTTAATCTGCTTCCTATTTATCTATATTATGTGGAGGCACAAGCTGGAGAAAACTGCAGCAATGAGGCATATGGAGTAACAGTGATACAACACTCTGGTCCTGTGCTACACAGAAGCTCCCAAGCTTTGATACAGTCAAGGGTTCGATAGAAGGATTTGAATCCTTGCTGTGTACTGCACCCTGTAGCCTGAGTCAGCTCACTGCTGCAGTGCTGCTGCATCTCTCCCCTTTCCCCAGCCCTGGGCAGTGTTACCTGCCTGTTTCCTCAAACACTGGAGGTACAGGGAAGCTGGGCCATGAGCCCTGCTCTGCAGGGCTACTCCTGCAGGAGCCCTACTCCTGTAATGCTTTGGAGCAGAACTGAAGGGACTCTGGAAAGAAGGCAGGGCTGTGCTAAGACAAGGGCTTCCGTCCCGGTGTACTTGTGGGGCTTTTTTATGGGTGATGCAAGGTTGTCTGGAGAACTTTATGTAAGAGTTCAGTCTTCCCCTCATCAGAATGGATATTAATCAACTAGATTTTTAGATCAGACTCGAAACTATAGGAAAAATTTTTTCTCTTAACTCAAAATTGTAATAAAGCATGGTTTCATACAATGGAAATGAGCCCTTTTATTCTCACTACTACTGGTTCTGATACTGCTTGCAGGAAGTGAAGACTTGTTTAAGACTTTCTGACATTTTCCTGCCTTACCACTAAAAGTGCTGAAGCATTTGGGTAATTACTTTCTGTCAGAGGTCTGGGCCCTTAGTGAGACTCTGTAAAAAGCAAATGAGCTATTGGTGTATTCCTCAAGGGACTTTCCTAATGGTTGTGTGCTTAGCCAGGAGAACAGAAAAACTTGGGGCTTTAGTAGATACTTGCTGCCTTACAGTATGTTCTTTCTGGAGAAAGTTGCACCCAAATTTGCCCTGATTTTTTTATTGTAAGTCCTGCTGGGGCTCATGCTCCCTCAAACACTTTGGATGTCCTTGGATACGAGAGACTTGGGAATGCCTATTGAATATCTTCGGATGTAAAGGATGGAGTCCCATTCTGTGTAACTGCAATAATGATGTAAAGCCTGCAACAGGAGAAATATGCAGCCTTCAGAGCCCCAGCTGTGGCCATCTTTGTGCCATTGCTGAAATATCTTGGTTTCATTTGGGTTGATGCTCTTAGTAGTTGGCTTGGGACTTTCTAGGTAAGAAGGATTTTGTGAGCAGTATTGCATCGATGTGGATGCAATTTTCCACCCAGGTGCCTGTCTCTCAAGATTAAGTGCATATCCCTGAAGGGCTACTTAGGTTTAAGATAAGGGAGATGTGGACAGTCTCTGTATATCTGTGCTCAGAGAATCTAGAGGGTGTGACACTTTTATGCACCCCACAGATATTGCCTATGTAAACTTAATCAAGTTGCAAGCACCTTGAGCCTAAACTCGTGCTGTGTAAATGGTTCAAGGTAACCTATCTTAAACAGCAATTTATAAAATAAGTTATATTTATAATAGGAAGTAATTCACATGCCACTGTCTGCAGAGAAATGCACGAGCTGCTGAGAGGTGCTTGAAAATGCGTGTGACTTTTGTGTGGTCTGTACTGTCCTATCTGTTTTGGGATGCTCAAAAGCAATGTTCCAGCTCTGCTGACAGTGATGTTTAGCAACTTTTGTGTGTCTTGGCTCAATCTCCTCTGCGTAGGCAGTTTAGAGACAGTTTTATGCTGTTTTGATCATGGTATTGGTAGGAATTTGCCTATTTAACTGTAGCCTGCTAATGAGGTAACTGATACTTATGTGCCTCCTAAAAACACTTAGTAGGTAACAGGTGAGGGGATAAAAGGTTGTTCTGCAGTTGAATGCTTGACATTAGAACAAGATCTTACATAGTCAAGATTAAAATGCTTATTCCTTATGGTACTGTAGAATTGTCAGCTGTTCTATTCTAATGAAAAGCTATGAAGAGCATGTATATGTCTTAAGCTGTCTTTAGGAGTTCCATATGATTTGTTTCCTTAGAATTCCTGCCCTAGTGCAGTAGAGCTTTTCTTCACAGTGCTTTCTGGCTGCCTTAGGAAGGCCCTGTTACTGGGATGGTGTGGTAGAGGAGGCTGTTGGTGGCTGATAGGAACAAGTTCTTGATGTAGTTCTAAATGTCTTCAAATTGCTGTTAACACATTCCCAGTTGGCCTGAAACAGCAGTATTGTGCCTGGTATGCTTGACTCTTGTTAAAGAATGTGTTTTACCCCTGAAGGTAAAGGCTCAGAAGAGGTCAATAACTTGTATTCAAAATCATGGTTTTATCTGTCAAGGAAAACTTCCTTCTGAAATAAAGAAGCAAATATGATGCTTTGGAACTTGGTTGAGATGAACTGTGGACTATTTATGAAGCATACTTCCTAAAATTAAGCTACTTCTTAGTTATTATAGCTTTTCCCTACTGACATACCTGGTTGGCAGTTGAATGGAAGTTATTTGTACTCTGGTAATGAGTCTGTTGATAAGGCACTAAATATTCCAACACAGGTATAGGTGTAGATTGTTAAACTTGATTTTTTTTTTTTCTTTTTCATTTTTGGGATATTCTGCTAGTCAGGTGTAGAACAAATAGCTTTTTACCATTCAAACAAGGATAGTCCTTCACACTTGAGTAGATGTATTCTATTTTCATTTGCTATTCTCTGAGAAGGCGCAGTCACTTAAGGAGCATCGTGCTTGCCCATTCAAGAAACTAATTTGATTCTGGATAAGTAGCAGTTATTTGAAAATTCAGAAAGGGGGTCCTACAATTTTGAATGAAGTGGTCAATAAGTGAGGAGTCAGTCTCTAGTTGGTGTCTGCAGGTCTGCTGCAGAACTTGCTTCCAGTAAGAGCTGCCAATGACTCATGGATCATATTCTACTATGCTTGAGTATAGGAAAGCAGTTTCCAAACTGGCTTTTTCCTGATGTCTGGCTATGGGAAACAATTTAGGAAATAATAATGCCTTGCACATTGATCATTGAAGGGGAGTTTTGAAGAGCAGAAGTCCATGATGGCACTTAATTGTGGATCAAGTCTTACTTGGGTACCCTTTTTCAATTGCAGGCTTTGCTTCCAAGTTAAAACTTAACTCAGTTATGAAATTAGTAGTGTTCTCAAATACTTAGATTACTAACGCAGTAGCTTTTTCCTTAGTATTGAATAGCTGCAATAACCATTGATAACCATTGAAATACTACTTTTAAGGTTGATTTTGTTTCTTCATTCAAGTGTGGGTCGATAGTTTCAACTAGTGACAATTATACAGATCAAAAAAACAAAAGGGGAAGAAATACAAGAGTTATAGCTGTAGTGAACTTAATCTACTTGGTACAAAGTAGTCCCAGATGTTCTTCCTTAGCTGAGCTTTAAACAATAGAACATGCCAAATACTAAGGTCATCTTGTTTAAATAGATTATGTTGGATCAAATCCAGCCTTTCTTTAGTTTTCCATACTTAACTTTAAAATGTGAATAGATACAGTCCAGTATCCCTGCAGAACTTCTCCCTAATGTGGCCAAATTTTATCCTGGGTGCTGCAACCCTTTGTTAGTGTATGTATGCTTCTAGAGCAAGCCTGGCATCCTGTCTCTTTCTAAAGTTGTAGGGTTTTTCCTTAATGCTGCTCTAGACAGATCAAATTATAACCTTGCCCTTTATTTCTGTGAAGGCTGAACATCATAGTTAGTGTATGCTTAGCTATGTAGTGAGAACTTGAGCATAGCTATGATACACAAAGGTCTCATATAACTGCAGATTTCAGCCATAGTACCTAAATACCAAATGTAGTACCAACAAGCATAACAGGACTCACTTTGCACTTAACACACAGTAGTGTGTTGTTGGTGCTATACTGACCCCTCACTGAGCTACCAAACTTGTTACATCTTCCTCTGCTAATATGTGTCTGAAACCTGGATGAGACATTTCTCTGCAATGTGTGCACAGAACTGCACTACAGTGATATTGAAGAAAAATGTCACTTGCCTGCATCAGGCTGAGGTTTTGACTGTCTGACCCAGTAAGAAGCTTGTTGAGGCTGAGACGTATGCTCTTGCAAAGCCTAAGATAGTTACATGCCCATTAATACTTGGACAAGTACAAAATCAGATTTGTAGTAATGTACAAATGGGGTTAGTACAGCTCAGCATCAGGGAACTCTTCCTCACCTTTCCCAAATGCAATGTCAGACTCTGGGTGTTTATTTAATGGCAGATAAAATGTCAGTAGGGATGCTGGAATGGTTTGAACAATCTAAGACATTACCTAGTTCAATTTATAGGAAGAGTGGCTGGCAAACTTATGCTGTTGTGCTGTAGCCAGAGAAAGCTAAATTCGATAGTATTGTTACTAGCAAAATAGTATTATTTTTCTAGGAGCATTTAGAAGATACTTTATTTTATATTTTTTTCGCTCTTTGCATTTACCAGTCTTTTTGAGGTGAGCAGCCCCCTGCCTTTTCACGTACACTTGAGTTTTAGGAACAGAGCTAAATCCAGTCAATGACATTAGCATAGACCTGAGTAAATGTGTGGGACTTGAGCTGAGCATTCAAAATAACCTTTTTAATTTGACATGGAGATCTGAGTGTCCGTGCTGTCATGCACAGACATGTCAAGACATGTCGAGCATTTCATCAATGGTCACTAACTGTGATAAACCTCACTTTGATTTTAAGTATCCAGTTATATCACTGAATTTCTGAATTAATCAGATTGGTTATGAGGGATTTTTAAATGGATAGGATTTTCTTAATGTATGTTCTGGTTGAATCATATATATATATAAATATAATTATTCGGGTGTAATATGTACTTTATATGGGAAAATCCTTAAGTATTAGTAAAGGTGCAGAACTCCATTTCAAAAGGCATTCTGAATGAATTAATTGAGGGAGAAGTTAAGGCATTTATTTGCTGACTGTTTAGAAAGGCTAAAGACTATGTGAATGTTTTAATTATACATACAACAGAATCTAAAACTTCCAACTTCACAAACTGACCAGTTTTCTAAGGGGAAAGACTGGTGGCTGGGGGAGAAAGTGTGTTAATGGAATTAACAGTGTGTGCTCTGTCCTGGAGTACAGCCACAGGGCTTTTGCAGTGTCAGTAAAGGGTGAGAGGTCTGCCTCCTGAAGAAGGATTAGGTTGACAGTTTTATATCGGCAAGCTGAGCTTGCTCAGCGATGAAAAATTGGCAATTTTTTCATGCTCCTAGCTCCTGCAGTTATTCTGGCTCTACTGATGGGCAGCTTAGTTTTATGCTGGGTTAGTAAATCTCTTGGATCATGACATCTCTGAGGACAAGAGCCAGCACAAACCTGCAGGTGGAATATGCTGAGGGAAGGGAGAAGTAGGACAGCTGGCAGTCTTGTAATTTTGTGACGTCAGGAAGCTGTATCTGTTCCTGTCTTATTTATAGCGAAATTGACTGTATTGAATTCTCCTAATCTGGTGTAGACATAAGTCTGAAGTGACAATCAGAGTAATTTTTTTCCAAGTCCATCATTTCTCTTGAGTACTTGAAAGTCTCAGCTTAATTTGAGCCCTTGGTTTTTATATTTTTTATATTTATATTTTTTATACTCCTTGTAGAATGAGTAATGTTTGTAAAGAATTGAAATATTAAACTTCTACCACCATACTGAATTCTACCACCATAGCTACAATTTGCACAGTATGAAGGAGTTCTGTGATCCTACTTGGTCAAGAGGAATTCAGGCCATTGAAATTTATTAGGTTTTTGCTTTTCAGTTCAATTACAAACTTGACTCTAAACTGGTCAATTAAAACATCTTAATAATAACTTGGTTTATTACTGCAGTAATTGCCAATGACAACTGTGGTTGAAGTGCATAGAGGTTCAACCTAAAGCATACATTAAGTTACCAACATGGGGGATGCAGGTTATCCTGACTCACCTGGTTAGAAGTTTAAGGTTGATGTTCAGCAGTTGTCTGCATGCAGCAGATCATGGTAACAGATTTTGAGGACTACTGAACCATTAAGAGCAACGAATGAAGTGTTACTGTATTGTGAGAGACAGTCCTTGTATGAAAACTCTTCCCATTTTGTGGATCCAGTAACTCAAGACTCTAGTCTTGTTTGGGATTTTTACCCAGGGCTCCAGCAAGCTTTGGTTTGTTTAACCTGTTGTTTGTGCTCTTCTATAATTTCTTCACAGGATTGAGTGGGACAAACTTCTGGAGAATGTGCATTGTTTGATCATAAGTGTGACAAAAACTGACAAGCAGGAAGCTTATGTACTCAGGTAAGGCACTGGTTCATTCTTTTAGTCTCCAGGAGGGAAAAAAAGTGATAATATGTGTATAAAAGTGTCATATGTGATTCACTTGGCTGAGAATCCAATCTTGGGTTAATGGCAAGTTGATGGCTACAACTTGCAGGCATCTCCTGCTCAGAGGTGCAAATCTCTTCATAGTTGATTCTTTTTTCCTTTAACCAAAAGGATCGACAGAGTTGTGGTGGGTTTGCACCTCATCACTGAATTTTGCCCATGGGTAAAGAAACGTCCCCGATACAGAATTTCAGTGTTACTTCGGCAGAATAGGCTATAGGTGTCACTGATTACCAAAAAAACCTTTTTTGGTAGATCAGCTTTAACAGCACATAATACAATCAAGTGGAATGACTCTTGCAGCTGATCTAAGGGTATCTGTAAAACTGTAGGTTTCCTGGAACCCTGGAGTTTTTGTTGTGCTGCAGGCCTATCTCCTGTTCAGCTGGGCTGTAGTTACATATCTGACTTGGTTTATATATAGTTAATTTCTGTATTGTACTTGTGAAGCATATCATATAGCTGTGCCTGTGTACCCACTTCACAGCATGTTTGTATTTCTCAGGTAGTTTGAGGGTGTCTAAGGTGTGTGCCTTTTCCTGTAATACCACACTTGGAGCAGGTGTTTGTTTTGGGAAATCATAACAGCTCTCAAATGTTAGCTGCATTCTGTTGATTTGATCTATTTGCTAAGTATGTTTGTGCCATATGCTGAATGTTCACTTAGAGTAATGCATTTGGTTGGGATAAGGACCAAGACCTAACAGCTCCCTCCTGGATTGTTTTATGTAGAACACTTAATATATTCTTAACACCTCTTTTTCAGTGAGAGTAGCATGTTTGTCTCCAAGAGACGTTTCATTTTGAAGACGTGTGGTACCACCCTCTTACTGCAAGCACTGGTTCCCCTGTTGGAGCTTGCTAGGGAGTACAGTGGGTTTGACTCAATTCAGGTAAGGTGTCAAAAATCTTCCTTGGAATGTTCAAAAAGCTTTTTGCTACTATTTCAAATTCACTCTTTCCAATAAATATTCCAAAACTTGGACATTTGTGTAATTCCCATAATGAGAAGATTGTAATGTAAGATTGCTCTGCTGTATCAGTTGCCCTTTTATTTGTCTCTTAGTGGGTGCTGATTAACAAATGCTATTGAGCTGAGTTACTTAAGAGTAACTGTGCCCATGCTGTCTAGTGGAAAACAAGTTTGTAAGTAAACTGTCTCCTGAAGCTTAGAAATTAGGATAGGAACAACTGTGTGCTTCTGAAATGGGAGTACAGGTAGTAGTGTTTTGACAATAAAAACTTAGGTCCTGTGAGAGTCCATGATAAATGCTTGCATTTTCTAAATTCTTAGATTCAAGATGGATGGATATACTCAATACCTAAGATGTGCCTTTATTTTTTCAGAGCTTCTTTTATTCACGTAAGAATTTCATGAAGCCTTCCCACCAGGAGTACCCACATAGGAATTTCCAGGAAGAAGTAGAGTTTCTTAATGAAATTTTCCCAAGTAAGTTGATGAAACTTCAGCAGTTGGATGAAGGGTTGATGATACATGAGAAATGATGAGCCATACAATAGCTACAGGCTGCCAGGCCAAAAATTCAGCAGTCCTTGCATAAAAATCAAAAGCTATAAATGCTTATTTTCTGAATTTCTGTTACTAGCTTGCCAAGGTCCAAATTCTAAATCAAACTAAGCTTGACATTTAGCCCTTGTCTTAACTGAGGTCATCTTCAGGCTTCCAATCATTCTGCAGAATTCTGAAAGCCCTATTGAAAAGTTAGGATAGTAATTTAAAGTAAGCAATACACTGAAGAAAAATGTGGGCTTTTCTCAGAGAACTTACTATGCTAAAAACTGAATTTAAACATTTAGTACAGTTTAAGACTTACAAGCAGAATCTTAAATTCTAAAGTGACAGGTTTTTGATGAAACAAGGAAGCTGTGGTGCTCATAAGTGCATTTAATAGAGGCTTTAAGAGTAGCACGATTTCTCTGTGCATAGCTAAAGCTGTAATATCAATTTCCTGATAGTAGCTTCTCAACTGGGGTGTCCAGACCCACTTCTGAGGAAGCTTGCTTTTCTGAATATTAACTTTGCATTCCTGAAGTTAAATGCCTGGTTATTTGATACAGCTGCTGACTGCATCAGTGAGCCTCGTGGGGTTCTGTGAAAGCCCTGTCTTTAAATAAGAAATGAATATAATGTTTTACATAAATGTTCAGCTGTGGTACATTAACTGGGGGCTTTTTATCTTGTCTAGATGGAGCAGCTTATTGCATGGGGCGTATGAACTCTGATTGCTGGTATGTATATGAAGAGTTAGAAGTCTTTACAGTAGAACTTGATGTTGTCAATAAGTGTTACATATTTGACTTGTGCTTTATGTAGGTACCTGTACACCCTGGATTTCCCAGAGAGTCGGATATCCAATCAGCCTGATCAGACACTGGAAATTCTGATGAGTGAGCTTGACCCAGTAGTTATGGACCAGTTCTACATGAAAGATGGTGTTACTGCAAATGATGTCACTCGTGTATGTTTGCTTGAAAACTGAGCATTTTGGGAACAGTGGAAATTGGGCAACAAAATGCTTAATTCACTTAACTTTTAATACAAGGTTTATTTTGTGGTAGGAGAGATGTCGTACAAAGTGTGAAGTTAATACTTTGGGAGGAAAATGGATTTAGCTCAAGAACGTTTTGGGGAATATAACTTCATGTTTTCAATGTCTTTTAGTGAAAGCAGCAATATGCAGATATTTGGGTGACTGGAAGCTTTTACTCTGAAGAATATAGAAATAGGAATAAAACCACAATTTGAGTAACTTTCAAGGATGTAGATTACAAGGAGTAAGGCTTAGACTGGAGCTAAGGAATGCAAAGGTTAGATGTTAAATCAGGGAGCCATTTGGATGAGGGGAAGGGCAGATTTGGGGTCTAAGCATAACTTGATGGGTTTGCCTCCTTTTCCCAGATGGGGAGGTCATGTGACATGAACAAGTTTTCCTGACAAGTACACTGACTTCATCTTGTTTTCCATCTTAGGCTTTGATTCTCATACTGTATTTGCTATTGAGATTTGGCTGTAGCTCAGGTACTGTGTGGTAAATCAAAACACTTGGGATTGCACTTCTTCCTAGGGTATAAAGTAGTATATTCATACTCTGGAGTAAATGTAAACAGTCTTCACTTAGTGGTTGAAGAGAAGCCATTTCAGCAGCAAAAGCAAATACGTTTTGGAGTTCTAAGCTGTTTCCTTGTCTTGGATGGATGCAGCTGGGCTCTGTAAGAGGCAGAGTGATAGTTTGCATGCAGCTTGTCATTGCCATTGATGCAGTGACAGGATGCAAACCAAGGTCACTACAGCAGTACACATAATCAGACTGACTTGTTATTGGGAGAATTCTGGTTATCTGGAGAATTCTTTGTGAAATAGATGTTCATTTGGCCTTTGAGTTAAATCTAAACAAGTGTAAGGATGCATGATAAACAGAGTTGTTTAACTTTGTTTCAGATGAGTGGAATTCGTGACCTGATACCAGGTTCTGTTATTGATGCTACAATGTTCAATCCTTGTGGGTATTCAATGAATGGGATGAAATCGGATGTAAGTTTTATACTCATTATTAATAAACATTGGTAAATAAAAGTAAACAAATATTTGGTGGTAATAATACTTTTTTTTTTTTCAGGGAACTTACTGGACTATTCACATCACTCCAGAACCAGAATTTTCTTATGTTAGTTTTGAAACAAACATAAGTCAGACCTCTTATGATGACCTGATTAGAAAAGTTGTAGAGGTCTTCAAGCCAGGAAAATTTGTGACAACTCTCTTTGTTAATCAGGTGAGTTTTCATGCATTAGTTTATCAGCTGATGAAATATGCATAGACACAAATGGAGCAAAGCTTGAGATTTTTACTGGAGATTAACAGTTTCCAGTTTGCCTCATAATTGTGTGGTAGTTTCTTTGGAAAGTAAAAATGCTTTTCAGTCGTGCTTTGGCATGTACTAAATCTGATCTTCAGGAACTGTAAGATGTAGCATCCCAGTCCCAGAATTTTAATGACTTCCTATGTAATTCTGTATAGGCATAATTTCTTGCTTTGGCATTTTTCTGGGTTTGCCTGAACTGCTGTAAATGGTGTTGCTCTCAGCTAATCATAAAACCACAAAATGATTTGGGTTGGAAGCGATCTTAAAGATCATCTAGTTCCAACGCCCTGCTGTGGGCAGGGACACTTTCCACTAGAGCAGATTGCTCAGAGCCGCATCCAGCCTGGCCTTGAACACTGCCAGGGATGGGGCACAGCTTCTCTGGGCCGCCTATTCCAGTGTCTCACCACCTTTACAATGAAGATTTTTTTTTTTTTTTTTTTCCTAATATCTAATGTAAAACCACCCTCTTTCAGTTTAGATCTGTTACCACTTGTTCCACCACTCTGGCAAAAAGTCCCTCTCTAGCTCTCTTGCAGCCCCCTTTAGGTACTGGAAGATACTCTAAGGTCTCCCCAGAGTTTTCTCCAGTCTGAACAACCCAATTCTCTCAGGCTCTCAGTGTCCATAAGAGAGGTGCTCCACCCCCCTCAATTGTTCACAGAACAGCAGTACCATATGTAGGAAGCAGAATCACTGCTTGGGAATGAAGCTTTCTGCACCACTGTCAGGAAGAGTTTTAAAACTTGTTGGAAAGAACCATATCTGAAATGCAGTGTGTTAATCCATCTCTAAATTACAGTTTTAAAAGTAACTTCCTTTTTTTGTTTGTTTTCTAGAGCTCTAAATGTCGCACAGTGTTTTCCTCTGCCCAGAAGATTGAGGGGTTTAAACGTCTTGATCACCAGATTGCCCAATTCAGTGATTATAATTTTGTTTTTACCAGTTTTACAAAAAATCGCCAGCAACAGCACAGTTGATTAAGAATGAAGAAAAAGCGCAAAAAGAAATCCAATATAGAAGGTGGTGGTTGCTTTCTAGTTAATGATTCAGGGGGCCATGCTTTCCACTCCCACCACCTTGTAGTTGTGGAAAGCCCTAGGTGTAATCATAGTATAACCATTTTGAATTGTATGCATTATTATATCAAGGAGTTAGATATCTTGCATGAATGCTCTCTTCTGTGTTTAGGTACTCTATGCCACTCTTGCTGTGAAATTGAAGTGCATGTAGAAAAATCTTACTGTATGAAACTTTACAACACGTGTAAAAATGATTCAGGTAGAATTACACACAGTATAGTTTTTCTCCAAGTATCACCAAAAATTCCCCACAGACAAGGCTTTCGTCCTCATTAGACTTCAGCCTCAACCTACTCACTGGGGACAATTCTCTGTTAAATTGTCACTCTTTTTTTTTAAATCTATGTTGTGATTTCAGTCTAAAACAGTTTTTGATGAACTTCTATAATTTCTAATGAAACTGATTTCTAATAAACACTTTCATGTTTGGAGAAAGTTCTTAAAAAAGTTACAAATTGTTTTGCTACTACAGGTGGTGGTTGATTTATTTTTAAATCAGACTGACTTTTCATGCTCTAATAAAACTTCTAGGAATTTGCTCAGCTCTCCTGTAGAACTGGGCTGATGCATCAGTCTTTCACCTTTAGTAACTTGGGTATCGGTACTAGTGCAAGCTAAATTTTGTCTCACCTTAATGGTCATTTGTCTGTCCGCATCCCCAAGCTGTCACACCGCTATGCAATGGCAGAATTTGATGAAGGTCCAAGACTTGACAGGGGAAGAGCTGAGCCAGGCTTCAAGTGCTTTGGCATAATTGTGTGACAGCTTTGCAAAGTGCAAGTTCGTATTGGCAGCAGGCACCTTCTGTCCTAATCACCTGTTATGTTGGAACAGGAAGCTGGTGCTCCTGAGCACTGGCAGGTAGGGCTAGTGCAGGTGTGGGGTTTGGTTTGGAGTATTCTCAGTCAAACCTGTGACCTGCCACTTTGGACTGTAAAGAGTGCTTCTAAACTGGTCCAGTGTCACTTCATTTTGTTGTTCCAAGCAAAGCTAATGCCTCTGTCTTGTGACAGTCCTGTGACATTGTTGTGCATGTGACTTATGTTGTACTTGAGTGTTGTGACTTCATCTGTTTTTTCCTCCTAATTGCTAAGGTGGTTCCTCTTACTGTGACTTGAGGGCATTAAGTGAAGGTATAGAACATGAACTGTCTGGGCCACCTGGACAGAAGTGAAGTAGAATGCTATTCATGGAGCATGAATAAGTGTGTAATTCAAAGTCACTTTAATGAGTATTGACTAAAATGCAGGCTTTGAAAAGCTGGCACACTTTCAGTTATGTTTGTTTGCAAATACTGGGATTTTAACAGCTGTGAGACCAACATATTAACAACAAAATTGAGATTATTTTTCCCCTCTTGTCCTTGCAATGTTTTAACTCTTTCTGGTTTGATGCAATGGTTCTTTTGTTCCTTCCGTATTTATAAATGAAGTGCTTTTTCAGTGCTTCTAAACTAAAGTTCTGCTTGGTTAGAAATCAAGTGGTTGGAACATTTTGATTTTTTTTTTTATTTTATTTTAAGCATATTATTGATGTTCTTTACCAATGTTATCAATTACATGCTGTAAATGGCACTAATGCTTTTTGGTGTTAATATTGAGGACCAATATTTCAATAGGGGTTTCTTTGTTCTTGCATTGTCCCAATTGTTCTGACATTTTTTGGCTTGAGGTCCTTTAAGTAGACTGAAGATCCCTTTTCAAGTAATACTGAAAGAATGCATCTTACAAAAAGAAACATAAGCCTCGTCTATGAAAATGAAAGATGTTGAATGGGTTATTGAACTGTCTGGGTGATCAGGATGGGGGGAGTATGGTGTTTATAATTTCTGTGGTGTTAGACTTTGATCATTTAAAAAATATCTGTACCACAACTTAACGCTTCAATAAAAGTTCGCTTAAATTGTTTGTAGTGATGATCCAGCTATTCTATCCTTCACTATCTTCATGCTTTTTGGTACCAAATGGTTTAATTCTGAAATAGATTTATGTCCTTACTGTCCTAATTTGCACTGCTCCTGTAGGGGATGCATATCAACACACTGGCAGTTTAAAATGAGGCAGCATGTGAAATGAAGCCAAGTGAAAATGTTATGCTGTTCATGAAGCTAAAACTGTTTCTCTAAATGAACACAAAAATTTGTTGTATATGTTCAACCTGTATAATTTTTTCTTGAGCGTTAAATATTCTAAAAAGCCTTCTGAATTAAGACAGCTGCTTCTAAGTAACAAATTGGCATACATTTATGTACTTAAGCTTAGACTGCCTTTGAGAGTTCAAGGTGAGATTTATCTCTTAAGGTAAAGTAGGCAGGTACCTAATCTAGATAGTAACTTAGATCCATAAGCTAGTGGCTAGGAATGCCAGTGCTAAGCAGATGCAGCCAGCACAATTGAAAATTCCTTGACTTCATGTGTTAAATCCTATAGGAAGAACAGCTGCAGTTTAATCATACTTGCAGAGCTTCAGCAGTGCTGATATCCCCCAAAGTCACCTAAGTATTGTGTTGGTATTGGAGGCCTAAAACCTTTAAATTGCTTAGTTCTGAATACAGGTTTCAGTAGGCACCCAGAATCTTATCTGTGATGTTACATATCTCTAATGGTGTTCTGGATTGTAAATAGGAACTTGCAGTTATTTCAAGTACTTAAGACATTAAAATGCCCAACAAACTATGAAAATAAGAAATTCCAATTTGCAGCATCAAGAGATCCTGTTTTAACAATCTCAGCCATGACAAATTAGCAGTAAACTATGTGTGAAGGGTACTGAAGGAGCTGGTGAAGGAGCTTGTCAAGCCACTTTTAATTATTTAGCAGCTTCCTGGTTAACTGAAAAGTTCCCAGTTGGCTGGAGGGGTAGCAAATGTGATACCCATCTACAAAAAGGGCCACAAGGAGGATCTGGCAACCTGACCTTGTTGCCAGAGAAGGTTATGGAGCACATGATACTGAGCACTGTCACACAGCACATGCCTGTGAAAGACAGGTCTTGATTGACCAACTAGATCTCCATCTATGGCCAGCTGACCCACTCAGTGGATGAGGGAAAGGTGGATGGTGTCCGTCTGGACTTCAGTAAATCCTTAGATGCTGTGTCACAACATGCTGGAGAAACTGGGTGCACTGTTTGCTATGAAAAAAACTGGCTGGGTCATCAGACTCAGAGAAGGGGGTGAGTGGTACCACATCCAGCTGGTGTTCCCCAGGGCTCAGTATTGTGGTTGCAAAGCTGGGGGTGTCTCATCCAGTGGCAGGGGCCATCTTTAAGGTTCCTCCCAATCCAAACCATTCTATGATTCTGTATTAGACTGAAAGGGATAGGCAGACCAATGGTGGCATGATTAGGGCAGGAAAGAGGACAAGGGAGTTCTGTGCCTGAGCACTCATGTCCTTCCAACATAGGGCAGAAAGGGAGATGCTGACACTGGTGCTAGTACCAAGCCACTTGAATAGGCATTAAAAACCAGTGGTTTTCAATCCTAGACCTTTACTGTGGGGTGCTGATGACAAAGAGATGACACTGCTCTGCTACTTACCTGCATGGGATGGCTCTAGAAACAGGTACTGGCTGTTAATCTGGCTGCTGATCTGGCTGCTGCTTTGGTGGTGCAGGATAATGTGTTGGTGGAAGTGTTGAAGCTTGCCAACTGGTGTGTAAACTCGGGTTTCCCTAGTGATAATCCCAAAAGCAATGCCACCAATATCTAAGTGCACAAGGCTTGGGAATAATGCTGGGATATGCTTCCAAGGTGTGGAGTTCTCCCAAGGTATTTCAAATTTACTGTTACATTTTCTTCTACTGCTTGTTATACACTGTACTTGCAATACTGGAGCTGCTGTTATATTTTTAAAAATTAAGCAGGCCCTAGAGAGTTTTGCTTCTGCAGCTGCCTGAAAGGCATATCTTTATATAAATTTTACATTCTCTATAACATGCTTAGTTCTGCCTTTGGCAAGTGCTATTTATTTCAAACATATGTGTATGTAGTTAAATATGTACAGTCACTTTTAGAAGCAAGACCAGACACATGAATACCATAAGCTCAGCATTTTTCACTCCCGGATTAGCCAGAACATGAGCACATATCGTGTAATTCCTAATGCAGGTGCTTTACCTAGTCCCTGGCTCTATGTTGTTTATAGCCTTCCTGTTACTTTCCCGACATCTTTTTCTAGATTGTATTTATCCTCTTGGTCCATTACTCTTAAATTTTTCTTAAATACTAGGATTTCAAAATAGCACGTAAGTCATCTGCCCACTTAAAGACATAGAATCACAGAATTGTTTGGGTTGGAAAGGCCATGGGCAGGGGCACCTTTCACTAGACTGACTTGCTCAAAGCTCCTTCCAGCCTGGCCTTGAACACTCAGCTTCTCTGGGCAACTTGTTCCAGTGTCTCACCATCCTTAAAGAATTCCTTCCTAATACCTAATCTACACCTTTGCTCATTCATTTTAAACCATTACCCCTTGTCCTGTCACTACATGCTCTTGTAAGGAGTTTCTCCCCATCCTGGCACATTCCCTTCAGGTCCTGGAAGGCTGCAGTTAGGTCACTCAAAGCCTCTTATCCAGGCATAAAATGCAAATTTTCTCAGCTCTGCCACACAGGAGAGGTGACACATCACTAATCAACTTGGTGTCCCTCCTCTGGACTCACTCCAACAGGTCCAAGTCCTTCCTGTGCTGGGAGCCCAGAGCTGATGCAGCCCTGCAGGTGGGGTCTCACCAGAGCAGAGCAGAGGGACAGAATCCCCTCCCTGCCCTGCTGCCCACGCTGCTTTGGGTGTAGCCCAGGACACGTTTGGCTCTCTGGGCTGGGAGTGCCCATGGCTGGGTCATGCCCAGCCTCCCATCCACCAGCACCCCCAAGTCATTCTGGGAGGACTGCTCTTGATCTGTTCATCCTCCAGCCTGGATTGATATGAGAGTTGCTGTGACACAGGTGTAGCACCTTGCACTCGATCTTGTAAAAGCTCACAAGATTCCCATTTCTCAGGCTTGTCCAGCTCCCTCTGGATGGCATCCCATCCTTCAGATGTATCAACTCCACCACTCAGTTTTGTGTCACCTGCAATTTTACAAGGAGTACACTCAATCCCTTCATCCATTAAAGAAGTCATTAAAGAAGATATTTATTAAATAGCACTGGCCCCAGTATGGACACCCCAGTATTGTCCTCTTCATTAGAAAGGTGTAAAGTTCTTGCTTGAGTTGGTGAGGTAGCCAGAGAAATGGAACTTTCTACTCTTATTTCCACTAGAAATGGACTTCTGGCTCCACAGTCTAATTTCCATCTTCAATTTCATTGCCTTACTTTATGGGCAGAAGTAAGTATTTGGTACTTGTTTTACACTATTAAACCTGCTGCACCAACAAAGCCATAGAGAGACAAGGAAAAGCCTGCATAGGATTGAACAGAGTCGTAAATTGCAGTTATAGGACTAAGTTTCAGCTTCCTCTCTGTGTGGACAGGAATTACACAGATGTAACAGAACAAGACAAAATGTTCCAAATCCATTGTTCTTGCTCAGAAACTTGGAGCAATTTGATGCCTCTTCATCATCTGCTTCTTCCATAAGAGGCACTGACCTCTGTGCCTGCCAGAGATTATTTATTGAAACACACCATATGACAGCTCCATCTACACAGCAGCCACTGTAGCTTTACAGCCAGCTCCAGTTCCTAAATTTGGACTTGTTTCTTTCAGAGGAACTTGCTACATACCTGTCAGCTTCACTAGATTCATGTTTAACAGCACTGACCTTAAAAGTAAGGAAATACTTAGCCAAATACAAATACAAGGTCAGATTTCAAATACAAAGAATCCAAGCTGTAAAAGGGTAGATTAAACTAGACTGTACTTAACTAAAAGATTATTTCTTAGCTCGCTGTGACATTTTACAGCCAGAACCCCTAACAGCTTAGACAGCAATAACACGTATTCCATACTGTTTCAGTATGGATCAAACTTAAAACTAACCAGAGGGGCTAATCCTTGAGGACTTCTCTAATGGTAACCTTCTCCAAACTCTCTTCTTTTTGTTAAAGATGCTTCTCTCCTGTTTTTATTTCATGGTGCTGTTCTAAAGCCAAGGTAATGTGACAGCACTATCTGAGAGGAGAGGGAAGAATGTGTATTTATAAAATAATTAAAACATCCTCAATACTTTTACAATATACTGCAATGCATGTGTCATCAGGTCTACTCATTCTAAGTTCACTTGCTTAAGCCTGGAGACTTGAGCTTTTTCCTAAACCCACATTATCAGCTATGTTATAGGTAGGACACTCTATCCAAACCATCTCCCTCACAGTTTTAAGGGTTATTGCAGACATGTATTTTTCAGATGGTGCAGAGGTTTTTTCATCTTATTTGATGATATAATATTTAATTGTTTCTAATTCTCAAATCTTAAAATCTTACTGAGAGTGAAAATCTGGTATAAAACCAAAGGTGTTGATGAAGTTGCTGATTAAATAAAGGCCTGGTTTATTTATTCCCCTAAACAGTTGTGTAATATAGGGGGGCTTAGAGGAGGAGGACAGAAAAATAAGAAAATTACTCATTCCCCTTACAGAAATTATATTTTCCCTAGTGTGCTGTAGCAAAAGCTGGCATATATAACAACAAGATAAAGCTGCAAAGGCTTCAGGGCATAATTGCTGAAGCTACAGTACCTTCAACTGAAGGATACTGAGCATGAACCTGATGGGGCTAGTAAAAGCAGTAAAGCAAAAAAACAAACAGCCAGTGTTGTAATTTTCTGTGCTCTTGATTAATATTGGTTTTAATGTCAGTATTGCATTGGTTCAGCTGTTCTTGCACTGGTTTTAGGCAGATGATCAACTGTAAATTCATAGGTTTTAATATTCTAGTTTTAAGTAGGGTAAAAAGTTTATTTGTAGTTGTACTCTGTTGTTAAGTGCCATGACGTGAAAAAGCTGAACAGTTTACATTTGTGCCTTTCAGTTCTTCCATTTAGTGTGCTTCTACAGAACAGAAAGATATATTTTCTGATTACCTGCTCTCTTAACATTGTAATTTGTTAAACACTTCATTCCTGAAATATTTAAACTATGCAGACCACCCAGAAGGGCTCAGCAGACAAGATGTTTCAAACCAGTAAATTTCTCTTCAACTGCTCATGTTACTATGTCAAGGAGTTAGTAAGAAATGGATCAACTACTCGAAAAAACTATCCAGTTTGATTTTTCACAAAGAGAATAGTCCAGAGACACAGAGAAATCACATCTAAACCAGCTTTAATAAAACTGTCTTAACTCCTTCTTAAAGAATCGTAATCCTAGCTATTCTTACTGAATTTGGTTAACTGCCATCTCATTGAGCCACAGCCCAATTTCCTGTAATAGTCAAAGTGAATTAATAGACAAAAAATAAATGGTTACAGAAACACATGTTCAGTCCATAGTGAATATCTCAAAATATTCAGGTTTTTTTAGTTTATGTGATGGTGACTCAAGAAATTTTTATAATCTCTGTGTTCCATGTGTAATACACATTTTAGATACTGGTATACACTGGTATATATTTATATATATAAATATGGAAAACTATAAATGACACCTAAAATATAAGCAGTTCTAAACTACCATTTTTGTAGCAGTTCCTCAGTTCCTCAAGTTTTATTATTTTGGAATCCTGTATTTTAAAGATTGTTTAATACTCTGTAGGCACTTTGAATTATTTTGATTGCTCTGTCTGCAAATCTAACCAAATTGCACTCTAGCAGTGGAGCCTGAGGTCTGAGACCTCAGTGTGTGTGGGAAGTTTCTGTTGTTCTGAGAACTATACATCCCATACAATTTCTTAATGGACCTCTATCCATATTCAGAAAGATATATTTTAATGCATTCTGGGGTGAAATGGGAAGATTTTAAGGCAGGTCTTTTTGCAGATGCTGGATCATTCCTTCTACTGCCTCAGGGACCCTGTTGGAATCAGAGGAATGGTTGCTTGCATGCTGAGGAGACTAGAAATGTCACATGCATCTCTCCCTTAAAAGGATGTTCTGTTTCCATTAAAAAAAAAAAAAAAAAAAAAAAGCAGCAGGATTTTACTGTACTGTAAGTACACTGTAAGTGTACTGGAATACTGGAATACACTTAAATCTCATGTAATTTGAAACCACACAGGAAGACAGAACAACTGCCTCTTTAAATGCTTTAAGGATCAATTGGGAAGGACTATGACCTATAGGTCTTCATCTTGAGATTTGGCCTTCTAGTGAGTCATGAGGACTGCATGCAGGAATGGAAGTGCTAAATCTTCTTACAATCCTATAAACCAGTTATATAGTATGGAAATAAAGGTATTTACTTCATTTCACAGAGATCGGTGGCAACTAGAATGTTAGAAAAGGTGGTAAGATGGAGGCTGAGTGCAATGATCTTTCATTGGTAGTTACCCTAAATCCAAAATATTATGAGGATTCTTTTGATGAGACAATCTTAAGACTTCATAAGAATATATATATATATATATATATATATATATTCTAAATCAGGTCAAGGGATTTGAACTACTCACCCTCTTCTGAGTAACCAAAATGACACTGATTCACTGATTAAAGACACCAGTATAAAGATTGAATAGTGTAGAAGTTGAATATTTTTTGAAGTTTCTTCTGTCACCAGCAGTGAAGGTACTCATCATAGTATCTCTTGTTTCAGGGGTACATTAGGATTCGTTTAGTATTTCCTAAAATGCTTGAGCACACTTCCTAAAAAGAAAAAAATATGCAGTTCAGGAATTCCAGAGAAGCAGCAAAGCCAAGTAAATGAATCATTTACTGCTGGTCACTTTTTGTATCTGCTAATATGAGGGAAAGAGCTGATTGGAAGAGCATAGAAGAAGGAAAGAGAGAAAATTATTTGTTGCTTTTAGTCACAAATTCAGGGCTGTTGCCTGTTAATTCTGAGCTGATTAGAGAAACTGAAGGAAAAGAGAGATGTTGGCAAGTGACCACTGCTCCTGTCAGCAATGCCAGATCTGGCTATTCTGTAGCTCTTGCCAAGCACACAATGCCTTGCCCAGACTGATCCAAAGCTGGTCTTTCCAGCAGTATCTTTCCATCTGGATTGCTCCCAAAATGAAGATGACAGAAGGGTATTTGTAATGCTTGTAATGCTTGCCTTGCCTTTTCTGGTTTCCAGCACGGTGGATAAGCTTAAAGGAGCTGAAATGGTGCCAGTTACACATCATTATGTGTATTAACACACTGAATGTAAGGGAGAGCAAGTCTAGGGTGTTAATCTGTAGCTTCTACAAGGGGAAAAACTCTCCTAAAACTCTCCTGCTTCCAAGAGACTAGGCATGCTTTCATGCATAGTGGAAGTGTACAAGATTATATAACTATTACTTGAAGACAGAAAGTTTTGGGTTTTACCATAATACCTTCTGAATAAGTATCGTCTCCAAAAATAAAGTATTTTTATAGCATAAAATTGGTACCTGGTGTTTTTTTCATAAGGATATATATATCTAAATGGCAACATAAACTTCTGTTTGTCTTCTTTGCAAGGGGATTCTGAGCTCATGATAGATATTAATGATTGAGCTTATGGCTAAGATGTTCAAGTCTGCCATTTGGATGTCATGTTCAATCCTTTAAAGAGGATAAAGCAAAAATATTGGATTAAAATACAGATATTACTATAAATTTATGACCATCTTCTTTCATCTCCTATAATTTTGATGCTTAATTGCAGTATGAGGACCCTGTCAGATTAAGCAGTACTTAATAGCAATCTTCTTTAAAAAAACCTCATGTATACATGTTCAGATTTATGTATTTTATTATCAGTCACTATTCAATCAATAACATTTTAATCAGTACAAGCTACTCAGAATGCAAGAACTGCAAAAAAAAGTTATGAAATTGGTTACAAAGGAAGGTGTTAGAAGGTGATGCTCTAGGGACCTAGTACAAATACAGCACATGCTTGTAAGAGCAGAAATAGGAACAGAAAGTCCTGAATTAATTATGTGTAGAGTGTGTTTTTGTTTTGCTACTGACTGTAAAAGATGATCCTTAGTGTAAACAACTTGACTTCAGAATCTCCAAGACAGCAAATAATGAGAGCTAAAAAAGTCAATGCCATCAGAATTCAATATTTTCCATTTTCATTATAGACTTGTATAAAGTGCCTCAAGTCTATCCACCATTTGGAAATACATATGAGAAAATATAAATTATTCTCCTGTAAGAGCAGATCTCTATGGAAAAAAAAAATCACTTCAGCAGTAAGTGCTGCTGAGGCATTTTCAGACAGCTAAGAACTCCCTCCAGAGCTGCCTAGGTCCAATTTGGAATTTGAGCTGACAATTGTATCTCCCTCTTGATTGGTTTCTGGGAAAAACAAACAGTGATGCTTCACTGCAAATGTAAGTAATAAAGGATAGTAAGGTCTTCAAGCCTTAAAGGTAATAGATCTCCGGTTTTTTTTGAAATTGCCTACCTGCTTTTCAAGGGGAAAAAGCCCCCAGCAAATTAAAATTATTATTTTTAAAAAAGAATCTGTCCTGATACAGGTTAGAAGTCAAAAGTGTACATTCATACATATTGAAAATACCATGAGCTTACTGCAAGCTAAATGAGACAATTGTCAGCAGTGAGTTTATTTTCTTACATAAAAGTGAAGATTTCATTCACAGCAACTATAAAAGTATAGATGAACTCTTTCCCACTTCATGTCCTGACCTGCATTTCTGACTAGTTTACAGAGACAGTAATTTCTTTGCTCTATTCATGCTTTGAGCCAGCTGGACATAAGACCAGCTTCTTTCCAGAAATCATGTGGCCACATTAGCACAGTTCTGAGCCCAAGCTAATGCATCCTGCTCTCAGCCAGCCTTATTAACTCAGGTTCAGCAACACACAAATCACAGCTACACAGCTGCTGCTCTGGCTCAGGGCACAGGCAGAGTGAACCTGGCACTGTCTGCATCCATCCATGTGGATGTACCCTCAGATGACCCTAGGCACTGTGTGCTCTAACAAAAGCTAGTTTTAGGAATTGGTTCTCCAATTAATTGCACTTTAATTGCATAATACAAACTGTACTAGAAATGGAGTAATGAAATCTTACAGGATATGGTAATGTGAATTTTTGTCAACATCACCACAACAGTGTGGTACCTAAGCTGGTCTATTAACTAACTTTAAAAAGCCAAACAAATTCATACAAATATAAAACATTTTGAGAGATCAAACTGTCATGGGAAAGATTATCACGTTGAATTTCTGTCCTTGTTTTCCAAACACATTATCTAACAATAAGGTGAGTCAGGAAGCAAGGACTACTGAAAGAATGTGATCAACTGTGACAGTGTCCTTCTTTCCACTTTTTGTTTGGTGTTTCTGAATGATACTCCTTAGTCAGTGTAAATGGTAAGTGTGCTTTGGTATAGATTCAGGTCCTTTTTCACCATTCATTACTCTTCCTTCCTCTTGAAAATATAGGCAAGACATACTGTCACTGGGTCAGTGCACTGGCTTTGCACACAACTCCTCAAAATTACTTTTTCCAGTAGCTTTAAAGCCTTAAAAGTCACTCACAATACTTTTCACAGCCTTCCTACATAGAATTCCTAAAGATCCCAATAACAGCTTTTTCCAAGTACTGATCCCTTAATGAGTAAAAGCAGTAATTGTAGGCATAACAAATGTCATGGTATGTTAAGTGACAATGGGAACTTCACAGGGATTTCCACTTCTTGGGTTTTCATCTGCTGTCATTTATCTACTCTGTTATATTCCTGTACTTCTCTGTACAAGAGACAGTGGAATTAAATATCTGGAATTAAAAATAAAGCCACTAAACACAATTTATTGCTCATAAAAGGTTTCACCTTTTGGGCATAGCTCACTCAGCACATTGTCTGCAGCAGTGGCCATGAAGTGAAGAACACAAGTACATGTGGTGTGCTCCCAGCTGTCAGCTCAGTTACGTCCTTGGCCTAATAGGATTTGCCTATGTTATTATTCCCAGTGGATCCCTCCTTCAAGTACTTGTCCAGTCTCCCATTGAGCATGGAGTTCATATAAAATTTTGCCTTTCTGAATTCTGGAAAGGAATGTAACAAGTTTGCCAGCTTTTTGGTTTGTCATTCTGAACCAAATTTGAGAGCCTAGAACAGCCAGCCATACAGACAAGACAGGTCAAAGATCCACCTAGCCAGTACCCTTGTCACCTAAATTAGCCCACAGTGAATGCCTGGAAAAAGCAGCAGAACAGGTAGGACTAGCATGCAAAGGTATTTCCTCATTCTTCAGCAATCTTTATCTCAGGAGTTCCTGAGACAGAGAATGGTTGCAATTCACCTACCCTTCTACTGTCCAGTCGTGTGTTACATCTCACAGTAGGCTTTCATTTTTAGAACCCCAAAAATACACTACCATCATCTAACTTCCTTGCCTCACTTTCCATCTTTGATTATTTTAAGAAGTTTTTCTCAACAAATAATTTAGAAATATATTTCATAGTTCAAATTTCTATGAAAATACAAAATAGTTACCTTTCATTTTAAAAACAGACCATTTTCTCCTACCCTGTATCAACAACTTATTCTTTGGCAGTTTAGTTTCTTTTAAGAGCCACAGTTCACTGTAATCTGTTACGCAAACAGATTTTTTCTTTATGCAAGTGCATCAACTGCAAGTACAACAAGATCACTTTTTCAGAATGGTTCTTCTATAAAAACAGTTTGAAGCAGACCATGCATGATGGTAATTGAAAATCAAGTCCAGGCCAATAAGCCTAAAATTTATGACACCAAAGATTTTAGTCTCATTACTCTGATCAATATGACATTTACCTACAACACTCAAGAGTACACAGAAAATCTTTTCTGTTTTTACAGTTCCTGATTTTCCTTTTCAGGAAGTGTTTGCAACCATTTAGATACTACAGTCCTAACAAGATGTATTTCTTATTTGGAATTCATTTTAACTCTGATTCATCTCAACATCCTTTGGTAGCGTAAAGGGCTCTTTTCATCTTTTCTACATAATTTATACCTGGTGTTTATTCTCCTTCCATCCAGTGTCTCAAATGCACAGTATCACACTATCCCAAATTAAATCAGCTTTTCTTAGTCTCCTTTTCTGGTTTTGGTGGTTTTGATGTTTATGGAGCAATACATTTTTAGTAATTAAGGAGATACAGATAACTGAGTCAGTGCATCGTTTTTTTGCTATACGACTGGACTTACTTATTGGGCTACTCCACTCTATCCTGCCTCACTTTTGGCACTTCTGTCCTTATTCTTTGGAGACACAGAATGCATTTATGATTTCACAATATGAACTAACACTGGAAAAGTAACCTTCTTACACCTTGTAGTAATATCACAGTAAGAAAAAACAATACATACAGTATTGACCCCCAGGCTTCAACAATATGATTCTTTATATTTTGTGCTGTGTCAGATACGATTTCTGCAGGTCAGTGGGCATAACCACACAAGCATTAAACTACCAGAAATTCAAAATTGCTGCCAAGTTACATCTCAATAAAAGCCTACTAAATCAAGACTCTAATGCTTCTGATGCAGATTGATTAATAACTGATTTTTATTTCCTGCACTGCAAATCACTCTGGCAGCTCTTGAGGTGTGTAAAAATTGCTTTTAACAGCACTTCACTAACAAGCAAAAGGTGTTCATGTAGATGGAAACCAAAACACAATTAAATAAAAATATTTCACTTCAATAAGTTGTAAGCAATGGGAACATTGATTAAAATCAGTGAATAAATATGAAAGAGAAATAACTTCCTGATTTTACATCATTGTATGCAAAAAAGTTCCAAGAGTCATTTATATCAGTTTGTTTAAATTACATTTTAAACAAATACTCTCCTATGAGAAAAAGCTGAGATATTTGTAGCTGTTCAGCCTGAAAAAGAGAAAGTTCCAGAGGTACCTTTGAGCAACATCCCAGTACATAAAGAGGGCTACAAAAAAGCTGAAGAGGTTTTTTTTAAAGAGAATGAGGTGATAAGACAAGGGGGAATGGCTTTAAACTGAAAGAAGGCAAGTTTAGATTAGATATTAGGAAGAAATTCTTTATTGTGAGGACGGTTAGGCACTGAAACAGGTTGCCCAGAGAAATTGTGGATGCACAGTCCCTGGGAGTGTTCAAGGCCAGGCTGGATGGGGCTCTGAGCAAGTCAGTCCAGTGCAAGGTGCCCCATGGCAAGGGGGTTGGAACCAGGTAATCTTTAAGGTCCTTTCCATCCCAAGCCATTCTCTGATTCTACAAAATACAGAGAGGTCAGCTAGGAATATATACGAGCTTGGCCCTGAATAATAATTATTCCTGGTGAATTTTGGTCAAGGGTTTTCAGCTGCTTTCAACCCAACAAGAGTAAGAATTTTCATCCTGGTGTCTCAAATAGCTGATGCCAGATTATCTGAGATCCTGTAAAAGATCCCAAACTTTGACATTTCATATCTTAGCAGTCAGCTCTATATATAGACATCCCCTTCTGATCCAGCTGGATAACAAGTAATTTAATTTACTCCCTATCTGTTACCACCTGCTTCAGAAGATTGTCACCTGCCAAATTTTACTGAGAGGGATCCCTGTTTCAGAACTCCATTAAGAACACTGTAGCAGTTCTCAGCTGTGCCAGACCACTCTCCTCCTGACCTATCACACATAGACATGCAGATGCATCCCTTCCACATGCGGACAGAGCACCAAGTTTCTTCAGGGTGTTTCCAAGGAAGGAGCATTTGAACTCTGAGCTGGCTGCATACAGGAGGCAGCATTCATTACTTTTAACAGCCCAGCTCTTTTCCCCTAAGAAAGACAAGACAAAATGTGTCTCTTCTAAGACTTCTGCAGGACCCCCATAGAATAAGACCCTGAAGGGAAGATGGAGCACAGGAAATGTGTAGGAAGTCAGGCAAAAATGCCAGGAGCCCTCCTTGGCTGAACAAGGAGCACATCCAAACTCAAATACAAAAAGGAAGCATAGAGAAGGTGGAATCAAGGACAGGTAACCTGTGAGGACTAGAGAGACACTGTTCAGGTGTGCAGGGGTGAAGTCCTGAAAGTTAAAGCCCAGCTGGAACTGAAGCCAGCTGGATGTCAAAGACAATAAGAAGTGCTTCTGGAGGGGACAAACGAAAGACTGGGGAAAATGTGAGCTCACTGCTCCCCCTCCCCTTCCTACTATACAATCTCATTCCACTATTTTAGACTAGACATAGTAAATAGAACCTGTACCCCTTACTGTACCTACCCTTCTTTATTTTGTTTAATAGAATTCCTAGGATTTCCTTACATAATGTTTAAGGAGTTCTGGAAAAGACAAAGGCACATATGCAAAGGAAACAAGCAGGTGGTGTTTTGGTGGGGGTTTTTTGGTTTGCTTTTTTTTGTCAATACCTGTGAGCTGTTTTGGCTTGCAAATTCCTAGCTGAAGAGGCTCAGCAATGTAGCTGCAGAGAAATGGAAATCATCTTCTGTAATACCATCAGCAAATTACTTTTGTCCTGGGGGCTGACTTACCTTTTGCAACCCCAGCTACAGCCAGAAACACACACTAGACTCTTACAAGCTTTCTCCTGCATCTCTCTGTACCTTGCAATGCTGTATTATGGCATTTAGATGTTTCACATGGTAGCATTTTACTGAGAGTCTCTTCTGACATCCACAGGCAATCGCCTTCTGTCATCATTGCTTTTAGTTCCATTTCCAACTGAAAATAATCCTAGGAACTACAATGCCCTTCTCCCGAGGCTGTCAATTCAGCAAATAGCACAGATACAAAGATTAAGTACAAGTTCTATGTGTATATCTGCACACACATGATCTATTATAATTTTTTGAATGCTAAATCCTATGTTTTTTCACCACATAATACAAAAGGCTTTTAACTCACTATCTAAACAGACAGAAAAAACCACAAGAGCTTAAACAAAGACTCTTATCTTACTCTGTGCTTTTACAAAACATTTAACCTTTTACTTGGATAGACTAGTGCCAGGGCCTCACAGAGAAAGTAATGTGTTCAGGAGGGAATGGAGAAAGGGCACTTTCCTTCTGCAAAAGGATTGAGAAAGAATTTCAAACATGGAGATAAAAATCAAAATAAAATGGAAAAATGAGACAAGGTAGTAAGCCAGAATTTGTTCACTGTGTTTCAGTGAATTTTCTCTGATTTCCTGTAATGTACCTTAACTGCAACAATGCCCATTTGCTAAACAGATAGTCCAAGCCTCTGATCTCTCAACTTCCACAAGCGAAATTTGCAAACTACATTGCCCAAAATAAAATACATATTAACATGCTTAAATTGGAGGTGAGCCCATGGAAACCATTGTATTCATATTACGAACCTATATCTCAAACATGAGCATTTATTTTAAATTGACCATTTAGTTCTCACTGACTCAGAATTACGTAAGTGCCACCAAGGAACTGGCCTCTGGCAGCATGCACACAAATCTGTTCAAGCACTGACAGGACTGTTAGCTGAGGCCTCAGAAACCCAAAATCTGGGTCCTCAAGATGTGTATTTCCATATTTATCTCATCAGGCAGTTCAATCTTGCTGGCAGACTCCAAGGGCAGTCTCCTTTAAGAGATAAGTTGTGGAAATACTCCTGCCAGGATGGGAAAGACCAAGGTAAACCACTAATGCCCACGGCAAATTTAGCCTGACAACACGATAATCTCTTCTAAAATACCTTTGGCACTAATGCACCAAAAATGTCCCGTCATCCAACTGCACGCCCTGAATCACCATAACTGGGAGACTCAGATGAACCCGGATTCTACATGACACTGAGGCTGATTTAAAAGCAAATAAATGTGCTTGCTCCTTCACAGCAGTTCATGCCAGTCTGATTAACACAGGCTGATCTGGCACACATTTACATTCCTGCAAGGGCTTTCTGTAGTTTTTAACTGTATCACTTCACCTCCACCCAGCTATAAAAAGAGAAGGACGTTATTAATGTAACATTACAGAAGCACTGTCAGTTATGACAATTAATTTTAAAGAAAATTATTCAAAATAGAGTTGATTCTGCTTTATTGAGGTAGAACTTCTTTTTACAACAAAAGTTTTATCTAAAGTAAAGAAGATCTGGTGCAAAAATTAAAGCTAAATACAGACAATGATATAAAATGTTATTTTAAAATATCTGAATATCAACACTTGTAGTATTCCAAACATCTGTTCCACAGCTTTTATTCCCTGCAGTCAAAATTCAAGCCTTTGCAATTTGCCTGGTGAAAAGGTAACATGACCCAGCATCTTTTTCTGTATTTAGAATAAATACAGATTTATAGGCTGTTTTTACCACAGTAGTATGCAATATTCCAAAACAAGACCTAAGAAAAACTAATTAAAAATGTGAAGCTTAACAGAAAGTAAGAAAAAACCTAAAGCCAAAGAAAAACCCTGCTATATTATTAAGATCTGCAATTTTTCTAGGAAAAGGAGAAATGCACTACATCACAGCTATCTGGACATAGTTAAACACTTGATATGGTGCAATGCAGATATTTATGTCTATTTTATGGAAGTTAAGGAGAGGCTGGAAGCAAATTTTCAGCAATTTCCCTTGCAAACAGTTTTTATTTAACATTTTAACTAATGACTTCAACACAATGAGTAGGGAGACACTTTTGATACAAAATAAGAAATACAGTATCTGGAAAGAAAACGGGAAAATTACAAAACCTAGAATTAGACCTAGAATTATAATGTAGCAAAGTGTGGAATATGCAAAACTTTCTCAAGAAAGGATGTTCTGTAATGTTTGATCTTTGTATACTTTCAAGCCTTATCAACAAGATGAGAGATTGAAACAGACAGCAGCCCACTAGCTCTAAGTGATGCCCAGGTTTTAGAAAGACAAATTACTGGTTGGCAGAATTGCTAAGCTTTTTTTGTTAAGCTTTAGGGCCTGACAGGTTTCAGTGATCTCACACCCAGAGGGAGGTTAAAATTGGGAATAAGGATGTACCACTGACAGCAGAACACAAAGAATGCAGAATTTATGGGCCACAAGGACACTGAGCAGAAGCCCCAAGGTAAGGAAGAAACTAATAAACCTTACCCAGGAACTGTGCTGGGTCAGCTGTGGCTGGGTAGAAGGGAATTCTGCAGGGGAGATCCCGACCACCGACTCAGGGATCATTGGCCCAGAAACCCATCGGGCCAAAAGAAGAGAAACACCGTGGGACTGATTAGCATGAGAAGCGAATCATTAACCAACAGAAAACAGAACACTAATTAATATGAGAACTATGAAACTTGTAGCAAACGAACACTAATTCCTGTTTGCTGACATGTATAAATAGCAAAAAAAAAGTTGATAGTTGTTCGGCTTGATTTGTGGAATTCCACTGGGCACCCAGGCTTGCAGAACTCTGAAATAAAATAATCAATGTCTCTCTCACGTGTGTAATTATTGGTTTATACTGCAATTACTGTTGCACACTGGGAAACAAATCCGATTTTTGTGGACACCAACATGCTGCATTGATAAATTAACACATTATCTCAGAAGGATGTATTCGATATATTTGAAGCTGGCAAGATAACTAGAAAGCATCATGCAAAGGACACGAGTGGTAGGAAGGAACTACATATTTCACTATCGGACAAAAGCTTTCTAAACGAATGGTCTGTACCAGAAGAAGGACATTATTTGTGTTAATAATAAGATGAGTCTGGTAGCCCCCTTGTTTTGGGGAAGAAAAAAAAAAAAGAAGGATGTTCTTTTAGGGATTTCCATTTCCAGTACCACACCTGAGACTCAAGAAGAGCTCGCCGAGCGTTCGGGAGTGCCGAAAAGCAGCCCGCGATTTTGTTTTCCAGCACCGCCGGCGCGGCGCGCTCGCTGCGGCTCCGAGGGAGGGCGGGGCCGCTCCGCTCTAAGATGGCGGCGCGGGCCCCACGTGGTGCGCGCTGAGGCGGGCGCGGGGCGGGCGCTGGTGACATGGCGGCGGCGGCGGCGGGCAGCGAGGGCGGGAGGAGCGACGGAGCGGAGGACGACGAGGTGGAGGTCGGTGGATGCCAACACCGGGGCGCTCGCAGGCCTGGGGGAAGGGTCCGGCCTCCCGCGGGGCGTGGCCCGGCCCCGCTCCGCCCGGCCGGCGGGGCAGACAGGGAGAGGAGCCGGTCGCGGACCGAGCGCGTTTCCAGGGGGCCGGCCGGGTGTCTCAGTCCCCACAGCGGTCCCGTCCCCAAGAGCTGTGTGGTTCTGGCTGTTCTTCCTCGGGCTTCCCGGAAAACGGCGCGGTCAGAGAGCGAGCTTCCAGTTTCTGTTGCTTCGTATCGCCATAAAATCACAGAATCAGAGAATGGTTTGGGTTGCAAGGGCCTTTAAAATCACCTACTTCCATCCAATGCCCTGCCATGGGCAGGGACCTTCCACTAGACCAGGGTACTTAAAGCCTCATCCAGCTTAGTCTTGAACACTTCCAGGGATGGGGCATCCACAGATTCTCTGGGCAATCTGTTCCAGTGCCACAACACCCCCTCAGTAAAAAAAAAAAAAAAAAAAAAAAAAAAAATCATTAATAAAAATTTCAATATCTAATCTAAACCCACTCTCAATTTAAATGTTACCCCTTATCCTGTCACTACAGGCCCCCTCCTACTCTCTTATAGGCCCTCGTTAGGTACTGGAAGGTGCTGTATTGAAGCAATACAGAGCAATACTGATGCTTATTTTTCAAGGGTGCTCTCCCATTGCTCGCTAGGAAGGAAAGGCCAGAAAATTCGAGTATGAAACAAGTGTCTTACGGAGTAGTGGGTCACTAAATTTCCCTGGGTATTACAAGAGTTCTGTCTCTTGACAAAATGCAGCATAAACTCCAGTTAGGAGTCTATTTATCCTGAAAGGCTGTATCTCTGTATGCAGTTCTTATTGGTGTAGATTGCTTTTGGTTGGGGCTTTTTTTTTCCCCGCTGAGTTCTGTTATATTCTGTTATAGCTGTACTTTATCAACTTTTCTTGTAGGAGCAACTGGTCATGGTCGAGCTATCAGGAATTATTGATTCAGACTTCTTAGAAAAATGTGAAAACAAGTGCAAGATTTTGGTGAGTGATTACAGCACAATAGGAAAGGGGTAAGTTATTATGGATGTGAACAAGGGAGTGAGGATGCTTCTAAATTTCTTGACATTGATAGAGAATTATGTGTGCTGTACTTGGCTGCATGTTGTGGGCTCTCTTTCAGAAGCAGCATAAAGTCTGAATCTATTATTGCTTAAATATAAGGAAACTTTTTCAGACATATATATAAGCTTGGGCCAGTATCTGCTCTGATTTCAAGTTATGTAGTTTAAATTATGTATTTCATACATTTAAAAAAATTGTTAATCACACTTCTTCAAATGACTGGAATACAGCAGAGAGGTAAAGCAAAACATTTAGGATTTGCACTGTATTTACAATGGGGTTTTTTGCAGATGTGTCCTGGCAAGTTCAAGTCTTATAAAGGACTGAGTATTAAGCATTTGATAAACCGTTAAGTGGTTTTAGATGTTGTTTGCTTCACTGAGAGGTTATTGTAGGAATCTAGTTTCCCTGTCCTGTTCATTTTCAGGAATCACTTTATCTGTATAGGACTATAGATTTTATTTGCCCTTCAAAACCGGTGTAGACTATGAGAGCTGTATAGGTAGTACAAATACTACTGATTTACAAATACTTTCTGAAAGTAGACCTTTGTTATATTCTGAAAAGATGGAAAGAGAACATCTGAGTGTGCCACTGACCACAATATATGTGAGCGGTAAAGTCAATTCTGAATGTCTCAGAAGTAGAAATACAATCAAAATTAATAAAATATTAGTCTTTGGATGGATATGCTTTTCTAAGCAGGTTTCCTTCCTTGATCTGATCTAATTCTCTTGAAATTTGTTACATGTATAATTCATATTGATGGCTGAATGGTAACAGATCCTTCAGTACAGCTGGTGGGATTCTTTTAAATGTTGTGCTTTGGAGATTCCCTTGTAATTTTACTAGTAAAAGGTTAAAGTATCCATACTGTGTCCTGCTTGTATCCACGTCTACTTGCCTTAGCTCCACAGAGTAAACACTCCTTGAGACTTTTCATAAGGGACAACTTTTGTTAAAGTTTTAATTAAAGAGTTTGTTCTGTGTTACTCTGTTTAACAAGTTTTCTGTGATGCTTGTCACATAAAGTCCACAAAGGAATGCAAATCAGCCAAAGAAACTAAGTTTTGAATGTAAAACCCCCACAATGCTATTGCTTAGTATTGATGTGTTATTATTTTTATTTATTTATTGTAGAAGGAAAAAAACCTACAAAAATATGTTCAATATGTTAGTTTGCTGTTATTGGTGTTCTCAATTTATGCAGAAGAAAGAGAATCCCAGAGCTTAAATCTTGTTGATCTTGTACTTTTGAAACATAGAAATATCTAAGAGGATAGTTGCACAAATTCATATTAACCTGTGTGATATTCTGTATTTTATGCAATTTACCACATAATGCCTTATCTTCAAAACTTTTAGCGTGTGCTTGTCTTCATGTCCTGAATAATTCTGATGTTCACAAGGTATTATTCAAAGTAATTTTGTCTTAATTAGTGTGTTCTGATTGATTTTTATAAAAATACAATATATAGGTATATCTTGTACAAGAAAAATGGGATGCTGGCTTGTGTGTGTGTAAAACCTGCACTCTAGAGGAACGGAATGAGCTGATAGAAACGCTTCCTTACTATTCCACTCCTTGTTTAAAAAAATAAAACAGCAACAATTTCCAACTCCTTCACAATATAGATACACAGTAATCACAGTAATTTCTGTGGTCTTGCAGTGGCTCTTCTCATGCTCATGTAATGCCTTATCTGGGCTTCTTCACCCTGTGTATTTTCCAATTTGAAAGTTATTCCACTTTCTAGAACTTGTATTAATTGAAGCTTAGAAAATAACATCATCTTCATGCAAACACTTACATTTTTGTTAATTTGAAATGAAGGTTACAATAATTTCCTAGAGGATATAACAGCTCTTTAACGTATATAGACTGTTGATAACAGTTTGATCTAAATTTATTGTAATATTCTAGAGCATTTTCCATACAGTTTTATACTAGGCTTTATTATGGTGGCAAAAAGATAATTATCTGGGTTTTTTTGTATTTAATATACTTAAATGAACATGTATGATGAGGAATTGCTATAATCTGGATTCTGCTATGTCTGTCTTTGCTGGTCTTACAGTGAGAAATTCACCTTCACTAATACAAACCTGACATTATGCAATTTTATCCTTCTTTACATAGGGAATAGAGACAGAGAGGCCCATTTTACAAGTGGACAGATACGTATTTGCAGGAGAATATGAAGGTAGGAAAACTAATATGAATACAATTTCTCCCTTTTCACATGACCCAAGGAATTTTCTTAACATGAGATGGTTTTACTGAGATTGGTCCTGTGAGACTCTGAAGTTGTGGGTAGCTGTGTAATACCATGTAGACTGCTGCTGCTCTGAGTTCACTGCTAAATTAACCATGCATCCACGGTACTTCCAGGAAAGTATGTCTGGAAGCTGACTCTGGGGTGCACTAGATAGTATCACTGCAGACAAAAATGTGGGATATAAAATGCCTTAAAGTGCTGTTGTCTCCTGTGTAAGCAGAACTGATACGTTGTGCAATCTGTAGTTCTCTAATTTGCCCTATGGTGACAATACTGGTCTGGAAGAAAATGGTCTGGGATCCTCCCTCACAATGTTTTCCAATGACTATGGTACTCCTGCCTGTTCCTGAGTTCCTTACCAGTGCTGTGAGGGGCTGGAAGTCAGAACATTCCCACAGCCTGGCCAGTGGGTGCATTATCTGCAGCTGATATAAATTAGTCTCTCAAACTTTCTCACTTTGTTTTTCATAGATACCTTGGGAACCTGTGTGGTTTTTGAAGAAAACACAGAGCAAGGTAATAATTGTGATATGATGTTCTGTTTGTTTCAGTAGCTGGGGAGGTTAAAAATATTTATCGTATTTCAGTTGCTAGTGGAATTCACTATAACGATTGGGGCTTGGGTATTGTTTTTTCTCCTCTCTTCTTAGCAGATGCAGAAGGCAACCAAAAAGTGCAGCTGAAATACAAGTGCCACACAGTGAAGAAGTTGAACATGACACGGACCCTTCTGACAGAAAAGAAGGAAGGAGAAGAGAATGTTGGTGAGTGATTCTGCTCTTATGCATGTGCATATGAGTGGATTATGCTTGGGAGTGTCAGCATTTATTAAGTGTTTGATTCAAGAGTGTGCAGGAAGTCAAAAGAACTTTCTTCTTTAGGCATCATATATGTATATTTAAATTTAAAAATTAAATATGTTTCTGACAAGTGCTGCCTCCAGTAATGGCTATTAGGAGATCACTATGAAGAACTGTAAGAGCAGGGCAAACGTATACTGATGCTCCCTGGTACCTTCTTTTCTCATCTAAAAGTTTCAAAATCAGAGGTGCTGCTTAGTTCTTTGTTGATTTTTTTTTTTCCTGCTTCCATACTTTTTTCTAATGACTTTCTGAGTCTCTTTAATTGTTGAGAAGAACTGAATTGTACTTACTCAATTTACAATTGAAAGGAAATTAATTTAAATTACTTGCTAAGACATACCTAGAAGATCATTTATATTCTGCATGCAGAACTTGGGGTTCATATGTTTGCTTCATTTATGTTTTTTTGTACAAAAGCCATTACTTCTACCAGGTTAAACACTGAGTTATATGTATATTTAATATGTAGCAGTATACAATTAGAACTGTCCTACTGCTTTTAGCTGGGTTATTTTTTTGCTCAAGTTTTACTGCTTCATATTTTAAGAATATATAGACATATATATAGACATTTTACCTTAAATATGAGCAGTCAGCTGGACACTGGCCGTAGGAAGCATAAAATGAAATATCATCTAGAATCTAATCAAATATTAACATTCATATCAACACCAAGTACCACTTCTCTCTATAGAATTATGTAATACTAAACTGAAACTATTATTGTGATAGTATACGTAATATTAAATTGAGACTAGAGAGTATTTTGCTTATTACAAAGGCCTTTTTTATTCTGGATTGGCAATACTGATGATAAGTACTGAAAACCACTTTGTTTCTGTACTGTGACAGGAATTTAATTTGTGCATAACAAGTAACTTGTGAATTGAAAACATGTACTGAGTAAAAATCAAAATGGGAGTGGAATCCCATTTCTATTTGGGGTTGGTTTCAACCTGTTCCAACTTGTTGTTACACTTGAGTTAAAGAGAGTGCAAGAACTTGTGTCCTGTCTCTGATGCCATTACCTACTGCCAGAATATCTAATATTTAGGTGAACAAATATTCTGTTTTCTTCATTGCATTCATTAAATATTTTTTCTGCATTTTGATTTATGTTTAAGTTACTTTAAGAGCCTAAGGGTGGTATCTGACAGCTAAATACAACAGGAACTGCCACACTGGATAAGAGGAAAGATCTTTTTAGATGCATTGTATTTTCTGACTATGAAAAGTACTAAATGGATATGTGAAAAGTAATAGGAGAGGGATATGCACATCTTTCATTTCAAAGTGATTCTTTTACCACTTGGTAAGACCTTGGTCAGACTCAGCCTTAATAACAATGAACTTAAACTAAGAAAAAACTCCTATTAACTCCTTTTGTCACTAATAGAATTTTCCTTCTTTACATCAGGTGGAGTAGAGTGGTTGCAGATCAAGGACAGAGATTTTTCCTACAGCAGGCTTAATATGATTTGCAGTTTTTTGCCTGAAAAGGATGATTCTGAGGAGTCAGCTCAGGCCCAAGATAAATTGACTGAAGAGTCAGAGGGAGAGGTGAGCAGCAAAGGAAATTCTGACATGAACTGTGACCTGGAAAAGCAGCACACCTTGGAAATAGATGCCCCTCTTCCTCTGCCTGACAGCTCTGCTTCTGGGGCAGAGGAATCTCCTTCTGGAAATGCTGCCTCAGAGGATGTACCTCCATGATATTAGCTCTGATCTTTTCAGGGTTTCTTCATGGAACTAATGGGCCAACTTTTATAGGCCATGACATGGTTTCCACTTTATCTGAAAAATGAATAGTGGAAAAACAGACATTATGTTCTTGTGCTATGCTTTTGTGTTTGAGTTATAGTGGGAAGGACTTAAGTGTTTTTTAAAATTACTGACTGGAAATGTATGTATCCCTACCTCAAAACTGAACAAGTGGAAATGGTTACATAATTAAAGAAACTCCTACCTTACAAAAATGTTGATATATTGTACAATCTCAAACATTTTGTAAAAACAAAGAAACACCATTGTTTAAAATAAAGTTCTGAACTTTTCAAGTATAGCTTCACCTTGTGTGTCGTATTCAGACACATACTTTGTCTGCTCTTGTACTGCAATTATTGAAAGAAAAGAAATCAAATAAGTGTGGCTTTTATTGACTGTTTGAATACTCACCAAACTGCTTGGTTTAGATTCTCTCTAGTGTCCTTTGTCTCCTTGATGGGCTTTAGAAGTGTTTCATGTTGGAAGAGACTCTCTTATCTAGCTTCCTATGTAAAATAGGGTCAACACTGAAATTCAGGGCAAGTTGTCAGGGCTTTGTCCACTCAAGTCTTGAAAACCCCTGCAAACTTGTCAGCAAATTAAATCCAGGTCTCAAAGAGGCATCTGTCATGTTGCTACCACCATTTTCTGTATAATATAATGTGTGTTATCCAAAAGGAAGTGTAGCCATCCTGTTTTTCTTTTTCCTCATAGTAACTTCTTGGCTCTAATCTTCCTCTCTGGTATTTTTCTGAAGCGTTTTATACTTAAGGTCCTGTACCATGCATCAGTGGTTCCCAGACTAGTCCATGTGACTGTATTGTGGTGCCTAGCTAGTCTGTGGGTTGATACTGCTACATTATTTATACTGCCACACACTGTTCTGTATCACAGTTGAGTGTGTGGTGCACTCAGGATAATGTTTTCAAAAGCACAACAATTTTAAAACATAAAACATTTCTCTCAGACCCTTCTTCTTTCCTACCTTTCTCTGCCTCCCTCAAAACACTGTAACTGCAACAGTGCTGTGAGGATGGGAACACCTAATTAATCCCAGCATAATTATGTAATACTTTAATTAGTAATGATCAGAGGAGAAGCTCACCCACAGCATTGTTCACAGCACAGCGTCAGTAAAGAGAAGTCATTAAAACGGCAACAGTTTCAAACAATCAATCCCATTATTCTCTCTCTCTCTCTCTTTTTTTCTTTTTCTTTTTTTTAATTTTTTTTTTCCCCTGTGTAGAAGCAACGTGAATCCTAGCAGAAAGGGAGGCAGGGAGAGGAAAAAAGGGGAACATATTCTGCATGCCTGCAGCCTGGCTGTGGATCTTTCACACGGTAGTGTTGCATTTGAGGTTTCAAGAATACCGCACAGCCATCCCTCCGGATTTAACTGCAACCATGGAAGTTTGAAAACATCATTCACGCTTGATTTGTGTGGTGCTGATAGATAGAGGACAATTATAAGTGGAATAACGATCCTGGGAATACGCAGGCTCTCGCGTGCCGGAGGGAGGGTTTGCGGTGCCCTTGGTGGCAGCGGAGCGTCCTGCAGAGAGGGCTCTGCCTATGGCTGCTCCAGAGAGAACACAGAGGCGCCTCAAGAGTTTGAGAATGCGGACACAGCGACTCTTTCATCTTTTCTTAACAGGTTACTTAGTCTGGCACTATGTGTGTGAAGTTTTCTCCCTATGTACAAGGAGGATTCCAGCAGCACTGGTTTTTCAGTGCTACAGTGAAGCTGTTTCTTTGTTCTAGTTCATCTGGTAATCAGTATTTTTGGAAAACATTTTATGTATGTCATACACGATGAGTACATTCATAATAATGTTGGGTTTTTAAAATATTTTAAATGTTATTTCCAATGATCGAAGTTTTGTTTCTATTATTATTAACCCTAACTTTTGCAACCATACAATCTCTGGGTGAAGAACCTTTCCCTGATATCCAACCTAACCCTCCCTTGACACAACTTCAGACCATTCCCTCGGGTCCTGGCACTGGTCACCAGAGAGATCAGTGCCTGCCCCTCCTCTTGCCCTGAGGAGGAAGCCGCAGACTGCCATGAGGTCTCCCCTCGGTCTCCTCTCTCCAGGCTGAAGAGCCCGAGCGCGCTCAGCCGCTCCCTGCGCGGGCTCCCCTCACGCCCTTCGGCCCGGCTGCGCGGCCGCTCCCGCCCCGCGCATGCGCCGCGCCAGCCCCGCCGTCCCGGCGGATGTGACGCAGCACGGCGGCTCCCGCACGTGAGGGCAGCGATGGATGCGCTGGACCGGGTCGTGTGAGTGCCGGGGGGATTCCGCACCGGGAAACGCGAGCGGGCGGCGCCCGGGGCGGCTTGCAGTGGGGGAGCCAGCAGAGACCAGAGCCTTATGGAAAACGTGCGCGAAACAGGAAACCGAGCGCTGCCGTATATTTAGTGGTGGCCGAACAGCCCTTACTCAGTTGGTAGCTTAAAGTAACCGCGTTGACCAGCTGGTGTTGAATTTGTGTGTTTCCGTACACCTGAGAAAATTATTTTCATTTCTGAAGTTTCAGTGATGCCCAGTGACAGCATGGGGAGCACTTGCCATAAACTAAAACACAAAAAGTCCCACCTCAACATGAGGAGGAGCTTCTTTACATGAAGGGTAACAGGCTGCCCAGGGAGATCCTGGAGTGTTTCTCTCTGCAGACAGTCCAAACCCATCTGGACTCATCCCTGTGCCAGGTGACCCTGCCTTGGCAGAGAGGTTGGACTCAATGATCTCCAGGGATCCTTTCCACCCCTGACGATGCTGTGATACCTCTGTGTGTGGGCGGGTATTGTTTGTTTTAGAAGAACATAAAATTAATGCTTCACTGAGACGATAATCTGTTCGAGAACTGTAATTCTTAAGCCAAGTAGCCACTGACATGTATAAGGTCTGTGCCCCTGCAAAGGCTGTGGTATTTCACCTGCATAGTGCCCAGCACTGCTCACTGGCTCCTGACAATGTGCTGTACCTGTGCTTTTATTTTGGTGGCTGTTGGTGGTCTTTGAGGAACTTTGTTTTCTTCTCATAAGCAAGTTCCTGGCTTGTTGAGGGAGCTGGTGTGAGGAGAATTCTTCAGTAAAATCACCCCTGCTAATTTGGGGGGACAGAGAGGAAGAGGAGTGGCAGTAAAAATACATTCACCTGAGACAGGACTTTTGGCACTGATTGTAATTCTGCAGGGTGGGATTAGTTTGAGTCATTGAAACAAATTACTTGAACATGGTTTATTCCAATTCTTGTTTGACTTCACTGTTTGCTGTAGTGTCTTGTTACATATATTAATATATTACATATATGAAGCTCTTAACTTTTAATTTATTGTTGCAGAAAGCCTAAAACTAAGAGAGCAAAAAGATTTCTTGAGAAGAGAGAACCCAAGCTAAATGAAAATACAAAAAATGCTATGCTCATAAAAGGAGGAAATGCAAATTTAACAGTGACTGAAGTGCTTAAAGACATTGTAAGTTGTTGGACATAACATGCAACCTTCCTCTCTCTTTCTTACAATTTGCCTTCTCTGCTGCACTATCAGTATTTTCATACTCTCCCTGTACCCCAAATCTCGGAATGACCAGTACTTCTTAATGGAGATTGTTTTCTTCCAGTTTCTTCTTTGTCAGAAGTTTTAAGCTTACTCTCTTATTTCCTCACAATTGTCTAGTATATGTGGTGAAGTGTTGCCAAGTCTGTTTGAAAACAAGTGGATTAGAACTGGGACTGTATCACACAGCTCAGTCATACCCCAGAATTCTGTAAGATGACTGTGTGTATTGATAGGGAGCTTTCAGCCTCTCCTAAAACTAAGTTACCAATCTTGTGTCCTAACTCCATAGCTCAAAATATTATAGCTGTTCCTACATTCATTTTTCTCTTTGCTTCGCTGCTTTCCTATTCTTATATGCTTTTTATAATCAAGTTGTTGTTCCCTCCCTGTTTTATGCCCCTTAGAAGCAGAGGGATTGCATTACATGGCTTTGATTTCAGCTATTTCTCAGTTAATTTTTATTTCTTATTTCTGCAATAATTTCTTATTCAATTAATTTGGAAACAAGATTGTCACCAGCTCAAAGGGTATTACTGTGGGCAGGCCTTTTGAGATGCCTTCTCTGCATAGTTACTGTTTCATGTGATCCTGTAAGGTATTGGATTGTAAAAACAACAGTGTAGTGCATGTTTTAGAGATGACATGTGTTAAACTTGGTGTTTTGCAGTATGCTGTGAAGAAGCCTTTTGCTGTACTGTATAAAAAGTAAGTGATCTCACTTTGATGTCTTTGAGTCTTCTGACACACAGACAGCTTTTGGTAGTTTCAGGGCATGAATAGAGATGCAGGCTAGTGTGGGGGGCTTGAGCAATGACCAGGGTGCAGAAGATGACTGATCATAATTTTCAGTAGACTGGAAACAAGCTAGGTGTAGTCAGCATTGGTGCTGAGCCCTGTTCTGTAGCAGGTAGTACGGAGCAGGATTCAGCTCCAAGTCTTGTTCAAAATGGGAACCTATTGCTCAAATGAGAACCCTTCTGTATGAATGTAATGCAGAAAAAACTGTAATAGCTAAATTTAGTGAATAAATAGGCAATGGTGGTCTTCTGCAGATCAGGCCCCAGGAGACAGGAAATTTGGAGGAAAGTACTTAGAATGGCAATGAGGGCACTAAGGCGTTCCTGGCAGTAGTAATATAACTTGTGATTTGATCACAAACTGAGCTGGAGTTTCTGGTAAAATGCAAAACTTTTTATTATCAGAGAATTAATAAGAAGTGGCTGTCTGGGCCTGTTCTTTTTAGTTTTTTCTAGTTTTTTTTTAAAACTTGTTTTTTACTCCTTCTCTCAGGAAAAATATTACCAGGCCTTTTGAGGACCAAACATCATTGGTAAGTATAAACAATCTTTTCTCTTACAACAATTTTGAGCATGCTATCCTTGTGTGCCAGAAGATGAACCATCAGGAAAGAAGAATAGTCTGTCTGAATAGAGTTTTGGCTGGAACCAAGGGGTAAAAAGAGAGTATATCACTTTTGGAAGAGGCAGGCCACTCAGGAGGACCACAAAGATGTTGTGAGGATAGGCAGGGAGAAAATTAGAAGGGCCCAAGTCCATCTAGAACTTAATCTGGTTACTGCCATAAAAGACAATAAGAAATGTTTTTGCAATTACATCACCAACAAAATGAGGGCTAAAGAGAATCTCCATCCTTTACTGGATGCAGAGGGAAACACAGGGAAAAAGGCCAAGAAAAATGCTGAGGTACTTAATGCCTTCTTTGCCTCAGTCTATAATAGCACCAGTTGCTCTCTGGGTACCCTGAGCTGGAAGACAGGGAGCAGAATGAAGCCCCTGTAATGCAGGAAGAAATGGTTGATGGCATGCTGCACCACTTAGACACACACGTCTTTGTAGCTCCATGGGATCCATCAAGGGTGCTTAGGGAGCTGGTGGAAAAGTTCACCAAACCCCTTTCAATCATTCAGCAGCAGTCCTGGCTGACTGGCTAGAGACATTTTTTTAAAGGACAATTTCGTAATATATGTGTTGTTGTGGTGTATGTAGGGCATGTTTGAAGCATTTGAGTTTTTTACATCTTTTTAATAAAGTATACAGCTATTAGAGAGTGTACAGATATCAACAACACAGTGATTACCAGAGCTGTAGGAGCACGTGGACTTCTTGGCCTGATCTGTTCTTGGCCTGTCTAGAGTCAGCATTTCTCAGGGATCTGGTGGTAAAACTTGATGCTGAGCTCTGTGATTTGTACATGCAATTAGTCCAGCCTCTCCAAGTGTCTTTCTGACCTCCCAGGGGGGCAGAGCTGCAATGTCCTCTCTGAGCTGCTGCTGTCGCAGGGGTGGGAGATGAAGTGTCTTTCTGTGCTTCACAACTTCCAAGTGCAGATATATTCTTGTGGGACGCACTGGATAAGTTGTGTGTGGGTACATCATGGAGCCACTGTTGATACACAAGATGAGGAGCTGCCTTGGAGGCAGAAGTGCATAAAAAGACATCTTTAGAAAGAACTGCTGTAATGTTGGCTCTGGACATTGTACCATAATAGGTTCTCTAATCTGTTCCTACTGGAGAAAAGGTCTGTGATAGTCACCACCGGCTTGGTTTTAGGCAGCATCTTAGTCTAAAATAATAAATTTGACATGAAGTTGTTCTGTAATATGATTCTTGTCCTACTATAGCCATGTGCAGATAGCTGTTCAGAAGCTGTCAGGCAAAGCCAGTATGCTGCATAAAGCTTAGTTGGGAAACTACGATGAGACATTACAACAGCAGCCAGCTTGCCAATACTTACTCATCACGCAAGGAGAAGTGGTTGAAAGTATTTTGTGTAAAACCAAATAATCAGGAATTACAAGAAAGGGTAGTAAAGATAAAATGGCAAGAAAAAAATTTCCTGACTTGTATTTTGAGATGCAATAGTAAGTTAAAAAAGAAATTATTTGAATCTTGAATCCAGCTAACAGTTTTAGCGTATAAGCTGAAAAACACTCATGACATGCTCAAAACTCTTCTGGTAAGTGCAGTTGCTCTTCTCATTAAGCAGCTCCTAAACTCATGTGCTTGTGCCATGTGCCTTTGCAGAATATTTTAAACCCTGTGAACTGCAACTTAGAAGTTTGATTCTTTTCTTCAATTGCAGGAGTTTTTTTCCAAGAAATCAGATTGTTCTCTGTTTCTCTTTGGCTCTCATAACAAGAAGCGACCTAACAACCTGGTAATAGGTAATAAGTCTCACTTGGGTTTTTATTGGGATGACAGGTGTAGTTTTCAGTGAATATTTGAATACCTGGATTGTCTTTTTTACTCTCACAGGTTGCATGTTTGACTACCACGTGCTAGATATGATTGAACTGGGTGTTGAGAAGTTTGTATCCTTGAAAGAGATCAAGGTAAGGAATTGCTAATTCAGTATTTCAGTGACACCTACTGGTGGATTTTTTTTTTGTTGCACTTTTTTCTGTGCCCTGAAATGAATTAAATTGTTTGAAAAAGCGTTTCATGCAGTATATGAGGATTGGTAATTTGTGTACTCCAGAATGTTAATTTTATGCTCCACTTTTTAATTTAGTTTGCTTGGTCTGTTCTGTCCCTTTTGATCACAGGTCACAGCAGTTTTTCTTTCATGGCTGGCCACCTGTTAAGTCAATGATATGTTCCCTAACTGTCTGAATTTTTGTTGTTTTAAAATTCTTATTCCACAGAACAGTAAGTGTCCTGAGGGAACAAAACCCATGTTGATATTTGCTGGTGACATGTTTGATGTGAATGAAGAATACAGAAGACTGAAGAGCCTTCTTATTGGTCGGTACATTGATTATTTGGACAGTAGGATTGCATGGATCTGTAGTAATGTGATAGTAATAAGGGAAAAGATAGTTTGTCAATAAATGCTTGCTTATATTCAGCACAGAAGGAAAACAAGAATGAGCACTTGTAGGTTTCACGTCACATACAACTAAAGTTAACTAATCATGATGACTTGTAAAGGGAGGAAAAAAGAATGTCCTCAAATACTCTGACGATGAAACTTCATGTTCACTAGAGTTCATTACTTTGAGTGTGGAAAAACTGTCATTTTCCAAAATGTCTTGGCCTTCGTGGGTCATCACTTTTTTAACCAAATAATGTTTTGAAGTATCTAAATTGAAGTCAGTGGATTAAGTTCAGAGAGTGGGGTATTTTTACTTACAGAAAAGTCAAATCAGTCTAATTCAGCTTCTGTTTTTGTAATGAAAGCATTTTTTGTTGGAAATTCCACCAATTCTAACAAGCATGCTGTTGCTTAGGATACTTGGAGAGAGTAAAATCAGCTGTAAGTTGTTCCCTAACCTTAAGGCAGGCTTGGAGTTTAGGAAACAAACTGGCTGAAGTTTTTTACTATCTTATAGTTGGAGGCTCTGGAAGATAAAGCACATTGTAGCATTATAGAATATACAGGATATTGTGTCTCTTGACACTTAAAAAATGTCTTTCGCTTGGCAAAACTAGATCTAGTAAGTAGGGCAGAGTGATTTTTCTCTGTAGTAGTTTTCCTAAAAGTAGATTACTTTTTTTTTTTTTTTTTAAGTTCTGGGAAAATAGTGAACCTGGCCCAATAAGAACAATCTCGTTCTTTCAGTTCCATTCTTAGGTTTCAAAGCAAACGGGTAAATGATTGCTCTTTAGAAAAACGCTTAAAGTGACATTTTTTTTTCCTTAGTATTATTCCTTAAAGCAAGATGTTTCATCTGGAATGAGACTGTAAGGGAGCAGGAGAGGAGCAAATTTTCATCCTCTCAATGCAATTGATTGGTTCTTGGGGATGGGTGAAAGGGTGGTAACTGAGTGAGTTTTACTGCTGCATGTTTGTGTCACTGTAAATGAGTATTTACACAGGAGGCAGGGACATTTGCTGAAGTGTATCTTTTCAGGCATCTGCACAATGATAGGTATCTAGATGTGCTCAAACACCCCATGATCAAACAGCTGGAATGGGAGACATGCATAGGAAGATAGTTGCCAAACCTAGTAGTCCTTCCTATTTCTCTTGATGTTCGCCTGCCCTTTCTCCTCTCCTATTAATAAGCCATTAATGACTTGGCAGTCAACTGTACTCCACACCCAGTCTTTCTTCTTGAACATATGCCAGGTACTCCAGGTCTTAATTGTTCTGCTGAGCTCTGTGAAATACTCAGATGCAAAACAATAGACAAAGAAAAAGATTAAGGAGAATAAAGGCTTGATGGTATCACTAACAAATTAAAATCGTTTGGATATTAATCTCACCTGCTTCTAAACTGTCCTTAACCAATAAGGAAGAAGTGATTTGTCTATTTCTGAAAAAGAAAGTACCCTTAAGCTGCTACTTTTGCTAAGAAAGATAGGAGAATGTCTTTATAACAGGAGCTGCAAATATTTTGTTGCTGTACCAGTATTGTTGGGATCCCAGAGGGAATATCAGATAGCTGACACTTTCTTGTTGCCAAAGCAGTGTGATGCCAGTGATGCTGAGGAGCAACCAAGCTTTCACTTTGGCTTTTGTGATATCACAAGGGCTTATGCATGTTTGGATAATCATCTTACAGCAGTTTCTTGGTAAAATTAAAGGCAAGAGTGAATTATTGTCTTTGTGGTAACCAAATTCTATAGTCTGGTTAAACTATGAAGTGGAAGAAGCTGTTTAGGAGATATAAATGACAGATGCATTTTCTTTGGAGACCTGGAAGACAAAAACATGCTACTTTTTTTCTTTTGGTTTTTATTGCTATCCAACATGGTAGTGTCATTCATTTAATTGATCTAAGTCTTGGAATGCATCTAATGAAATTCTAATAATCTTTTGTGCCTGTTTCTATAAGATGTTTCAACTCTTACAACACTGCCTGCTTGTTGTTAGTTCTGTTATTGCACATCTATTTTATCCTAAAAATGGCCAGGTCGCTATAGGGCTTGCTTATACACTTTCTAAAACGTTGGTTTGCAGATCTCCACAGTGTTAGATTGGCTGTCACCTTGGTCTTCAAACAGCCTTCCTCACACAGACTCTTTTTGAGTGTTTGAAAAGATTTGAGGGCTTTTTCTGGCAAGGAAAGGGGGTGGCTGGGAAATGTTTGAACTGAATTCATGCTAACCAAAGCTACATAGAATACAGTGTTACCAGCTTTTGGATATGAATTGACACAGAAAGAGTTACATTCCAAAATCAATTAGGAATTTAATCTGGAAATAGAAAGGTTCTGAAAAGCTCTCTGTAGGAAAGAGTATATTAGACTTTCTGGAAACATGTTTGAGGACAAGGTGGAAAGAGAACTAGGAATGGAAAGAAAGGAGAAAGCAAGTCTCTAGTCCAACCAAAGCAAGAGTTGTAAATAAAGGGTATGTTAAAAAAACTTCAACTCTCTGGGTGTACTGAAGTGTAAGGTTTCTGCAGCTGTTCAGCGTTGCCAGGAAACAAATTCCTGACCACCTGCGTTTATTGGAAGAGATGTGGGTAAAAAGATGTATGATGCCACAGGAAAATATGAAAGGGAGGTGTTGCCAATAAAATCACTGAATGTAAGCTTGTGTACTTGCAGAGAACTAATTGAAGGGGAAAAAAATATGCCACAAGCAAACAGAATGTTTTATTTGCAACTTTTCCCCTAACTGCAAGTTAGACTCGAAATAAGAGAGTATTTAATTGACCAAGAAAGTTTCCTGGGTTGACTCCATCTGGTATTTGCCAGCCAAATTATTTCCAGTGCTGATACTCTTGCAAAAAGGTAGTGAAGGAAAAGGCAAGTAGCCAGAGGATCTGAAAACAGGACAGAGCAGAAAAGGGTGATGTGTTTTGCACGTTAGCAGTCCTATGTTTCAGCATTGCCCTGTCATGTTTATTAGCACACCTTGTTCCTGTGGTCAAGGTCACATTCTTTCTCCACCTTCTGCATATGTTGGACAGTTTGCTGTGCTCATTGCAGGCTCTCTGATTGCACAGTATATTTTCATAGCCTGATATAAGAACCTTGCTAGAGGCAGCTCATTTTGTATTTAACCTGTATTTCAGTATTCTCTTTGCAAACTGGGCAAGGATTTGAAGTGTCTTATTTTCATAAATGTGTTGCTTATTAATAGACAAATATTGCTTTACCTAGAGGACAGAAGTGCATTGTTGTGAGGGAGATATGAAAGAAATTATATATCTAAACTTTTTCCCAGAGTCAGAGAGAAAAAATGTAGGTAAGAGTGAACAAGGTGCAGTTTTGATCTGCTGTGTACTGGTTTTGATCCCTCTTTCTAGTGTTCCAAATCTGGCTATGATTAAGATTTAAGTATTAGGTTTGAATGATGTCTTTAAACAGATACTTGAGGAAATGGCTTCTCTGTACAGATCTGTGTTTGTCTGAGCACTTTGACTGCCCTAAACACCAAATATGATAATTTTAGAGGTGAATATTCAAAAGAATAGACAATGCAATTATTCACATTAGCTCAATAATGCTAAATTACTGCTCTGGAAGTGTATTTGCTCTTTTCTGTACACTTATGTATAGGTTATATATATATATGTATCCACACACATTTGGATTTACCAGTGCACACTACATGTGCAATGTTAAATTTCTGTCCTGTGTATTGGCCAGGATGCACTTTTAAGTAGTGGCTATTTTGTGAGATTCCTATTGTGAAACGGGCCTACATTGCCAATTTGTTACAGGCATCTGTTGGCTTTATTTTCAGCCAAGAAACCTGGCATTTACTCCTTTTGAATACTCTCTCAGATTTCTTCAGAGGTCCCACTGTACCCAGTATTCGTCTGGCTGGTTTGGAGTATGTTCTGCATTTCACAGCTGTAGATGGGAAAATTTACATGAGAAGCTACAAGTGAGTATGTGTTTTATCTATTTGTCTGGGGGTTTGGTACACTTGTCAACTTTAATCTGTAGTTGTGAAATTGAACTGGCTTGGGCTGCATTTAGAATGTGCAATGTGTAGAGGTGCTCCAGTGTAATTTGTACAGCAGAAGGAAAACACTTGAGCTGTAGGTCTGCTGCCTCCTGCCTTGTTGAGCTTCTCCTGGCTCAGAGGATTGCTCTTCCATATGGCTTGCTTAGAAATGTGGTGTGAATTCTGTGTACTGTCTTAGACTTGGTGGACTTAGTCTGTTCACAGGCTGATTTCTGTGACTCTCCTCACTTAGGTGTTTGCCAGGGCACAACAGGGAATAGGCTGCAGACAGAGATGCACAAGGCAGGATAGGGAAATCTTTCTTGTAGCATTCGTGTTCACCCTCACAGTCACTCCCTGCCTTAGGAGGCTGTGAACATTCATAGCTTGTGTTCCATGTGATTTGGATTTCTCTTAATACAAAATCATTTTAATCAGCCTCATTCTTAAAAACAAAGAACCAAAACACTTTCTCAGATAAGTGCTCAGGTTATTTTGCTGTAAATTATAGTGAATATTTTTCATGTCTAATAATACCCAGGGTGCTGTTTTGAATTTGAAAAGTGATATGGCTTTCAGGGTACTGGGGCTGAGTTTTAAAAGTGATACTGATTATACTGATCTTGTTAAAAAAAAAAAAATTATATTAGCCACATCATATTTTAGATGTGTTCAAATTGTAATGGGACTGATTGCTTATAAATTGTTATTAATGGATGCCTTTTCAATTTTAGAGTTAGTGGTAGGAGTTGATTTAATTGTATTTTGAACTGCAGGATTGAACCTATTCTTAAGGAAGATGGATAAATCTCTAGCACAGGGGACAATGTTGACTTTGGTTGGTTTTCTCCTCCTAGAGTGCTTCTGAAGAAATCTGGCTGTAAAATACCCAGAATTGAGCTGGAAGAGATGGGACCTTCATTAGATCTGGTTATGAGGAGGACACATTTAGCCTCAGATGACCTTTATAAGCTGTCTTTGAAACAGCCAAAAGGCCTGAAGGTATGTACCTTGGAAAGGGCATTGCTTTCAGATCTCTCTGTGAAGAAGAGCAAAGGCTGAAGAATAACTTGTGTGTTTGACCAGAGCTCACTTTCATCAAGGCCAACTGACAGTCCTGGGCCCACAGCTCTTCTGTGGTGCTCAGCTGGCATCCAGGCTCTTCTCTGAAAGCACACATAGCACAGATCTTAGTCTCTAAACTCCAACCAATGTATGAGATCTTGCTTTTGGACACTTCATTCTCACCAGAGCTCCTGGGACTGTACTCAGAAATATTAACATTGTTCTTCTCTTGCAGCCTAAGAAGAAAAAGAATATCTCCCATGATGTGTTTGGTACAACTTATGGTCGAATCCACATGCAGAAGCAAGATCTTAGCAAACTGCAGACACGGAAAATGAAAGGCTTAAAAAAGAGGCCAGCAGAGAAGTCAGCTGAAGATGGTGGGGCTACTCCCAAAAAATTAAAGTCTGCTTGACAGTCTTTGAAACAGCTTTGAAAACTCTTTGTACTTTCAAATTTAGAATATATGTTGTAATATAAATTGTCATACATAAAAGACTGAGCTGCTGTTAGCTTTAGTTTTGTAACAAAAAAACTTTTTGATCATTTGTCATTTTAAAGGGAACATTGGGGTATTGAGCTTTAACATGGAGCTTGGTTATTTAAAATAAAAAACATGATAAAACTTTCTTAGTTTTCCAAAACTGAGCGTTTGTTTCTGGGTATTAGCAATTTATGGGAGTCAAACAGGTGACTCATTTCCTGGACAGTTTCACAGAGTGAATTGGAAGGGACTTTAAAGATCATCTGGTTCCAACCTCCTTGCCATGAGGAGGGACACTTTCTACTACACCAGGCTCCCCAAGGCTCCATCCAGCACGGTCTTGAACACCTCCTCTGGGGCATCCCCAGCTTCTCTGGGCAACTTGTTCCAGTGCCTTCACTCCAAAGAATTTCTTCCTAATGTCCCCCATGCTTTGTTCTTTCAGCATAGAGGCATTTAAATTGTGTCTCCAATGAAGCAACTTGCTGGTGGGAGAGGCCTAAATTTCTCTGTGCTGCCCTTCAGGTGCTCTCCTGTTGACCTGCAGTCCCTCTCCAGGCTTTGGGCATCTCTTGCTGGCATCAAATCAGAGTGGGATGGATTTAGGTTCCCTTCCCCCAGAAACTTTAGTTTTATTGCTGTTTTGTTGGGAGCCCTTAATCAGTCAGTTCTTACATATTCTGTGCATGACCAGAGCAATGAATGTGCATAATATGCACAGCTCTGTTCATTTATTGTTTATGTATTTCAGATTTTGCACAACTGCTGCACTCAAACTTTAAGCCATTTTCTAAAGTGTGAGCTCAATACATGTGTGATGGCCAGGCTTTGCTTCTGACTATTGCACCAGGTCTTGCTTTGCACTGGCAGAAGTGGGAGTGCTTAAGGTGTTTTTACTGTGTTCATCACCATGGTAGCAAAGTACCTGATATTTACTTTAGGTATAAATGAAACCTTTACAGGTTGAATTTCAATCTTTGCTGCTTGATCTGTGCCCAGAATGGGAGTATGTGAAGCAACCACTAAAGGTCCATTTTTTCAGATATTTTTTCTTCTTACCCTGCTTTCCTCCCAAGTTTGTGCTCATGAGTTACTCAGCTAGACTTGCATAAAGGGGGTGAGCATTGAAGAGTTTAGTAAGACTTTGGTGTGGTGCTCTGTTTTAGGACACATTGAAAAACCTCAGTTTTTTAAATCTTCCTGTCTCTTTGGAAGCTGTTTCTCTGCCCTTTAATCATAATTGTTATAGAACTATATACATGAACACAGCAAGCTTGCTCGTCTTACTTATGTTTTTAATAATTTTCTTGCTAGTTTTCTAATCAGCTGAAGTGTCACATCAGAAATTGGTGGTTTGTTATTTTCAATTGTCTTCTGCATCCTGGATGGAAGCTGTTGGGCGGCTTTGCTTTCCTTATGGGAGGTCTGAGCTGGAGCTGTACAAATGCCACCCATGACATTCTTGCAGTGCTTATTTGATAAAATTTGTAATGTGAAAAAGGAAGGACTTTAAAAGTTTGGGTTCATTTTGGGGGCACAACATATTTATCATCAATGTATTTGCATGGCTCTCTCCAAACCCTTTTCTCTAATCTATAACCTTATGTTTGAGAAATTGATGATTCCATAAAGTTCTTCAGATTTGTATTTCCCGTTGTATCTTTCTGAAGTAAAAATCACTAGGGTTTTGTCTGAAAGCTGTAAAAGAACATACTAGCAGGCAATGCTGTCTTTTACAAGGTTTGAGTTGTAAAAGTAATAGCAAAATACTGTAAACTCATGAAAGCATGCCCAAAGATTAAAAGACTAATTTTCAAGATTTTCCTAATTTGGAAGCTAATTTTGGTGCTTAATTTGGGTTTTAAAACTTAACTTCTTACCAGTAATGTAGACCATCTAAAATCCTGTTACCTCTTAACATAAAAAGTGAACCAGATGTTTAGTAGGAGCCCTCAGAGAGAAGCTGTTGCGTTCTAGTATGTTTTTTTTTTTTTTTAAATGCTGCTGCTGATTAGCTTCTTCTATGTAGGGGAGTTTTGAACAGGTTAGGGCTACTTCACTTTCCAAGACCTGAGTATGGTTACTTAAAGCTTCAGTAGGTGAGAAGTCCTTGAGCATGGAAAATCAGCCAGTGGGGAGAACCCAGGTGCATTTATTTGCCCTTTGCAGATGAGATTTGAAGTGCCTGATGTCCCTCACCTGTGGCTGTTTCTGTGAATAATCTTTTATATGTAGCTTTTTTTACTGATAAATACAGCTATGTGGTGGACAAAATGTATTAGATATGTGAGACAAGGATAAATTCTTTTGAACATACTGTAAGGATATTTAGGTTATGCTTTTTCAGGCCAGTTACTTTCAGGTTATGTTGTTAGCAAGGATTAAAAATTACTGTATTTCTGATAAATACTTTGTAGTAGTACTCAAAGCATTGCCATTTTGGTGCAAATTCTTGAGTGTAAAGTGGAAATGCTCTCTTGTTTTTCACAGCAGAAATGAGGTGCTCTGATCTCTGTATGACGAGATAGGATGACGCTGAGTTAACAAATGAGACCACCTCATGCCCTCCAGAGAAGTTTCAGCCTTGCTATGAAGCACTGATAAAGCCACAAGGCTGGTGGCTGGTGTGATTTCAGGGGTACAGCAGGTACAAGCACACATCTGCTCCGTGGGCAATGGCTGCATTCCGAGTATCTGATCAAGGTGAATGGTGATAGGAGGGCTAAATATAACCTTTCTAGTGGAATGTTCTTATTTCCCTGTGCCTTTCAAAGAGTAGGTAAATTTGTCTGTAGCTGTGTGCATGGGGAACAGGATGTGCAGTACTCAAAGAGCAGCTGCTGAAAGGGGCTTGCCCCACCTCAATTGCTCCTTGCTTCCAGAGTTCACCAGGCTCTGAAAACACATAAACATGGCTCTAGGGGTTGCCTGGCATAGGCAAGGCATAACTGCCATGTTCATCTCTTTCCTCTGGCTTTCATCTACTTACCTCCCAACACAGAGGCGTTAGCTTTATTTATGGGTTGAGCCTAGTAACAACTTTGGTTTGAAGAAAATACCCGTGGGCAAAGCGTGGCTTCTGAGGCTGTGCCTGTGCAGGTAAACAGAGGTGAAGATGCAAATAGGCAGTCAAGCCCACACTCTCTTTAGTCTAACTGGCAGGATGGCAAGGGCAAGAAGGGTACAGTTTGTGCCTTCTGTAGACCCTTGGTCTCTATGCTGATGCTGCCTCTGATGTTGTGCTGCTGGTGGCTTTACTGCTACTATTAACCAGGCTCCTGTCATTATAGGTAACTTATGATACACATATAATATACAGCCTACGTGCGATTTAAGTCTTCTTGACTCTTTTTAGGTGTGGTGGAATTATAAAACGTAGGAAGAGAGGTAGATACTGAGTGCTGAAACCTGCTAGGTTCTGGGGATTCCCACATTTTTGGGTATCTGTCCTGGGTGCACATAATCACAGCCTTAGCTCTGTGCTAGTATAATGTGACAGACTGAGCACTGAGAGCAATGAGAGGTATGTATTTGAAAAGAGCATATGAACTCTCTTCTTATTCCTGGATTTGGTAGGTTTGAGCTTATCTTTACAGTTCCTTAGCAACCTTATTTGTTTTCAGTAAGTGCTTTCTGGGTTTGATTGTGAGGGTTTCCCTCCACCACTGGCTGAGGAGGGTTAGAAAAGAGCATGAAAAGAGGACATGGCAGCCACATTGGGTGTCACACTGACTGCTGCATCCTTCAGCCAGGGGAAAAAAGGCTTATTCTGGATGCTATCTAACATGACAGAGCAGGGGATTGGGGTAAGGGACTAGAGCAGAACTCTGTTAGAGATAGTTTCATTATTAAAGAGAAGAAAGTGGAAAATGTTAGCTGTGCATAATCTATATAACATAGCCATACATAAAACATGTTAACATGTGTATTACACATGGTGCAGAGAGTTCTGCCCTGTCTCCCAGTACAATTTATCTCCTCCCTTTGAACTTTGCTAAAGTGCCTCTAGCAGTACTGACACATCCCAGATGCAATCCAAAAACATAGCTGAGAAATAGGTCAGTTGCATCAGAAGTCAGGTTTCCTAAAAATGTACAAGGAAAAGAGACATGAGACTTCTGAATGTGAAGTCTCTGTAGGATTGCCTTTCTAAATGGATGAATGTTCCAAGTTAGCAATATGACTAGCACTATATAGGAAGAACAGATTTCCTGTCACACAGCTATACAGAACATAGTGAAAAATTTGTAGGTGATCTGGGATTAAAATTTGTCCTAAATAACATGGGCCTCATCTATCATAGTGATCAGTGAACACAGCAAATGTTCTCTGATCAAGAAATTTCTGAGGCATCTCTTCTTCATTTCTTGTTTTTGTTTGACTTTGTGATATTCTGTTTATTTGATCTTCCCCCCACCCTGCTTCTCAAAGATAAGCACAAGTAATTCAGGGGAAATAGACATGAAGTTCTCAGTAGAATATAACAGGGAGTATGCATGGTTGATGACAAAATCCCATTTTCTTCCAACTTTCCCCCTTGATAATCCCGTAATCCTTTCTGTGTGCAACATGACACCTATGAAATCTGGATTTCTCACTCCATCCATAATCTTGAAGTACACCCATATGGGCCCTCTCTTTTGTTTTGATTCTTGCAATTTGTTCCTCTTGATTCCTTTCATCCTCTCAGCCTCCAAAACAAACATTACAGAGCTGCAGTGCCCTTTCTCCACTTTTTGCCCAGACCATCTCTTTGCTGTGGCAAGAAGCTGAGCTTCTTGTCTTGTATTGTTTATGCATAATAAACTGTATTTTTCACATACACAGTGCTGCAATGCACAGTAAGGTGAACTTCAGAATTTAAGTTTCTCTCTCTGTTTCCCAACATTTAGATGTATTCCCTGGAAAAGGCAGTGCTCAGCAGGCATGCAGTGAAAGGACTGTCACTTAAGGCAGAGCTCTGTGATCAGTTTTAAGGCTGCTTTAGGTAGTAGCAGCTTTAAATCTGCAAAATTTAAAACTTTTAAATCTGCAAAATTACACCACTGATCTTTGCTGCTGGCAGGAGAATTACTGATGCTGCTGTACACCCTGGAATTATTGCTGCAGCAGTGACTATCTCTGTTAGCTGTAGATAGGCATGCTGGGGCCCAAGATGGTCTGTTGCCAAAAGATAGTTTAAAACCCTTTTCCCTCTTCACTTGTTTTTCAGATAAAGGCATGTTCCTTGAACTAGCTCCTTGTTTTGCTAGTCCAAAGAAGTCCATGAGTAGCTGCATCTTTTCAGCTTTTCTTGCAATTTTCTATTGTTTCTCTCCAGTGGCAACCGAGCTCCTTGGCCTAGAAGTTGCTCTCTCCTCTGAAGGAAGGTGAGGAAGGGACCACAAAAGTGAGGAGGAGGAAGATTCAGGCAAAATGTCTCCTCTCTCTCTCTCTCCTGTGTGTCATGTTATTGCCTGTGACAGAAACTAGTCTCCCAATGCAAAAAAGAAATGTGAGATATTGGGTGGTATAAATTCACCCCAAACATCTCTAAGCAAAGTTCTTGTGAGCCTCTCACCTGTTTGGTGTGAGTCACTGCCAAAAACGGGCAGTCACAGCTGCTGAGTGTGATGTAGAACTTGCACTCATCTCCCATTGCTGTCATTTAATTTATTTTTTTTCCCAGTTAAAAATAGATTATTATGAAGCATTAATGAGGCTCTCCAAAGAGCACATGAAACATGCCAATAAACAGTAATGAGCTTTTAATTCATAAGAGGCAATAGACTTCAGCTTCTGTCGGTTTATTTTGCACACAGGAATAATTCCTTGCTCAACAGGGTTATTTGAAAGAAATGTTAGACAGGGTTTATATGTTATGTTGTGAAAAGAAGTTTATAAATGCTTTACTTCTTTTTTGTTTCTTTTTTTCCTTTCTTTTCTAAACATACTTGAAATACCTAAGGGCTTTAGGATATTGTACGGAAAATAAAGTTCGGTAGTTGATGAGTGAGGGGTTTCTCTTTGTGTTTCAGATGTTCACCTCTTCAGGGCTCTGCAGAAAGGCTTGCTTGAAAGATTCACAGACTTGGTAACTCCTGGGCACTTCCCTCTCTCCTTCCAGAGAGAGAAAGATACCCACTCTTCCTGCCATTAGCCTTCTCCAGTTTCTCAGAGGCAGTAGGTCATATATAATAATATTTCTCTAAAAAACCAAACAAACCCACAAACCAAACACTTTATAGATAACACCATGTGGGGAGTGCAGCAGCAGTGCTGAATAAGTAGTTAGGAAGGTGCAGCTGTTTGTGGGACTGGCAATCAGGTCAGGGAATTGAATTCATTTGAAAAGGCAGGCAGGGGAGAGGGAAGGGGCTGTGCTTTGCTTTGAAGCCTGGATGAACTCCCTGATCTGGCTCACAGCACAACTGGATGTGCACTGGGGAGGCAGCAAAAGGCTGGGGTGGGATGGGAGATGTGAAGGAGCTCTGCTACTTGAGTTGCTGCTTATAGCAATATCTGTAAGACAGTGCCCAAGTTTGAGAATTACTACAGTTCTGAGTTTGCTCTTGAAGAAATGAGTGGGGTTTTAGATCTATATTTGCTAGTAAGCTCCACTACAGCTTTCCCTGTGATGGTCTCTTTTAACACCCATTTACAGATGTGATAGCAAAGGTTAACTAAGCTGATTTGCTTTGGGAACAAAGAAAAAATGTGGAAGTCATAAATTCCTTGTTGGTGTGGTTGCTGTTGGTGGTTTCCATGCACCTTCCTGTGGCTGAAGCCTTTGCTGTCTGTGCTAGGGTGGAGCTGGCACAGCTGTCAGCGTCACTTGGTCGGGAAAAAGTTGACTTAAGTGGAACCACTGATGATTTTTCATTTTCTTTGCAAAGAAAACCTCTCAAAAATGTTGAACTTTTCCAACAAAGACCAATACCAGCTGTAAGAAAGATGCTAGGTCGTCTCTGTGCCATTTTTAGCAAAACAAGAAGAAATAGGTCCAGATTGGTTTTAAGGCAACCTTCAAAATAATATTCAGGAAACTTCTCCTGAAGGTCAGGAGTAACCCCCTGACAAAACTCCCTATGTGGCTTCTGGTTTAACTGGAAAGATTTTTTCCACTATGAACATACATCTTTTCCCTCTGATGCCATGGAGCCATTTCACGAACAAGACTTCTTGAGCTGCATAAAGTGATTTTGTTTAATGAACTTGAATAAAAGATTAAGTTGGGCTTGTTCTAATCTGAGCATGATTAGAAATACTTCATGCATGTTTTACCTGGAAAGCTAATGCTACATCTTAACATAAGCCTTAAATTTTTGAAGGCAGATTTAGTTATTTTCTCCAGCTATGAAAAACATTTTAAATTTCCTTTAAATTTCATTAGATCTGTGTTACTGTTTTCAGGATGAAATAGCTATTTAGGTTCTTAGTTACTTTTCTTTCAATTCCTGGAAGGAAATCTATTCTGTGGCCTATGTGGTTAAGTGACTGAAAGGTTTAAGCATGTGTAGACAAAGCTGTCCATGTTAAGGAAAAAGTATCATTAGAGTAGTATTATGAAGAAGTGAAAGGTGAAACTCTTTTTCAGGATATGAGCTGCATAGGACACAATAAACCTACCCTAAAGGTTTGACATTCTGTCAAAGGTAATTCTTGTTCCTTTAGGGACTCATGCTTGTGGCAGGAGATTTATGCCTGAATAAAAAGATGTATTAAATGCTAGCAGAGAAGAGGGAAAAAGCTTGTCAAAACTTGTGGTTTATGAAAATGGTGCCAACATTTTCACAATGCTGGTCAGAGCCAGCTTTACTAGGGTTGTAGTCAATTCTGGGAGCTGAGTTTATAGGGAAGTTTTGTTGTTCTATTAAAAGGTAGAACAGGATGAACTTTTCAACCTAGGTAAAGAGCTAGTTTCCATGGGCCCAACTCTGTCAGCAAAACAAATGAATGTTAAGAAAGAACAGCCAGATTATTAAGACAAGACAATAGCAGAAGTGTTTTCTCACAGTAGAAGTCAGATGACTGAAATCAGAAACTATCTGGTCTTCTATGTACCCTCTTGGACACTAAACCAGACACTTGCTCAGAGGCTGAACGTGGCTTTCCTGAATGGTGGTAGCTTCTGCTTATACAACAAACAAGCTCTAGGACCTTGTCCTTCAAGCTCTCCTGTTTTACTTGCAACCATGCACTGCAGAAGTGTTGAACACAGTCTGTCCTGGAGACCCCTGCTCCTTGTTTTCCCTGCATTGAGGGAAACCTTAATGAGAACAAGCATTCCTCTTTGTTTGGGAACGTTACTCCTCCTTTGTGTTTTGTGCATGCCAAGAAGTACTTGTGAGATTAAGGTGGTTTGTTGTTTTAGATAGATAGTTTGGGTGTGGGATACATCCAGTTTCCATGGGCCAGAAAATCTCAGTGAGCTCACTGCTACTCTCACTTCCTGCTGAGGGAGAGATCTCAAGGAGATCACTAAGGTTTAGCAGTTGTGTGAATAAAGATATCTCCAAGATGAATGTTTTCAAGTGACAGGAACCTTCCTTTTCCAAACAAACACACTGGTGTTTCATAGTTAGTCTATGAGAAAAATAAGCTGCTAAAAAAATGGACTTTCTCAGAATCACAATATTTGTGTTGTTCCAAGTCAGAATAAAAAGGCCAAACTTCCCATTGTATAAGAACCCTAGGGAAAGGAGAAAGTTCATTTGTCACCTTTGAAACATTCATACCTTTATATTTGGTGTAACACTAATAATAATGCAAATAGAGCTCTCATTCTCTTGTAAGTTGAAGGAAAAGAAATTTAGTTTAGTAAAAGCACAATGTTTTGTGTTTTTACTTCTACACATTCTGAATTTCCACCCATGTCACAGGACAAAAAACAACTACATTCAGTTAGCATTAAGAGTCCTTTTCATCTGAAGGGACGTGATTTAGACACTTGCTTTCCCAAAGGTAAGACTCACCTCTTATATGCTGGATGGGTTGTCCCTGTGATTTCCTCAAATATTAGAAAATTCACTGCAGTGCCTGTGGTAGTATGGAACTGCATTTGTGCTTCACCCTGGGAGTTTAAAATGAGCATTAAGTGTTCACTAAGTTCCTGGTACTTTGGGAAAGAGAATGAGAACAGGAGCCTTATTTCAATACCTCTCCTGTTATTTCCGTATAGAGAAATCTCCTCAGTTCCTGAGCTGAAAGTAATCTTTTTATTGTGTTTTATTGTTACCACATCTTTCTTTATGATTCTTCCTTTTATTTGGGTAAGTATGCAATTTTGGCATCTTAAATACTCTGTATTGGTTAGTTTAATAATTTAGTTTTGTTGAGTGGCACAAGAATTATTGAGTAATGTGGAAGGAGCAGAAACCTCAACAGGGTTAAACTTGAGGTCTGATCATATTCTCAGACCTTTTTTAGGTCTTTTATTTGAATATTATCAGATAAACATTTCCTTTCACCTGTTTCATGTCCATCATGACTTTACAGGCCTCCGTTTCCTTACTGATTTCTTTCCCAAGCTGAAGTGTCTTGGTCAATTTGAACGTTTTTCACACAAACTATAAAACAGGACAAATATTGCTTATTTATCCTCTTTGTACTCTTTCTAGTTCTGCTCTTTCTGAGAAAAGAATTGTGTGTGATATCAAAGGTATTTTTACATGACTAATTCTGACTTGTGCAGCACTTTTTATTTTCTCTTCTTAGATTATTGTTCAGATGGAGGTTGAATATTTATGTGCAGCGTTGTCTTGGCAATGCCAGTGCCAGCAGATGAAAGAGCTGCAGAAACAGGAGGACCCTTCCAAGAAAGCTGCAGCTGGGGCATTTGCTCAGCTCCAGACTTCTAAATGCCTTGCTTAGGGACATGGCTTAGTGGTGGACAGGGCAGTAAAATTTTTACAGTTGTACTCAATGATCTCAAATGTCTTTTCCACAATTCTATGTGCCACTTAGACACAGTTTAGGGAGCTATTGCTAAGATCTTCCATAACTTGTAGTTTGATAACCTGTTACAATGAAGTTTGATTGATGATGTAAAGATGACTGGCACCTGCAAAGATATCCATAAGACTATTGGAAAGGTGCATTTTAATGTCACACAAATTAAATGCATTGTTGTTACATTCAAACGATGAACAAAACTGACATCAATTAAAAAGGGAGTGGGACCTTGCAATTGTAGGAGAAAGGAAAAAAGTCATCCTGATACTCACAGTAAAAAAAAAATAATAAAATGTTAAGAATTAGTGTGTGGAAATAAGTACAAGGAAAATGAAACAGGGTATGAAAAATTGCTGCTGTATAAATCCAAACTTTGTCCAGACTCTGCCTCCTGTATGCAGTTGAGCTCTTCCCATCCTCCGCCTTAAAAAGGGCTATAATTAAACTCAGAGAAAGCCAAAGCTGATCTTAAGATGTGAAATATCTTCTACAGGAAGAATAAATAGGTCTTCTGCTTGGAAATGATACAACTGAAAATAAATATTGCAAAAATACAGGAATTCATGGATGACATGGAGTTCACAGAATCATTTAGACTGGAAAATACCTCAAGGAGCATTGAGTTCAACCATTTATTAACCCAGCACTGCCACATCCAACACTAAACCACATCCCAAATGCCACATCCACTCATCTTTTACATACCTCCAGGAATGGTGATTCAACCACTTCCCTGGGCAGGAAGCTGGACAACCCTTTTAGTGAAGAAATTCTTCATAATACCCAATCTGAACCACCACTGGCACAACTTGAGGCCATTTTTCTCGTCCCTGTTGCTCTTTTATGGGAAAAGGCAGTTGATTTGGGACTATGCAATGAAAAAAATAGGTGGCACATAAATTGATGCAATTTTTTAACACAGGCACTTAAGCTATGGAACTCCTGCTAGAAAATATGAGTAGTAGAAATAACTCAATTTATCATAATTCCACTAAGGCTGGGGAATACTAAGAAGAAGTTTTTACTTTACTTCTTTACAAACCAGCTGTGCAGTGGAATGGTCTGTGTCTGCATGAAGAGTTAGGGGAAAAGGAAGAAGACTTGGTAGAATAGAAAATTTAAGTAAGGATGGGAAAGAAGAAGAAAAGTGTGAGAGGTTCTGGATTGAAAGAATGAGGAGAAATGTTTTGACTCTGAGAGCTGGGGAGGTGGCTTGTGAAAGGAGTTTGGAGATGGAAGGGCTTGGGACATAAAAAGTCATATATATGAAAAAACAGATGAGAGAAGAGAGTCAGGGAATGACTGTGCTGTGCTATACAGGATTTTGTTTGAGAACGGGCAGGGATTACTGTGGTGCCTCCCTGCTGCCTCTAAGCAGCTCTTATCTGGAAACAGAAATTTGCAGAGACTTGGTCTTCCTCTTCCAGCAGCAAGGGTTTTGTCACCCCTAGATTCTCCTTTTGTCACTCAAAACTATAAAAATTAACGTATAATTTCCAGATGAAAATGAAACTATTTTACCATCTATTTTAAAATCAATACTTCAGCATCATGGATCCCCCAAACTCGTCTCCTCCTCTATAGTTTTTTCCCTCCTTTTCCAGCGTGAGCTGGAGAAGTGTGCACATACTTCTGTCCTGCAGGCAGGCTCAGCTGACAGTGGCACCGTCTCCTTTGCTCAAATCCATTTCCAAATTTAGTCAGGGAGATGTAGTAATAAATTACGGACAAAGCCCATTCCCGGCTTGGCCAGCAGATGGCAATTCCTGCTTTGTCAGATGTCCTTAGGCAGCCTTTAAGGAGTACAGAAATACGACTTTGCAGTAGCTGAGTCTCCGTAACGCTACACTGAGCATAAAAACACCTCTGGAAATTGTGTTCAGGTTTCCTGTCAGCTACTACCAAATCAGATGCCAGAGCTATTCAAGTTGTGAAATCAGTGTTGTCATACACTAAGGAGAAAAGAACTTAACAGTGTTCTGTTCACTCAGCAGTTAACTCTGTTTTGCTGTTCTAACAAGCAGCACAGGAACTTTTGGTCCTGTTTAAATGGTATTGCAGAATCTACATTGCTTTGGGGATGTTTTCTGTCACATCAAATGTTCCTGACATGTATTGACATGGAAAGCTGAAATTAAAGCTAATACAAGAGGGTGTTTCCTGCTGTTACAAATCTATGTGAAATGACCTGTTTCATTTCAGAAGGAAAAAAAAAGCAGAGCATGCAGGTGCAGATAATATATGTATTAAATTACAGATTTCTGGAGGAGGTTAGCAGGGAAGACTGCTGCAGAGAAATCAATGTAAATTTGAGTTAGGCTTTGCTGTAAAAGGGAGAAGTTTCAGGCATGATGTAAAAAGCTGGCAAGATAGAACAATGATTAATGGACAAATACATTGATATTTTCCTTTTCCTTGCCTGAATTTCTGTTTCATTTTCACACTGAAGTGGCTCTGTAGGGCTAACTACAATGTGTTATTTAGGGAATGTTGTGAATTTTACATCTCAGGATTGGTAACTCCCAATGTAGGGAGGAGGAAGGGTTAAGAATGGGGTCCAAGCTGGCATTACAGAAATGACTGGACCAGAAGAGGGTACAGAAATTCTCAGTAAGTGTGGGGGGAAGAAATTCCTTAAATAATTTCTGGTAACTTTTCTGCTTGGAGAAGCATAAATAGGATATGAAGCAAGATTTATCTAGCTTTATGAGGCTCAAAGTTTAGTTGTCATGATGTGAGACTGAGGGCTGAAGGGAGAATAAAAGGAAAATTATTGGAAGAGGTACTAGGGCTCCTGCCAAGAAGCCAGGTTTACTTTTAAACACTCAATATTTGAAACTGTGTTTTACTTTCCAGTTGTACTGATACCATCAAAATATAATGAGAGAATTCATTCCTAGACTGAGAGTGTGAGTAACAGTTTTTAACCCAAGGTCCTTTCCCAAGCTACTGTACACAGACCAGAAGTGTGCCAAGTCTGCCCTCGTGTTTCTGTGGCCTGTGCTCTGTGACATACTGAGTTACAAGTCTTCTCACAGTCAGAAAAGAAAGTGCTTCCTTGAGAGAGGGAGAGTCTGGACTACCAGAAACAAGCCAGCTGAAGCAGAAGTTGGAGGGGCTGTCTGGCCCCAGGCTACAAGGAAGGTCAGGATTTGCTGTTGGTGAAGTTTTTAGGCAGACCACAGGGACTGTGTTCAAATGTTTGTTTAAAAAACAAACAAACCTGTAACTCTTACATGTTAATGGGTAAGAAATTCTTGCTCTAAGCCTGTGCTCATTGCTTTAACATCAAACTCGTTTCTGAAAACTGCTGTTAGGAAACCATTTTATTAGGAAAGAGCAGAAGGGATTCATCCAGGTTATTAGGAGGGTTGATTTTGGGGTAGGAGAGAGAAGAGGCTCATGGTGGTGAAAATGGAGCTAAACATGGATCTGCATCTGCCAATTTGCTTGAGAAATCCAGAGTTAGGAACACTGTGTCTCTCTGCATCAGCAAAGCTTTGGAAGTGGGAGATTGAGTTTGATTACAACCAGACTAAGCTGATGCCTAACCGGAGAACACACATCAAGCCTCCTGTGGCAACTTGTGCTTCCAGGTAGTATCTTCTCATACATTGCTCTCCAAAAGGAGAGTGACACCTTGTCTTTACAAGAAGCACACATCTTGATTAGAAAAAATCAGAAGTCTAGCTCTCTCACACTGATCCTGCACACCAGGAAAAGCAAAATGGGATAAGTTCCACTCAAATCCCTTTGGAAATTACTCACACTCCTGCTATGAAAGTTGAAGTCAAACACAAGGTTGGGGATTTTTCTAAGTGTCTGTAATTCCAGACTATGCTTGGATTCATTGCAGAACCAAAAACTTGCTTTTTCCAGCCGATAGCCTTGCAAAGTCATACTGAAACCAGAAAATACTGTGTACTTTGGCAGAGGTATTAGGAGCCATAAAGATCTGGCAACTGCAACCTGTGTAACAATCTTGCTAATTGTATTTAAATTGGAGTGGATCAACCCTCCCAACACTGAATACAAAACTTTACTTTTCCCAGGGAGAAAAGCAGATAGGAGGCTGGATGTATGCAGGTGAGCAGGGTTTTAACAAGGGTTTCTGCAAGGGGATTTGACACCAGGTTAACTCTTCCCATTTGCTATGTGGGTGCAAGTTATAAAGTAAAAGAAGGTCTAAAGTTAAAGCTCTGTAGTAACCCCACAATAATTTATGTGCAAACACAACTCTGTTTTTACTCTATAATCATTCATATGTAAACAGTCTTATGTGAGAATAATTCCTTTTCTTCTTCTTCAACCTTTTCCAAATGGAAATATTTCCACTTGGAATATTAACCTAACTCTTGAAACAAAAGGTCCTCTTGTATATGTGGATATATAATGGTATATATAACAAAGGGTTGGTAGTACCTTAACTTCTGCTTTTCTACTGACTGATGGCAGCACATCAAATATCCTGCAAATACAATTAGCAAAATGTCTTAAGATCAAAGGAACTACAAAATTACAATGCCTGGGAACAAAGTAGGTCATTAAAGGACAGCAAACATTCTTTCTGTAAAACTAAGAATTCCAGGTTATTTTTAACATCATCTCCTGATGTCAGGGGTGGTTTTCTTAGGGAATATTAGGCATATTTTGATAATTCAGAAACCTGAGATGACTTAATGATTAATAGTGTTATTCTCCATAGCAAATTTACCTCAAATAGAAGAATTGTACATAACTTAGTACACAGGTTTCATGCCCATCCAGTAGCATTATAGGTCTTATTAATGGTAAAATCCTGTTAGTACACAGCAGTATCCTTCAGTAAATTCCAGCAAAGTGAATTCTGGAACGACAATAGCACTGCCTGTGAATGGTTATAAATTAGATTTCTAAGTGCCTGGGAATTATTCATGTGGTTTAAGTGGCTTGGGTTTATATTGTCTTTTTGCTTATTTGGCCCAATTTGAACATGCAAGCTTCCCTCAAAGGGTGGTACTCTGTGTACTGTATTATACATACAGTTGGCAACTTCTTAAAGGTTTAGATGTTACTTGAAGAGCTTACAGGAGTTGAAGGCTTTTAGTAAAATAATTAGGTGGAGTGTAATTTCATTTTAAATATTACTATCCCGGGGAGTTTAAATAAGATGACCTTGATTTCACCCTGATGAGAGGAGGGAAGTGTTTTCTTTAGAGTGGTTCTAACTAAAATATAAGACACAAACAGACACCTAAATGGTTAGTCCTTTTATATACTGAATAATTCTGCCTGAAAATGGATACTGCATCTGTTATGTCACAGTGTTGGGTTCAGACACTTCTCTAATGTAAAATCTTTACATAATCTTTATTTTGAATAATTGGGAAGATCATTGTGATGATAAAGAAAATCGATTATTAATTTTATCTGTCTTAGGGAATGCATCTAAGATTCCCAGAGAGGAATCTTAGCCTATGTTCATCTCTTGAGTTACAAAATATGCTGTTTCAGAGGGAGGACAAAGAGCACTTGGGAGCCACTGAACCTAAATGATTCACATCTGGATTTTAAGTAAATGCTGCACTGTAAGGTAACCTTGTACTCCTCATGGGTGAAGCTGGCCAGGGAGAGCACACTGTCTTGTTCAGCCTAAGTAACAGGGAGGGCAGTTTAGGATCCCTTAATGGAATTGATTTGTGTGAATATATGCTCTACTAGAAATCTTTCTGTACTAATTTATTTTATTTTTGTTTGTAAAGTAACGGTTATTACATTAATCTTGTAGGGATGGACTTTATCAGAGTATAAATAGAAAGTGCAGGGCCTATGAATGTGCTTACTTTTGAACAAGTGGTATATTTTTACTTAACCACAAAGCAAATACATATTTAGAGGAAGGCTACTGATACAGGACTTATTTAACTTTTAAAAATCCCTGTCAACAGAAGGATTAATTTAATTCTGCTTTTGAAAGAGAGGAGATATTTAATGGTGCTAAGAAAAATTGTTATGTTTATTTCACAAAATACAGTCATTGCAAACTAATGTTGCATTTTCACATACCTTTGTTAAAATCTATTTTACACATTACCATACTATTACCATACATGGGATGAATTGTGTGTTAAATAACCTATCAGTTGGAGAAAAGTGAACCAGAGAGAGTATGTAATTTTTTTTTAACTGACATGCAAAAGAGTGGGATTTTTCTTGCGGGATACCCAATTTCCAATTCAGGATATCAGATGATAGTTTAAAAGTAGATGTAGACTGAGGACAATCATTAAGAATTTTAAATAAACCTAAAAAATCACAACAACAACAGCAACAAAATTTGTTAATCTTTCACATATTAAAGAAACTCTTCATGAGTAGAAAAACAGAATGGAATTAAGTCCTTCTGTACCAGCTGCAAGGTAGATGCTTGAAATTATTTACCATATATTTAATGTCTGATATACTTTAAATACTTCCATGCAAACATGTACAGCCTGACACTATTCTTTGTTGCATTTAGAACCCCTATAACATTCTTAAAATGTCAGATTTTTTTAATGTTGTATTTCTCAACACAAATCTGTTCAATTTGCAAAGGCAAGTAGACTTTCTACATGGAAGACTTTGTTAACAGTTTTCATATGCCTTAATATTTGAATTGACTCACCTAGATACACAGTTTTGCTTACCTACTAAGTAAAATGCTGACAGTGTTGTAAATCATACCTTGAAATGGGGCCACCACCACCTGCTAGCCCTTGCTATAGCCTTTAATACAGAAATACTTTCAAGGGGACAAATGCACAAGGGTGATCAACAGTGTTAATTTAACTTCCATAGAAATTAGAATTCTTAATATTAGTGTCACTTCTACTCCTGGTGGTTTTTACTCCAGGTATTACTGACAGAGGTAGTATTTTTTTTTTTCTTTTTCAGCTTTTTGCAGCTTGAAAAGTTAACTGAGTGGCCACTGAAAAACCAACTAAATTCTGCTTCTAGACAGCAATTTGATTTGGTTGATTTGGTAAAACATTTGCTTCTCTGTTGAAAACAAAATTGAGTTCTTGAGATTGCAAAGGTGGTCTGGAAGATATTAAATCTACATAAACAAAGGAAGGGACTCTGAGGTGCTTAGATCCTATGATAATGCATGCAGTATGAAATATTTGATCTGCTTAGTGGTATCAAACCAAGCCTGAAGACAGCCTAAAACAATGGCTTGAAGCAGTTCCTGCTCATTTGAAAGAGAAGTTAACTTTGAACCTGAATGAGAATGTTGCCAACACTGTTAGTTATTTCACTGCCAAGAGAGAGGTGAATGATCATGCTAGGACAATGTATTCTTCATGCTTCCTCATTTAGCAATAGGATCAAAACAAATTCTGTGTTTGAGGTCAGAATAAAAATTATCTTTAGATGTTCTTCAACTTAATATCAATGGGTGGGATTAATTTCACCAAATTTTAGGTGTCTGGAGTTCTCACTTGTACATCTAAGCAAGTCATCTGGGCTCCTTCAGTATCACTTATCATAAATGTTAATGTTTAATGTAATTTGTGCTCCTGTTCCTGCCTATCAGCACTACATAGTTGATGTCCCTGATTAGATGTTCACAGTGGTGACAAGGTAGGCTAGAGAAATCCTACACTAAAAGTCTACCATCAAAAATTTAGCTTTGTGCAGCTGGGGATTGGCAGGGGCAGAAGGCTTTGACAGGTAGTGGCGCAACTTTCTTTCACTTGCTCACCTTTAATAGTAGCAGTTATGGGTCCACCATATTCCAGACAATAGCTGGTCAAGCCCCATCCACTCTTTATTGAATGATAAACTAAACCTGAGTTTAATTTGTAAAGGAGCCAGACTTGAGCCATAAGGTGAACCTAAAAAAGGAAAATGTTAAGTCTGGAATTGGTGTTTTAAATAAATGCAGTTGTGGGAACTGGACTAAGCTAAGGAAAAGTATTGCTTTTCCTTAGCTTCACTAGTTAGACATCTATTCTACTTTCTTTCCCTCTCTCATACTGGTTGCAATTAGGAGGAAACCTATATCTTGACAACTAATAGCAGTCTAGAAAACTTCTACTGTAGGTATTATCAAATTCAGGTTAGACATTTTCAACACTCCCCACAGTAAACAAGTAAAATCTGTGGTTTATACCTTTGAAAGTGTGACTCATCTGCTCAGCAGTCAGATGCAGCCCTGGTAGTTCATACGACTCAGTTGGAGCCCAGTCTAAAACATCAGTAGAACATCCTGTCTGGCTGAGAGATGCATAAACACTGCTTACTGAATAGGATTTAATCTGATGTTGATCTTCAGGCAGTTGGCGATACCATATGTTTTTGCGTTTTAATGGTTATCCTGTTTATCTCATCTTTCTGACCTAAGTCCAAATCCTTCTGCTGAATAGGTGTCTTAATAATAGTAGCTGAAAATTAAAGAACAGAAAGGCTTAATCATTAATATCATGCATTAGTCTAACTGACCACAAGATTTTATATTAGCCTCATGTCCTCTCTGTATAGTTCCTCTCTTTCTTGGATTTGCTTCTGCTGTACTCCTTGTTGAAAATTTGTGGTAAAGTTAGGCATTTTATTGAAGACCTACCTTTTTTCTGGATGATGTAGGCATACCCTTTTCATTGATTACAGTACAAATTCTAATCAGATCAACAGAATAAGGAAGAATTAAACTCTCTGAACACATACTCTTCAGACTTGGCATTCTGTGCACTTTACTTTTGCTTGAAAGCTTTAAAAAAAAAAAAAGATTTACAGAAAAGCTTTCTTGGTGTGTCACTAGAAGCATGATTCAACAATATAGGTTTTTTGGTTTTTTTTTAAGTCATAGACAATTGAAATATTCTTTATGGTCAAAGAAAATGTTGCATGTGAGAGCTACTGAAGTCTTGGTCTATTTTCAATGGCTTGTGAGAAAGTGAGTCAATGTTTAATGGGGAGCTGGCTAGAATTTCAGATAGGGTTGCAGAAGATGCCATTTCCCAGCGCCTGGGGCCTTTAAAAGTCCACAAATGATAGGGCAAATTCTTCCTTTGGCATTGGTCTTTTATGTATTGATCCTAAAATAGGCACAGCCTGAGTACCACCATAGCAGATGTCTGTTGCAGAGCATTATGTCTTTTGCATGCACAATTGCTGTTTGTTATCAGCTGTAGGGTATTAATAAAACATGTAAAACAAGCACATTACCATAAGCAGGAAGGAATCTTAGACAAACCCAAGCCTTTCCTCTCATCACATTTCTCAGCTTATCCATACTCTCTTGTTTTTTCCCACTTTTCTCTCTGTTTTGCTGTTTGTTTTATGACTTTTTCTTTTTGTTTGTAATAACAATTTCACTGAAACACATGCAGTTATCTACATATGACGTATATCTTCTATATCTATGCAACCTCTTTATTTTCACTGTTTTATGGTGATTATCTCATGTCCATCTTCCTTCCTTTGACTTTGCAACTTTTTTCTTGTGAACATACAGGGCTCTAATAATAGAGCCACAAAGGTGGCTTTCCTTTCACTTACTTTTCCAGAGTAAGTATTATTTTTTTCAAATAATACTTTTAAAATTCTTTGTTAGCAATAATTTAAACACCAGTTTAAACATCAGTGCTTTTATTGTAAATCTTTGGGGTTACAAAAAAAGAGAAATCAAAAACTTCAGATATGAAACTGCAGTCAAACCTTCCCATATTCTGTTTGCAAAGTACATTTTCCATGGAAGTTATCTGACTATGAAGAATGAGAGTTTATTGTTCTTGTTCTTGGGAACTACTAGGGAAATAGCTGAGATCTCAAGAGACCTCTCTCAAAAGGGAAGAGGCTCAGCTCTTGAGAGGAGCAGAACAGAGGTACAAAGTTTCTCCAGATACCTACTTAAGGCCTTTAGAGGAAGACCCCACACACCTATTTTTTTTTTTTAATGTAAATACTACTTTTTTTTCCTTTTTTAGTTTAGCTAAATGGCAATTGGACAACAAGGTATAGAATACTGAAGAAACATTCAGAATAGTTATAAACATCACATTTATAAAAACTGTTTGTACTGGAGAATCTGATTTTTTGACTATGCATTCCCAAATGTGAGGAGAAAGGCAAAATAATTTGTTCATACTAATCAGGCTATAAGAAACATTTAATGATTGGAAAATAGAATATTTTTTTAAAATGCACAGAAGTGGAAGCAGCACACCATATATTCACAATGGGTTTTCTTAAAGACACATCCTTTATCTTAAAAAGTGGGGGAGTCATTATAATGTTTATAGGAAACAGGCAAACTGCAGTACATAAATATTGCCTTGAAAAATATGCAGAGAGGGGATTAGTTTTGAGCTTAACTGAACACTGCCCAAAACTGAAAAAATATGTGGCATTTCCCTCGAGCTGATTTGACTTTCCATCATACAGTTCACAGGCTTCTATTCAGGATTCCCATCTGAGGAGTCTCACTAAGAGTTAGAAACATATATAAGAGTTTGTAGAACCATGACCCCTTGGATCTGTCACATTAAGATCCAGTCTTGGATTTTGCCTGTGTTTATTTCTAAGCAACTGAAAGTTTAATCAAGTTAATTGTTGCTGATGAGTGTAATGAAGATTGAATCTGGAAAAAAAAAAGGTTTGTTTGCTCTGTCATAACTGTTAAAAAAATGTTATATTGTGGTGGAGGAAGCTTTAATTATTGTATGAAAACCCAACAGATTTAGAAAACAGCTTCTGGACAAAGACTTGGAGGAGAATGTAAACTGTAAACTTTTGCATGTTAAATTGCTTATGAAGTATTTTAAGCATAGTTAAGCTTATCATAGGCTTGGGGTTTTAAAAAGCATCCAGATTTGCTCCTTGGGGGGAACAGATGTGTTTTTCAGTGGTCGGCCAAATATTCTCTCTTTGCTTTGACAATCGTTATTATAATAATAAATGCATTTTACATTGTTATATGGTTTTCTTTCTTTAGCTACTACTACTTTTCATGTGGAGAGCAATGTGTGCTGAACCAGAAGACACGTTCTTAAGAATCAGTGCTTTGTTTTGGGCTTTGTTTTTTTTCCGTGTGGCCACTGGTAGGTAGGATGGAGAAGGTGATTCAGGGTCAAAAAAGGAGGAAGAGGCTTTGGCAGGCAGGCTGGGGAGTTGGGTGGCACAGCAGGCACAGCAGTAGCAGCCCAAGCTCTGAGGGAAGAAATGGGGATGGTGTATGATTGCAAGAGGATGCTCTGAGCCCTCAGAATCTCACGGGGAAGGACGAAGATTTAATCTGCTGATTTTCTTTCAAGAAGCTCTCTTCCTCATCAAGCCCAAACTGCTAAAAACGTGAGCAGCTGCCAAACAGCGGAACAGACAGACGTGCGCCTGCAAGCTTGGAAGCAGGATCATAAGTCAAAAACTTGTCATTTAACACTCCTGACCTGCGCTTTCCCTCTCCTCTCACTTCCCTGGCTGTGGGGAGGAAAGGTCAAGAGTGGATGCCTCTGTGCAAATGGGAAACGTGTCAAGAGGTGTGCTTGCAGGAGCAAGTACTTTCCCTTCCTCTGTTAAAAAGCAGGAAAGACGACGGGCAGAAGCGGCTGCGGCACGGTCTGCCCGGGCACAGGGTGTCCCGAGGGGAGCGGACAGCTGTCCCGGAGGACAGCGGATGCCCCGCGGGCCCTGGAGCCGGGCGCTCGGTGCCGGGGCTGGCAGCCCTTCCGCCCGCGGGCGCAGGGTGGGCGCTGCACTCGCAGAGGCCGGAGGGCGCGGGCAGGGCCGGGAGCCGGCTCTCGCCGCCGGCGGGGCCGTGCGTGCGGCGGGGGGCGCGCGTCCGGGGGCGCCTTCTCTCCATTTCGTTGTTGTTTGCGAACGGCCGGGGCGGGAGCTCCAGAGTTCTCCCCCTGGCCCGGCTCGGGCGGGACAGCGCCGGGCGCAGCTGCCGCGCCTCGTGGGGAGCGGGCAGGGCCCGGGAGCGGGGCCAGGGGCTTGTTTACCGCTGTGCCCGCCGAGGCGGAGCGCGGTACCTGTGTGCAGGCTCGGGGCGCCCGCCCGCCGCTTCCCCGCGGCCGTTAACCGCGGAGCTGCAGCCTCGCCCTCCGCCGCCCGCTCCCCTCCCCAGCGGCCGCCGCACCGCGCGCTCACCGCCGCCGACACGGCGCGGGCCCGCCCCGCTCCACCCCCTCCGCCGAGAGCCAGGGCGGCGGGCAAGGTGGGGGGGGCGGGAGAGGAGCGTGGCTTCGCCTGCCTTTCCCCGGCCCCTCTCCCTCCTCCCCTGCCGCGGCCAATCGGCGCGGAGGGAAGCGCTCCTGCCGCTGACGCCCCCGAGGGAGCCCCCCTTTTAAAATAAAGCGGCGGCCGCGCGGCGGTAGGAGGGGGGTGTGCGCTGGGCTCGCTCGGTCCCGCACACCGGCCGGACAGAGAGACAGACAGGACAGACAGAGCGCCACAGGATGCCCGCAGCTTCCGCGGCCAGGGGCTGAAGCGGGCGGGGGACGAGAGGTCGCGAGGGGAAGGAGAAGGAAGGCGGGAGCCGAGCGCCTGGAGGGTCTCGCACCCGCTCCGAGGATGGCGCCGGTGAGCGAGCAGCTGGAGCCGCAGGGCTCGGGGGGAGAGCCGGCCGGAGCGACCCCCCTGCCCGGCCCGCCGGCGGGCCAGGAGCCGCGGCGGGAGAACGGCGGCGAGTGGTGCCCCGGCAGCGGCGAGAGCGGAGCCCAGCCCCGGGCGGCGGCGGAGGGCCCCGGGAGCCCGGGCTGCCCCGGGAGCGCTGCGGCGCCGGAGCCCCCCGAGGGCGGCTGGGGCTGGGTGGTGATGCTGGCCGCCATGTGGTGCAACGGCGCCGTCTTCGGCATTCAGAACTCGTGCGGGGTCCTCTTCGTCTCCATGCTCCGGCTCTTCGGCAGCAGCGACGACAAGCAGCTGGTCTTCAAAACAGGTGAGGGGCGGCCGGGGGAGGGGTCGGGGCGGCTTCCAGCCCCCGCGCTCGGGCCTTCCCCGGGAGCAGAGGCGTCCCGGCCGGGGGCTCTCGCTGCGGCGCCCTCAGTGTCCGAGCCCCGGGGGCCGCAGGAGTCAGACCCCTCCGGAGGGCCGGGCAGGGCCGGCTGGGGCGCTCGGGAATAGCCCGAGGGAAAGGGCAGCTCCCCGGGCAGCCGCTCCGGGGGTATCGGCAGAGGAGCAGGTGTGCTCTCGCTTCTTCCACCGCTGGACCTTCAGGCATCCGCTGTTGTGCAGTGTGGATTACAATACACGCAGAAACCTTTATTCCCCTGCCCCCGTTAGCCTAAAGGTTAGTCTGAATGATAAGTTAGTAGTGGGGTATAGTGACACTTAAAATATGCCAAGAATGGGTTTGACCGGTTGCCAAACCCAGCATTTTGATTTATTGCAGCAACCAGTGTCACAAAACTCACCAGTGAAGCTAACGATATTTACTAAACTTTAAAGGCATTAACTGTACTCTCACATGTTACTGATCTAAAGCACTTAAGACACATAAGATTCAATTAGTTAAAAGGTAAGCATACATTGTTATATTTTATGTAAGTTTTCTGTGGAAAGTGTCTTGTGCTCGTAAGTTGAGGAGATGCAGTTTCTGGCTCTAGGAATAACAACAACTGAAATTAAGGAACAGTATTAAATCTATGTGTTATTATAGTAAATAATAAGGTTGACTTGCATAAAGGATAGCTTAGCATTAAATTATTAAAATGAAATACTGAAAAATAAAAACCTTCTTTTATGGTTTTGTCCTTTCTTAAAAAAGGGTCTAGCCTTGGTAAGCCTTCTAGAAAACTTTCTGTACAGAGTGGGTGTTACAGACCTTTTGAAATTTACTTGAAATTTACATCTTCCTTAATACTTGCATAAGTGGGCCTAAAGTAGAGCTGTTAAGACAAAGTAGTTTCTTTTCCTCCTGCAGCTTAATAACTGTTGTTGTCTGAAGTAGGAAACTAGGGCAGGTGTTTAGACTGAAGTAGGGAAGTAGGAAAGCTGAAAAGCTGTGGTGGAGCATTAAGTGATGTTCTCTCTGGCATTGAACAGTTTTGTATATCATTTGCAGTGATATACAAGGTGCATTCCTCAGTGTGCTTGAGTTAGGAAGATGGGAAGCTACATCTGCACATGAAATTGGGCAGTACCTGCTTCTCAGAAGGGAAATGCACATCCTGAAGTAGGTGCCTAGGTTCCTTAGACTGTACAGGAGAAGGATGAGATTCAGAGAATGTGCTGAGAACATTTGAATACTGGCCTGGGAGCCCCTGGCCAGTCAGAAATGCAGAAGCAAATGAGTGGCTGATACTCTGCCTGTTCATGGTACAGAAGTGTAAAAACTGCTTTTCCTGAGTATCTGGTTTGATAGTAACTATCTTTTAAAAATTGTTCTTGTCTTGTACTAAAAAAAAAAAAAAAAAGTCTTTAGGTAGTACTTCAGTGGTTCAAATAATCAACAAGAGAAAGACTGAAATTATCTCCTACCTTCCAGAAGGGTAATTGCACCACTAGTATCTAAGTGAGGCGAGATTGTGAGTGTGCTCCACTCATGTTTTTGAAAATATGCCCAATTGCAGAAAAGAGTGGGGAGGGGAGAAAATATGGAACCCAGCTTTACAGCCTAGTTGTTTTGTGTCCTGCTTAGAAGAGCAGGAAGTTCTGAGTCCTGGATGTAGCCAGCACCTCCTGTATTGCTTTATAAGTGATTTGGGGTGGGAACTACAGCTGCACACTGTTGCACTTTGTTTTGCTTAGCAGATGTACTCTGGTTTGAGTAATGCAGAGGGTACCTCTTTATTTATTTATTTTTTAATCCAAATGGGTTCAAATTGGAGGAAATACTGCAAGACAGCTGCCTTGACTAAATGGCTTGTGTGCATGTGATGGAGCAATGCAAATGCAAGAAGTCTTCTGTAAACAAAAGCACAGCAGATAAAAACTGTTCCTTTCCTTCTAATGCCTGAAAGTACTTTGATGAGTACAGGAATGGAGAAGTCACTATGATTTTAGTGTTGGAGAAAAGTCTAGCCTGACCATTCCCATGGTATTGATTCAAATTGATACTTAATCTGCTGAGTCTCTTCTGTTTGGACTGATTGAAACTCAAACCTGGCAGTGGTAACTGAGTTAGTCAAGTTTAATGAATTGGAAAACTGGAATTTCTAATGAAAGTTTTCTTGCTGTGGGGCTTTGCTTTGGAAAGAAAAAGTTTAATAATTTAATCCTTCTGGGGGAAAAAAAGGTTTCTCTAATATCTGAAATGCTGATTTTTTATTTTTTTTTTCCAGAGGCATGAGTATTCCAGGTAATTTCTTTAAAGACCCCAGGTGTCTGTGGAATTTTGCAGTTGATCCACAGTACCAAAGAATTCAGGTCTGTTTGTGGTTTGTTAGTTTTTTGTTTGTTTAGGGTTGGTTGTTTGGTTTGTTTTTGTTTTTTTTTACTACAGGATTACTTAGCTGTTGCCAAGAACACATGTGTTGCCAGAGGTTTTTGTGTGCCTGCTCTTTTGGGACCAGTCAGTAGTCCTCTCTTGCCTGGTATTTTTCCTGAAAGGAGGAATTTAATAGGTTGTAATAAAAGCTGCTTTTGATATCTCTTAATAACATCTTGTAATATCTTAGAAGCCAATGCAAGGCAAAATGGGAGGGCTCTAAATATCATAGTTCTATGCTGTTTTTGTTAGTGTTAGAAGATGGGTGGGTGTTGATCAGTGTGAACGGCAAAAAGGGAGGAGGCAGAATGGAGGAAGATGTAGTCAAGAAGTGACTCTGCGTTGTAGGTGAGGAATGGAAGGAACCAAAAGTAGAGTCAAGGCAGCAAGGCTGTTTACAGCATGCAGCACCAGCACTGATAAATAAGATAAAGAACTATAATTACATTATTGCTGGATTTAGGAGTATTAATGAAAAAGCTTGTGGATCATAGAGGAGTCAAATTCCTCCAAGGGACAACTTTTTATGAAACAAAAATTGAATACAACTAGTACACAGTATTTTGGTATTTGTATTAGCAAAAACTCGTTTCTTTGCTTATGTAGTGCAGTTTAGAAACAATTCCATTGTTTCCTTGTGTAGCCATTTTTTGTTTGAGAACTAATAGATTCACAATTCCAGAAGAGGAAAAGCCCCTAGTGTAAGTATGAAACTTCTAGAAAGGTGTGCCTGAAGTCTCAGGAAACTACTCTGTTCATTGTTTATATTTCATTGTGTTTGAGGAACAAGTTGGGTGGGAAAAAAACAATGGGAGTGAAATACAGGAGGCTTGTGGCCCTTGGAAATGGGAACGATCTAGTGTTCAAGTGCAATTGCAGCCTGATCACCCTTGAAGGGAAGGATTTGGTACAGACTAGTCCAGGGTCTGGCAGGAAGAGCACTTGGTTCCTTTCCCTATTGGAGTTGTCACATGGGGATGAGGAGAACTGAGCTGATCCTGTTATTTCAGATTTATGAGAGCTCCATATAGTCCCATGTTTTGGTCTTTTGATAGGTGCCTCTGTTACATAGGTTTTTATGTGCATATGTACCCATATTTGTTTTCAAAAGGCAAATGAAAACTACAGGTAACAGAGATAAAAATGGTAGGTTTCATTTAAAAAAATGTCAGATAAAAAAAGTCAGATAAAATTACCAGTTCCACTACTTTAATTGCTCTTAATTCTATGATTTGCAATGCTGGTTCTGTAACTCTGCTGGATTATTCTTTCATATACAACCATTAAGTACACCTGTGTGTGTGCAGGTATCACCTGCACAGGGAGTATGTACTGCTATTAGAGTTCTGCATCCACGTGTTTGCTTTGTTAGCCAGTGTTCCTAGAAGATACCACCTCACCCTGCCTGGACTGGTTATCTGTGTGCCTCTGGGTTTGGCTCTCTAAGGTGCAGCCTTTGGTGACGTACCTGGATGTCAGGATGATTGATTGGCTGGCTCAACACTGTTGGCAACATCAGGAGCCTTTGACCTAGATTGCTGAGAGTTCAATAGGGCAGGGAGGAGAATTCTGATTTTACTTTCACATACAGGCTGTAATTCAGATACTGAGAAGATAATGCTGAATAACTACAAAGATCTACAAGGGATCATTTCACAGAACAGTTTGAACTTTTCCTTTATATTCTTTTCTTGAGTCTTTTGATATCTTCCTGAGTTTTCCTCCAGAGATAAAGACCATCAGCAATTTTGATGTAATTCAAGTCATTGTTGTGTAACTGTCCTTCAGAACCAGTTATGTTTCTCTGTGAGCTGCTGTGTCCAGTAAATTGGGAACCTTGTCAGGCTGGACCTGTGTCATATGGCTTATGAGAGAGCAACTGACTTTTCTTTCCAAGTACTAAGTCAAATTTGGAATGCAGAAGTTATCAGAGCACACAAGTATAATTTGTGTGAGGTACAAGGTGTGCTACTGTATAACACATTGGTCAATAAGGATTACATTGCAGTAGAGGATGTAGTTCCACAAAAAGCTGGACTTCAGTTTTGAACAAAAAATGGCTACACAAGGAAACAATGGAATTGCTTGCATAGTGCACATGATTATCTGTGCTGCTGTAGTCTGCTTTCCTTCTCATGTTTTTGTGGCTGTTGAAACCAGAGAGGGGAACTAAGAGTGAGTTCTAACCTGAAAACTAACCTGATATATATAAATAGTGGAACCTGATTGTATATGAGTAGTGATTAATTTTCTTCAGCTGTAGTCATTTTTGTACCACTTTGACCTGGCTTTGTGATTATAAATACCTATGTAAATGAAGATTCTGAAGTATTTGATATGGTGGCTGGGTCAAACTGGAAAGTTGAAGGCAATTTCTATAGTATGCTGTGTTTGTTTAGACCAGAATGATTAATACCACTACTGTTTATGCATACACACATGCAGTGTCTTTATGCCTCTGGAGCATTTCTCTTGTAGTCTTGTTCACTTCCCGGCAGAGTGATTACTTAGGTAGTAATTTTGTGGTTGTTTGGTGGGTTTTTTTGGTTTTTTTTTTTTCCTTTACTGGATTTCACATTGATTAGATTCTTCCATCTGAAGGTTAACTTGCAGCAAACAGCTTTGTTAGGGAGAATAATCTTCTTAATATGTCTGAAGGCTAGTTAGCAGTTAATTTTTCTGGGTTTTTTTAGAGACAGTACTTGAATTTTATAGTGATGAAACATCCCTATAGAATTCTAAAGATGGTTGGCAATTGTCACCACTCTGCATTAAATCCACGTGCCTCTAGTTATGAGCTCTGGTGTGCTGCCTGTCAGACAAAACTATATCCTCTAAAATCTCCTTCATACAATCCACTGGAATACTAAGTTTTACTGTACTCTATTTGTAATAGTTTTGTTGCATGTGAAACACCTTTCATATTCCCAGTGTTATTTCTTTGTCAATGTCTCTGTTGCTCTAGCTCTGTAATGTAGAGAGGAAAGGTACTGTGTCATGTTACAAAATGCGGCTTTACTGGTTTCTGGTGTGGGTAATGTACTATGATGACATTGTGCTGTCTATTTTGCATTATTTACATAACATCATGTTTTTCTTGCTGCTTATTATTAGTATCTGCAGTCAGTGAAGCTTAGTTGACTTTGAAGTTTTCCAGTGTGCATTACTCCCTGCTCTTCAACTTTGTTTTGTTTAATTGGTCCCTGCAGTCTATTTGATGCCATCTTACTCATCCATTTCCTGGCTACCATTCTTTGAGGTTTCTCAGATCCCTTCCTCATTTTACTGTCTAAAGGGGAAGTTAGCAAAATGTGTATGTTTATTAATAAACCTTTTTCTTAGACTTAGCAAGATGTACCTGTGCTTAGTGTTTGTCTATCCATAAACATGATTTGATCTTTCAACACAGTCTGCCTGCCTCTGGACACTTTGTTTCCTGATAATGTTCAGTCTCTTATCTCCTTTTTATCAGTCTTTTTTATTCTCTTTTATTTATTAAGTGATTACTTTAGCCTCCTGAGAGGAGTGTTACTGAAGGCCATATTGAAGTTTAAATGCTATTAATCTCTTTCTGTTATTGAGTTACTAGTCTAGTATGAGGCAATGTAGTGGACTGGTCATAAACTATGACAGCATAAATACAACTATATGTCTATTTATTCTTTTGGCCAGTTTGAGTTAATTGGAGATAATAACAATAATAACATTGCCTCTACTTGGAGCGATGTCTGCCAGAGCAGGTATCCAAGGACCTTTCCTAGTTGGGTTTTGATAATTTGCAATGATGGACACTCCATCCAAAGTGCCTCCAAAGCCTCCAAAATGCCAGTGTGCATACTGTGAGAAGATTTTTCTTACCGTTAAATGGAATTTTCTCTATTTCAATTTCTGTCCATTGCCTCTTGCTTCCTGTTAGAATACCACTGAGAAGAGTTTGGCTCAGAGAAGGTGGAGTCTATCCATTGTCACCTCCAGTGTCACACATTGTGCTGTCCCCCTCCCACGTTTCCCTCACCTGGTAACACAAATACTGCACCAGCACACACCTCCTCAGGTGTCTAAGTGCCTGCTGCCTGCCATGCTCTTCTAGTAGAATTGTAGGCATCAAAGATCATGCTTTGAAATGAGGAAGATTTTCAGAAAACTCTAACTTAGTGTTGTGTATTGCTAAGGAAAATAAGGATTTTTCAATAAGCATTCATCTATAATGCTCAGTAAGTAATTGCCTAATTTGAAATTGCTTCTGCTCTGTGAACTCCAGGGAAGGAGATGCACTCATTATTTGCATCAAAGCTAATGTAGCACTGATAATACAACTGCTTGGTTTTAAAATAGTCCTTGTGTGAAGGAATGATATAGCTTCTTTCTTCTATCTTCCACAGCCTGTTTTTATTCTTTCATTTTGTGAACAAACCATGCTGCCTTAGACCACTGCAGTTCAACCTGCAGGAAAAATGTGCAGATAGAATAACTCTGAGAAAACATTTCCTTGTGATCTTATACTATCAGGTTTTGTTTCAGAAATCTAATTTATAACAATAACAGCAGCTCTGTTTCAGATATTGCCTTTAATTTTTGTGGGAACTGGATAGGAATGACTGGTTCTAATAGCTAAGTTAATAGCAGCCCTTTAGTAAGGATGGGACCAATTTAAAAATTATCAGTGGTGGTTTGTTCCCACACACAGGAAGGGACTACTGGGATGTTGAGCCCAGCCTCTTTATCAGCAGCATGTCTGTAATCCCATGGGACATGGTATCAGTTAGATGGTAGACTGGAACTGGAAGTTGTAAAGCAATTTTCTTGCTGCCTTTTTGCTGAGTAAGCAGCAGTAGTGCAATCTTTGGCTGTTTACCTTCTGCAGTGTGCTTTGTTCAGCTGGGCTGTACTTTATGTATATCTTCCAAGTACCCAATAGGTTTTTCTTTCTTCTTTTGCACTTTTAAGAACAGAAATTGGAGAAATAATAAGTAATTCAAAACATATTACTATTAATTTAATTCTTAGTCACTGGCTGTTTTCCTCTGGGAAATGATTTGTAAAACATGCAGTAAAGATTATCTTCCTGCTCCTAAACTGGATTTTAGCAGTTTTTTCAAGATGCTTCAATAAAAATATTGTGAATAGGAAATGCATTGCTTAAATGAATAAATCTTCCTACTTCATTGTGATGGAGTATGTTGATATTGGTACCATGTAATTTTAGCTGTATTTTGTCAGTGCTGTAACTGATAACAGCTGTAACAGAGCAAAGATAAAACACTGATATAATGTTCTAAGTAAACTGATCTTTAAGCTTTTGCAGTCTGGAATAAATGAGCAGTCCTTTCTTTTGGACCTAAACATGGCTTAGTGGCAAGTTCATTAGATGAAGCCTGGAACAGTGTTCTTGTGTATCAGGTAGGAAAATGTGTTTTGAAGGAAGAAAAACCCCCATTTAACTACAACATCAAAAGAGATTGTTCTAATTAGAGGTGTCCTAGTTTTAGCACTTCCTATATTGCACTGAAATCTTAAGAGTCAAAGAATTCAAGAGGAAAAGAGAAGGTTAGTATACATTACCAAGTGATCTGGAGTGAGTATTGAGACGGGCTGTATCTTTGGAGACTTTTGTCTGTGCTGCCTCTGGTATCAGCACTCTAAACTTGCCTGTTGTCCTTGGACTGACTTTTGTGGCTTTGCCTTGTTTGTTTTCTATACCCAGGCATGTACTAGCCATGTGTCTCTTAAGGAGCTGCTTAGTCTGCTCTAATTAGTCTGGATGGCAGCTAAACCACATGCAGAGTGAGCAGTTAAGCAACAACGACATTGGTGTAAAGTAAATGGATTTGGTTGGTCCAAGGATGTGTGTAGCTCTTGTCCAAAGAGTTGGAAGCACAAAGTGTGCTTGGGGTACACAGCCAGGGCTTTCTAGGACAGTAACTTGATCCTGTGTTGTGACTGAACATGCTGGGATTGGAACAATCTCAGTGGGTTCCACAGGTCAGACGGGGCCTGTTTGTTGTCAGTGTGTTCCAGTTTGGTGTATACTGTAGTAGTTTCAAAGTGGCTGGAGCTGGCTGATGACATCTGCTTCTATACAGTGTGCTTGTTTTTATGAGAGGAAGGAAGGTGTGGTAGCAGTGCTTTACCCAAAGATGCTGTTAACCTCAAAGCACGTCAGATTGAAATTGACAGCCTGACCTGTGGTGCATATTTTGGACGTGACAGTGGTATGTGTCATGGTTCAGAGTAACAGCCTTATCAGAAAGTTGATTTAGTATGGCTAGATAATATTTTGAATCTTGAGTGTACTATTTATATGATGACTTTTGGATTCTCTTTCAATTTATCTGTGAAAATAGTGCCTATGGCCCCTTGAGTTCATTGGATGAAGTTGTCATGTGTGACAAAACTGAAGGTATGTACTTTAAAGAAAGCCTTTATGATTTTGGCACACGAAAGGGAGTTTGAAGTTGCCCTTTTGTTCTTTTATAAATTCAAGTAATTTCTTGCCTTTGAAATATTTATGTCACTTAGGCTCTTCAAAACCCAGCACTGCATTCCAGACTTGAAAGAAATTAGAGCTCTCAACTTATAATTTCTGCCACAGCTGGGTTCTGGCAGTGATCTAGAAAATTAAATCAACACTAGGAAGTTTCTGGAAACTTAAATGTGCAGCCTGGGATGTGTTTTCTAATCCTATCAGGGTAACCCCATTTTTTACAAATTGAAGCATGAAGCATTATCAGCATTTTACACCTCTGTACATATCAAAGTATTTTGTTCATAGTGCAGCAGTTTAATGAATATTTAGTTTCATGCAGTGAAGTCACTGACCCTTGAAGGTGTTGGGGGGGACTGGGACAGAATTGGATAAATTAGTGGGAGGGCTGGAGTAGAACTGTACAAAATTGGTATGGACAATGTTAGCCTTTGTATGCAGTCAGAAGTTTAGCCAGTGTGGCCCACCTCTAGTGTTCTGTCTCTTTGTTTTATATGCTATTAGGCAAAGAAAATAGTATGTTGCATGCAATTTATGTAACCTCATGCTGCAGTATTCATCTTTTGTATATGTGGTTTAAGGCACTTAATGTATGTTATGCTCAGTTCCTGCATTGAGGTCTGTGCCAACAGCTGTATACTGTATTAATAACTTTATCTGGAAATATCAATATTTCAGGAATTGCTCAAAACATTTTTAAATGTTAATGATTTAATAATTATAAAAATGTTATAATAATAAAATTTAGTAGTTTTAATAATTTAGCTGTGTCTATTAAGGGCAATTGTATTCGGAAAATACAGGTCAAGAAAGGCAGATATCCTACAAACTACTCTGCTGCTTGTTCTTTGGGATACTGTCTCTGAGCAACTGAGATTTCTTTTTTGTTTTATGTGGTATCCCACTTAACAGTATTCCAGGTGCATGTTTTCCTGAGTAGTTAAGAGAGGTGCTACAAACAGTAAACTTAAAACCCAGGTGAAAAATGTTATGCCTTTAAAACTGCCTCCATCTGGTTGTTCTGGAGTTTCAAACCAAAAAGGATATAGGTTCTTAATGCATTCCTCTAGGTTTCAAGTTAAGGATCAGAATGGAAAGGATAGAAACTTAAAACTTGTAGCAAATTTTCACATTGAAATTATGTTGTCTTCTGAAGGTGGTAAATCTCAGCATTTCTCACAGCTGTTCGTAAGCCCTGTGAATTCTCTAAATATTGAGGGCTAGTTCTTTAGGATAGGATCTCAGCCTGAGAGATTTCTGGTCAGTGTTTATTGTGCAGAAGATGAGGATTATATGAACAGCATTCTTATAATGAAAAGACTAACTGCTTTTTTCAAGACATTGCTTTAACAAAAGAGGGTCAGGGCTCTGCTTTTTCTTGATCTCTTGAGGAGATCTGTAGAGTGTTCTGTGAACTGTTCTGGAATTCTTCTTCAACACACTTATCTGGTTTTTTTGAAGAGAGTAATTTCTGTGACTAAGATAACACAACTTTGTTCCAATGGCTTAAAACCTTGTTGCTGCTTTTCTTTTGTGTGTTAAACTAAAATATGGAGTGGGGGAGGCTCAGTGGACTCTAAAATATAATTAGGAGTGCTCATACTTAAAAATGGGTAAAGTGGACAAGGTGACCCCAGCAGTTACTATGTTCCTGAGAGCATTGTCCAAATGCTTCTTGAGCTGTGTCAGGCTTGGTGCTGTGACCACTTCCCTGGGGAGCCTGTTCAGTGGCCAGCCACTTTGAGTGAAGAACCTTTTCCTGATATACAACCTCAACCTCCCCTGACACAGCTTCAGGCCGTTCCCTTGGGTCCTGCCACTGTCACCACAGAGAAGAGATCGGTGTCTGTCCCTCCTCTTCCTCGCATGGGGAAGTTGTAACTGTAACTGCAGTGAGGTCTCTCCTCCGTCTCCTCTAGGATGAACAAAGGGACTTCAGTCCTTTCTCATGTGGGGCTTCCCCTCTAGGCTTTTCATCATCTTTGTGGCCCTCCTTTGGATGCTCTAACACTTTATACCCTTCTTACATCGTTGTCCTTGAATCTGCCCCCAGCACTCAAGGTGAGGCTGCCCCAGTGTGGGGGGACAATCCCCTCCCTTGTCTGGCTGACCATGCTGTGCCTGATGCTCTCCAGGACACAATTTACCTTTTAGTTTATAAATTCTGCTTTATATGAACTTAAAATTTTGTGACAGAAAATCACAAGGGCCATGAACTAACTTTCTCTCAGGCTCTCCATGTCATTATTGCCACAACTACCACCTATCTTTTGTCCAAAACTCATAGCTTGGGAGTGGTGAATTCATTTTAAAGTAATCTTGCTGCTAAGTATGAAGTTATATAACGAATAAAGTCCGTTGTTTTTCTTGAATAAGTGCCTGAAGTGGCCAACTTTTTAGTGAAGTGTTAAGTATAGCTTTGTGTGAAACAGACATCAGTTGAATCGGTGATTGGGGAAGCACATGAATGTTTAGTGGGAGACTAAGAGGTAGTTAAAGAATGGCTTAGCAGTGTTTACACAGAGGTAGTTGAAATGAGTGGAGTTCAGGGCTAGAATAAGTGCAGAGGAAGGAAAAAGGAGCCTCCACTTATTGTTAGGGCTGGTGAAGAGGAGATCAAAGGTATCTGCTTATTTTAAAAGTGGGACATCTTGTTAAGCCACCCTCCATTTCGAATGCTTCTTCCACACAGATTTGTTTGTTCATATAAGTAGTGCTTATCTTCCCAACTGACTTGTACTGCTTCTGATTACAGCTGTGCTTGTTGGCATTGTTGTTTGCTTTGGCAGTTACTTTTTGTCTTTAGCTACCTCTCTGTTTCTTATGTAGTGATTTCATAATTGTAAAGCATTTTCCTGGGTGCAATTGGTTTAGCTTAGATGGGCATAGCTTCTGTGAAATTCTGTAAGTGGTGGATTTCCGTTGAGTAAGAGAAGGGTATCACAAGTATTTTGTCATAGACAGTATGATAGGCTTTTAGAGCTGGTCTGTTCATATGCTTGCCTCAAATTTAAGGAGAGTTTCAGATATTATAGTTACATTTAGCACTCAGTTATATCTGGCATGTGTTAAAATAATAAATGGGTAAACTATATATAGTTGTTCCCCTCCCTTACCTTTTTTCCTGTTTTTATCTGGGTCACCATGGGAGTGCTGAAGCAAATGTGGTGGTTGGTGGGGTTTTTTATGTTCTGAAAGGCATGATATATACTGAGGTGAGACGCAGTCTTTCTGAATGGCACTGGTGCGAGTCATTCAATGATGTTTGACATCACACTGTACCAGTAACATGAGTTTTGCTTTCATTGGTGCTTTTTTTTTTTTCCTTTAGCTTTGCTCTGCTTGTCTGTTTTGCTGCACTGGTATATTGTGTGGCATTTTCAGGCAGTGATGCAAAATCCACAAGAGTGGTGTTACACCTGGAGAAAACTGGCAAGGTGTGGAATTCGACTGGCAGATTATAGTACATGAAGGTCTGAGTGCATTCAGTGGTTTGTGGAGTTACTCAGCTGGGCAGATGCCAGCTTTTAACTTTGGGGTGGGCTGTAATTCTGCAGTTAATCCAAGCTGTGCTGACTAGATCTGCACTGCCTCTAGTGGGAGCTTTGACTCCTCACTCACACAGGCATCCTCACTCGGTTCTTTCACATGGAAATCAAATCCAACTCCAGGGGTCCTGTAGCACACAAAAAGTACTGTCATACCCTTTGGAGTATGTGGTACATCTTTGTGGTCTTTGCTCTAATAAAGTATCTGCAATGACATGCACACCAGTCCATGCTACTTAGAAGTCACATTTGCAAACCTGGTTGGTTGGGTATTTAGGTGGTTATTGCCAAATTTATCTTTCTTTTGAAGGTTTGTCAGAGCCTGATAGGTTCAATACAGAAAGCAGTGCCCTGTGGAACTCTTTGATGCTCTGATCTTGTATGTAGTCAGTAATTTAGCTCTATTTGCTGATGAATCTTCCATGTGATGTATGATCTTCAGCTTCTAATTACTCTAAAATTTACTTTATATCATGGAAAATGTGCTGATGCTGACTTTGTAGCCAACACTTTTGGATGATTCTGGAAAGGTAAATTCATCTTGTATTTGGAATGCTTAAATGAATTTATGATACTCCCAACAGGCTGTAATTATAGGTATAGGATCCATTTCAGCTGTTTCCAAATATGAGGTAGTTATAGGCAGCTTTTCTGAGTATGATTGACGCCAGTGGTTTCTTGATGAGAAAGATTAGGTTGCAAAGAAGAGCAAAAAAATCAGTGTGAAAACATCCAGAAAGTAGTTTACCAGCCAGCACTGGTAGACTTGTAAAGCTTGTTCTTGGAGGCAAGATAGGGCTACTTGGTGTGTCCTCTCCAACCCTCCACTACCCTTTAACCTTTTTGTTTCCAGTTTTGGTCTTGGCAGGGCTATAGAGCTGCTGGCATACGTAGATGCCAGCCAGTTATGTCCTGTCTGGGAGAGGGAATTCATGCTGAGTCCCACATTTGGTAGAAGTTGGAAACTGCAAATTGCTTCCTCTCTGAAGCAGTGCATTGCTTCTCTGAAATTTGTCATGGCAGGACCTAGTGCTTTGCCAAACTATCTGAGAGATGCCAGCTGGTACCTGCCATTCAAATTTTTTTTAAGTGTTGGCTGGGCTAATATGCTATTTGAGGCTTTTGTTCACGCGTTAATTACATCTCAGGAGGATAACCAAATACATGTAAATGAAACTTGGAATGTTTTTTAGGAGGAAGCTGTCTAATAGACAAACTATCTAACTAGGATTTAGGTGGATATATCCAAATACAAGTGCAATAGTTCTGGTAATGTTTTTTCATATTCTAAGGAAACCACTTAAGAAGACCTTGCAGAAGTTAAAACTTGAAAGTATTTAGCTATAACAAGAAATTAGTAGTTACTTTTAGTTTGTTGGTATTAAATAAAATAGAATAATAGAATCTGAAAGCCTAGATATTGTTTGCTGATCTCTTGATGTAGAAAAACCTGATGATGATCCCATTGGTACTTACTTTTATGTATCTGCTCAATACATATTATATATGAAAATGTTTCTATTTTGTTTTAATAATTTATTTAACTTGAATATTCTGCCTTTTTTGTGTTGGGGACTGTGTGTGGGGGTTTTTTTTTCTGTTTTTGTTTTGACCGGTTTGTTTTTGTTTTGTTCTGTAGTTCTTTTAGTTTCTCTAGAAATTAGACCAGTTGCTATGAAAATAGTTTGGAATAGCATGCTGTGTGGTTTTGGCCCAAACAGGTGTAGGCAACCAGTGGCACTGCTGTGTATCTGCATGGAAATGAAGAGCCACTTCCTTCTTTTCCTAACAGTTATTGTCTGTATATGGCAGTATCTGGAAAGGTCAGTGGAGCTCTGTTGAGAAATGGCTTGAAGAATATTTTTGGTTTTTTAATTTCGGAAATGATTCTCTTTTGCCCTTAAGAATGTTATCTAGATAATTAATCTCAAGATTTTGCTCTGCTGTTGATCTTCAGGAGCAAATTGTCAGATCTGAGTTCCTGTGTGTGTTAGCTCTTGATACCTTACTGATGAGAATTGCCAAGATGAAGCCCTTATTTCTACAGTTTCTGTTTGTAGCTGTCTGCTTTTCTGAGCTCTCAAACCAGAGGAGAAATGCAGGAAAATGGAAATACCTTCTGTTATTTTAATAGTTTTACTACTCTTATTACATTTACATTTACATTCCTTACATTAATGAGGTAATATGTTCTCCACTTTCTACTGCAGAGAGGGAAATGTAGAAGTAACACTTAATCCAATTAATCTATTTTCCTACTCTAATTCATTGTGATGACTTTGAGCTTCTGGTGGTAACTGAGCATGAGCTGCTTAAAGTCACAGAAACCCAATTCCTATTATTTCTGCTCATTGAAGAGAATAAATGAATTACCAGACACTAATCTTGGGATAATTGCTTGCTGAGTAGGAGATCTTGGCTCTTAAAGAAATTAGTTTTGTAAGTTTATGGAGCTGTCAGAACTAGTGGACTATTGCAAAAAGGTTAACCACAAATGAACAGCAGCTGAGCTTTCAGTCTTTTATTTGTAACTATTGCAGTTGAACTTTACAATATAGAAATATATGCAGTGGAGATAAATGTAACTTCTTCCCCTTTGTTGTAGTTTAGTCCCAGCCAAAACTGAGACACCTTTATGAGTTTTACTATTATTTATCAACTGAAGTTTAAGTTGGAGACTGAAGTTTGTCAGTACAGTCGTAGGAGGTATGTGCAATAAGATACAGTATGTCCTGCTGTTTTTGAATGACCTAACCACTTTGTGTTTGAAGTAACTACTGTTTTGGGTTGGTCCTCTGATTTGGACATAGAGGAAGGTGTGTGCTTTTTATCTCTAGATAGTCTACCCTGACATTACATCAGTTTTCCTTATTCTCCTTCATTTGACTTAGGCAGGTTAATGTCCAAAATTCTTTGAGTTCTTTGTGTGGCCTTGTGATGTATATCTTTAGGGTATTGGTATTTGAAAGTCATGTTGCTTTTTGCTGGTGATCCTATTGCTTTGCCTTTGGAGAGCAGCATGAAGAAGGTGTTAGGAGTCCTCATTCATAGTTCCTGCTCAGTGGCATTGACTTCACTGGAGTCTTCTACTGGGTCTAGGAGCAGACTTCCTCCCCCACACATATATCTGGAAACATTCAGAGCCCAAAAATAACTAGATAAGCAAGCGAGCCTCAAATACACATAAAATTCTTCCCTGTGGAATAAAATGTAGAATAATTTTCAACGCCTTTTATTTGCAGGATAACTAAGGAGTACTTTAAGGGTTCCTAGATCTTTGTCCTGATGGGTATTTTCTATCTCTGTTGCTATGGGCAATCAATGCTTTTTTTTTTTTTTTTTTTTTTTTTTTTTTTTTTTTTTTTTTTGAGGTTATAAGAATCTGTATTTGTTTGCCAAATTCCTATTCTGTATCTGATCTTTACAACAAACAGTATATAGTCATTCAGATTTTTTTACACTGTTTGTTGTAATGTTTAATACATTACATGTCTGATCAGAACTCCACAGGGATTCTGGCAAAGTGATAACAATGTCCTGGGTTAACTTGGATTAAGTACTTGGTTTGGAAGTAATTGTTTCCTACAATATGTTTCTGCCTGTCAATGAGAACTGCACTTCTGTCCTGTAGATAGTATCTTTATTATAGAATCTCTGCTTGAGACTTCCTCAGCTTGAAAAAGTGAGCTTTATTTATTCTCCTTCCACTTATTTTAGCTACTGTCAAAATATCAAGATACAGCAGACCTGTTATATAAGGACACTATTATTGATGTTCTTTAGGGACAAACTGTTATCCCTGTAAGGTTTTTGACTTTGTATTCAGAGTGGCATGGAAATGCAGAACCCTCCTCCAGTCAATGTCCAGATACCATCCACAGGTTGATAACAGTGGAAGTGTAAAAGCTATGTACTGTCATAGGTACTTGTTGCAAATACATGATGTTTTATTTTCCACACACAAGAAGGAAACAGCATTTCCTTTTGCACTCAGGGACTTCTGTTTTTGAATGCAGACACATACTTTCAGGAAAGTACAAAAGCAGAGTCAAACCCAGCTTGTTTGCAGATTTGTTCTTGCCACAGCATAGCCCCAGTGCTCTTTTTAAATTTTAATAAAAGCTGCATGCAGTGGAAATTAATAGATTATGGGGAAAAAAGTCAATATTGTTTATATTTGTCATTGCAGAGTCGAATTTCGATAGTGAAAATATTAAGGTATTTAGAATTAGATTTTGCAAAAAAAAAAATGAAATCTTTGAATAGACTGGTACACAGTGCGGAACTATGTTTTAAACTTATGGATCTTCACAAATGCAGTTGGGCAAACAAGAAAATGGCTTATTCTTGGTATTTTTTGGTGGTCAAGAGTATCTCACTGTGCACAGCATATCAAAAGCAGAATAAATTGTAAGGAGTGTTACTTTTTTCCCTACTGTTGTCTTTGAGTTTCCTGAACTACTGCTAATGGACTACTGCTAGTAGAGACTTCTTGATTTGATATTTCCCAATGCTTTTTTATTTCTAATTAAGAGTTAATTAGAATTGCTTTTTACCTTTCTTGCGCACTTGAAAGTTGGTTTTAAACCCAGATGGTTCAAATTCTGAATTCTATGCATATGCATAAAGAATCAGTACACACATTGTACAACCACAGAGCTATTGAGGTTGGAGAAGACCTTTAAGATTAAGTCCAACCATTAATCCAGGGCTGTTAAGTCTTATCATTAAACTGTGTCCCCAGATGCCACATCCACATGTTTTTTGAACACTTACAGGGATGGTGATTCCACCACTCTCCTGGGCAGCCTGTTCTCCGTGCCTGACCACCCTTTCAGGGAAGAAATTTTTCTTAATATGCAGTTCACAATATCCTCTCCTGGTACAGCTTGAGACTGTGTCCTCTTGACCTATGACTTCCTACCTGGAAGAAGGGACCAACCCCTGCCTTGATACAACTTCCAGACCCTAACTTGAATGCAAACCAAGAACATGGCATAATTAGAAGCAGTAGTGGCTTTTATTTTGGACACAACTTATTGCATACATGCCTGGCTGTGTGATTTACTGCTTTTTTTAAAATGGGATTTGTGTTGCTGTGAATGAGTGGTTGTGTTGTGTCAATGCACTCACTGGCATGACTGTGCTTGAGAAAAACTGACTTGGTGCTATGATTATACCTGATTATACAGTTTTTTGAATAATTGAATTCAACTTTTGTCTTTTAAAGTAATATCTTCAGTGGTATGAGAACTCTCCCAAGGAGAATCAGGAGCTGCTGACAGAACTATGTAATAGATTCTGTAATTTTCTGGCAGCAATTTAATTATTAAAGTTGATCTTTTATTTACTGTTATAAACTTGAGCTACTTGGGAACAAACCTCTAGGGTAAACTAAGGAATGTTTATCAAAAAATATGGTTACTTGTTATTTCTGTTGTATCTTCTTCCTTGTGTTTGGTAGCTATGGAGAAAAACTCATTGCATAAAAACATTCCGAAACCTCAATTTGTAATGCTGTGCTTTGCATGGATCTTCCTGTTAATTTGCAAGGAAGATTTATGACCTTTCCTTTCAGGCACACTGGCAGTGGATTTTAGAGCTTATGAAAACTCTATCTATGGTATCTATATTAATAATAGGCTGGGTAGGACCTCTGGATTCCCTGTTCCAAACAAGTTCAGTCAGATCAGATTACTTGGGGCCTTTGTCCAGTTGAGGTTTGATAGAGATCCTATATTCCATCTTCTGCCTCTTGTGTTATAGCTGTGCACCTTTGAGCACTGTAGTTACATTTGCACTGCCTTTTAGGTAACTGTAGATGTCAATAAGATCTGCACTCCTTTTGCCTTCCAAAACTTTTCCTAAGGCTGAAATCCCCCACATCTGCCAGTCTTCCCTCCAATATTAGGTGCTCCAGCCCTCAGTTATCTTTGTGCCTTCTCCTGCTCTCAGTCCAACATCTGTTCGAAGGTCTGTCTCTTGCTCTGAGTGCAGAAAAGCCAGAGGAGCTCCAGTAGAGCCTCATGAAAGTGGGATGCCTGTGTCCCTCAGCCTGCTGGTAACGCTCCTGCTAATGCAGCTTGGAGCGCAGTCAGGTTTTATTGCTGAAGGGCACAGTGCTGGCTCACATTCAGCTTGTGTCCTGAGGTCTCACGTGTGCCCTTCTGCCAAACTGCTGTCTATGCTATTGACATGCAGCCTGTACTGGCTCCTGTTCTTTCATCCCAGGTGCAAGACACTTCATCTGCCTCTGAATTCCTCCTGCCTGCTCTTACCCTTTTCTCAGCATGTTGGTCCCTGTCCCTGCACACAGCAACCCTGACCTTAGCGTATCAGCCACTCCTTCCCACTGATACAAGTTGGTACATGTGAAGGGTTTCTTACAATACTTATCCCTTATAAAACCAGCTGTATCTCTTTAATGCTTAATAAGAGACTTTCACACTGGAAATTTATCTAAGACAATGTTCTGTATCCAGTAATTGATGCTTACGAAGCTTAAAAACGAGGAATTTTGTCTCTTTACACCTTCTCTGTTTTCCAGGTGATTACTTAATATTGTCAAACAGCAAGGGACTCCAAATGGATTCCTTCTGGATGTTGCTGACAACTGCTCTCTGTATGCTAATTTGACCCTCCTTGTTTCTTTAACCTACTTTATTCATACCTCCGAGGGCTTTTCTCTTATCAAATGGAAACTTTATTTTTCTAAGAATCTTTTGTGATGGATGAGCCCTTTATTGGAAGCTGCTACAACTTCCATCCTTAACCATACTTTGAATGGCATGTTATTTTAGCATATCCAGATAATTCCCGATAAGTGATTATATCTAAACACTGTTTTTCTTAAAACCTTTTATTCAAAAGAAGTTTAATCGCATGATTCACAATTGCTTGATGAATGATAAGTATTTAAAGCTGCTTTAGATGTGCAAAAGTTCATGATATTCAGCCTCTTTGAAGAGGTCTTGTATCAGAGGCTGTGACATCAGTGGGGTGAACAACTAGTTCTGTTTTGTTTCAGTGCTTTCTAGAAAAAAAATTAGATGAAGGAGAAGAGTATTCCTGTAGAAAGAAAATAAACCTTGTTAAAGAGTAAGGCAACTCTCACTTCTAAGTTTTATCCTAGTTTCTTAGCAAAATGCAGAAAACATAGTTAAAAATATAAATTCTCTAATTATGTACTGAAGAGCCTTTGTTCTTTTGAGGAATAGTTTTAAAAACAATTCCTGGTTCTATCTTTGCCACATGGAAATGCTGAGGTCTTTCCCCCTCAAACAAGAAAAAAGGGTTTTTTCCTATCCCCATACTTTTAAAAAAATAATACTTTTCTTTTATCTGGCAATATCAAAGCCATAAAAAGGGTTGTGGTCTTGAAGCTTTTACCAACTGGCACCTAGCAAATATTTAGTGCTGACTGTCAGGAAACCTATTATTTATGTTCAGCAGTACTGCAATGTATAGCATCATCTGTTTGCCTTGGCAAGGTTATGTGAAGATTCTTTCTGACTGGGGATGAGGGGCAAGGGAGAAAGATAGACTTTCATGCCTTGTTTCTTGCAGGTTTTGAAAAGCAGGAATGACCCAGTTTGACACTAGCCGTCTTGATTATGAGCAGCTTGAGTGAATTTGTCTTCTGAGGAGCTGTGCTTAGTTGCATTTATGTGTGGAAGAGAAGCACATTAAAATAGCATTGTTGCTTTGGGTCTTTTTTATTTTCAAGTTTCTGTAATTTCTCGTAAGAAGTCTGTTATATTCTTAGTAGTAAACTGGTTGTAGAACTACCAGAATCGTTTAGTAACTGTTAGAAGCTTTTTGGTGGTGGTTTTTTTTTTAGAATTGATTTGCTTCAGAGGTCCTGAAAGTAAAAGCATTGCCTCAAGCTAAGCATGAGGTTGGCAGGAGTTGTGCAAACTTCTTTGTGTAGTTTTTGCCAAAGAACCTAATTCCTGACCTGAAATATCCCTCCTGTTTCCAGCTGTGAGCTTCATGAATGAACAGTATGAATTTTGACAAGCTGATCATTATTCATGCAGAATAATTTATTAGATCAAATTTTTGTTCCTAATTAGTTTCCCTTTGTTTTTTAACAAGCTTTACTTTGCTGTTTTCACTGCCTTCTTATCAGCTCTTACTTTTTGCTCAGGTCATTGGGTTGAGTAAGTAGTTCTAAGAAATGACTGAAGGATGCAAGCGACATGTGACATTTCATTGCCTAGTTTAAATGTCAGATACCATATGTACCTGTCTAAGAATGTATTACAATAAAACATAATTGTATTGGTACATGGAATTAGTCTTTAAATTGTGATGTTTATAAGCCAGGAACACCCAGGGAGAGAATTAATTAAATTGGAGCTTTAATGTCTGCTGAGTTTTTCTTAAGTCAGTAATTACGTGCTGAATCTGGACTTTTGTACCTTGTAGGAGATGATAGTGATGAGGATCTCTTAATCCTGTTCCACCTCTGAATCATTACTTAGATTAGAATTTATGCAGTCTCTTGTCTTCCTTCTGTGGCTGCCTTATATCTTCAATCCTGTTGCTTATCTTCCTACTGTTATCTCTCAATGACCTAACCTATAGTTTGTCCCCTGCTATAGTGTAAATGTAGTCCTTGTTTTACTGACTAAGGTATTTTGAGGACCGATGTGTGGGTATACTGTGATCTTTGATCTGCTAATTTAGGTGTGATCAACATGTGCTGTTGTTTTCTCCTGCTATTCCTTCTGGTGTTTCCACACCCAGGCATTCCCATTCATTGTTCAATCAGTCTTAATGCTTCCATGTCTCTGCATTTGTACAGAAGGGAAAGATCACATGCCTCTGTTTCACAATAGCAGTTTCTCATCTGTTACTACTCCTTAAACTATTAAAATATGCTTTCTAAACCTATTGCCTGAATTGTTATTAAAATTACTCCCTTTTTATTTGGTTAGCTACTTCACATGCACATTCTAGTATGGTGCTTCAGTTTATTAGAATTTTTTTTTCCTATTCTGTCATCCAAGAAATCTGCCTAGTTTTCCTTCTTTCCGTTTTCTTACTTTGTCTACCTTGCTGGTGCCAAAGGAAACACAGGACTCCAGTGTCACACTAGCTTTACTGTTGGAGCTTATGAGCTTAATGCTTTGCTTGGTTTTGGTATTGCAGCTCGTGTCTTGTTCATACCTGCAGAGTTATCCATCCTCAGATGCTACAAACCTGCTCAACACTTGGCAATTCCTCAGTTTCAGGCTCCCAATTCACCTCCTCTCTTGGGCTGAGTATGCATTCCCCGTACAGTAAAGCTTCTCTTGTTTTCCTTAAACTCTCTGAAGAGCAGCCGCCTTCTTCTGGAGGTGGATTCCTAGAGAACTGGTGGGGTTGTTACCAGGTTTGACCTGCCAAGGGTTCCTCACATTACTGCTGATTTCATCCTTCTTTGGCACCCAGCGCTTTTTGCGAAATAAAGCACAAGCCACAGGGCTTTCTGCACCCCAGTCTGCACTCTGAATTGAAACCAGTGAGGACTTTTGATTCTTTGTTTGCTTTGGGCTGGCTGGGGGATACTGAGTGTCAACAGCTTTTCTTTGAAACACTTTAGCTAAAGAAACATGCCTGCTATAGTTTAGTTTTTAATAATTTTAGAATAATTAAAAAATAGGCACTATTCTTTTGCTGTCTGCACTCCCAATAGTTAATTACTTGTGCAGCCTGTTGGATTGGTACTTTTGTGTTCATTCTTACTTGAAAATTCTCCAATATTACTCATGAGCAGGCCAGCTAATAATTCATGTTGTTTGATTACTTTTACCTAGTGCTAGTTTGTTACATTATCCTATCAAGGTCAAGCTATGTGCAACAAGTTTCAATATTTCTGTTTAGGGATCAGGCATGGAAGTCTGGGGGTGGTGTGTTTGTTTGGTGTTTTTTTGTTTGTTTTTATTTCCCCATGAAGATATTTGGACTTCATGAAAATTTAGAACAGCTGCTGAGCTCTGTAACTTGTATTCCAGTTGCTGCAAGAAAAATATTCTGTCCTAGCAACTCTTATGCTGTGCTAGTCTTTGGGAGGAAGTGCAAAGAAGGTTTTCTTTATGATGCAATAATGCTCTTTTTATCAGTATAAAAGCTACTTGTGGATTTACCTGTCAGGGACATCTCCAGGGGGATTTCAGTGCAGCTGCAGTGCCTTCTTACCCCTTGATACAATTTAGTGCTCCTGAGAGTAAATGCTACAGTCACTCTTCAGGACGACAAACCTGTTGCCACCTGGACACTGTACATGAAAACTCATTTGCTGAGATGATGGAATTAAAGATGACCTTTCAGAATTGGAAAGGTCTTGTTTAGCCAGCTCTACTGAGCTTTGGACCAGAAGGGGAGGACTAGTGTATTTTAAGTAGGGCTATAATTAATGTTAATCTAACTGTTCACGCTAGTGACTGTTGCAATAGCACTTTCATTATGCTCTGTTATTTTTACTACTTCTCTTCCCCTAAAATCAGAAATAGGGAATAATAGTTGACTTACTCATGTGGAGTTCAACTGTGTAGGTGGAGAATTCTTAGTATAATTCCTTAATTGATAGAATTCTGGAAATAGCACTGAAGTAAATGTGGCTGTAGAAATGGCCATAGTAGCTGAGATACTTAGTGTTAAGGTAGCAAGCTGATGAAATGGAACATACGTAAAATGCAGAGATTCTAAGAAATCAGAGTGAAATGTTATTGGATGGAGAGTGAGCCTTCAGCAGAAATAATTGGGTGCTTGTCTTTTGTGATAACTGTTATACTATTCTGCAATGTACTAGTATTCATTGTAACTGGAAAAAATCTGTACTGTTTTTATAACAGTTCTTGCTTTTGACAGAACAAAAATGCTTGTCATTGCAAGGAAGTATTTAATATTTTCTCACTTAAGGCAAAACTACTAGTTTCTAGGAAGAGGTGTGGTTTTAGGCTTCTTGTCAACAAGTAAAAAGTTTTTTTCTAGTGAACAGTTAAGGAGAAGGGCATTGAAACTTCCTGAGATCTTCCAAATCCCATCAGATATTTGAAGGAGGCAATTGATTCCTTGACTAAGTTTTATAGTTTCTCTTAAAAAAAACCCAAACCCAAAACCAGCTTACATTAAGGAAGTAATAAACACAATAAACAGTGTTTTAACCCAGACCTTTTTTTTTTGTTTTGTTTTTTTTATTATACTGGACACTATGTGCCTGTTTGTTTGCTCATGGCAGGTACAAAGAGTCTTTTTAAAACAGGCATCCAGAAGCTTGAAGAGCTAAAGGCATTGGTGAAAAAAGGGGAGGAAAAGAACCAGCAATATGATTGGCTCCATTTTGTGGTGTTATACCTACTTATTTTTTAAATAAGAGCTTTGGACTTCTGATATTTTTCCAGAATACAGCAAAATAGTCAATAATAACATTGGGTTTATTACTAAGATAGTGTGATCTTTATCAAGCAAAACTATTTTTTTTCTTTAAAGCAATCTTCAGAAGATTGTAACCCTAACCAAAATTTGATGGACTGTGTGTTGTGGTTTTGGTTTTTTTTAACCACAGTTTTGGTAAAGAAGGTGGATGCACAATCAAAGAATAAGTAATGTAGTACCAGTATTAATGGAATAGAAAGATATTTTTCTTGACTAAAAAACCCATTATATTCCAGTTATGATAGTTTTTACACACTTCTAGTTTTTATGTGGAATATATTTGCATTATTACTCCCTTATCTTTGATGGGATTTTATCTATATAAAAACTTAACATATTTACTTTGTAAGGGTACTCAGTATTTTGAGAGCTGATTTGATGTCTTAAGCATAACCATATAATTTTTGGAAAGTAATACTATACAATAAAGGAAAGAACCTGTAATGCTAAAGAGGACTTAGCTATGTGAAAAATGCTGTAGAATAAGATTTGTGTCTTATCTCAAGGAAAGAGTTTTAACTCAAAAGAAATATTGTCACTTAAAAAATACTAAGACAGTGCTCAATTAACTCAATTACTTGCCTGTTTATTTATATTTTAAAGTTAAATTGCTGTGTTTTGCTATGGAAGTACCTGGTGCTGTGTGTGAAATAAGGAAGTTGTGTGAAAATGGCTATAAAAAACTGGATTGAAATTGGTTTTTGGATAAACTCAGGACCTCCCTGAAGAGAGGGAACTCATGCTGCAGCAGATTCACTGTGACCCCATGGGTGGAGCAGCCTGTCCCTGAAGGTCTGCACCCCAGGGAAAGAGTCTGCACAGCAGACTCAGGAAGAACTACTGCCTATGGGAAGAACTTGTACTGGAGAAGGTAGTGAGAACTGTCCCATCTGGAAGAGACCCCATGCTGGAGCAGGGGAAAAGTGTAAGCAGGAAGGAGCAGCAGAGACAATATGTGATGAACTCTCTGCAGCCCCCATTCTCTGTACCCCTATGCCACTGAAGGGAGGAGGCAGAGAATTTGGGAATGAAATTGAGCACAGGAAGAAGGGGAATGTATATTTTAGGATTAGGTTTTACTTCTCATTACTCTAATCTGATTTGATTGGTAACAAATTAAACTGATTATCCTAAGTTGAGGCTGTTTTGCCCATGACAGTAATTGGTGACTGATCTCCCTGTCCTTGATCTCAGCCCATGAGCCTTTAGTTATTTTCTCTCTGCTCTCCTGAGCTGAGGAGGGGAGTCATAGCGTGGCTTGGTAGGTACCTGGTGTCTAACTGAGATTAATCCACCAATATTCAAATTCTCAGCTCTAAATTATTAACTTGAAGTGTGGTGCTTCTTTAAAACAGTTTTTAGGGAGCGTTTGCTTTCCTGTTTGTTAGTAGTACTTCCTAAGGAAAAAAAAAAAACAAACCCCAAAACATTTTTATCAGAGAACCATAGCATAGGTTGGGTTGAAAGGGACCTTAAAACACCATGTAGTTCAAATTCCCCTAATGCCATGCCTAGATGCCCAGGGAACCCTGTGATATTTTTGGGGGTCATTTTTTTTAAGCCAGAAGTCATTTTGGAAAGCATTGCCAACTCTGGGAGTGTGGGGTGCATCTAGTGCTGCTGTTCCTCCCACTGCCTCCTGGGAAGCACAGCTGTTCTGAGAAACCACTTCTGGTTTGTGGCTTGTTTTTAACTAGGGGAAAGTGGCATGTTTAGAAACACAAATAACTTACTGCCCCAGGGCATGCTGGCATTACAAGAGTAAGTCCCTCTGTGGTAGAATTTTAAAGATTGATAAAAATTGACTTTCCCAAATTCCTTCCCATTGATTTGACTTCAGGGTCTTGCAGAAAATAGGATTTGCACAGTATGTTCTATCTTGAGGGAGGGTGTCTTAATTCAACAGCTTATCAGGAAGCATTTTGTTTAAAAAATTTTAGTGCTTTACTAACTGTAAATATCATCCAGATTATAACTGCAACCTGTGATATTTCCAGTGTTGAGACTTCACTCAAAATCCTTTGTTCATAATAAGTGGAAATATGCAGATGTGAACTCAGCATCTGCTGAGTATCTGAATAAGCTGGCTGCACATGTCCTGTATCTGTCAGGCTGACCTATGCAGCAAGTCACATCCAGCTGCTTAGCTAAGATAAAAATACTGTGTGTGTGCAGTTTAGCAATTTGTTCAAGTTTTCTAGATGAATGGCAACATGGCCATTTAGATTGCTGGAAGTCAGATAGATAACTGCCTAGGTAGCTGGCATTAAGTTAATGAGAAATAGTTTATTGTCCCAGTGAGTCATATCGGCACACTTGAAAATTTTGTTATGGGGATGAGAGAGAAGAACAAGGTCAAGAGTTACAGTGGCTGGTTCACTTGGTTGTGAGGGTTAGGGTGCACGTGAGTGTAACTGATATAAAGGGCACATGCTGACCTAAAGATTTATTCCTTCACACGTGCTGTCTGTTCTTATCAAGCTTTCCATGCAAATGATTTCCTCTCACTATTAATCCTCTGAAATGGAGGAAATTTTGATTTGTTTGTTTGCTGTCCAAAAATTTAGAATGCCCCTCTTGCTTAAGTTTTGTGTTCTTGAAGGGCAGAGAGTAGGAGATATGGGTAAAAGAAAATTAAATACTTGGAAGTCCCCTTTTCTTCAGTCTGTGAAAACAACATCCAGCTCTTAGTGTTTTGGACTTCTGTATCCACTTGGCATTGTATTTGTGATAGGACTGATAAAATTGTGATAAAACAAGAAAGCATTCTTTATGAAGGACGAGTACTGAACTTGTTAATTGTCACCTCACTTTACCTGAAGGTTCCTTGCTTTAAAGTCAAATGTAGCTTTCCACATAAGTATAGCACAAAATAGTGTTTCAATGCCAAAGACAGAAATTTACTGTATAGTTCAGTGTTTGTACTTGTATTATTAAATGCAGGCATGTGGCTCTGAACATTTGTCTGGTTTCTAAAGTCGTTTGTAAAGTCATGTTGCAAAATAGACACTCTTTCTGTGCAAATACAGATTCCCCTCTGAAGCAGATGTAAGTTAAACAATCAGATCTTACCTTCAAAAATACTTGTGTTTTGCAGCATCTAAATGATTTGCCCTAAAATAGCTTGCTCTGCTCTTTTATTTGGCCTGCTCAATAGAGTTTGGCTAGTCTACCTTTTCCTCTATGGTAAGTAGCCTGTCCCTTGCTTAAAATGCCTGTTGACTGATTACTGCTTTGGAGAGGAGAGTGGGAAAAGGTGGTTTGTAACACTGAAATATCTTTTAGATAACAGTTTGAGCCTTGAGGGTAGGGATTTAAAACCTTAAGTTTGATTATTTTGTAGGGGCATACAGAACATAAGGGGGAATATGTTGATGTAATCAGGGAAGAAAAGCTGTTAGAATCTGTTGATCTGAAGTTACTGCCATGTGATGGGGTCTTTTAGCCAATCCTGATAGGTTCAGAAGGATCTTTTAATGTGAAAAGTTAGGGTTAGCTTGTGAGTTGCTTGGTGGCAGTCTGTGCTCCCAAACTTTAAATAGTGTACCAAATGTACTTGTGAAGTAAGAATCCTTTATCATGCTGCTTTTATCTTCATGGTCTCAGGAAAGCTTCTGATACTCTGAAGTGAAATGAATGCCTATGTCAATTGAAAGGAAACCTGGATTTGCAGGTCTCACCCCAGTGCGAGGTGAAGGAAGGAAAGAAGATTGATAGCTCCATTAAGAGTTTAGGAATTTGAATATTGATGTTTAATCTATACAATGGTCTCACGTTTTAGAGAGATAGCATAATGAACATGAGACCATTGTATAAGTTTGGAATGTATGCAGCTGTTGGTTGGGAAAGCAGTTAGGATTAAATCTTTCTGGAAAATTAGTGTAATCTTTGAAGTTAATAGCTAGTACTTCCTTATACAGAAAATTACTGATCCTAAATCAAAACAGAGCATGATTCTTGGCCTTAAATTGTTTGGAATTAAAAAAAAAAACAAAAAAAGAATAAGCAAACCAGTACTAATTTGAGAAGACGAAAGGAAAGATTAAAATGTGCCTGGACATCAGTTCTGGAGCTCAATTTTTTTGGGCTGTTACTTAAAAATGTGATTACATTGTGCTTTGAAAAGAGTCATCAGAAAACATTCCTGTATTACTCCTAAACGGAAAAACAAGTGGTTACAGCCATTTCTTATCGATTCATTCCTTGTTTATTCTTCCTACCACAGCATTTTCAGACTTTATTAAGTGTCAAAGGTCAAGCTCAGTTTGCTATGAAACCCAAATGCACGTGTTTTTCTGTTAATGATTTACTTCAGCCTTCCTTTAAAGGTTCCTGAAGGCTTAACACTTAAAATCTCTAGCAGCAATATTTTGTCTAACGCTGCACTTTTGAGCTTTTGTTTTAGCTTCTGCTAACTTTAGCATTTTTTTATTTTCCTCTAACTTTAAAAACTGTTAGAGTTGCAGTCTCTCTAGTAGTATGAGTTGTTGGCCTTTAAGTACATCTTTAACTGTTTCAGGTTTATGCTTACTCCCCTGTTGTTTGAAGAAAATTTTATTATCTTCCTATGCTACTTGCTTTGTATTCACCATTAGTATCTGTTTTGTTAAAGGGGAAACCAACAAGACAAAAAAATAAAATAAGGCTGCAACACTCTACCTAAGCTTGTGTTAATACAGCAAGTGTAAATCAGATGTTGGTTAAATAATTGGCTAGTTGCAGTGGTGTAGGATGTTTTGACAGTATGTGAATACTCTTTTCCACTGTTCTGCTTTCCTCCTGCTTATGCACACAAGTAGAAATTCTGATCTTGTGCTGTCATTACTTTTGAAGGCAAAGGATGAAATTAGTCTAGTCCAATTCTGAGAAATGGCAAGCCTGGGGAGGCTCACTGTATTAGGGATATGTGACTCTTCTGGCACTTGGTGTTGTGTCTGTCACATACCATGTGAAAGAGTATGGTGTAAAAAGCCTTGAAAGAAAGAAGCCTGTGTTTTGACTTGACAGTGGTTTTTACACCTACAGGCTTGTTTTGCTTGTACAACAATGTTACAACACATTTGCAAGTTTATGCTTCTTTCCACCTTCTTGCATTACATTCAGCATGGCATACATCAACCTGAAGTGGCGTTTTGGATGGCCAAGAGGCAGTACACTGAAGAGATGCTGTACATAAGCACAGGAAAGCTTACAGCTATTGAAAAAATCTGGGAGTTCAATCTTTCATTCAGAATAAGTTGATTCAAACTGCCTGATAATGATCTCACGTTTGCTGAAAGCAGAGGTTGTGCTCTCATGCTTTGTGATAGGTAAACAAGGTGTCTGTTCTAAAGGTCTCCTTGTAGGGATTTAGTGACTCATATTTAGTTATTTGATTCAGATGCATCATAACAAGCAGTATTTTTCAGTGATAAGGAAATCCCCCAATGCCTTGTGTTCCTGTTGGATACTTTCACTAGTTCCTGGTTCATAAATCTTCATGTGTTGGCCATCATCTCTGAGTGTGTTGTGGAAATCTGACTAGATCCTCTACAGATAATTCTGATTTCCAAAGCATGTTGAAGATAGCCTTGGTGTGCAAAAGAGACGGCACTTCCTTGTGCTGAATTATCTTTGCCCAAAGTATTTCAGAATTTTAATTTAATTTAGAATTCAAGATATTTTTTATAGTATTGCTTTAAGGGAGAGCCTAGCTCAGACATCTGCAAACTAAACATGGGAAAGTAAGCAAACTGAAAGCTGTAGTCATGTAACCTGAATTCAGAGTATAGGATACTTCCTGTGGCAGCATTATGTCATAAATTTATTTTTAGTCCTTAAACACATACTTTCTCTAATGGCATCAGCAGTTCTTTTGGATAGAAGAAGCAGTGCACTTTTTTGACAGAAGGGATTCTAAGTGTGTCTGTACATGCATTTTAACATCTGCTTTCCTTTCCCACTGACATACTATTCTGGGATCTGTGGATTACTCAGTAATAGGAGTGGCAGTGTGGAAAGCAGTTGTTTTCCCTTTTGCACCCCTGGCTGATGAAATTCCTCACAATTCATGAGAAGTTACTGAGCAGGCTCTGAAACAATTTTCACAGGCAGGTGTAAGCAAAGCATGTAGCACAAGGTATCTGATGTTGTCTTTGAGTAATGATAGGTTAGATAAAGGTGGGGTGGCAATTTCAGGGAGGCTGCCCTACAGAGGCTCTCAGAGGACATGGGAGGAAAATATTGGAATATTTGTTGGGTCTAATGATTGTGTTGATCTGTTAGTTACCTAACATCTCTGAGCAATTCCTTCTTTTGGAAATTGCTGGTTTTCCCTGGACAAAAAAAAAAAAAAAAAAAAAAAAAAAAAACGGATAAAAGAGGATGTATCTGAAGTGCCTTAGGCAAAGGATAACCCAGTGCTTCTGGGCACAGGCAACAAGAATAAAACAATACTGATGGAAAAACTTCATCAGTAGGAGGTAGATACAGTAGTTCTAAGCAATAGATTTCACATCTCTAATTTTAATAACAGGTCTCATAAGATCTACTTGTTAGGATCTATTTGATTTAGAATTCAAGAATACCTTCAACCCCTTCCCATTTTTAGGGGGAGAAATGGTTTTAAGCTTATGGCTTGGTTTTATTTTTTTTTTTTTTTTTTTTTTTTTTGGTGTGTGTGTTTTTTTTTGTTTTTTGGTTTTGTTTTTTTTTTTTTTTTTTTTTTTTTTTTTTGTTTTTTTTTTGTTTTTTTTTTTTTTTGTTTTTACCTGAAGAAGCTCATATTGCCAACCAAATTTTTTTTTTTTTTTTTCCTGAAGAGCTGCTGTTGTTTAACACGATCTTCAGAATCCAGTTTTTCAAGAAGCAGGGGTTTAAAACAGTCATGTTCCATAAATTATATGGAATAACTTGAGTTGGAGGAGACTCTGGTTATCTGGTCTGACACCCTTCACTCAAAGCCAGCCAAGTTAAAATACATTCAACTTCTGAGTTAGATCAGATTGTTCAGTGTTGTCCAGTCAAGTTTTAAATACACCCAAGAAAGGAATTTCCACAATGTTTTTGTCACACTTTCTAAAGTTTTGCTACCTTTGTGGTGAAACATTTTCATGACATGTAATTGGAATTTCCTTCAGTTTCAGTTGGGTTTTTGTCTCATCACTGTGCACCATTAGGAAAAGGAGGCAGCTTCAGATGTGTAATAATCACTTGTAAGATACATGGAGGAACTGATTAGATCAATTTTGAGCTTCTTGTGTTCTGCATGCTGAGCAAATTCAAACTCTATAGTGTGTCATCTGACAGGAGTGTGTTGGTGGCTGACCACTAGACTTGCTGTGTTCTTCTGTTATTGCTGAGTGATTAATATGGCAGATTAAATTCAGTTTACATACATGTCTCATGAGGAAAAATGTAATCCAAATAAGGGGTACAAAAAAGGCGTCTACATCTTCAGTCATGGTTACCATTTGTAGGAAAATAAGGTCATGGATAGTTTTCTAAACATATTTACTCTGAAGCAGTTGCAGTACATAAAGAACAAAAAGAGGGTGGGAAAAGGAAGTATAAATTAGAACATAGAGACTGGGAAATAAATTGCTAGCACAGAAACTTATTAAATGCTGCATGCAATTCTGGCCTCAGAAACAGTGGGATGTACTCAGACTCAATATAAAGGGGCAGAGTACATCTTCTGTACAAAGACTGAATCAAAAAGTTTCTTCATTTTGTAGAAGAAATTAGTGTGAACAGATCTGATTAAGGCATATAAAATCATGGGTTTCAAGAGGAACCTCAGCAGGCATGATTAATGTTTCTTATAGAGGAGGAATTAAATACAAGTAAGTTCAAAGCCAAGGAGAGTTATTTTTAATGTGGTGCTGGCGTCTGAGCATTTTCTGTAACAAAAGCAGAGAAGCCAAAGTAATATTGATGGAACTAAATGTTCTTGTAGAATGGTTAGATGGAGCACTCTGCTTGGGCTGTTTCTAAGCTGCTTATTGCTGGATGTTGGGAGGATGTAGCCAGGGGAAAAGCAGGATGCTAGCCCTTTTTCCACAGTTTTTTGTCTGAGTACTTTGTGGTGGTCAGAAACAGGATACTGGGCTAAATCATTCTTTGATCTACAAGGCATTGCAATTATTTTGTTATTTTAAAAATTAAATGCCATGTAAATGTGATTATATAGGCAAGGAATTATTAATACTAGCTGAGACAAGCAAATTATTTCCAGAAATAACTTTCAACAACCACTTTTGCTTCTTCCAAAACAGGATCTCTCAAATTCACAAACTATTTCCATAATGAATCTTTTTATGGAAGCCAATCTTCTGCTTTGCTGAAGAGAATATCCATGTGTGTAAGTGGCTATAATAGAAGTATGGGTCCTTTACCCATTGCACAGTTAAATTATGGAGTATTTTTGCTGTAAGAAGTTGTGGATGCTGAAAATACAACAGTGTTCCAGGAAAGCTTGGCAGTTCATGGATGAGAAACTGCCAGAATATTGAAAAATACAGTGGGAAAAGAAGTAATGTCCAAATTTATATATAAAGAAAAACAATAATAGGCTTACAAAGTGTCTCAGCTGTTAATGGTTTGAAGCTGGGAGCCTTAAACAGGCTTCCTTATTCTTGCATGTATTGTAACCAATAACATAGTGAAAGCTAAATATTATTCAAGCTTATAGAAGTTACTAAGTGCCTTTACTTTTCTTGCCTCAAATCACTTGTTTTCTAGACAGTAGCGTTTTGTTCCCTTTCTCATCCAGAACAATCTCAAGGGAAAATAGTAAAGAAAAAATCTCATTGAAGAATGAAGGGTGTTACTACTGTGTTGAGCCAACCACTTAAAAGACACTTGAGGATAAAACTGCTAAGTTTCTTATTGTAATGCTTAGAAAAATTTGATTTTAAAGAAGAATGTTTTGGATGAGTAGCCTTTAATTAAATTTGTGCATGATAAAGCATCCCAGTGGAACATGATGATAATATTTTCTTTTTTGTTGTCCTGTAAATCTTAGTGCTTGACTCTTAAAAATGAATTAAAATATTTAATAGCTTGGTTTGTATTTTGGCAGATAAATATGTATTGTGTAATCTAACTAATGGTAATAATTCTGAGACTGCTCAGATATTAGATACTATATTTATAGTAAAGACACTATTTGAAATAATTTTTATTTTTTAAATAGTTGTGGTTGAACAGCAGCATATTTTTTGAGTATGTGGTATAGTTGCATTGCTGTAGATTTTTGAACAGAGGAATTAAAGAAATATCAGACTATATGTTCAGATTTTCAGTGAACTAATCAGGAAAGAACATGTATCTGTGACATTCATGTTTGAATAATTCTATTTATAATAAAACTTCGAGTTTTGTAATCCATTATGTGTTTCAGTAGCACAGAACAAACAAACAGACTTTTCAGTACAGCTGCTTTCTGGTCTGATACTTTTATCTTAAGGATGACTACTTTTCCATCCTCTAGGGAAGCCTAGGAATTGTTATATCTACGAAAAATTACATATTTTGAGGAGCTAATTCTTAACTTCCTGTGCCTTAAGGAATGTTTAAGCCCATAAAGTAGGAATAGGTTTTCTTCTATAGCAATCAAAATGTTTTGTGTATGAATATGAATGCAGTTATATGTAGCAATTAGGTGCTGTATATTATTACCTGAATTAGCAGCTCTGGAATATGGCCAGCTTGTGCCAGGAAAGCAGCCAGTAGCCCAGAGGAGAAATACTTTAATTAATATGTAATAATTGCTTTAGAGAGCTCTCAGTATTCTGGCAAGCTGCATTTGTAATTTTTTGTATTACTTAGGACAGTTTAAAAAAAATGTGGAAGAAATTTTTCATAATGCATGAAACAGTGTAAGGATTCTTGAAAACGTACTTAAACGAAGTGAGAAAAAATTACTTGCATTTATTGAATAGATTTTAAAGCACAGTTTTCTTCACCGAATGGAGATATTACTGCAATAATTCTTTGCCTTAGGGCATCTAAAGATTTATTCATGTAATGTTCTGTTTATTTTTGATGCTAGATTTCTTCACAAAGCAAGAAGACAGTACATCTTCTTTATCTATGCTTACATGTGAAGTTTACCTTCAAGAATATTCTTTTCAATAAGTATTAAAGCTGTTAATAAAGGACATGCCAACCGTTTTTAAATTGCATTTCTGTAGGCTAATGAGAGCAACTTACTAACCTGAAGAAGTAATTTAAAGGGCTCCAGTTCTCATTAGGTAGATAAGTGGTACAGCATGGACTCCCACTTCTGCAGAGGAACTTATTCCCACATGACCATTCCATTCTGAAATGCTTCAGATAAGGCACCATCATTTATCTTAACTGTCTCTTGTGTTGAAAAGCAGTGGAAGCCTCCTCTTTTAGGCTCTGCCTTGTCATTATTGTAATAATAAGAGGGAGTCAAGTGATAAAAAGGCATAGTTTTTTCATGAGTACTTGGAAGCGCAAAGAGACAAAATCAATATATTGTTAGTTTAATTTGAGCTGAATGTCTTCACTTCAGCCTTTCATATTTCAATTATTTTATTAGCTGTATAGGCCATTAAAGAACACTGTAATCCTTGACTTCACTAAGTAGAATGGTGATAAAATCAGAGCCTGTAGCTCTAAAGTAATTTAGTTTGTTACTTTATGCAAGCTACTTAAGCTCAGTTTCAGATGCCTGTCTTGTCTCCATGAATAGGGTCCATGTGAGATTGGATTCTCAAAACCAGTCATCTCTGGTGTGCTTGTCTTGTGTCTGTTGCCTTTGTATCTTTTTGTACCTGGGCAGGAAGGATGACAGGCAGTTCAGCCATTCCTTGGTACCTTCCTACCATGTTGAACTTGTGGTGGCTGTTTCTCAAGACTTAGCTGCCTCTTGGCCTTGCAGGAGGGGGACTGATTCTTAGTGCTGCCCTGCAAATGATGCAGAGATGCTGAGGACTGTTCATGGTGGTGTTGCCACCACGTAGTTGGGAGGGTGACAGGCCAAAATAGACATTCTGTCACCTGCTGTTTGCAGTTTCCTTTGGACAGTAAATGTGCAGGCTCACTCTGGGAAAGATAAACAAAAGGATGGAGGAGTCTTGTAGAAGTTGGACTTCTTAGAAGCTTTGTAACTGGCTGGTCTCCAGGCTGTGTGAGAGCATCTCCTCCCTCAGACTGCTGCTTACATACTGGTTTGTGTAAGGTCTTGTCCCGTAAGTAGCCATCTGGGCTGTAATATGGGACAGATCTCAGAGGGGCTATGTCCTGACACACCCAAGGTGCTCTTGAGCACACCTCAACTGCAGGGAAAGATTAGACCTTTCTTAAACTTGGTCTTTGCTGTTCAGGCAGTGTCACAGGGTCTTTGTTCTTCCTAGTCTCTTGTGCTGTCCCTTCATACAGCTTGAGTTTTTGCTGCAGAGGTGCAAGACTGGCAAGGCTATCATATGAGGTAGTCCTACACAGGAAAAGGCCATAAAAGTAACTCACTCTTTAGATTGTGCCTTGAAACTCTGTTATCACATGATCAAAAAATCCCAGTAACACCCATCCCTCCCTCCCTTCCCCAAACAGTTCCCATGGTTTGCTGAGAGCACTGTTTGCCCTGAAATAAAGGTTTTGTGCCTTGTACTCATTTCTGGTTTTCTCTAGCAATCTATTCACTTGTCTTTCATTTACCTTGTAAACTCTCAGAAGAAACAAGTTTTTGCTTGTCGGTTTCTTTTTCTGTCTTTAGTGCCTTGCAAAGCGAAGTCTTAATGTGTAGGGCTCATTGGCACTTCAACAACACATCTCCTAAGCCTTGATAGTGGTAGATCTACTTGCCAGTATACTTCATTTAGTCTTGTGGTTACATGCTTTTCCAGGTAATTTTATTTGCCGCCTTCACTGAATCACATTTGTTTATCTAACTATGTCTTTAAGAAAGATATTCTAAATGAAATTCCAGTTACACAGATGTAAAACTCTTTTTCAGGTTGAAAGTTACCCTGTCTTCTGTACAATTTGAAGTGAAGTGAAAATATTTTTTCCAATTAATTTTGAATTAGCAGCTTTTTCCACTTCCTGTTTAGACCATTTTTCCCCCATATATGTGGAGACATTTCCAATACATATGTTACTATATATATCAAACATTTTAGTTGTAACAAACTTTTTAGCTGGGCTAAAAAAATCCCAATTGTGGCTGAAACTATAGTGGATTCACCTGAACTGAATCTTAATGATCTAATAAGCCAAGTACAGTTTCCACAATGTCTGTAAAGCTGGAGCAGTATCAAAAGTAGTGAAAATTTCCCATTATATACGGAAGTGGTTTTACTAACTCAAGCTTTTTTAGTATAAAGTAAAGTCATATTCCTAATGTGTATATTATAGTATAGAAGCCTATTGCTGGTTATTCATTATTGATGTTCAGTATGATCTACATCTAGTAATGAAGTTTTAAAATTATTAATTTCTTTTTCCACAAATGTACCTGTTTAAAGTCATTAAGGTCTAGCATTAAGTCAAGTGAAATGAACTAACTGATATCAGAATGGAATATGGATCCTCAGATGTATCTCTAATGACCTAGGCATCAGTTTGTATATTAGTTACTAGAGAAATGTCTGTGTTTATAAAAAAAATGAGTAGAAGTAATAGCTACAAAAAAGTTAATTGCATTCTTTGAGCTGATAAAATCTAAATTAGTTGATTATGTAAATTGTTAGGCTTTTTTTACCATGTTAGGTAAATACATTTTAAGATGTAATCACAACATTTTAAAAATAGTTGCTCAATTGCTACCTAATTTTAGTTAGTTCAGCAACATAAAATCCTAGATGAAAACAAGTATTAACTGAAAGCTGAAGTCACTTGGTCTTTTAAAATTTATAAAATGTCTTTTTTAAAATTTTTCTTTTCTATTTTGCAGCATGGGTGAGCTCTCTTTCTATGGGAATGGTCTTCTTCTGTTCCCCAATAGTCAGCATATTCACAGACCTGTTTGGCTGTCGAAAAGTAGCTGTTATTGGAGCTGCAGTAGGACTTGTTGGACTCCTTTCAAGTTCTTTTGTAAGGTAAGAAACTTAAATGCATAACTTTCAAAACGTTTTATCAAATTATTATTGTTGTAATAATGATCTAATCAACAGAAGGTGTGAACAGTGCTGCTTTATATTATCTGTAGAAAACTTGTTTTATTTGGGTTTGGTTTTGTCTTTCAAACTATGACTCATGAATTTTCAACTTAAAAGGTATTTTTAAAAATATGTTTATAAGTAAAAGCAAGAGTCCCTATTTAACCACTGCATATAAATATACCAACAGCAAGACTAGTGCTGTAAGATCAATAGTATTGTCCAGGATAAACTTGTATGTTTACTTGCTGTATATTGTGTTTTTACATAAACATTGTTGTTGTCTTCCTTTCCTGCACTGTACACTTAATTTTCTTTTGAAACCGTTTTAATGGTGATAAAACCACAGTAGGGCCTCCAGGAAGCTGTTAAAATTCTAGTGGAATTGGATGTTTACTTCTGTTCTTACTGGTCCAATTGCCAAACATGGAGATAGATAAAACCTTGGTATATTGACTATACTTAAGGCATATTTGTTCTGTGTTATTTTCTTCTAGTTTAAAATTAATCTGTTCACTTCTTTTCATTTTTTCATTTGTATGTAAGTTTTGCAGAGTAAATCTTAAGAATTAAGAGCAACTGATTTGTTGGATGTACCCTGTAGAAGATGAGCAAACAGGAAGTTTACTTAATTTAGTCACCATCAGAAATTGGTTAGTGAAGATAGAGTGTAAAATGTAGCAGAAAATAATCCTTTAGTTCTAGTTCTCAGACTATTTTTTCCCCACCCTTAACAGAACAAGTATAGGAGCAATCAAGCTACATTCAGAAGAGCTTTCCACTTAGGTGCAAATGTATTTATACAGGCAAAGAGCTTGTGAAAATGTCTCTTCTGTGCTTGTACTCTGAACCAGATGGATGTGAGCTGCTGTGATCTGAATGGTTAATCCTGGTGCAAATATTTGGCTTAATTAATTTTATTAAACAAAAAAACTTACCCCCTACGTCTTGATATGTTTTAAGAAGCTTGTTACTAAATGTAAGGTAAAAGCTAAAAGATGCCTTGGAAAAGTCTTTTTTTCCTTCTTCCTTCCTAGTAGTATATTGAGTGATGAATACTAAACCACCCTTGTCATTAGACAAAGATCATTCTTGTGTTTGTCTGATACCCAATGGAACAAGGGCACAGAAGAGACGTGTGAGAGCAAGTTGTTTTGTAAAGGCTTTGAAAATATTTCAGCTTAACTAAACTTTGAAGAGCACTTTGAGAAGTGAATTCTTGTAAGAGTACATGCCAGGTTAATGTGCTTAGTTTGTTTCATTATATTATTCACACTAAAATGATTTATGTCTGTGATGTTATCAGCTCATTAAATGAGTATAGTTCAGGTACAGAAGTCAGTGTTCTAGAAGTAAAATATTTTAAAGCAGACATGTTACTATGATCTATTGCTTTTGCATTGCACTGATTTCTTAATATAAATTTTATGTCTTAGGAAATTGAGATGTGTTTATAATGCAGGACAATGTTTTAGTATGCATGTTGTGCTGCAGACTGAGGGAATTTACATATGGAAGCAAAAGTTCACTTTCTTCACTATGTGATGTTGCTCCTCTCATTTTGTAACTTCTGGGTTTATTTTTCCTGGTTATTTTCCATTAATAAAGGTAATAAGTCTTTCCCCTTTGTTATTTCTGCTGGCTTATGTTGTGTATCATCAGTTTCAGAAATGGATATTTTAATATAGACTGTGACAAAATTATGTTACACAAATAATAATTTTTCATTATAATACACAAAACCAGATTTCCTGGATTCAGACCTTTGTTAGTCAAATACTGTTCTTCTAACAAGTTCTGTAATTGCATAGGAAGCTTGTGGAATCTATTTTTGTACAGAGGGGTGCTGGCAGGTTGCATCCTGTGATGAAAAGCACTACATAAAGCATTCATGCTCTTTAAAAAAAAAAAGTTAGAGATTAACTTTTCCAGAAGTGCTTTAAAAGCAGTTATTAACTGATAAAACAAGAGGTGAAGGTTCATTGTAAACACAGCATTAAAAAAATTATATGAACTCTCATGCGCCACCTCAGAAAACTCATGTAAAAATTTCTTGCATGCTGCCTGCATCTGTGTTAAAAAATGTTCTTTCATTAACTAATACTACAGCACTAATTTAATTAATTATACCAATTCTGTTACTTCGTACTTTTACCATTTCATGCACCAGTACTTTTTAATAGTTTTTACATGTTTGTGATCAATTACAATGGTTCTGCTTTATTTTAATTGTAGAGTAAATGGTAATAATCGTGAATTTAATAATGAGAGGAGGTGTTTCATTCCTTATTAACAATTTTTTATAGCTCTTTTGTAGCATATTCAATATATATATCAAAACACTGAAATTAACATATTTATTCAGAAGGAGATGATTTTTCTAAAAAATGAATACCTAAAGAGGCTGTAATTTATTAATATATTACATTACAATTTTTTTCAGTATTTAAATATTTTGCTCTTCAGTAATAATGCTTGCCACATTTGTTATTTTATTTTCATAACAAACTAATTGATTTTTCTGGGTTCATGAGGAAAGTTCAGTATTACATTTGAACTGCTAGTATAGTGACAAAATTTGTAAATCAAAACATTACAATTTTCTTTCAAAAAAAAATCTGAAAACCCAGCAGTGTTGAACTTACATGTGGCTAATTTGTCCTGACAATGATTTTTAAAACTTTTTTTAGCCACACTATTTGATGCAATTATAATTGAATGTGGCTTTTCTTTTTCTACCGGTTCAGTGAATTCTATGAAATTTTTCAATGGAAGGAGATAAAATAGTTGCTGAATTAAGCTAATATAGTTCTATTTAACTATAAGTATATGCAAGTGAATCATGTTGATTGATTTATTGATTGTGGAACTGGTGAATGAGCATCCTTACACTGATTTGTTCTTTTGGCGCAGCACCATTGAACCCCTGTACTTCACCTACGGGATCTTGTTTGCCTGCGGCTGCTCGTTTGCCTACCAGCCATCCCTGGTCATTCTGGGCCACTATTTCAAGAAGCGCCTTGGGCTGGTGAATGGCATTGTCACTGCAGGCAGCAGCTTGTTCACAGTGTCCCTGCCCTTCCTCCTGAGGGTCCTCATTGACTCTGTGGACCTCTACAACACCCTGCGCGTCCTCTGCATCCTAATGTTCGTTCTGTTCCTGGCTGGGTTTACGTACAAACCTCTCGTTCCCAACACCAAAGACAAGCAGGGAGGAAAGAAGGGAAAATTCAAATTGCCTCCTGCCAAAAAGATTTGCAATTTCTCCGTTTTCAAAGTTCTCAGTTACCGAATCTGGGCTTTTGGGATCCCAGCTGCACTTTTTGGATACTTTGTGCCTTATGTTCACTTGGTAAGTGCATATTTCTTCCTAAGTGTGATGTGTTTGAAACTATAACTGCTTGCCTGCCTTTGTGTTATTGATTTAGAAAGCAATTGGTGATAGGAAGCCAGATTTAAACTGCAGATTGTGTTGGGGAGAAACACAAAATTAATTTGGATGTTGTCTTATTCAAAGAGTGCTTTAATCGGAAGTATTAGTTAAGCCAGTTGATATCTTTGTTCTCAATGCAAGATTTAAAATTCTTTAACCATGAAAAGAGAGATTTGAAAAATATTCTATACTGTTCCAAAGAGAATTCTTTATTTTGGTACTCAGCTGCATGCATTGCCAGTGACACTTGTGTGTTTTAGAGGAAGTATAAAAGGAGTAAATAATGGGAAACATGTTAGAAGTGTAATTTTTGCTCCTTTGTATTGAGGTATGTTTAAGTGTCAATTTTTTTCGTCTATAGAATTCACCATTTTCCAGGTTTATTAAAAGCAAAATACCTGGATTTTTCTGTCCCTCTAACTTCAGCCTTGTAATTTACTGGTACAGCATTAAAATAACTACTCCTCTTATCCTGTCCCTCCCAGATGGAGCTGTGTTTTACTGCTGTATTCAGCAGCTGATGGAGCTTTGGCTTCTGGTGATGGGGAAGATGTCAATTAGCCAGTTCCTGTACATGTACTAGAGTTATTTCCCTAGCAGTTTTTTCCTGTAGTACACTCCTAAACTGAGACACTTAGGTGCAACTGGTGATACAGAGGCATTTGTATCAGGCTGGCTGACATACGTTGCACTGCTTAATGGTGAATTATTCTTGGACAACTTGGTGGTGGTGCTCTCTAAACTGAAGTGGTGTAAACCAAAAGGCTTAAAAGGGAAAGGTGGGGAAAAAGCCCAAAATATTCAATGAATGCTGCTTTGAGACCATTACACATGCTCATATTAAGAATATTTCATAGAGCTATTATAACTCTAGTATAACTCTGTATAACAGAAAACATTTTAATATTCGTTATTCCCCCATGATAGAACAGTGAGATTAATGATAATAAATACCTTTGCTTCTGTCAAAAAACTTCAATATCTCAAAAGCCATTTTTAATGCAATATTACAAGTGGCTGTCACAGCCTAATTGGTTAGGTTACTGACTCTGCATCAGATATTTATTTTTAAAATTACCTTTTGGTGGCAGCTAATGTGTTTTCAGGCAGCTGTAAACTGACTTTTATTAATGGTTAGTTCTTGTAACTTAGTTTTTATTCATGTAGATCTTATTGTATAACAGTTCAAATTAGCCTATTTCAAAAGACTATGCAATCCACATGACATCCTTATGCTATTTCCCCATAAGCATTTTAGAGATGCTTTAAAATAAAACCAACTTCAGAGGAGTAGGAGTCAAGTGTTCTAGAGTAAGCTATTGGACAGATCATAAATTATTCCTAACCCTTGCAGAGAACTGAAGAATACGTCTATACAAACAGGTACAAAGAACTTCTAAAATATATTTATTGAACAAAAAACTTGTGGTATTTTCTTTTTTTTTTTTGTGAAGATGCTTGTATTACTGCTTCCTATTTATAAATCAGCTAAAGCAGCTAGTTGGCTCGTAGAGAACAAAGCCTCTTATACTATATTATATAATATTATAATATTAATTTTCTTTTTGTAGGGTGCTGTCACTCCTGTGGAGTGCTTTCCCCCCATCAGACTGGCACAAACTGTGCTTGTGAAATAAATCTCTAGTATAGGAAAATAATTTGGTTGAGGTTGTTTCTAATACAGTGTTTGGTAACTCTATAAAACTTATTCCAGTGTACTGTTAGAATCTAATATTTTAAAGATTACCTCAATTATATGAAGATACTCTTTTTGCTCAGAGTTTCAGAGAAACCATGATGCTTAAGTGTTTATAACATAAAATCTTCAATGGCAGACAGACACGTGCTTTGTATGCCCCCTTTGAGAGGGGAAGCTTCAGCTTAGTAAAACTTAGACTGAATAGTTCTTGTCAAAACCCCTCCCTGAAACCCACAAGTTTTCATTTTCATTTACTTGTGTCTAAATAATCAATTTTACTTAAAGTTCTTGTGGATCTGTATTTGAAAAAGTAAATAAATCAGTGTTTATGAAGGCATAGCATGGATTGTGCCCTTCAACACAGATACTTCAGCTCAAGTACGTAGCTCTGGATGTTTTTTATCCTAGTTTTGTCTGCTTTTGATTAAAAAGCCACATTTTGTGTACTTCCTGAAGTACACAGAAGTAAGCACTTACAAATAAGTCAAAGGCTATAAGAAAAAATAAGGTTTTTCACTGGCACATCTACCAAACCAGAGACTACTTTCCTCAGCTTTTGAAAAGGAAAGTTACTATTGTTTTACTGTTTATTGTATTTTTAAAACTTTAGTAATACTGGAAAAGGGATATGATCCTTAGACAAGTGACAGCTTTTGTTATGTTAAAATTCTTGAATTTTTCCCGCTGCTCAGGAGCTCCTGAGGTCCCAACCAAGGGTCTCTATATGTTTCTGTGCCATCCCCAGCCTCTGTTCATGCCTCTTGCATTTTCTGAAGTCTGTTGGAAAGAAGAATACATGCTGTGACCTCTGTAGTAAAAAAAACCAAAAAGTAAAAACTTTTTTGGGCTTTGAAATAACAGAATTAGCCAAGTCTTTGCAATTTAACTCTCTGCACTATATTTGATATATGGAATAAAAGCTGTTAAAAGCAAAGAAACAACCTGTTCATTATGTAGCTCTAATTAAAATTAAATGCACTCATGACTTGACTATATGGCATGCTAGATATGAACTGGAAACTCTTGCCAGCTCCTTGACATGAATCCTGACTGGTAGCTATCAGGCATCAGATTCCTTTTGGCTCTTGCAGGGGAAAACCAAAAGGGAGAGCTTTTCTTATCCCAGTTTGATTGGTGTCAAATTTCATCAATAGGTGTTCCGTTACATATAACTTGGGAATTTGGTTGAGATAAAGACTATAAATAAGTTTTGGCTTAAGTTTATTATATACTTTCAGCATTAACTGAGATTGTTGAAGAACAAACTGATAAGTCATAGGATTACTAAATCAAATGGTATTCCTCTCAATGTTAAAACCAATCCAAACTAGTGATTGATATTTTTTTTTTTTTTTTTGTGCCTCTTTAGAATAGACAAACTGACAAGTAAAATCCTTGCTTAGTCTATTTTGGTTTAAATTGTGAATTCATAACAAATCTGTAAAATCAGCAGAAAATGCTCTTTCCAAGTGTTTTTAGTAAGGACTGTCTCACAAGGAAATGAAGTATATTTGAAAGAAAGTATACCTATTCTCTGTGCCACTTGTCATATGCTTGTTTCAATAATAAATAGAGAGCTTCTGTTTTTCAGCAGTCTCATGTTAAGGGCTTAGTGTTGCTCTCTTACCCTTTAAAAAATATTTACTCAATCAGGATCATGAATCCTTAATACTTAGGAGCTTGTTAGGTAATTTCTGTTAAAATTTGATACAAGGTCACATGCCTGGTAGCTTACAAGATGTGGTTGCTTTTTGTGCTTTATTTAGCAGGGTGAAAAGAAATACTGCTTAAAATGAATGTTGTCATTGCCTGGTCTTCTCTAAGCAGTGACTGAAGTTGTTACCAGGTTTCAGTGTGAATTTAGGAAAATATTAATTATGACACACTTACAAAAAGGGGCCCGGTGTTGTTATTTTGATGCAGCAATATTTAGCCACTATGAGGAATACTGCTAGGATTGATAATATCATCTTAATACTTTCAGTGTTTCAGTCCTGTAGTAATATCTTTTGGGGTGTTTACCCTTATAGTTTGATTTAGTAGTTAATTTTATTAAATGCCTCTTGCTAATGACAGGTCCTGCCTTATTTATAGTATTTGACATCTTGCAGGATGAAAAACTGAATTTAACAACCTAGTAGCTGGAAAAAAAAAGTGCACATATTACGTGTTCTACTTTTAAAAAAAGCAGCTGGATTGTAGATAATGCAATAAAAATGTGTCTGGGTAAAGTCTGCCTTTCAAATTTTAAATATTTTTTATGAAGAAAATACTCTTAAAGAATGACTAGTTATATTTGAAAATTAGGTTTTTGGTTTAAATATGGCTGCAGTCTTGTATACAATGCTACCCATTAATTGATATGCAGTGTGAAAGTTACCATGACACGGACTTAAAACTTCAGAATAGCTCAGGGAAAATATTTCAGTATTTCTCACCTTGCTTTGCTGCCTATTTCTTAATTTTCTATGTAAATCTGGCTTTTCCTTTTGATGCTTATCCATGCTCATATTCCACAAAGGGTATGTACTCGCATATGTAGAGATTTTTGGTTAGCAGTAGCTATGTGGAATGTGTGTGTTCTGTTTCATGTTTAAGAGATGAAAAAATGGTTTGTGTTCGGCCGTTTTTTTCCCAACAACTTTCTTAGGAGAATCTGTCTTGGTAGGCAATTAACTACTGGATTTCATGTCCTCCATAGATAGATGCTAAGGATTCAATGTCTTGTTGCTTCTCTGAAATCTGCATGTGCCAGGAATAGGCTCATCTGGACCTCCAGAGAGCAGGGAAGTGAGATTGCAGACCTAATGCTTAGGGAAAAAGAAGGTAGATACTTCTGCTGAGAAACAAAGCATCACCTTGGACTCTGCTCTAAGATTCTTGGAAAAGAAAATGCATCTCAGAATGCCAAGTAAAGATGCTTCCAAGCACTTTTATTCATGGGAGAGTCATGAAGCTGGCTAGAGTTGCTGTAGACTACATGTTAGTCAAAAGAACTTTTTCATGCATATAAACAAACTCATTTTCTTGGCTGCATCACAAAATCAGACAACTTGGGTAAATATTAGTCTGTCTTCTGGGTGGCTGTGTCTGTCTCCAGATCTTGTGTTTGTCACTTGGAAGTTGCTGGGTCTAGTGCTATGCCCACATAATCTGTCCTTGGACAAAAGGATAGTGCTCTCTGCTGGTCTGTGCTTCCTGTCTTTTGCTGGCATATCCATTTTGTTCCTGCTCTCTAGAAAAGAAAAGTAGTCTTTTTCACTTTAGAAACATAATAATTAATGGGAGGACATGCTGATATGGATTAGAGCTGATACAGACTTGTTTTCCAGATTTGATTCTTCCTTCCACCTTCTGATCTGTTGTTTGTGTCTTTCGTGTGATTTAACTGTTCTACAACTACTTTATCACTTTGGAGTACCTTTTTAAATCAAGCCTTGAGGATGACTTGACTTTCACCTCTGTTCTTTATAAGCCACCTATTTTGGCTTGTCTCTGCCCATTTCTTACTCTCTGTCAGTGATGTGCCTTGTTTTTGTTAGCAAGAGATCAGATTCTGCTGTGGAAATTCAGTGTGTTTGAACCTTTGCCCCCTAAAATATGTGCCAATAAAAACTGTTGTCTTGTGCAATCAGCTTGGAGAATGAAGAGCCAAGTTCTTGTGAGATCCTCTGTAGTAACAGCTTTCATAGGAACTTGTCTGAAATTCTTGATATGTAATTTGAAAGCTGTATTTACTTCCATCTACTCTGGAAATTTCTGAAACTTATTCAGAACAAAATATTCTATCTATTCTGCCTATTATGAAAAATTGACATTTTCCACTTATAAACTGTACCCTCCCAAGGCAAAAGCTTTGGATCATTAGGAAGAATTATACTGGAAAAAATATAAAGGGGGTATAGAAACCACCTAAGATTTTTCAGGCAATTCTGAGCTGCCATATTGGGGTAAGTTATGATAATCAGGATGAATCTCACTGCAGTGTTTGATGCTCTGCCCAACAAAATCCTAATCGTGATCCATTTCATTTCTTAGAAATATTTCTGTAACTCTTCAAACCTCCCCAGAGGGGAGAGCACTCTGATGTGTTGCCTCAATGTTGCTAGATGTGACACCTCTAAATTACATCTCCTCATTTGAGAAACGAGTGTTTTAGCTTCTGCCCTTGTCCACAGACAGTGGCAGTGACTCCATGTTCTCTGCAGTGGGAGACTTGCCCAAGGAGCCATAGTAGAAACGATTTACCTTGCAATATGTGAAGCTCTTCAGGTTTTGCATTGTGTGTAGTCCTAATCCTACACCTCTTTCCTCCCGGTAATTCTTATGCCCCTGGATTCCACAGTGGAGACAGAAGCATAGAGGTTTCTTTTTTTTTTTTTGTTTTCCTCTGTCTGAGGGCAGAGCATGATGAAGAGTCTGATGTAGGACTCTAAGGACTCTAGTAACCAAAAATCTCTGAACTTTAACGTACAAAGTCTGCATATCCACAGTAAAGTACATACACTTAACACATCTTGTAAGGCGTGAACACATCAGTTCTTCTAAGGTAAGTACTGCCTGTTTTGTCAACCACCTGTATTATGTCATAAATTTGCTACCTTTAGAATGTTGTGTAAAATAATAATGAATATCCAATGGGTGTGTCTGGATTTTATTTTTTTTTTAATTCAAACTGGGAAAAACTAGCCTCTGTCACCCCATTCACTTGCTTTTATGGGTTGCTGTTCAAGAAACCTCTTCAGATCTCCTACATCAGTCATTTGTCTGAAGTCTATCACGTCTTTTATTTTCCAGAATCTGCTGTTAGTCTTGTAATGGTAGGAAAGTATCTTTTTAATTATGTCCACTTGTAACTGTGTGTCTGTAGATATTCTAAAAGAGCTAAAACTAGGTATAGCTGTCAGTTTTAGCACTTTTACCTTTCTCATCCACTTAATCTATCATATTTCTTTCTCTAATGGAAGACAAACAAGACACTGGTTTTGTTAAGGTCTGATATAATTATGAAGCAGGTATCTCTGAGACCCAAAATCTTCAGTGACTCCCCATGCTTTACTTGCTTTTCTAATCTTTGCATTTATCTCCCTTCAGATCTCAACATCTGCTGCAGTTTGACTGCCCAGGTTAGTGAAATTTTCCCCCTTTATCCCACTTCTATTTTCCTATTTCTGTCATTATCCTGTGAACCCTTTTCTTTTCCAGTATTCCTTAATGTTGACCTGGAAGTGTTTATTCTTGGTTAGATCATCCACTTTGGACATTGGGGTGGTGGTGGAAAAAGAAATAAATTATTTCCCACTTTCTACTTGTAATTGCTACTGAAAGCATATTTTAGATATGTTTTTCAAATAAGTACTGAAGATAAATAATATAGGTATAGAAAGAACAGAAACAAAAAAGAATTAAACAAAGGCTTTCTGGGGACTTTTTTAGAAGTAAAAGTAAATTAAATTAAAAAAACATTAGATAGCAGGTGTGCTCAGGTGCAAACTACGTGGTGACACTGAAGGATAAGAGCAAGATATTCCTCAGGTCTGTGCCATACTGGCAGGTTGAAAGGTCTGAGTTTCATTATGATTTCCTTTGTATCTATCTCTAGCAGCACATTATTTCATGTACTCTGGCATAGTGCAAACTATTCTGATAGCAGATGGAGGGTATAGTTCAAAGTCAGAGTAAATTGTGAAGTGTGTTTCCTTTTGGTTTGTTTTGTTTTAATGGTAAACTCAAAGTCCTGTCTTTGGACACTTGAAATGAAACATCTTAACTTGAACTGAGCCCTTCAAACTCTTCATGTGCCCAGAAGCCTGGGATCACAGCTGGTTTTGCCCTGCTGTCCTCATACAGAATAACAAACATTGCCAAATTCTTTCACTCATATACAGACCACCTTTTGTGTCCAGTTTCTGCTCCAGGAAGAGCTGTATGCAAAACCTCTTAGCTTTTATGTCCTATTCAGACTTGTGAATATCTCACTGTCAGTTTTGAGGAAATCTCAAAACCTAGCACTTTCTATTTGATTGTAGTAATTGCCAAGCTCTGAGCTGTTTTTCAGGTTCTTTTCTGATTATTGGGTTAAATTTTTCATTACTACTGAGCAGAATATTTCCTTGAAAAGGGAAAAGTGCTTTTGGATTGCTCCAGGTATGAAAAAAAAGAGTGTATGTATATGTTTATATCCTGAGTAAGGACTGTATCTCTGTATGAGGAAGAGGGACTATCATCATAATTTCCTTAGGATTTGAATGAAAATTTGACTTCTTGATTCAATTTCTCAAGGCCTTGATCCAGTGTATTTAGGACTGTCTTGAAGAATTGAGACAGTTGAGAACTTTCTTCTGTTCCCCAGTAGAATGAGTCAGGTGCCTCACCCAGGCCTATGAAAGCTGGGGGGGATTATGACCATGTCCACAAGTAGGTCTCTAGTACTGAAGTGCTGTGGATGCCCTGGGATTTCTGTGGTGGTTGAAAAGAGGTTTGAGAATCTGTTTAAATTTTACTCAATCCTGTGGTTGAAGGAGTCTTGTTTTGAGAGATGTGATATAAGTAACAAAGATGCTGTTGTTGAGAAGACATCAGTCTCTTAGGAAATGACAGTAGCATTGTACAGTATTTGTGCAGAATATCCTAATCCTTTGCTTTGATATTCCATTAATCATAGCATATCATATAATGTGCTTGGTTTCAATTATATAAATTGTAAACTGATAACATTTTATTACATTAATAAATGCCACAAGGATTTGAAAATAATTACTTGTGTTTTAAAAAGAGTAATATGTGGTAATGTTAGAAAACTGATTCCTTCAGTCATAGGTTTCCTTTTAATCAAATATGCAGCAGAGTTTTACCAAGCTAGAACTAAATGAAGAGTTTTTAATTTGTAACACTCAGTAACTATGCATCTGTGACTAATCGAAGACATCCAACAAATAACTTCGGGAATCACAGAAAATAAGGCTTGAAGATATGCTGGTACTTTATCCAATTTACTCATGTTTTTTTTTTTTTTTTTTTTTTTTTTTTTTTAAATACTAGCTTACTTTGGTATAGGACCTTTTTAAATTATTATATTTAAAAAAATCTTCATTAATAAGTCATACTTATCATATCTGTTGCAAGGTCTTTCTTTTGGATTCTGTACGCATGGTCCATGTAATAATGAGTAATGTACAAAACAGGACATAAAAAAATCAGCTAAGGCCTTACTGTTACTGAGCAGTATGTAAAGGTCATGTCATGTTCTGAATTGATGTATTTTATTATTCTTGTATTATACATGTATTCTAAACTGTCTCATAAGAATTATATTTGAGAGAATTCCTAAATGCTGGCCAAAGTCAAAATTTGTTACATCTGCAAATCTGTGTTCGTCCTTAGTTTGTGATGTTACCTGTTAGATGTTTAAAAATAGTTCTGCAGTTATTCTGGAATTTCAAATTAATGTGATTGGCCTGCAACTCTGTAGGATGTCCTGATAGTAGCTGATAATTGAGTTTTGAGAGTAAAATAGGCCCTGGAAGAACTGCTTTAGGCCACAAGAAATAGAACTGAAACAGTAAAATATAGATTGTAGTCACAAATAGTAACAATTTAAAAAAAATTAAAAGGGTAAGTTTTAGCCAACAATTAAACTCTCATCCCTTGTGTACATAACACTTCATTTCTTGTGGATGCCTGACTTTATTCTGCATCCTTGTGCTCAATCACTGTGAGCTTCCAAAGATCCGTGTGTGCTTTATCTGTCTTGCTGCTGCTGCTAAAGCCACACCAAGCCACTGATTTCCTTCTCATGCTGTTTAAGATAACACTAACAGCTTTGACATTTGGAAAAAATTATTATTATTATTGAGTTATTATTATTTATTGGCATAAGGCTTCAGGACTAGCTACTTAAAAAAAAATCAACCCACAAAATTATTTTAACTGTGTAATTGTCACAGCCTTGATATTTTTGAATTTTTAATACTTTTTTATGTTAAATATGCTTAACAGTTAACCTGTTAACTGTTGTGTTCAGTTTTACTTAAGAAATTCAGATTGTTCTGAATCTTCATGATGTATGAATTATTCTGTTTAATCTGCTTTACTCAATGGAATAAGAGAAGATTTCCTGTTGGCATGTAATGAATCACCTTGTTTATTTAATTTTTTCCTTGTTCTCTACCATAGTTTAAACTGACAAGAGATAAAAAGAAGTATTACCACTGTTGGGGCAAGTGTGTAAACAGGAATTATTTGAAGATGTGTATATGTGTATTTGTCATGTGAAGACACTTAAGTGTAGTAATATTTCATAGGAATTATCTCAGGATATTGACACTCCCTTAAAAATTGATCCGGGTTAGGTATTAGTAATGCTATTTCTGTCTCTTAACATGAATTTCATCATTTCTGCAGAAGTGTGGGAGTTGCTGGATCATTTTGCTGTTTTTTTGCTCACCTATAAAAGTTTCTTTGGTGGAGTCTGGGCTAGAAATGTATTTGCCTGAAGTGATCCTCCTGGTGCCCAGTATAAAGCTTGCTGGCAACCAAGTTCCTTTTTCTGTTTCTCGCCCTCCTTACCCCCCATTTTTGTGGTGAGTCCATATGTTGGAAAATAAATAGTGAATTATCCGGAGTTATTTTATGCTCTGCTTTTAGCACTTTCTGAAACTTCCAATCATGCAGGACAGTTCACTGCAAAGAAAGAGATCACCAATCCTGTCTACAGTGTTCATCCAGCTGATGGGATGGCCAGGGTGCCACCTGGCCTTGGTGGGGCTACTTCTCTCTGCCCTGGAGATAACTAAAATGCATAGAAAGTGAGAAGGTTATACACAGTCTGTTCTTGTAGACCTTCCTGGAAGTGGGTTGGAGGGTTTCAGGGCTTTTTGGTCCTGATTCCACCCTGCAATCCGTACTGGCTTCTTGACCTCATTCCTGTGCTTGCACCATTCTTATCTCTGGGAGCCAGAACAAGGACATTTGTCCTGGAAAAGTGCTGCCCTACCTTTGCATGGCCCCCTTCTCCAGCCACACACTGTTCTTTTTCACAGTATGTTATTGCCAACAATCCTTGGTTGGCTCCACAGCTATCTGGCTATCAGTGTTTGAGACATGCACACAAGCCCCCTTATCTTCTAGGCTTCTACACCCCCTCAGCTCTTTCAGGAAACTTAAATTGGAGCAGTTAATAGCATTACTAGTATATGAATGATACCAGCAGTGCTCTCTAAACATTTCCTTTTATCCTTGTGCTTGTTTTCAGTGAAAGTGTCAGACAGCAGGACTTACATCAGTAATTGAAGAAAATGGTGGTTTTCTTCTCATGTGCTCAGTTTCCTAGGTTATATTCTGCCATTGGTCAAAGACACTATTGCATTTAGCCTACTAAAGCTTTGCTTGACTGGAAATCCCCAAAATGGAATATACATGGAGAAAAAAGTGGTTGACAGAATTATTTCTTACTAGTTCATAACCACTTATTTCAGATTCAGGTTGTTTTGAAAAAAGGATTGACAGCTTTGCTCAGCTTGATGTCTTTGATTCACTGTGTGAATGTAACTGAAATGTGTGTGCAGTGAAGGGAAGGTCTTGGCAAAATCTCGGTCTTGGTTGGTTGGAGAGAGGTCAACCAAAACTGTATTCCAGTATTCCAGCCACTATCAAGTGGCTGGTATTTCTTCTAGTCTCATTCTAATAGTAATGAGATTTTGGACAACAAGATCTGTGTGTCTCACCCTGATAGCAGAGAGTACAATTATAAAGAAGAATGCTGATGCCGGGGATGCATTCAGTTCTGGCCTTGACTGTCTATATATCTTTATCTGGAAAACTGGATTGTGCAAGGATAATTTTATCTTTTTAAAAAATGAAGAATCTATGCTGCTCTAGACTGTAATTTTGCCTGAGCTCATCAGGTCTTTTCTACCTGCAATTCAGCATACACACCGCCCTGGGTGAAGAAGCAGCTACATTACTGAGAACAGGCACAACACACATTGAAATGCTTTTGCCTTTGTGTGGCTGGGTCCTCACTTGGCTGCTGTAGACAATGCAGGGTTGTATAATTCTGTATAGTTCTGCTGTGAGGAGAGCTTTAGTGCCTGAGAATGTTCACAAGCAATTGCTCATCATGGGATTTTTGAGTAGTTGTAACAGCTAAAAAGCTGTGGAAATCTGAATCTTGCTTGAGCTGCTTCATGCATATATTTAACCTAGAGTTACAGTACTGAATTAGTCCTGAATCACTGTATTTTCAGACAGTTAATACTGCTGCTGCTTACAGCTTACTTAGTGACTGTGTCACTGAAGATTGAATATGCTGTTTAGGATCTGAGCATCAGCTCTGAGAGATCAGGCCAGCTTGCTTCAGGCTTTTTTTTTCCACTTGGTCCTGAAAAACCTCCAAGGAAAGAGACTGAACAAGCTCTCTGGACAGCCTTCCACTGCCTTCCTGAGGAAAAAATTCTCCTATCTAGTTATGATGCACTTAAGAGTAGTGGAAGCAAAAAAAAAAAACACCACCAAAAAACCCAACAAAAAAAATCCCCAAACCAACAACTAATTTAGATATTTTTAAATTTGGGATGCGTAGTAGTTATTTTCTTGCTTAAGGAGTTAATTGAATCAGTGTTTTCCGTCCTTGATGGAAGAGGGGCAGCATTTCACCCCCTGTGCTGCTTTGAGGAATCCAGTTACTCAGTTGCAGGTGCAGGGTTAATAGTTATCTAGATGTAGAGCTTTATCTTGCCTCTTGAAAAGCCTCCAGGGAGTGGATGGATCAGGCCTGCTAATTAAACAATCCAGAGGCTGCAGAAACCTGAAAGTGGAACAGGTGACAAAAATTGCAAAGAACACCTTGACTTCTCTCGCCAGCTGGGCCAGCAGGTGTTGACAGGCACATAAATGTAGGGGTGGGAAAACTGTCAGCTTTTCCTTTTCTCACTTTTGGCAGAAAGGGAATAAGTAAAACAGCTTATCTTTTATGCTTATATGTCATTTCAGATGAAAAATTTCATCAGATTCTGTTCCCAAATGTGTCTTACAAAGCAAAGGCAAAAACAGAACAAGCACCTGTCTTCAATTTAAGTTAGAAGTTTTTCTTAAAAAAGGAAGGGGGTTTATTCTGGTTTTATTCTTTCTTGCAAAATCAGTTATATTGGACAAATTAATATTAGATTTAATAGGCTTTCTGTGATATGTGAAAAAAAAAAAAATCAACAGATTTTATACTTAAGAAAATTGCTCTAACTCAGCAAGTCCTATTTTCTTGTTGGAAAAAAGGGCTCTGCTTGTGCACTAATATTCTGGCCAGGAAAGAATTGAGACCATTTTGCTCTAGAAGCATTTACTAAAATCAAACTTTTTCATTTTATAGATAAAAAAATTAAAGGTTTTCTGGTTTGAAGTGATATCAGCCTGTGGTTACCTTGTCCCTCATATGTTTTTACTACATCTTTACCTGAAATCAGTTTCTTCTGCTTACTCTTTCATAACTCTGAACTTTCACTTGTTTTTACTAGTTTTGCTTTTCTTGTTCAGAACTGCTTATCAACATTGAAATTGCAGAACTGTGCAAATGACTTCTACATCTTCCAGTGCCTATTTCGGCATATTTGGTATTGCCAAGCATGTTCCAAAAAGCGACAGTACAAAAAATCTCTTGTGGGTAATTTTCTGTTCTTTAGGGATGATTTAAAAAAAACAAACCAAACCCCCCAAAAATGGCAGCAAAAACCACAAACAAAAAATATTGTGGAAGTAGAGAGAATATAAGAAATTCCAAATCCATCAAGCCAGTCTGGTGACATATTATATATATATATATGGTGATATATATTTTTTTTACCGTGACTTGAAAAGTTGGATTTACTGACACTGGTAGTTTATGCTGTTGTGGTCGATGGTCTGCTGTCAGGACCATCCATCAGTTTCTTTAGTTCTTCAGGCTGAAGTGGCCGATAAATCATTTTTCCAGTCTGCCCTGTTCATTGCTGCTGTAGCTGCTCCCTCTCCTGGGAGTGCTTGCTGTTGTGTTTGGCACTGCAGTTGGATTCTGCCCCTTGTCCTCCTTGCCCCTGGATATCATGGATGTTGGGATGAGATGTTCCTGAGGGCCTTTCCTACTTTCACTGTCTGGTCTCCAACTCTCTGCTTCCTGCTCCTGCCCTGACCCATGTTGCAAGCTTGGTAGCCCTCAGAGCTTCTGTATTACTTTGCATCTATCACTAAATTAAGAGTGGTTGAAGAGAATGTGTTTGTTATCTTTTTGTTTTGTGTTTGTTTTGTTTATATTAGACAGAGTCTTCTTGTTTTCCTGGATTAAGTTCATTAGTTTTGAATAAAGCAACAGCACATTTCAAATTGTTTTTGTGTTGCACTAAATACTGTGTTTTAAAATATGTAGAAGCTGAGTAAGTCAGATGACCATTTATATCTGAGTTTGTAAATCTGAGATTGACAGATTGCTTCTATTTGACTCAGGTTTTCCAAGGTCTATCTTTTATTTCTAAAGCAAATTTGTTTTCTCTTTTTAAACAGATGAATCATGTAAAAGACAGATTTGGTGACAGTGTGCCAGAAGAAGTGCTTCTGCTATGTCTGGGCATTACTTCAGGAGTTGGCAGATTGGTCTTTGGCAGAGTTGCAGATTACATTCCTGGTGCAAAAAAAATATATTTACAGGTATGTCTTTATTGTTTCTATATTCCTTTCAAACTGTGGATTCTGAAGGATTTGGTTTTGGGTACTATTAATAAGTAAACAGAATTAACTGATTGGAGATTCAAATTTGAGAAGTTTCAAAACTCTAGAAAACTCAGTTTATGGGTTTTGATACTAGGAGCTTTTGGTTTAAAGTTTATGAATCTCTGATTTGTTTTTAGTGCTATGAAAATGTCTTTTTCCTGTTTTCAGCTGCGAATGAAAGAAATTACTGTTCATTAGTATGTGAGTGAGAACCTTTGGGGAGTCTCTAGATTTTTCTTTCTGTTCTCTCCCAGATTATGATTTCATAATGGCTTTCCCCAGACAGGGAAAAAATTAAGCCATGTTTCTCTATTGAGGGTTTTGGATCTCTTGATCTTTGACAGGCACTAATTTGGTATCAAATATGTTCTGTGCATAGTACACAGGGGTATGGCCATGGCAATACAAGAGGTGCTTAGTTGAGGAGATTTTGCAGAAGGAGTCCTGGCTTCCAGAAATGCTAAAGCTTGGAGATGGAGGAGAACATACTCTACTTTCCCTCCACACTTAAACGATTTTTTTTTTTTTTTTTTTTTTAAATACTGTTAGTGTTAGGGATTTTGGAAAAGCTTTAAAAGCTTTAGTTGACTTTCATATTGGCAACTGCAAGGTGTGTGCGCCATTTGGTCTCTTCAAATGAATAGCAAGGGAGGCATCTAGTGGGGATTGTCTGCACTACAGTATGGAAATCAAAAATTCTTAGGAAAGAATTACTGTTCTACTGTAGTTGTTGCCGTGGATGAATTTAGATTCCTTGATGTTTTATTGCAGTTGGGTGCTTACATATGGATGGTGCACAGGCAAAACTGTTACTGCTTTTATTTTATTTCTAATTCTGCTTCATTTTTCTGAAAGACAGCTTTATTTCTTTAATCTAAAACAAATAAATAACCTAAGATTATATTAGAAAATCTTTGCAAGTGTGCATGACTACAGCAGTACATCAGGATACCTTTTTTTCTATGGAAAAATTTAATGTTTTCACTTCTGTTCAGTATAAGCACCCTGAAATAACCACTCATAATACTGATATTTTTACTTAAAACAGTGAGGAGTTTAATTACAGTATTCCAGCTATCTTAAACTTTTAATATTTCTGTGAGTTATTTCTCAAAAAATATTAGTGCATGAGAAATGACCTTACACAATCACTGTAGGATAGTGGATTACAATTGCATTTTCAAAGCTTGCAAAATGGGTAGTGGACTTTCTTTGCCCATCACAATTTAGGTGTTTGTTTTATCTTAATATGTGACTTCTGACGGTGGTAATCCATGGAGACTGATTATTTTAAAGTGAATACAGGCAGGCAATCTAATTCACTGCAAATACAAGGAGGTTCAGCTGGTCCCTTAAAATCTGCAAGTTTGGTGCAATGCATTTTTGTTTTTTTCTTGCTCATGCTTAGGTGGCCTCATTCTTTTTTATCGGGCTGATGTCTATGATGATTCCCCTGTGCAATGTCTTTGGAGCTCTTGTTGCTGTGTGTCTCTTCATGGGCCTGTTTGATGGGTGCTTCATTTGCATCATGGCTCCCATTGCCTTCGAGCTCGTGGGCGCTCAGGATGTCTCCCAGGCCATCGGATTTCTGCTTGGGCTCATGTCAGTGCCTATGACAGTTGGTCCACCCATTGCAGGTGAGTGTAGCCAGGGTTTGTAGCTGTAAATGTGTTTGTGTTTGCATGACTCTTTGGTCGCATTTCCCATTCCTTCATCACATGTAAAGCTTTGACATCTCTGTGTGCTTGAGAAGATACAGGAAATTTACCTGCTGCTCGTGGGTTATTAATTTACTGCACTCTTCAAAGTTTGCTCAGTGTTTTTCATTGCTATGCAGGTGTAAAACATTCCGCAAAAGAAATATAGATAGGTTTCCAGTTGGATTTAGGACTTGACAGTTTCCATTTTGTGCAAGTGACAGCCTGTTAGTTGCTCATGTTACAAAGGGCCTCCAAATTAAAATCTGAAAATTAACTGGATTCTAAGATTTGCTCATATTAAAATCATTGTGAGGATAAAAGCTCCAGTCACTTTAAATAGGAGTGCTGGCTTTATTCATCCTTTGGTGGGAGACAGATAAAGTACAGGTTTTGAAGATGAAAACTTGGAAGTTCTTGGAAGATAGAAATAGCTAAAGCTGTACTCCTAACCACTGATGATTTTCAGTGGTAATTTACCCTGAGGTTTGGTGAGTGCTACCGAAAGATGCTTTGTAAAACTTAATTGAACTATGCAGCATTATAAAGGACAAAATCTTAATGCTGGAACAGCACAGACTTGGTGCTTCCTGATCTGCTTCCTACTGTCACAGCTATTAGTACTTAAATGGAATTGCACTAATGGGAGTAATTTGGAAAGAGCAATTAGAATGAATTATTGGAAAACACTCTTATTAAAAAGGAGGCCACGAGGAATGCAATATATGGAATATATCTAGAATTACAAGAATGGGCATATTGGTCAGAGGCAGCTGTTACCAAAAGGAGGGAGAATTTCTCTAAGTCATGGCAAGATACAGGTGCTGGAGAAAAATGAGCAAATTGCTCCAAATGAGCAACTTTCAAATTGGAAAGATGGTGCATGTTTTTAGTGGCTAGAAAGCAGTTTTTAATTGGTGGAGGAGTGACATACTGACATCTTCATTACTGCTCCACGTCAACTCTGGAACACCTTTGTACCTCCATGTACACCTCTGGTTGACCATCAGGTTGTCAGCTTCCAGCAGTTAAAATCCGTGCCAGGTCTTGAGTTTCTGAACCCAAAGCCATGACCTGTTTTTTGTAGATCCCTGAGGTCCCATTGTTTATGAGTGGCAACTTTCTGCCTTTCCAGGTTTGCTGCGGGATAAGCTTGGCACCTACGATGTGGCATTTTACCTGGCTGGAGTCCCTCCCCTCATTGGAGGAGCTATTTTGTGTTTCATCCCCTGGGTCCACGAACGGCAGAAGTTGAAAGAGAGAGCAAAACCTGTTGATGGAGAAACTACTGAGAAAATGCTGGAAAACGAAAGCACTTTGGTGTCAGACACGACAGAAAAGCCAGTCAAAGAACTGGATTCTGGCTTTTGATGCCTTTTTCTTTTCCCTGTACCATCCTGACCTCCTCCTACTGAAGCTAGATTTCTACTTTTTGGCTGAAGATATTATATGATACTGAAGTCTTGAACTATTGCTCAAATTGCAAAACTGCTACAAGAATCTTTTATACCATTGAACTTTTTTGACAAGTCTTTGAATTTGATTTCAAGCCACATTTTCAAGGTATTTGAAGTTTTGTAGCTTTAGTGTGTACGTGAATAGTGATTCTGTGTGTGAAGAGAATATTTTTCTAATCCATCAGGACTGATTTCTGGAAATGTGAAAGCTGTTTTTCCTTCATTGACCTGGGATTTTGCAATGATGTCTATGATCCATCCTCTGCAGGCACACCCCTGAGTGTTTATACTGGATAATGTAGTAGCTCTTATGACTGATCTGTTTTTTTGAAGTTTATCATGCTGTTTACAGTCTTTTATAATTCTCTATTGTGAACACAAATACGCATCCTTTTGCTGAAATGATTGTTTCATTAGAAAGCTAAATTGTTATATAACTGTTGAAACACTCACTTGTGTTTGCATTCACCTTTCACAGTAGCCCAAAGAACATTAACGATGGCATTTTTGATGGGCTCAGGTTTTGAATACGTGCAAACCAAGCTCCAAGTGCAAACACATTCAGAAGTTAAGCTGCTGAATAATAGATTTTTTTATTACTATTATTGTTATTATTATTTGGTGAAGGCAATACCCTTAAGGTGTACGTGTATAAATCTTTTTTTCAGCCAAACCTCAGAGTAGTGGATAGTTTTAAAACTGTACTGACTAATTCTTTGCAGCAGTATTGTGAATTAGACTAAATTTTAAAGTATTCCATTGTACTTGTTAGGATTTCCTTTTTTTTTTTTTTGCTTCATAAAGCCAAGACAACTTTAAAGGATACATTCTAAGTGCAATACCAAGTTGTTTTTAATGTGGAAATATACGTGAGCTATTAAAACAACATTCAGCAATTAAAGATTTTTGCACTAAGTGAACATGCAGGTTTATTACATGTCTTTATAGCTGTGCTCAATTGCCTATAGATTATATGGCTCCATATTTTATTCAAATATAAAGAAATGTCTTTTCATGTCCTACTTCTTGCTTAACATCTTAAACAAATGGCCCCATTGCTTATGTATTCTTAGGTGTTATACACTGTCAAGCAAGTAACCTCTTTTTCTGAAAAATGTTTAAAAGCATAATACTTTGAGATGAAAACACTGCCTTTCAGTTGATCATAAAACACTTCTAAGCACATTGCTTGTCTGTGGATATGGTTCAGCAATCACTGGAATACTTAATCATTCTTTATTTCAGGTCCATTCAATACAAATAATTTTTGTTGCCTCATTTAAAACTGTCATAGCAGAGTAAACTAAATGTGATCTGAACAAAATGCGTATTTAAGTGCTTTTTTTAATTAGTAACTGTTCTTTACATAAACCATGGAGGCATACTGTTCCTCTTTTTTTTAAATTATAGCCTTTGCTATCTTTTCTATTTTCATTCTTCTTTTTCCAGTGTTGTTGTAAATTGCTCAGAAAACCCATATAAAACAGCAATACTATTGCATTTAATGTTTACATTTAGCAACTGACAGAAATTCTTTAAATATAATCATGCAAAGCATTCTAATTATTGTAGACCAAAGCTCAGGCTTTTTTTATGTTGCAGAATTTCAATCCCCTTTGCATGAGTGAGGTCTAAAAGAATTTAATTTTAAAATGTTAGAGAGACATATGTGGAGGGACTTGGAGGTGGGGGGGAGGCTAACCTGGAAAACAGAAGTCCCTTCAGGTTCACTGGGACTTGTGCTTTGGCACATTGTAAGTACTTCTAAAAATGTCCTTAAATTATGCATAGTAGTGTTAATTAAAATTACTACCTTCATTACAAAAGTGATGCTGACAGCCAATGCTGCTCTTGTCTGGAGTGTTTCTGTCGAACATGATTATTCAGTATTATTTTCCATTCAGACAACACAGAAGGTGTTGTTGGCTAAGTGTTGGTAAAAGACTCTCGTTTCCTGTTGTTCTGTAATGAAAAATTAGTGTTCATCATAGATCTTGCATTTCGTGTGTTTTTAGCCCTGAATTTTATACCAAAAGCAAAGCTGCTGCTTTTTTTATCACTGATGCAATTTGAAATGATTGAGACTGGGAATCTTGGTGTAATTATGGCATCTTTCCAACTTGCTGCTCTGCAACTTTAAATTATCTGGGAGAGTATATAAAATAATAGTTGTAAAGATTTATAAATGGCATGGGAATAGTATATCAAGAGTGTGGATTAATTATTGCCATGCTGTTAAAAAAAATTAATCCAAACTCTCATATTTGCATAAAATTTACAAAAATCCTCAAACCCACAAACCAAAAACTGCAAGAACCATGACCTCCATGAGGAAGGTATGGTGGCTAATTGTTTAGGAGTGATTCCTATGGTAAAACCAGCTAATGAGTGGGATGTTGGATGAGAGGGAAGCAGAGTTTAGGAGAAAGGAAGCTCTGCTGGTGTGATGGTGTTGGAATAACAAACCCAGTTCTGAGGCAGTGCTTGTTTTGCAACAATGCTAAAATTGGAAAGGGTTTTCAGAGAAGGTAAAGCAAATTACTGTTCAAGAACTCTATTAGCATCTTTTGTTAGCTTGTATCTGTGGGGGAAATGTCCAGCAACAAATGCTCTTTTCTGGACAAAAGCTAGGTAAGATGAAGAACAAGCTCAGATTGTTTGTGCTGAGGCTGACCAACCACTGAGAAACTTATTGAGAGAGATACTAGATCCTGTATGCCCAGAGGTTTTAAAAATGAGATTATTTATTATTTATTATTTTTAAAAAACCAAATCAATCCCTCAAACTAAAAATGTGACAAACCCTACACTAATAGCAACTATTTAGTAAATTTATTTTTAAAAATATTGTAGAAATGGAGAAAATTACAGAATGTTCAATTTTATTTTAACTGAATAAATGCAAATAAGACTTTGTGACAGTTTATTTTTAGGTGTGAAAACCTGTTCATGGGAAACGTGCTGTAAATCCTGTTTTGATGACCCAAATCATGCCAGCCTTAATCTTGTTGGGGGTTGATTCTAAAATAGTAGCTTAATTCAAGAAAACCCGTAAATCACTCTGATATATCCCTCTCTTGAGAACAGTTTCTATAGACATTATTCTTGTATCCTATAAGCAGAGTAATCATCTTTTCATTGAATGTTCTCAGGGTAAATCTTCAGAAGAAAATGAGTAGGAAGAGGTTCACTTAAACGACAGCATCACGAAGGACAGGAAATTTCACACTGGCATTTTAATACACCAGATATTGAACCAATACTAATTCTGAGCAAGGCTTTATACTTTTTCAGTAGGTATGAGATCCTTTTATTCTTTAGAGAACTGTTCAGCAAAGAGTCTGAAATAATGGAAAACCCTTTGGGTTCTTAATTGCATCTCAGCTATGCAACAGGATCCAATGTATAACTAATAAAGTATTGTTGGATATGTCTTGGCTACTTTTGAAGACCTGTACAAATCTCAAAGCCAGACTTCAAATTATAACTTAGTTACAGTTTCTTGCATCCTGGTGTTTGTCTGCTCAGCATTAGCATTTAAAAGGTTTTTCTAATTTTATTTCCAATGGCAATTTATTGTCCCTGAAAATTGCCCACGTGAGTCAAAGTTGCTGTAGCTGCCACTGTAAAGCAGAAGTGCCCTGCTCAGTTCCTTGCCTTGGGTTGTACAGGTGCTGCTAAAGGGACAGGAGGTGCTTCCTTGCAGCCACCAAAGGTCTGTGTCAGGTTGGGAATCAGTGCTCCATCCTTCAGGTCATCCTTACAGGTCTGGGCTCTCTCTGCCTGTGCTGGCACAGGGCAGTTCCCTGCCTTGCTGCTTGCAGAGGGGCTCAGCTGTGCCCTCTGAGCTGGGAGCAGAGGCAATGCTTGGTCTGGGGCCCAGATTCCTCCTTGGAGAGCTGGAAGTGTTGCAGACGTCAGAAAGGACCCTCTGCTATTAAGAGTGTGTATCTATAAATACAATGTATTTTGACCAGGGTGTGCACAAACATGTTGCATTTCACTAGAGGAGGTGTAGTTCTGAAATGTGAGAGATGGCTGAAGAAAAGGTGATCCCCTCCTTTGTGTGCCTGCCTGTTGACAAGCACAGCACCAGTAGAGATCCAGCCAGCCAGTGAGTTTCTGGTCATGTAAACTTTGGCATATGTGCAGTATGCCTTCCAGTCTATATATATCTTGTGTCAACAGCTGTAATGTTTTGAAAGTGCATATGCTAAGATTAGAGTGATTTTATACTAAAATGTTTGCTAATATTGACAACACTGACATGTTTAAGTATCTTTGTAGGCATCATATTTTGTATGTTGTTTTTGATATTAAAGGGTACATGTTTTGCTAGCCTTAACTCCAGTCTTTCAAATTCTGCTTTGTTAGAAGGGTAAGAAATGAATGTTTAATATTTTTTGTGGTGCTAAAGGAACTGTGATCAGTCTCAAATTATTCAGAATAAAGATGGTAGTTCCCTATTTGTTACTGTATGCATCATTTTTAGTCTTATTCTTATGTCAAACTTGTCATTTTGAAATGTAATTTTGTTGTATTCTGATAATTATTGAATTTAATGTGCAGACTTTTATACAAAATGTCTTTACAGCTTTTATTGCCACTGTGGTCTGACTGAAATGTCCCCATTACATTTGCTGCTTCTACATTAATATATGGTGCAACCCATTTCACCCTGATTTTATAGACAACCCATTTTAAGACTAATGATTTAAAAACCTAAGATACTGAGGTATTTGTTTCTGAAAAATTAATTTTCTCTATTTTCTATTCTGGGACTTAATATCAAACTTGCAGAAGCAGTTGTATTCACAAAAGGCAGGAAGAAAACTGGTAAAATAAGCTTAACTGGTGTTTTAAAAGAATTCTGACTTTGCTTCATGAACTGCCAGTGTAATTCAGTGGGACTTTTAATCATTTACTGGCCTGCTACCAACTTCCCTTTGAGTTACCTTGGTGGTATGAAGCCTGAATTGTTTCCTCATTTGTGGCGGCCCTTGAGCCTATTGGGGAGCTCCTAGGGTAATGCCCTGGCAGAGTCTGGCACAGTTTTTGAGAATGCCTCGCTCCTTGAAGTGAGATAAAAGGCTTCCCCCGCGGTGCTCTGCAGCAGTCTGTCAGTCTGCCTCTATTCCCTGCAGGTCCCTGCCCTTGGACCTGCCCCTGACCCCACACTTAACCCGGGACACTGCCTTGTTTTGGGTCCTTTGTCCCTGACTCCTTTGGTGGGACTTTGCAATAAAGCTCGCTGGAACTTTATCCAGGGCCCTTCTCATCTTTCTTTGCTGACCTCTCTGTGCTGTGGCAGTGTGGTTTCAGTGACTGTCTCTGCCTGCCCGAGCAGCTTTCTCAGAAGGCGCTCTAGGAGAGGTGGCACGATCCCCATCCACTTCCACGCTGTGGCACTTCACACTCAGTGACAGCTTCAGTAAGTCCCAGGAATTTCCTTTGTGGTAGGGCCAAATGTTTGTTTTCTTTAATAAATATATCTGGTGATATTGGTGAAATATTCCCTTTTCACCTGGGGTTATTCTCTAGGCTGCTTGTGGTTCAAATTAAAATTTGAAAAAGATGCCCAGAAGCTTTATAAGTGCCTGGGTGCTGTTGCCATTTGTACACACTCAGTGTACAAAGCTTCTTTCGAAGCGTGTAAAACAACAGTGAGGAGTAGCCTGGGAAAGGCATTTCAAATCCTGCTAAACCGTTTTTCAGGAAGCTGCTTTTATAACAAGGCAAAACACTAACATCTACACATGTGGCTTGACTTGTGTGTGACTACTACTATTTTACAGTTGAAATTATTTTATCTGGAATTGCCTCTACTGCTGGACGTATCAGCAGAAGCTCGGCAGTGTTCTGCAGGTACCTCACGGTTCAGACTCTGCACCCTTGTAAAGGTAGGAATGTGTGATCGATCAGGTTTAAATATTATCTGCAAGCAAGCAGGGCTTTTTGTTTTTTTTCTTTTTAAATGCCTCAATGTACCGAGGCTATCCTGAACAGGAACGTACTCACAACATTCTTGCGAGTGCCAGAAGAAACGGGAACGGGTTGCTCTCTGTGCATTCTTATATCCCAGTACTTAATTGTTAGGAGCAGCTCGCAAAACAAAGCAGTGCAGTTCAGAATTATCTTGAGTGTTTGTGATGCTTTAATTCACAAGTTCGGTGAAACTCAGAGCGTTCCTTACAGGGAGCAGCGCCTCAGTGCCAGACTGGGAGCGCGCACGGAGACCGCTTGCGGTCTGAGAGCCGCTCCACGTGAGTGCTAGGAATTTATGTAGTTTTAATACTTAAAACTTTTAATACCACCCGGCATGTTTTAATACCTGTCCTTAGCAGACCTAGAAGCTCTCTCTCACTTGAGAAGCTTTATTAGCGTGAGTTGTGGAAGACAAAGACCTTTTATGACCGGTTGTCTGAAAGGTCGAGTGCACTTTGAGTGATAACACAGATTAAAAATCATTAAAATAATAAATGCTGGTTTATAAGGGCAATTCCTCGGGCACTGTGGCACAAGCTCGCAGCGGTGTGGAGTGCCAGCTGTCCCGGGAATGTCGCTGCCCAGCGCCGAGCCCTGTTCCCAGGAGGAGCCCCCGGCGGAGGAGGCGGCGGCGGCGGCGGCGCCCCCCGAGCCCGATCGCGATCCCGCCGCTCTTCCCGACGCTCCTCCCGCTGCTCCCGGCGCCGTGCGCGGGGCGGGGCCGCGCTCCCCGGGCCCGGCGCGGCCCTCGCAGCCGGCGGCGGGAGCCATGGCCGATGATCGGGAGCTGCGCGTCCGCTTCATCGAGCCGGACGAGGCCGAGCCGGAGGCGGGGGCGGCCGGCGGCGGATGGCGCTGCTGGCGAGGCGCGGACGGGGCCGCGCTGCGCTGGTGCATCAGCGGGGTGCTCTGCGCCTCCTTCCTGGGGCTGGTGAGTGAATGAGCGAGCGAGGCCCGCCCGGGGCTGCGGGGAGCGCTGCGGACCCTACCCGGGACGGGCGAGGTGACCCCGCACTCTGCCCTGCAGGGGATGAGCATCGCCGTGCTGGGTCCCACCTTCCCCAACCTGGCCGCCAATGTCCGCAAGAACGTCAGCGACATCTACTACATCTTCGTGGGCCGCTCCCTGGGCTCGCTGGCCGGGTCGGTGGTCGGCGGGGTGCTGTTCGACTGCATGAACGCCGCTCTGCTGCTCGGTGAGTGCTGCGCCGCCGGACGGTGACTCCGGCCCGTCGGACCCGGTCCGGGCCAGCTTCTGCTTCTCCCGAGGGAGCGGGGCCGTGCCATGCGGTGCCGCTGTCCCCGGTGCCCGCGGTCGCTGTCGCTCGCTGTCGCCATGTTCCGCTCTGCCGGGCTGCTGACACCGCTGTGCCGCTCTGCAGCATCCCTGCCAAGAGCCTGGGCCCGCCGGACACGGCGGCGACAGCGGGGATTGAACGGACACAATCCCCACCAGTCTGCCTCTGCTTTGCACTGAGAAGAGCTGGACTCTTTTCAGTTCACTTAAAGTAATGCGCACGGTCTAGGGGCTCTTGGAACGTAACAAACAGGCTTCTGTAGCGACATTCTGCAACACGTGGAACAGGAAGCTGTGCTTTGGCTGCCGTGTGTGCAGCAGAAACCTCCAGCAGTCACACTGAGGCTCATTTCTATGGGGGAACTTCCCCTTCCCTTACTTCCCTGACTTAATGCTCATCAGCGTGTGCTGGGCGAAGCCTGTGGCTTTTGACTGGAGGGCCGTAGCCAAATTTTGACTTACTTAAAGTGGGAAACATTAATTGCTGTCTGTAATGGTGGGAACATTTAAAGTGTAGGGAGCTGATGATTTTACCCGTTTTCTGGACTTGTGGAAACTTGCTCCTGGACCGGCTTTGTCCAGGCAGAGCAGGGCTGCTCAGCCATCAGCCACACAGCATCCACAAAGGAGGGGAGGGGCTCCTTTTAGAGTTGTGTTAGTGTCTCATTCCCTCAGGGATTCTCAGAACACACAGAGTAGTGGAAGCCCTATATTTTTTACTTTCAAATGCCTTTGTGCTCTAAATTATGGATTAAAATGTGTACCAGGGCTTGCTCTTCTTCTTCTCCTTAGTTCAGAGAACTGTGCCTCCCTTAAGGGCTGTGCTGTAATCACATGGTCAGTTCAGATAAGATCCCTTTTTCCACTGCTGGTGTTTGCAGTTGTGGAGTGGGTTTCCTTCAAGCTCCTCCTTGTGCACCTGACAAAGTCAGACTTTGCCTTCTGTAATGGAATCAGTGCACAGACCTGTAGGAATGCATGTTAACTTAAAATAGTTTAGTATTTTTTCTTTTCCTGAGGATAGCTGTCAACAATGCCCAGGAAGTGATGGATCTACTAATCCCTTCCAGTTTGGTAGTGCTTATGGCAAGATCATAATTGGAACCACTGAATCTGTTCTCACTTTTATCATCTGAGGGCTGCCTCTAAGAGCTTTTGGCTTGTGTACTTTTACCTCCCATCTTTCAACTGCTGGAACTCTGCTACAGAGAAAAACTCTATACAGAGGAACAATTGAAAACATCACCTGTGTTTGTTTAAGGAAATTTTAAAGTGCTAATTATCAGGCAGGGACCTGAAGTGGACAGCTGAGCCCTTGCTGAGAAGTTCTTTTCAGGTCTGAATGGGGCACCTGAGGAGCTGGTACTTTACATTCCCCATCTCTAGTGTTTTCTTCATGCAGCTCAGCATGCACACCTTCAAAAATGTTCTGAGGCATGTATTCCAAGTATCTTTAGGCTTCTGGATATTGCTGCTGTTTCTATTTGGAATCAACCTAAATTCTTAATTACATCAGCCCCCATTGATGTTTTAAGTATCTGCTGCATTTATGATCATGTATTGATTTGGAAAATGAGGGCCAGCTGGACTGGTACAAGCTTTCTAAGAAGCGAATACTATCTGTTCAAGATACTAATTGTAAGTTGTTTTATTATGGAGGCAATTAAAAGCATAGAATTGAACTGCTGAACTTCCTCCCAAATGGCAATAACAGCAATTTCCATCTGCTAAAAATATTTTTTGAAATGGCATGTTGCAAGCGTAGCCAATAATGGCAAAACTAATACAGTTAACGAATTGCTGCTAAATGTATTTATGAGAGATTTTGTAGCTCTAAAACTCCAGAAATCCCTTGGAATACATCCCTTATGTGAGAACAGAATATCAATAAAAGTCAGCATCTTTATATGGAGATCACTTGGTAGACAAGGTACAATTACTTTATAGGATTTTTAAGAGCTTAGTTATTTGGGGTATTTTAAAAAATGGAGCCAAATTAAGTGTTGTGCAGTTCTCAGAGGACAGGCTTGACACTGTTCAAACTCATGTTTTACTGATTTCATGGTGAAGTCACATTTCTAAATCAGAAGTTTGAAGACTTCTTAGTGTCCTAGCAGGAGCTGCTGCTCTTTTTGCTTTAGCCAAAGAAGTTTGTCATGCAGGGTTTATATCCTGATTAAATTAATTTTTTTCCAACTAAAAAATGATCTGGTGAACTTTCTAGCTGCTACTGCTAGCCACAGATTGAGGTATTTACATTGCATCACTTATTAGGATTTTCTGTGACGTTAATAATTATGAATTTATTTGTATTTCTTGGTCTTCTGTGTTATTTAAATGAAAACTGTAGTATGTGAGTTTTTTGTTTTGTTTTTTAACCTTTCCAGCCTTATCTATGCTTGGAACAGCAGCTGGTCTTTATGGGATACCCTGGTGTAAGGAATCCCTGCTGTTAACAGTCTTGATGTCAGTTATTGGAGGTTCCATGGGAATTCTGGACACAGGTAAGGCCCTCTGTGGTCTGGCAATTCTTTCACGAAAATAATTGGAAACTTCAAGCATACTAAAACAGTTACTGTTTTTTCTTGTGATACATCTTGAATTAAAAGAGGGGAGCTGTTTACCTGGCTGTGATTCTTGGATTAATCTGGTCCTGAGGCTTCCTCTGTGTGTGTGTGTGTGTGTGTGTGTGTGTGTGTGTGACTGGCCTTTTTTTAGGGGATGGAGAGTAGGGTATCTCTTGCTTGGGGAGATTAATTTGCATTTCAATGGGCCATTACAGGCATACAGGAAATGCCCTGTGCTCTTTAAGCAATGTTTTCTTTAAATTACACATTTACAGGAAGCTGGTCATGATATGGTTCATTAGTGTTAGCTGGGCTTAAGTCAGTCCTGAGCAAAGCCTTGGTGTTTGAGATTCTTACAGCTGCTGTTGGCAGAGCTGCCCACCTGCAGCTGGGGGCTCACAGCACCATGGTGCCCATCTCCCTGAATTAAGGGATATTTTCCACCTTTGGCCAGCCATGCTTAGGTGGCTGGGAATTTGTTCTGTCCCCCAGATCCTAAGTCTGTGGCATGTGCATGCTGCAAATGGCCCAGGAAAAAAACCCTGAACTCAGCACTTTTGCTGGAAAGCTGTTCAAACTGTTTCTTAGCCTCTGCTTATTACTAGAGAAAGATGTTCTCAGTGGTCTTTTCCAACCTAAATGATTCTATGATTCTGAGATATGTTGATGAAGTTGCAGAGCAGGTATATGTGTGGTCAGAAAGGTCAGTTAGAGTGGAGGTATGGAAAATGAACTCCCACAGAAATGAGTCCCCTGGGCACAGCTCAGACAGGCTGGGTTAGGGATGGCTGCCTTTAGCAGGCAGTTTGCATCAGGAGGCAAGGCCACAGCACAGGGTTGGACATGCTTAGAGATGCCTGGGAAACACTGGCATATTTGCATGTGGAGATAAGGAAATGCCCAGAAGTACATCAGTTAGCAGAGTGTTCTGGCACTGCTGTAGCACGTGGTGGTGAAGCAACACCAGGCAGCCACTCCTGGCACCTCTCCAGCAATGTCCCAGCAGCGTGTGCTGACTCTGCTGCCCTAGTGCAGGAGCCTGGGGATGCTGACTAACCAGCAAGGTACTACTGGAGCTGGCTGATCACCTTCAGGGCAGGTTATTTCTGAGAAAAGAGCTGACTCATGTGTTAACTTAGCCATCCAAACAGCTCTGGAAGCATCCCAGGCAGGGCCTGGCTATGGTGGCTTGGCTGGTTGGCAACACAGACGAATGATGGCTGCACATGTGAACTGTCTGCCTTAATTCTGTGGGGTTTGAAGGAGATCTGCTAAGATGTAAAAAGAGGACAGCACAGGATCCAGTAGTGAAGAGATGTTTTTTAATGGCACAAGTCATGCTAAATAAACTGAGTGCACAGCTGCCTCCAGTAAGATTGTTGCACATGGCACTTGGTTTAAAAATTCTTTTTATGGGGAAGTCTTGTCAGCCAATGGTAAAAATACCTTCAGTGGGTGTACTGCTTGGATCAGGCCTCAGAGCCAGGGAGACTTCCCATGCTGAGCAAGAGTAGCAGAAGAAGCTCACAGCAAGGCAGTAAAGCAAAGCTGAATTGAATTGGCAAAGTGCTGAGTGACAAGGGCTGCTGTACTACTACACAGGAATTTGATTACTGTTTTGTTTTCCTGCATTCTTCTGAGGGAATACTTCAAAACACCTCTCTGAGATCTTATTTCCTACCATTATTGTCAATCTAACAGTGTTTGGTTACAGTTTGGTGTTTGCAACAGTATTGATGTAAACCCTTCTGTTTCTGGAAAGTCATTTGAACACAGTGGGGTGAGCCCAGCCCATGAGAAGCAAGTGCATTGTTATTTTTCCTGGGGTGTTTAATGAGGCCTCTGATTCTTAGCACTGGACATTGTTGCTTTTGATACTTAGAGAAATGAGAAGCAGCTGGAGTTCCCATTTAAAAAAGGCTGAAAAATGCTGCAAATTGTCAAGCAGGGTAATTAGAACCATAGAATTATAGGGGTCCCTAGGTTAGAAAATATCCTTAAGGTCACTGGGTCCAACCCTTAACCCAGCACTGCTGAGTCCAGCCCTAAACTATGTCCCTAATGCCACATCCACATGTCTTTTAAATATCTCCAGAGATGGTGACTTAACCACTTCCCTGGGCAGCCTATTCTAATGCTTGACAACCCTTTTCCATGAAGAAAGTTTTCCTAATACCCCATCTAAACCTCCCCTGGCACAGTTGTCTGGTTACTGGATTAAGCCATTGTGTGACTCTTTGTTTTGACTGCTGTGAATATCCTCCTAAGGCTCAAGTAATCACATGAATTTAAGGCAGAATTTCAGTTAACTGCTGTTTTGCACATTGTATTTGCTAAACCTGGCATTATTGTATATTGAATTTGTAATATAGGTTATTGTTTGTTGTGTTGTTTTTTTCTTTTCTTTTAAACAATACCTGGTCTCAGACTAAAATGAATCTTTCTCTCTGTGATCTGCAGGTGGCAATGTAATGGCACTGAATACCTGGGGATCAGAGGCTGGGCCACACATGCAGGCTTTGCACTTCAGTTTTGCTGCTGGGGCATTTCTGGCTCCGATCCTGGCTACAGTGGACTCAGGGGGTTCTAAATCTGAAGAACTTGCAAAGGCTGAAAAGACAAACCAGTCTGTCCTGGCGCCTGTGCCAACAGCATCAGCTGCATCAACTACACCAGCACCAGAAGACCATCAGGACGGAAACTTTTTGTGGTCCTATATTATCATAGGGACCTACATTCTCTTAATTTCTGTCTTCTTTTTTGTTTTGTATTCAAAGACCAACTCAGCCAGAGACAAATCAAAGGCTTCTGCGCAGAAGGGCAAGCGTGCCAAACACCACTGGCCTCTAATTGGTCTCATGTTTGTATTCTTTTTGTTCTATGTAGGAGCAGAAGTCACTTATGGCTCTTATGTATATACTTACGCGGTGGTCTTTGCTGAGATGACGGAAAGCGAAGCAGCTGCTTTGAATTCTGTCTTCTGGGGCGCGTTTGCCGTGTGCAGAGGAGCGGCGATATTCGGCGCCGCTTTCCTGGCCCCCGTCACCATGATCATCATGAGTCTGGTGTGCTCTGCTGCCTCCTCCTCAGCCCTGGCCTTCTTCGCCCATTACCGAGCCTCGCTGTGGGCGGGCACCGCCGTGTACGGAGCGTCCATGGCCACCATCTTCCCCAGCGGCATCTCCTGGATCGAGCAGTACACGGTTATCGAAGGAAAATCGGCTTCTCTCTTCGTGGTGGGCGCGGCGCTGGGCGAGATGTGCATTCCAGTGGCGGTGGGCTACCTCCAAGGCAGGTTCCACGACATTCCTGTCGTCATGTACACGGCCTTTGCCACTTCTGTAATGACAGTGCTGCTCTTCCCCGTCATGCACAAACTGGCCAACGCTCCCCAGGACAGCGACGCGCAAGTCGTGAGCGAGAGCGAGACCCGGAAAGCTCTGCTGTCAAACTCGAGGCTCACTGAGGATGAGGAGGATGAGGAGGAGGTGAGAGAGTGGAATGATGCAGACTTTGAGGTAATAGAAATGAATGACAAACTGAAAAACTCGCTGACGGACACCTCCCTTAGGATATCAGGGGACGCTCCAGCTGAAGCCTCTCTCCAGCCCCATCCGGACGATATATTGGGTGATGCTCCAGTGGTTGCTGGTGGCTCCCCTGGGAGACAAAATGGGAATGTTGACTGGGAGAAGTGAATAGAGTCAAAACAGGCTTTTTTCTTTTTTTTAAATGGAAATGCAATTGAATTGTAGCTGTTGTCAAGTGGTTCAGGAATCCTTTCATAGTGGTGCAGAGCTCAGCATGTTCATTTGCTCAGCCCTTTCTCCTCTTTCATTTTCAGCCTGCAGGGATATGTTTTGGAGTGGGAAGGTCCTCAGTGATGTGAATGGGGCAACATGATAAATGTTTGGCTATGCTTATGTTTGTTAAAACATAAGAGATGTTTTCTAAATGTCAGGCATGCATCCAAGGAAGAGATGCTGTAATTGGAAGAAGGGGACTGCTCAAACTACTCAGTTTCTTGAGGTGGGTGAAAGGTGCAGGTCTGAGGTACTTTGCCACAAAATGGTTTCATGAGAGAGGAGAGAGACCTCTTATGGGTAATGCTGGACTTTCTTACCTTGTGAAGGAGGGATGTTTCAAACTGCGTTTGAAAGTTGCGTGTGATCAGATCAGTTAAAATTTCTGGTGATGCCCAGCAGCTGTAAATTGAATAACCTTTCAGCAAACTATAGAAATTTTTGGTTCTGAGACAAAGACAAGAAAAAATTGGAAATTATTTCTTAGGAGTGAAACAAAGCCTTTGGATGATTTAAAAGCAGTTTATGAGAAAGGACACAAAATGGGTCATTGTTTATCTGCTCAAATGCATTAATCCAACCTACTAAACAGTGGCAACAAATCTAAATAATCAAAAGTATTTGTGATTTTAATTATGGCTCTATCACTGAAATCAACAAATGTATGCAGAAGATGTAAAATTATCATGTAAACTTTGAATGGCTTGGGTTGGAAGGGACCTTTAAAGATCATCCATTTCCAACTCACTGCCATGGCAGGGGCACTTTCCACTGGACCAGGTTGCTCAGAACTCTGTCCAGACTGACCTTGAAAACTTCCAGGGCATACACAACTTCTCAGGGCAACCTGTTTCAGTGCCTCACCACCTCCATAGAAAAGACTTTTTTTCCTGGTATCTAATCTAAACCCACTCTCTTTCAGTTTGAAGCCATTCCCCTTTGTCAAATCACTACATGCTCTTGTAAAGTCCCACTCCATCTTTCTTGCTGGCTCCCTTCAGGTAAAAAAGATTACTTAATATATGGTATTTTTAAGCCAGTTGTTTAAATTAAGGTTATAGCAACTTCCCTATCTTCCTGTCCCAAGACTTTAATAGGGTAATGTGTTACAATGAAGATTTGAATGAGACATTCCTTTCCTAGTATGACTACTTGTCCCTGGCCAGTTGGATTGGTGACGTTTGGGTTTTATTTCTTTGAGGATGACATGGAGATGGACTCTCCCTAACAGAGAAGCCATGGTTTGTATGTGTAGGTTTATTGGTTTGTATGTGTAGGTTTATTGGTTTGTATGTGTAGGTTTGCCACTAAGCAGGAAACCCTGGGCAGGTGCAGCCATGCCAGGGAGCCCTCCCAGTAAGAGGGAAAAAAAAAAAAAAAAAAAAAAAAAGGACCAGCAAATGGCAAAATCTGTCTCTGAACAGTAATCTTGCCATTTGTCAGCTGGGAACTCCAAGTTAGTTAAGTGTGATCAGAATGTACTCTTGTTTGGGGTTTTTTAACTTTGCACTTTTATTATTATTTTTCATGCTAAGAGGTTTCATTTATTAACAAAAGGGCTCTAGGTGTAACATAACACAGAATCTTAGATGGATTCCCTGAATTTCCAGGTCTGCTTTTGTTCCTTCTCTTGTTCTCCAAGTGTGCAACCTAAGTTTGCATGGCCTTTTCCTTTCCTGAGAAGTTAATAAGAAGCCAGGATCAACTTGTAGTGAAAGGTTTTTTGTTAATATCTTGCCATGTTGCAGGGCCTGCCTCTCCCTCTGCTGCTAGCACTTAAATGCCCTTGTGTTTTTGATGAACTCCTGTGGCATCTTTTCCAATGCAATGCATGAACCTGCACTTTAAAATTATTCACTTGTGGCACAAGGGATCTGTTTCCTTACAGGAATGGAAATTGCTTGTAACTGCCAGTCCTTGCTTAGGCACAGGTGACAGGAGTGAGCTGTGTGCTCAGCTGGTCTGATGTGGAAGCAAACTGTGGTGGGCAGAAGAGTGGATGGAATGAGGGCAGCTGGAACCTGCATTTTACTGCTTTTCCTCTTCCCGTTTTTCTTCCTGCACGCTGCTCCCTGTGTGTGGAAAGTAGGGGAAAGATGGTGAGGACCGATCCCACTGGTGGAGGGGGAGGGAGAAGGTGCAGGACACACAATGAAAGATCTGGAGACTGTTCTGTGGCAGCTCCCCACTGGAGCTCTGATTCCTCTGGCTTCACCTGTGTTCATGTTGCTATAAAAAAGTCTCCTCATACCCAAGATCATGTTGCCAGAAGAAAATAATTTAAAGATACTGGGCAAGCAGGAAGATTCTAAACTCCTCCAATTCATATGCTAATTTTTGATGAAATTCCAGATCAGAATGTTCTACATGTCAGACTGTTCTCAGGGATAGTTTACATGGGCAGTTTACTTTATATTGTTTGCATAATCAAATACTAAAAAACCTCAGAAAATTAAATCAAACCTGTCTTGGGAAATATGCTGTAATCTCTTAGAAGGTTATCTACTGCATATACACACACACTTATTTGTGTTTCTGATCAGCATCTTCCCAGCAATTGTAAAAATATTGCATGAAACAAAGATTTTATTTTTTTAACTCCTGAGTAACTTCAATTCATCCCCATTTCCTCCTTAAAATGCAAGAGGCCTGTGTAGTAGGAATGGAACAACAGGCTGGAATGCTAAGGTAAGAGAAACCTTTTCCCATGAATAAAAGATCCAAAAAGCAGTGGCTGTTAAACAGTGGAAGCTGAAGAATTATCTATGTAGAATCACTTTCCACTGATGTGTGGAGACCTTCCTAAATTTAGCATCATCTTAGTGAGGACTTGGAGCCTTCAGTGTCTTAATTCTGGTCTTAAACTTGAAGTGGGACAGGTGGACAGAAAGAGTTCTCCTTACCCCCTAACCAGCCTGCTGAAAATGAAATGCTTGAAGCAATTTAAAACAAGATCTAGGACATTTCCAAGGATGCACCCTGCAATTCTAGGCACCCTCAATGACCAAAGTTTAGCTCCCTGCTCTTGGATTTCGGTGTTCCTCAAGGCTTGTTTTCAGACAATGAATTTTAGTTTTCACATGTTTAAATTTCTTTTCAAAGTAAACTGCTTCCTGGAATATACAGCTGAAGTGGGGATCTATTTACAGTGCAGGTCTATTTTAAGTTATGGGCCCTCCAGAAAGCTCCAGTACTTACATATTAGGTGTTGAAATTACTTGGAGTAACTGTATTACATTACTACTGCCCTGCTTATGCTAGAAAAGCCATCCCTCTGTTGAGGACAAGAGCTTTAATCCATGGATTAGATACCTGAATTTGATAAGAATCCTATTTTTGTCCACAAACCCAGGAACAGTATGAAGATGAGTGCTCTGCTCCAGTGTGAAAGGTAACCTCTTGCAGCTAAGTACTTTATTTATCCTGAAGCACTGCCAAGTGCTGGACTGTACTGCAAGCACTCACTCCTGGCATTTGCACTTTCATTCTGTACATGACCAATGCTTGAATGCAAGACCAGGTAAAGTTTTATGCCTTGATGTTTTGGATTTTTTTAAAGTTGTTTTGCATACAAGTGCGCCGCAATCTGTGGATGTTCTGTTATAGATGTAATATTTTTTATTCTGCTTGATGTGGGTTTAACATTGTACTGTGTAATGTGACATTTATTAGACTGACTTGTGTCTTTACTGTAATAAATTCTTACCTGGAGAAGGCACTCAGGTTCCTTGATGTAAATAAAGTTTTATTGTATTTTTTAAACTTCCTCTGGAATTTTAAATTTAAAACTTGATCCTTTCTTGACTAATGGAAAAGTGGAAATGTTTCTTCTGGTTTGGGGAAGGCCTCCAAGAACTGCTACTGCTATTTTAGATCCTGAAGTTTAGGCTGGATTCTTAACTTTGATTTGAGCAGTCTTGTTTTTACATTATTGTGTGTGCCAGAGAAGGGAAACAAATTGAGGGTAAATATTTTTAAAACCCGTATCATTTTTTACCATATCATTTTATTCAACTTTAATATGGTTTCCATTATTAACTTCTAAAACAAAATGATTTCCAGTTTAGAAAACAATGCACTGACCACATAATTCCTTTTCCATTTTATACAGTTATACAAATATTCTAAATACACATTTTGTCAAGATGGTGGCAAATAAGATTTAACTGTACAGTACGTAAGGAAAGAAAATATTTTAAGCATATTTAGAAGCAATAGAAATGTCTATACAAAACAAGCAAAAATGGAATAAAATTTTATATTTAAAGTATTGCAACAGTCCCACAGGTTTGTAACAAAAATGTCTTTGCACAGTTCCTCACAATGCCCCATTAATAGCTAAAGCAAGACAGCAATTTTTAGAAAATAATGTTTCAAAATGCTACACATGGTACTACTGCTTGCACAGTCTGATCAAAATAACAATCTACTTGGAATCAAGCAAAACTTAGGAGGAGATATACCAACCAACTTTAAAATTATCTGTATAAAAGTCATTGCACATTATTTTACTCAGTTGTTTGAAAAGTAAAAAAGTGTATTTACAAAATATTTTGCAGACAAAATTATAAAGTGAATGGATAATATATAAGTAACACGTCTTGATACTGACAGTTCAAGAACACACACAAATGGTTTTATCGTTTCAAGAGGTTTTCAGTGCTCCTTCCTCCAGGAAGTAAACTTGACTTCTACTTTGAAATGGATTTACAAGATGTTACACAGAGCTATTTCAACATCAGCATTATAAAACAGTATGTTAGAAACATGAAAGGAAGAAGAAATTTTTACATCTTAAAAAGTGAGCTAGTCATAGATCAACAAATGGGTTGGGTTTGTTTGTTTTTAATTTAGTTATGGTAAGTGTTCATTATTCTTCAGATAATAAACCCAACAGTTAAAATGGAAATCCTGGACTAGGTGAGAATTGAAAAAGCACCATGCACAATAGTCCTAGTGTGGTAAACACTGAAGAAAAAAAAAATAGCACCTGGAATCCTGTAACACAGATCATTTAAAACTGGTCAAGCAGCTGGCGGAGATAGGGTGCCTTTGACAGTTCTCTGCTCACTCTGGAGAGCTTGAAAAGTACTGGGCAGTTGAGGGAGACACACTGGATCTGCCGATCGAAGCAGCCTGTGCAGTTCTTGCATATCTGCATTACACGAGAAAAAGCAAAACAATTCTGTTAAATGACACAAATGAGGCATAAACCACTAGGGACTACTAAATCCTCAAGCCTGTATCAGCAGAACAGGCAGAGCCCTTCTGCACAGAGCTTCTCCCCAACATGGAGGGATCCACAGCAGCTCCCTTCTCTATTTCAGCCTCTTGGGCTGCTGCCACACAGCTCATTTGGCCACTGGTGGGTGGCTGGCAGCATCACCCACTGAACTGGGCAGACAGCAACAGCAGGACTCAACAGCTTGGGTTTCAATCCTGCTAATTAAGCTCTACTTGCATGTGGTGGCATTTGAAAAAACAAAGTAAATAAGTTGACTGGGTTTAAGCAAGGCAGTGTGTTCTATCTGCAATAAACTTAACTCTCTACAAAAGTCTCCTAATGAAAAAAGAACTCCTATCCTGCAGTTAATTCTCTGCAGAGAAAAGGGACTAAATAATTAATTACTTTAATTTCAAGATAAGCTTTAATTAGAGTTTTACCTAGTCAGAGTCAATCAATCCCAACACAGAAATACACAGGCCACAGAAGTTGCACTGCTCTCCTTGTTCAAGGAACTCCTTTTTAATGCTGCTTGAAAGTACTTCTAACTTGAGATACCCGATGGAATAAAACAGCAGCAGGCACAATTTTTCCAAAGGCAGATACCTTCAGGAAACTAAAGGCCCCTGCTTTGCTGTTTTATTCTTAACCTTCGCAGCATTTGCCATCTCCAACAGTTTTTCCAAAACCTTTGAAATTTCCTTCCAACCACCTCTGTTTTGTAACATTAAAATGCTACAGTTTATCCTACCATTTGCATAGCCTGATCAACAAACCCAAATTGTAACCCTTTGCTTCTAAAACTAGTTCTTTTCTTTCTTTCCCTGTTCCATGCTGATGCCAGGTCTGCATCAGCACCACATCCCTGTAGACTGACAATAGCTGGAGAGGGGAAGCCCCTCCTGGCCAAGTCCCACAGGTGGCACCTCAGAGGATACCAATCCTGTGACCAGAAGGAACAGGATTTTGTAACCTCAAACTACATCTATCCCAGTTCTTCTGAAAGAGGCTTTAGCTGGTTTAAATGCAAGGGACCAAACTAAGTGGTACTTGAGACATGTCCTAAGCTCAGTTTGTGCTGAGGGGAGAAGTCTGTGGTTTTAACCCAGAGCACGTAATTTTTGAGTGCAGTTTAAAATAATTTACAGCTCAGTGTTACATCAGTTTTCTGCTGGCTCCAGCATGTCTATAATCTCAAAGGGCTAAAAATTTAAGCTGTGAAGGATAAATTTGCCTTCATATTAAAATTACACAGATGATCTTAGAGAGACATCAAACACTGACTGGGACAGGATCCCAGGCCTTGCCGAGCTGTTGAGTGTTGCAGGGACAAGAGAATGCACTAAACAAACTCACTGATCCTTCTGTGGGGCTGGACCAGTCTGCCAAGTTCTGCTTTTTCCCAGAACAAGAGCAATGCAAAGGGTTCAAAGTTTTTACAGCAGGAAAACTGCAGAACACGCAGTTCCTCATTTCAATGAGGAATGCCATTCACAATGAAGATAAGGGCAAATATTACAAAATAAGCAAGAAGTCCACACCTTAGTAATGAAATATTTATGAAGTGAATTATAGTGCGTTTTTAGCAACCCCATGAAAACCTATCAAATCAATGCTTAGATTTAGGAACATTTATATCCCTGACATTCAGACAAGTCTTTGAAATGGTTTGTGTGCTAGTGCTACAAATAAATTTTAACTAAAATATTTATTAATTATAAAATATGATAGTATGAAAATCTGGTGAAGGTATGCATATGTTTCCACAAAGGGAGGCATTATGCCTTGCTGTTATGTATTCATGAGCACAGTCAGCTACCCTCTTAATTGACTTCTAGCTCAAGGGAAAAATGCAGCTTGGAAAATTCCTATCTAGAGGAAAAGTAACAAGAAAAACTCACCAAGCTAAACTACATCCATGTTATACATATAAAAAAATAAATTTCCTGGCCCAAACATTTTTGTTTCTGGAACATCATACGTTATTTTAATGCAAGAAAGAGTGAATCTTCTACACTCTTACAGCTCTCTGTCATTATGTAAAGAGACCTACAAACCATATAAGGAACTCTTAAAAATCAGAAGAAAATCAGAAAAGCATCTTCTGTTCTGATCCCCTCCTTGGCCTTAGCTTTCCACAAAGCCTAGGAGAATAAGAGCTGCTGTGGCTGCCCTCGGCAGCAATCGGAAAAGCCAACAAGCTGCAGCACATTAATCACCAGGACCATATTTCCCATTTCTGTGGGAGTATTCAGTAACACACTGCTTTGAAATTTCAGCCTCTGTCTTTTGCTGACAGACATCTGACAATGCTTTAATCATACCTGGACCAGCTGTTCTTGTTTACGCTCCAACTCTCGGATTTCTTGGTTGAGAATCACTGCCACATGCTGTGGCTGGCTTCTGCATTTATTACAGATCCCATACTGGGTCAGTTCATCACACACAGGACAGTGTAAGGTCGTGAAATACTGGGAGATGGTGCCTTTGCGTCCTTCCAGCTCAGTGCGAGCAGCTGAGGCAGCCTTCTGGATCTGTTAAGAAAAATAATTAAGAGGTAATGAACTTCCAAGAGAGCAGCTTGCCTTATTCCTAAATTGCATACTTTTTTTTTTCCCCAAAGGAGCAAGAAAGTGCAAGATGGCCTGCAGGGCACGGGTTCATACACAAAACAATCACAGCACTCTGAAGAGCGCAGCACTGGCCCTGAAGTGATACACTGAACAGAGCCCTCCTCCACACTTATTTCACAGGGAATCAGTAGCCAAAAAAATCCTTGGTCACTTGCTTAACTCTTGATCTCACCTCAAACTCTGCCTCCTGCAGCTGTTCCTTTTTTAGGTGCTGATCTGATTCACATCCAAACGTGCCCTGGCTGCAGCCCCAGTGGCTGCCTTCTGGATGCTGCCTGCCCTTGAGTGTCTGTGCCAGGCAGTCCTGGGTACAGCTCTGCCATGGTGCTTTGGTCCATGGCATGAGCTCATGGCTCTGGTTTCCTTGGACAAGGCTCCACCACTGGCCCATCAACCTGGGAAGCTTGTTCTCTGCACTTACTCCTGCTGCTGCACGACCTTTGCTTTGTGCTATCCTTCACTCTCCTGCTGCTCTGCTCCCTGTGACTTCCTTGCTGGTCCTTGGCCTTGCAGAAAGCCAGGGCTCTTTTTACCTTTTTAGAACAGCTTGTTGGAGATACTTAATGTGACTGCCACGGTGCCATTGGAAAGGTAAAGAAAAGAAGAACTGAAGTCAATCAAGGCTGTATTAGGAAATACAGCTATACTGCTATATTGCAGTGGGAACACAATGTATTACTATGCTACTGAAGTCTGTTCTGAGCAGAGTAACCCAACTACACAGATACACTGACTTTCACCATTCCTTTTTGTCAGGGGAACCACAAACTAAAATCCAGCTACCTTATGCTTCTTTTTCTGCTTCTCAATGACTTTAACTTTTAGGGAAGTCATGTTTGTATATTATTGGTTTTAAATTTCTGGTGATACAAATTTTTAAAGTGTTCCTGCTGCTGGGGCACGTCACCTTTTCTATAAAAAGGAAAGATCTTCAAAACATTTTGGAAAAATAGGAGTTCCAACATCTAATATAGAGAGATTTAAAAGATGGTACGGCCAAACAGATGCACATACACATACTGCTAAAAATACAGAGTTATGGCAAAATATTCTCTTAAACTATAGAAGAGATCAGGAAACAAAAGATCACTGTGATCAACCCTGCACAGAAGGGCTGGCTGAAAAAATTATTTACTATGTGAAAAAAACCCCACAGAGAAGATCTAAGAATCAGGACTGCATATTTGAGCATCAAACACTGCTTCACAAAATAACCTTTGCCTCCTATCAACCTCATTCCACTGAGAGTCACAACAAGACCAAACACCGCACCCAGATGCGCTGCACTTGCTAACTCTTGTTTGAAGTCACTCACCCGGGGCAGCTCGTGGTACCAGCTGAAGACGTCGATGCCAATGAGCGAGAACACCCTGGCCAGGGGCGGCAGGATCTGCTTGGTGATGTAGTAGGTGGCGTTGAGCCGCAGGCTGGGGTCCTGCAGCACCTCGAGGGGCCGCCGCACCAGCTGGATCAGGGGCAGGCCGGGCATGCCGTACACAATGACGTAGGGCACGCGCTCCCCCACGCGCGGCTCCGAGCGGCGGTCGTAGGCAAGCATCCTCCTGTCAAACACAGCCTTCAGAACCAGCCAGAGGCACACGCACAGTTATTGCTTTCACCTCTAAGCTTCCCCATCTGACTAGATTGGTTGCTCTCCAGTTAGTGCCCATTATGAAGCACAGGACCAAAATATTTCATTTTTAATTTGTCTTTTGATGGGACTTAAACTTTAGAACTTGGGACACAAACCCAAAAGACATGGTGTGTTTCAGGTCACTTGGATTTGAATGTAAATTGTTTTCTAGCTACCACTTCCTTGAAGAAATATTTGAATAAGAAACAGCCAGGGTACTAAATAGAGCTCAAGTACAATTTGCTTTCTGGTCAAATTCTGGTTCTTTGCTTTCTGAGACTGCTAGTTCAGTAGAATGATATCTGCTTCAAACTGAATTATCCTTTGCTCAGAAAGCAAAGGACAATTCAATTTGAAGTAGGTATCAGTTTTGGACTTGAATGGTATTTTGTTAAAAAAGCATAGCTTAATTAGAAGGTCTTTGTATTAAGCAAGGTGACAAAATATTCCATTTTACATTATCTATTTTTCTATTAGTGATCAAGGATATCAACTGGATGAAATTAACTTTAAGTTAGGCACTTTATTAAAAATGAAAAACTATGCCTGGTAATGTATTTCATAGCACTAAGAGACATCACTGTCACAATTTGTAACATATCTTATAACCATGAGTGATGAGTAATCTTTGAGAGTCTAGCCCTTGTACAAAACCCAAACTCTAAGTAACAGAAGTGAACACACTATTACGGTGTTCTGACAAGACTTTCCTCTTGAATGTGTGGCTCTTTCCAGGACTACAAAATGGCTTTCTAGAACCGTCTCTTTTCACACACAGAAGAAAGTCAGGGACAACTGCTTCAGCAGTATTTGAAGGAGAGATCTGACTGCTACCTGTGACTTGACAGTACAAAGGTCAAGAGAAAAAATATCCACAATCTGCTACCCATAACGTGTCAATACAAAGATCAAGGAAAAGTCCTATGAGCTACTACCCATAACCTGTCAGCACAAAGGTGAAGATAAGAAATATCTATGATTAGCACTTCTTGATTTCAATACCTGGTGATTTCCAGAGCAGGTACACAGGCTCCAGGTTTGTATGCTGAGCTCCCTCTGTACTCTTTTGCAAAGATGAAATCCTGCATGCTGGCTTTTCCTTCCAGTAACTTCATGCATTGATTCTGAACATACTGCTTGATCTGACTTATGTCCCGTGTTTCAAACAGCAGCTTGATAGAACACTCAAGTATCTTTATAACCAAAGGAGAAAGGTGAGAAAAACATGTATGTTTGAATTTAAAAAAAACCCCAATTAATTCCAATTAATTCCGTAAATTACATGGAAATACAAATACACTGCTTAGAAAAGTACCAGTGGTGAACTAGGATATTGATAAGACAACAGGTTGTAATCTCTTCCACTCAAAGACATTCATAAACACATTACTGGACAGCTTTTTCCTCAGTTTGCCGTATCTTTCATGACATCATCCATACTCCAGCACTAAGTTTTTTTCAACAATTATAGAAACTTTCAAGAGAGAGAAGATGCTTTTCCCTGTCATCTAAAATATTTTGCCATGACTTTAATAAGCCCTTCTATGTGGTAACCTTTTTTATAGGCATAAATTTCTTTTATTTTGGCTAAGAACAAGATTTCCTAATTCCTTTTTAACCTCTCAATACACAGCTTAAAATAAACAGGCAAGAAAGGGTATTTTAAAGCAATTCTTAGCTGAACTAGATTTATGTAAGTGAGCTATTTGGAAGACAGATCAGTGTGTCTCACTCATTTGGCAGTAATACTTCCAGTTGAAATGAACTGAATCAAGAATGGTCTTTGAGAGGGCTTACATGGGCCAAGGGCTTTTTATGGGATAAAATATAAGCTGTAAAATACAAGTCCTTGTAATGCTGTAAAAGATCTTCAATTTATCTTTCAAATGACTCACACAAGAAAAACAGATGAAGATTAAGACACCTCAAAGGACTAGAAACTCTGAGAAAGGACAAATATAAAATGAAATAACAGAAGGTTATAATTTTTCATTCAGGAAGAAATCTATGAATACTTTACCTTGGAAACAGCAGGACAGGAGTCCCTTCGGACTGTCTCTATACCTTTTGCATCAAATACTGGGTCCTTCTGGTCCAGTGTTTCATACATGTAACCCACGTACCTCTTTTTAGTTTGCAGGACACATGGCAAGTAGACCTGGAATGTTTAGAAAGAAGACAACTCAGTCTGGATTGTGTTGGGAATATAAGGTGACTTTGAACATAGAGGGTTTCCTAAGGAATACTGTGCTTTGTTGGTTTGTTTGTTGGGGATTTTTGTTTGTGTTTTTGTTAAATCATTACAACTGATCAAATAGATCAAAGGACTCTTAAAAGGATGGATGAGGAATTTTGGATTCTCCAGTGTTCCATTCTTATATCACTTTATATTTCATTTAGCCGAAGCTCAGATGGAAAGTGACACACAATATAAATTGTTGCAAGCACCTTTATTTTTCTGGATTGCACCTGTCACCATTTCTAATGTAACTCTATTATCTTTCTTTCTTATAAAGACAACTTAATTTTAAACACCAGAGAAGAAAATGCTCCTAGCAAAAGTGGTGGCTTAGAACTTTCTGTTTTCAAACTTTATCTAATAAGGAGATGCCAAAAATCTGCTAGTATCTCCATTTGAAGAAAGTGTGCTTTTTAAATGCCTGTGCTTGAAGAACAGTTTTCTCAGGAATGGATTTTTAGGATCAAGGTCTCTTTTCCTTGTTTTGTCCAACCTCTTATTTCATTCTTAACTGTGTAAGTATTCCTTGACTACTTTCAAATGAAAAAATGGAGAACAATTTCTTCTTCGTAGTGTGATTGAATTACATTGTGTTTTTCTGACTGTCATGGAAGAGGGAGCAGTGAGTTTAGGTTGCCTCAGGCTTAAAAATTTTGACTGACCTTGTTGAGTCAGGTATGTACTTTGAAAATATCCAGACCACCATTTGTACTAATGCTAAGTGACCTGAACACATTGCTAATGACTTTATAGTGACTAACTTCCAGCAAAATCAGTAACATATTGCTTTACTCTTCTATAAAAGATTTGTAATGGTTAATATTTCTTCCAGAAGATTACTGAATGGATTTTTTATGATTTTTCATTTTACAGGTATATGTATCACATGGACATATGCTGAAATGTGCTAAGGCTGGCTGAAAAATAAATATCAGGCTTGTAATTAATGCGCAGGAATTGGGGATGGTGAACATTTCCTCTGCTAAGTTGCACATATTGATTCAATTGTAGGTATACAATACCAAACTGAGGGAGATATTTCCAAAAACTGATGAGACAAGACTTCAAACTGCCTGATGCTGCCAGTACAACAAGCCACTGATGTGAAATTAGGAATATTTCTTTTTATTGTTCCCATTGCAGTTAGTGCTCCTCTGAAAAAGTCCCTGAGGCATTAAGGAGCTTGCAATACACCCACAGAACCAGCACAGCACATGACTTGCTTCCCCTTACATTAGGGCTCAGGAAAATCTTTTATCTTCAACTTTTTTTTTGAGGTTTTCTTTTGTGTGGTTTTTGTTGTTATTTTCGTAACACCCGACACATTTCAAGCAAAATATTTTCCTTTTACCTTTTCAAACTTCAGTTTAACAGGCTTGGGATTTGTTGCTGTTACAGCTTCAGCAATTTCTTGACCAATCTTAAAAGACTGCTCCTTTGTGGCTCCTTTCAAGAGTACAAACATGCTACAAGAAATCAGACACAGGAAGTGAGTGCCAATCTATTCAACATAGTTCCTGAAAACTATAAGCTATAGTTTCCTGCTAGAAAGGCAGGAATGTTATCATGAGTTGTACTCCCTTTCTTCAGCTAGAAAAGACAAAAATCTGAGAAACTTTGGTGTTCAGCATGAGATGAGGAGTGCCAAAGGGCTGTGACCATCTGATGAGGCAGGGAATGGACAGCTCCCAGGCACTGCAAAACTGGAGTTTCCCGGAAAGAATTGTGAAGAACTCTGGGATATCTTTTTTTCCCCACTATGGGCAGAAGCAGGATTTTACTTCCTTTCTCCAACATTTTTTTTAAAAATGAAACCACTGTGAATTCAGTATCTTTGAAATGTCAAGTCTTTTATCAGATCTGGCTGAAATCAGTCACTGGATTCGTAAGTTATTAAGAAAGGACAGCCAGTCAAGCTTTGTTTCCCAATGGCTGAAAAATTATCCAAGTGTGGAACAGAGATGGATATGCCTAGAGCATGGCTATTATTTAGATGAAAGACTGACTGAGAAAATGTATGTCAGGCAGCCTAATAATATCTTTGTATGCTCTGGTGGCTGCTTTTGAATTGTATCCACTTCTGAAGCTTAAAACAGTGCCTTCCTCGAGGTGCAATGCCTACTGTGTTTTATATACTCTATTTTTCAAAATAAAAGTGGCATCAGAAACAGGCATAAAAATAGTAATTTGGTAAATTAGAATTATATTAATTCACAACCGAAAAAAAATTTCCCCCCTCTTTCTATTCCACATAATTTTCAAAAGAAAGAAAACCTTTAAAGTGCTTAAAGAAACCTGAGCAAACTCAGTATTATTCGCTTTGCATATTCTGCAGGCATTAAGCAACCTCCAAAGAAGATCCACATACCCTTTTCAGCATCATAAATTTGCCTTATTCACAGAAAAGTAAAATCTATTTATGAAGAACTATAATGATTTTAAAACATTTTAAGAAGCAGACCATGAATTACCTGTCTGTATCACCATATACAACGTGAGCACCCCATTTTTTTGTATCATTCACCAGTTTAATGGCACGCTCCAATGTTTCTCTGGCTTTGTGGACAATGCTGTCTCCAATCTGCAAAGTTAGATTGAAAATCTTTATTCTATTGCTAAACCAAATACTAGCTTTTGGTAAATACAGTCTAATCATGCTTGATCTTTTTATGAAAATCACTGCATTGAGATTATATATTTTATTTCATGGTCTAAATGCGTGTAATAAATAAAAAGGTTGCATAACTTACCCTCAAATAACAAGAACTAAAAGAAAAATTATCAAAACTTATTAAGTATTAAAATAAAGAAAAAAATGTTTTAAATTTCTTTGGAAGTATTAAAAATCGACAGAGCAAGACAAGACTGCTCAGGATCTCTAGTTTTTGGACTCTGCTGATTCCTATGAAAACTAACAAAAAGCTACAATATTTTGTTTTATTTCCACTATTAGAACTGTAATCTAATATACCTTTGGAAACAGTTCTACAGAAATGCCAACTCCAAATGCTCCTTTACATGAAAAAGGAAGGAAGAAGAAGGAGGAAGAAAGGAGGAAGAAAGGAGGAAGAAAGGAGGAAGAAGGGAGGAAGAAAGGAGGAAGAAAGGAGGAAGAAAGGAGGAAGAAAGGAGGAAGAAAGGAGGAAATTTTTATGGAAAATCAGAAATGAATCCTAAGGTGTTGATTTTCAGTACTACAAATAAAAACAGCTTTTCTGAAGGTATTTAGTTTGCTTCAAATAATAATAATGTTTTTTACTAGTGTCTTTCCAAAATTTTTATACATTTTTACCTGCAACCCTTACCTCAGTGCATGGCATTCTTCCAGAAAAATTAGCAGCAGTATAGCCAAAAGTAAAATTAGCTATGTATTTAAGACCCAACTGACGAGCTTCAAGCATTCGAGTCACAGCCTTGTCATGCTTATAAGCCTTCATTGACTGTTTCACCATTATCCTGGTCTTCAAGATTTCTTCCAGCATCCTTGGCAGCACACCCTTTCTTACAGAAGGCTGCCGAAAAGGGAACAAAGGAAAACGTGGTGTTAGAAAGTCCAACATAAACAGTTGAGTAAAATCAAACCCCTGAGCTGCTAGTTAACCACTGGTAGGAAGATAAATTAACTAGCAAGATGCCCTAACCACCAACAGTTTGGCTTCTGCCACAAATATTATAAGGAACCTAAAATACAGGCAAAGCTCTTGAGGACAGAACAAATAGCTTTTTGTTCTTTGTATTCATCAGCCCTGCTGATGCAATCTTTAGATAACCTTATTAACTAAAATGGGCCTTCAATATTCAGCTGTTAATTCTCAAAGTATTAAATGCTGAAGGACCATTCTCTTTAAAAAATTCTGCAAATATTCTTCACTTAAAATTTTTGTTTTACATTAAATACAGGTATGCTGGTGAATGCCTAACTATTTTCAGCAGGTCTAGGCCATATTTATTACACATCAGCCAGCAGGCCACATTACAAAATGAGAACAATAGAAAGCAAGTCAGGGAGTTTCATTTCCCAAATCATTACCCTTTTTCTAAGAAAGCATTCTGCTATACAGGCAGAAGAAAAATGAATTGTTACACACAGATAATTACCGTTTGATCCCCAAACCGCGCAAGTAAAATACAGTTTAATTATAGATGAAATAAGCCTTCAGTATAAAGGAAAGCATAAAGACATTTTACTTGCTGAAATGCCAGAAGTTCAGCACTTTGACAAACATAAAAAACACTGTGAAATGAGAGAATGAACCTCCCCTTTCTGTCTGCTCTTAATGTAGCAAAATATAAACTACAATATCAATTTGATCCTAAGTCAGCCAACAGGCAGTGAAAATGCTGTCACAGAGCACTAATATCATTACCTTGACAAAAGCTACTCCACTGGGTGACACTGTGATGTCGTGTCTAATCTGGTAGAGTAAGTCAGGAGGTACTCTCAAAGATGTACAGCCAAATTTGAATGCATCATACCTAATAAAAAGAAAATTTAAATATGAAGACAATTCATTCATTTATAGACTAATCAAGCAAAAACATCAGCTCACATTTAAATGCTAATAATATCAGCAAGGACAGAATAATCTCAGGTATAAACAAACATAACATAATTTCAAATTTCTTAGCTACATATAGAAGGTTCTAGGAACAAAGTAGTAATAAATAGCTAAATTCCAATGCATGCATAATTTATCAATTCTGCTCTGTGTTAAGAATTATTACCAAATACTGGAGGTGTTACCAAATAGTGGAGGTATGTGCTCAATACTATAATCCCCTATGGAAACCATGCATGTTTACCAAGTATCACACTGCACTTACTTTCTTCCTACAAATTCAGAATTTCAAATCAGAAACTTGAAAACCTGAAGGTGACACCTAGCAATTATTGCAGGCATCTTTCCATTCTTCAAAATACTGGTATTTATTTATCTCAAAATAGAGGTAATTAGAACGAGCAGTGAGATCTTTTTCCAATTAACAGAATAACTGTTAAGTTCAATAAAAGATGCTACAAAGAATAACTCAATTGTATCTTTTAATTTTAAGTAATTAGAACTAGAGTGAACTAGAAGTGATATAGGAACAATCATAATTCATTAAGGAATAACCCCAGCCTAGTTTTGAATACAGATGGTGGATTTATAATAATTTTAATTTATTCTGAAGCAATATTAAAAACCAGCATCACCACAATAATCTAAGAGGTGTATATACACACATGTACGGAGCTGCTTCCTGGGGTTTTTGAGAGTCTAATTCTACATTTAATTAAAAATTTGTATTGATGTGTATATGTATGTATATACACACATGCACACACCCACCACATGACAGGTTTTTGTCATCTGTACTGTGTGACAGAAAATGGTGCTATTCATACGTGCCCATTGTTTCCAATGGCAACCAGGGGCTCTCGGTACCTTACAAAAGACACTCAAGTGTCTGTGGAATCAAAGATTGTGAGAAAACAGTAACAACTTACTTTCCTAAGTTTTCCACATGTCCCAGGCAGGTAGAAAAACAGTAGTTGTATGCTATGACAATGGAAGGATATAAGGACTGGAAGTCCAAGACAAGAACAGCATTGCTGTAGAAGCGGGATTCTGGCTCCATTATCAGGGGAACACATTGTGGGGCTTTCATCTGAGCTCGCTGCTGGACACTGGGAGTCACAGCAATGTAATTCATTGGCTTGGCAATGCGCAGCATCACAGACTCCACACGGTACTGCAGAACAGTTTGGATAGAACCATTATCATTTCAAAAGTGCAGAACAAACTAGTGCAAACACACACTTAGATTTCCTGAATTTAAACTAGTAGTTTAAATAACTGCTTTTCCAAACTAAATAGCCATGCTTTTAATGTATATTTTAATTGTATTTTATATCACTAGATCATCTTCAGTTCCCTCCCATCCCTAACCATTCTATGATGCTGTACTTTGTATTATATATAGTGAAGCTTTTCCATGTGTTTCCTCTTTGTTTAGCCCTAATCATTGAAAATTGAGTACTTTTTGTATATGGAAAAATAAACACCCAACAGCCTACAACAATATATGTGGATGGCCATGCTACTGTCAGTGAATGACCATTTGCTAAACTGTAGTACTGTTAGACTTGCAGATCACTGAAGAAAACAAAATATAATACGCAGTAAATGCACTGGGTATCATGCTTTGTCCCTGATACCACAAGTAGAACACAACAAGGAAATATATAACAACAAGCACCCTGCTCAAGACACCATAAAATGTCATATGTGTAGCTGGCAACACAAGAAAAAAACCCAGCCCCATTAATTTGTGTATTACTTAATGCCTTACTAAAGGCTTTACAAGCACAAATGGGCAGGTATGCACTGTGTCCATTCACAATAAAAACCAAACAGCTGAAAACTACATACACGGGTGGCAAGGGACCGAAAATCCCAAGATATCAAAGAACTATTCTACATAATTGCAAAATCCTGTGCTTTGTAAGCAACTAAATCACTATTAAAGACTGCCTGACACACTATGTATTCAATCATTGTACTGAATGGCTTACATATAATTTCTTTAACGTTGAAACTCTAAATGAACTTACAGAATCAACAGCTTTAACAAGACCCTGAACCTTAAAAAGAGGTTGGGGTTTGATGTGTATTTAGGGAGCAACATAAACTGCCACTGCTGCCTTGCACTAATTGCACACTAATTTGTGTCCAGTGATGAACTTGGATATATGACAAGGTGGTCAGGGACTGGTTCCAGCAAGAGGTAGATTTGGGGTTTTTTCCCTAGTTTTCATAGCATCATTAAATTTAGGTTGGAAAAGACCTCTAAGATCACCAAATCCAACTGTTAATCCAGAGCTGCCAAGCACCACATCTACACATCTCTTAAGTGACCCTGGACAGCCTGATTCCAGTTCCAATGCCTGACCATCCTCTTGGAGAAGAATTTTTTTTTAATATCCAATCTAAACCAGCTATGGAACAAATTCAGGCCATTTCCTCTTGTCCTATTGCTCCTTACTTAGGAGACTCACCTCACTACAGCCTCCTTTCAGGGAGGTGTAGAGAATAATAAGGTTACAGTGACATTTTTGCTATCTAGAAAGTTCCAATGGAAACAGAACATATGTGCACAGAAGGGAAGAGAAAAGAACAGTCAGGATAAAAAATGCAGCATGCTTCTGTTGCTCACTCCCACTCACAGACATCTGAGAAAATGACAGGCAGAACAGTCTTTGTGGGCTGCAATCATGACAATTTAAGCATATCTATGCTGGCAGTATGCCAGTCCTACACTCTCTGTCCCTAACTGTGCATTTCTCTTCCCTTGCTCCAACAGTGGCATTGTCTGATAATATGGCAAACCAGACTGGGGAGCTAAACTGGCAAATACCTACAGAACACTACCATGGTTCTGCTAATGGTGCCTGCCAGCCTGCTCCCCTTACCCCCCAAATATAGGGTCATTACCAGAAAGACCAACAAGAACCTGCTCTGGGTCAATAGACAACACAGCCAACTGCAGTCTAAGAAAAAAAGATGGCAGAAGTTTTTTAATAGGATTGAATTGTTAAGGAAACTGCAGCTTCAGACACTCCCATATCTGGCAGGGTTATGATAACAGAAGAGCTGTAACACATGACAGAGTAGCTGACTCTCATTTCAGGTGCTGTTCAGGTCTCACATGTAGCTATGAAAGCAGTTCAGTTAGCCTAGTCACTCACAAAAGTGATAAGTGAAAAGGAAAGCTTTTGGTATTACTGGAGACTGCTGGGCTCCCAAACAAAGTGCACCTCTTGCTCTGTTCTGCTCCCTTTTCCCTCTGATGCTGGTATCAAAATAATAGAACCACAAACATCTTGTATTTAATAAAGCCAGAGCCCCTCTTGTTTTATTGTAAAACTTCACCCAGAGGTCTGTTGCACCAGAAATGTAACTTAGAACATATTCAATGCTGCTTTGTCTGCCCTGAAAAAAACTAATCTCATCTTTTTAAAACATGATTAATTATATCTCTTAATGTTTTAGAAAGCACTCATTTTCAGTCTCATCTAAGTGTGAACAATACCAACTCAAAGGGAAAGCTTAGTGCTCCTGAAGGCAGTAGAAAAGATTCACTGGTGTGATTACATTTGGGGAACTCTATTTTTAAAAACTGCTTTTAAACTCTGAGATTAGGCAATTCAAAACCAGCAATAATAAATTGAACATTATTCTTTATGTTTCAATTTTGTATTAATTCATGTTAACGGCCTTCTGTGATCCTATGAAAATACACATATGGACTGAGAAGATACCGAAGAACTAGAACATTTATAAAAACTTTTAGTTTTGTGAAGTATAAGGAGAATGAAGTCTTACCTGGGAGCCTCTTGTTAATACATGTAGGAACTGAATGCCAAAAAGTCTTGCCATTTCACTTGTTCTGTCAATCAAATCCAGTTTTTCTAACAACAGGAGATTCCCACGAACACGGCTAACATAATGATCAACCATTTTCCATCTGTGAGAATGAACATGTCATTATAAACAATCAGAAGTGTGCTTTTCTTTCTACTAAGACAAATGTATTTTTATGGTACCTTGCAACAAACCACCAAATAAAATTTTTGTCTAGAACCTTTTCATACATCTCTTTCAAAAGTGTGGCATATATAAATGTATTTTTCTAAATATATACACAGAATGTGTTACAGCAAGCTACTGTTAAGGCATCTTGCAATGACACACTATATCCTGTTCTCCTCACAGCCCTAAAGAATTACCCAAACAGACACAACTACCTCCTCCTCTCTTTACAAGTTTTTGAACTGAGTGGACCTTTGTGGGAACATCCTTCTGTATAAAAAATGCCCATCACAGCTGAACATAAATTCATAATTTCAGTAAAAACCACATTTCCACTTAGTTACAATATTCAACTTTTACAGAAAATTTATGTATGTCACGAACAACATGCAGATCAGTACTCAGTTTCACGAATTGTTCATATCACAAACTACCAAATTGCTTCAAGAAGAGTGAAACTGACTGTGATAAACGTCATGTGAAGGTATTTTTAAGCAGCTATAGCTACTGCCTTAACATGTTGTGTGCTGTTTTGTAATACTTTTAAGCCTAGCTTTCTTGACATGCACGTGAAGCAAAACAGAAGCCTGGCAGTTCATTAAAAGCCCTTCTGATGAACAGTATGTACAAAGTAAAATAAAGACATTACAGAACTTTAAAATGGTATATCTCTTCAGGTATGTTGAACATGTAACTGAAAGTATTTTGTTGCAATATTGAGGGTATAATTAGACAACATCCAAGTAAATAAGCCCTACTTTAATGCCTAAGCTAAATTGATTATTTCTTCCTGAGGTGACTACCTGACATCTATATCCAATGTTAAGAATCTGGCCTTAAAAACAGCAAACAAAATGGATTAACAGATCATTACCTGTAGACATCTGCCTTATTGTCAAACCAATCAGACAGAACTCGGAACGTAAATAAAGGAAAACGATGATGAAGAACATGAAAGCCCACATTTTCAAAAGTGTAATTTGTTAGATTCACCTAGAAAAACACAGTAGACATGTCAAGATGCATGATGGCTTTCATAATCAAAAAATCTCTACTTTTCAAAAACTGCAAGAACTAAATCCATTAATTTTTTATTTAAAAAGTTCGCATTCATTCTTAGGACTCTCTAACTGTTCACAAGTCAGGAAAAAGCATCCCTTATCAATTAGAAGAAAAGAATATGTAGAATTAAGCAGTTCACAAAGATCATGTCTGAATTTGGGTCAGAACAAGATTTGTAAAGACTGGTCTACTTGAGTATTAAATGGAAAGCCATAAATGGAACAAAAAAAAAAAAAATAAAAAAGAGTAAATCTGACAACTTAAAATATGTTCAAGTATTTAATGTAGTAAAAAGCAACATACTAGACAATTTCCTAAAACAAGTAAGTTGCTCTCAAAACCTGCAAATCAGTGAAAAGGGGAATCATTAAGAAACATTACTGAAAAATAAGGGCTTCAGTACTTTACAGTTTAGAGATATATAAAACCCATTCTCACAAACTGGCAAACTAGTCTATTTGAAAAGGTGTAAAAAGAAAAAAATCTAGAAATTACATAGGTTACATGAAACGAAGTCAACAATACTTTCACTGTGACAAAAAACACTTTCAACAAAGTCTGCAGTAATTAAAAAACTCAGTAAGCCAAAACATTACCAAAAAATTGCCAAAAAATTTACCTCATGTCTCATCATTCTCCAAATATTCAAGACAATTCGCCCAACAATATTTATTTCACTCATTGTATCTGCTCCATATTCATCCAGCTCAGTGGCAAATCTGTTCTCTTTATTTTCATCTAAAGACATTAAAGGAGACTATAGTTAGACAAGTTATAAGACAGTCAAGACCAGATCAAGCCATCCATCTTCCAAATTCGCGCTCTCTAGAAAAGTAAGAATTAATAAAGATTACTGCTAAATCCACAAAATTATTTATTTACCAATCATCCACACAATCTCTAAATAAAACTCTCTCAAGTTTTTCTACTCTTGCCCTTTGCAGAGAACTCTTACTTTGGTTTCACTGAAATGTTACTTGAGAGTCAGCTGCACATGCAGTAGTGCACAACATGAAGACAGTATTTTTGGTATACATTTCTTTAAACTATCCTTTTTCCAGCCATTTTAAGTCTCCAGTTTTGGTGCACTTTCCAGAGGTTACACAGATGTTTTTTACCACAGACTAAAATCCATTATGAAAATACACTGATTCTCAGTCTTACTTCTTATTAGTTTAATGGGAGAGAAATCACTTCAAGGCAATCTTCCCACAATTCTAAATCCATACCCATTTTTGCTGGTTGCTTTGTATTCTGCCACCACTCATTTATCAGGTACAGCACAGTCTGTACAATACCCTGCTAATAAAAAGCAGAACATTTTGGACAGAGTGCAGATGTGTGGATACACACTGCTTTGCAATAATGATCAGAACTGAACAATTAGATCCTCAGACAGCCATGAAGCACATTTACCCTTTATGACAGAAGTAGAAATTGCTTGAAATACTGCAGAACTGCCATGAAACAACATAATACAGACTGATTTTCTATGCTGATCTTCAAATGTGTGCCAGATCAATTAAAACATGGTTAAGAAAACCTATCGTCATTGTCTGACCTTATCAGTAAATCACAGATCCTTGACAAAATTGAGCAGACCTTTTGTACATTTCATCAAAATGCATACTATCTTTTTAACCTCATTGTTTCAGATTTTTAAGGAGGAAAACCAGCAATTTCTCTTTCCATGTTTGGATGGAAAAAATGCCCCACCTAGTAGCAACATTTTTTCTTCTACTTTTCTTCATTTCCACATGCTGGATCTCCTGTGAAAATGAAGAACTTGTATTTCTTTCCTCTCCACAATTTGTTTTTTTATTGGAAGCAGAACCTATTGGTCAGTTCTTCTTTCTGCAGCGTCATCCCAGATCTCCTTTGACTTGTTTGGGAGATTTCCTATATTAAATTTGTTTCATGTTCTGCTGGTAAAAAACAGGCAGCTAACTATACTGTGATCACAAGAGAGACCCACGACCTGATGAACTCTGCCTGTGATGAGCAGAGCTATATTACAAAAACCTGCACTACTTTACATCTGGTGTGGGAATATATGACCACACAGAGTCACAGCATGCACTTCTCTTGTGATGTGCCCTATGACTTATGAATGTAAATGGCAGAGGCAGCACCAGACTCAGACAATAAAGCAACACCAGAGAGAAGCCCAGCATTCTTTTTGTTAAGTTGAAATCACAGGAAAGGGAAAGGGAAAGTCCCTTCCACCTTTATTTCAACAGGAGGAAAGAGAAGCATACTTCTTGAAGGAGCACTTCCTCTTCTGAAAATACAGCATGTGAAGAACAGAGGGAAATGTGAAGAATAGGGGTTGGAAAAGCAAGAGGAAGACAGATGAAGTCAAAACCATGGACAAACAGGCCACAAAGCAACAGAGAACACAACAACTTGCACGTATTTGGTCATGCGTGCAAGCCCACATTTATGGCATGGCATTTCAAGGAAGACATCATCAGTGTAAACATTTTCTCATCTTTCTGCTGCAATTCTGTCAAAAAAAATCACTTACCTTAATATAATGCCAGCTCTTAGAAACATTTTTAAGTGTTATGTATTCCACTTCTGAGTGAGCATCTATCAGCTAGCACAGGAACGTTGGCACTACAAACACCAGTGCTGTGCAAATCATGCCTGTGCTCTGCATGCCCACTTGAACTTCATGTACAAAAATGTTAAGGGCTACAAATCTGATTTCCTTCACTGGAACTGAACCCCTGTTGTGTGGGACTTCATAGTTGTAGGGAAGGAAACCTGACTGTGAAATACATGTGGATTCGATACTACCATTTGGAACCACACAGTTCCCTTTCTCCTTTGAGGACCCATTCATGTGTATCCTGAAATCAGTAACTTGAGGAAGAGCTCATGTCAGGAAGATGAGTACTATTAACAACTTTGCTGCTCTAATTGTTTGGTTCTGCATCAACTACAGTGCAGACAGAACTGTCCTGCAAGACAAGAACTGAGACTCAGCCTCTGAGAACAGCAGAGGCACGTGTCCTAGTCTGAAGAGATTGTTCAGCCATACTTCCACAGTAGAGCAGTAAATCTTTGTGATCTTTGGAGATTTTAAGAAATCTTTGATTTACAACACTTACTGCTCCTCTTATCACAGACACTGCAAATCTTCAGATGTAAGGGGTCAAAAATTTTTCTGAACATCCTTCAGTACCTCTGAAGACTGTACCCAGAGGCATAATTTTGCAACTAATGCAGCATCTCAGTTTGAGCCATCAAGGAAATTGAATAACAAGGTTCATGCAATCCATTATTATTCCTGAAGAATAAATTTGAGAGCTTTGTGCTGAAGAAAGAAACTTATGAGCACTGATGACCTATTCATATTTAAACTATCATGTGATCCTGTTTTCATAAATAAAGCATTAAAAAATTCCCCAAGGTTCAATTGCCAACAATTTTCAGCTGAAGATATACATTTTTTCTTGCATTTTCTTGTCTCTGGGAGGACTCTATAACTCAGTTCTTTTCCAAACATGCCACAAGTACAGAACGTATCAAGAGTGTACAAATCTTCAAACCTCAAGGAAGGAGTGTGTGAACATAGTGCTTCTAAAACATCATATTCTCTTGGCCAGATGAGTCCTGTGCTGGGTATGCTGAAAGACTCAAGTAGTCCAGAATCATGCTCTGTCACATACTCAAAGGCAGATGCTTCAAGATGGGGGAAGCAGTTACTGATATTCTCCCTACAACTCTTCCAGCTTCTAACCATCTGCAGCTTCCTGGGCCAGACATTATTTTCACATATATCATAGATCCTAATGGATTTTTCTTGCAAGAATTTAAAACCTTTTAAAGCAATGTACACTTTAAGCATTCGTACTCTTGTGACAAGGAACTCAAGAGTTCAGCAATGCTGTCATTAAAAATCAGCTTCTATTCTGTAGCTGCCACTTGCTAGCTTCACTTGATTTCTGGTTCTTGCATCTTGAATACCATGAAAACCCAATCTCTATTTCCCTTTACATTTCTCATTATTTCATAGGATTTTACCTTTCCTCCACTATTTTGTCTCGTCTGGAACCCCAAATTACTAAATTACTAGACACATTGGGATTATCCTTCTCATCTTTACCAGTTCCCCTATATCCACTTTGATGGGAGGGGAGGTTATGAGGAGGTTACAACCTCAGTATTTGAGGTACAAGCACACAACAGATTTTTACATATTTTTCATTTACATTCATATTCATTGCTTTATATCTTCCTTCTTCCATAATTCTCAAAATTCGCTTTTGCAACCATTACAAAGCAACAGGCTCAAGTTTTTAAGAGAACAATAAGTAATGGATTCCTTATTTCACAGCTGTTTAATTTCTGTACAGATCTTTGGCAGGAGCCCTAACAAAACCAGCTTTTTCAACAGTTTTGATTTTTAAAACCTCCCTCAACCACATCACCTTGATGACAGCAAAGAGCTACAACAAATTTTTGAGACGGGTTTCCATTTAAAAAGTCATCCTGACTCTTTTCAGGTGCAACAGGACATTTATTTAGCTGTTCACTAACTCCATTCTTCAGAATGATGGCTTCTATTTATTGGCTAAGTACAGACACTAGGCTTACCATTCTCATCCAAGTTTTCTTGCCAGTCTAAACAGACTTTTTTCCAAATGCCAAAGGGACCCATCATGCACTTGGGCCCAATAAAATTTGCCTAAAGTACAAGAATAGTCATTGAAAGTGAAGATTTTATTACAAAGCTGCTGTCCAGGACAATTGCTGCTCAGGAGCAGTTTTATGTTCTTGTATTCCAGCCAGAGAAACCACAAATGATGATTAAGGTACTCTTAATGACTGGAGCCAAGGAAAGCAAAAGAAGGTTTGGTGGCAGAAGCACCTCCAAGAACTGAAAACTTAACAAACGACTACAGAATGTAAATCTAGGTTTGTGAATATGGGACACAGAGAGAAGTGGAATATGCCAGGAATTTGAAAATTCAGGAAACACTAGAATCTCATTGGTATTTCTAACTTTTTTTGGGGGTGGGTGTGTGTGATTATACTACTAACAACACAGGAGCAAGAACAGAAAAAAAAGGTCTATCAGAAGAAATACTTTGCATTTATTTTTTAAATTTGCTCATAGATTTTAACTTGCTTCTACTGGAACTGAACTGAAGACCTGAACAAGTTAACTTACCTGGCACACGAGAAATCATTTGGCATAAATCAACATTCAGCGCCGCAGCCCTCTGTAAGAGATAACCCCAGGAATGCATCTGGACTTCATAGCCTAGCAAAATGTCTGGGTCGTATCTAGAGAGGTAGGGGGAAAAGAAAAAATGAGCTTCATATAATTTACAAAAATATTTTCCATGAACAAAGTATAAACAGGCTTGCATTCAAATTATGTCGAGTTTAAAAAAGATGCAGTCACAATCAGTATTTATGAAAGCAGCATCTGGACTAGGAGACAATATTTAATCAGGCAATCTCTTGGGAATTTTACTAATGTTCAACGGCAAAAATATTTAGAAATAATATTTTCATTGGAATTTTTTTTTTACACACTTCTGTTATTTCAGTCTTTACAGATAAAGAACAAAACTGAGGTCTCATCAGGTTTTAGTGATGGCATCAGGATGTATCAAGTATAAATTGAAACTTAGCTACTGGACTGAGACAGATGTGCAGTGAAATACAGCCATGCCTATGGAAGAGAATTTGCCAGTAGGTTAACTGGAATGTTTACAGGTAATATTGTGTCACGCATACTGCAGTGTAACTTTGAGTAGTCAGAGAGAACTTTGGGTCCTAAATGATGACCCTTTATTGGGAGTTACAATTTGTAGTTGAGTAAGAGATGTTTAAACTGAAACATAGAGAAAAGCAACTGTATTTACCAGCTCTCTTTAAATACCTCTTTATTTCAGATAACTTTCTTTCTAAAAGAAAAACTCATTTTATGCTGTATCTCTTTGCAGCTGGAAAATTTGACTGGCTTAAGTATGACAAAAAGAAAAGTCAGAATTTACTTGTGACACAATCATCTCCAATAAGACTCAGAATAGAGCTCACTAGACAGAAGGAGAAACAATGTGGTTTTAAAGATGAAGCACAGGAGGAGCCAGCATCACCTAACTTTTAAGTATACCAGAAGTCATGGTCTGGTGACTTGCTCAATAGCCTAAGAATGATTTTGTTGGGCTGGGCAGAACGAGGCCAGACAAAGTAACATGAGATAGCTGTTATTTTTATAGTAAAAAAAAGAAAGAAAGCTTCAGGATGAATAGCTGCTTCTTGGTTAAACTAAATGATCTTCAGCATATTTTCCAACCTCGATGATTCTGTGCTCCTTTCAATGCAGCTAAAGGATTTTGAGTTCCAGCAGGCAGCATTCAATACAACTGAATGACATCAGGGAGCTGTCAGGAGGTAGAGGATGGATGATAGGCTGAGGATCCTATACCATGGTCTATGCCCAGCCCTACAACAGGATGCAGGCTTGTAGACCTTATTTTATGGAGGGAGTAGGCAGGGGCCTTGATTATGAAGAGGAACTCTGTACTCCTTGCATCCACAAACACGTAAAAAATTACAAACATTTCCTGACTGTTAAATACAGAACACCCTTTCCCTGAATACTGCGTTAGTTGTATCATAAACATTACAAATGAAGCTTCAGACTTTATTAGGAAAGTGTCTTCCTTGCTTATGTGTCCAAGCCAAAGGCAATGACAACTCACTTTGAAGATACTAATTACTCTGACAATATCTCCAAAAATGTGTTTTTTTCACATTTCTGTCATGGACACTAATGTTCTGTGAAAAATAGTTGAATGGTGTTACTCAGCATGGCTCTCTCTTTATTACAATCTGGGCTTTTGCACCTGGTAGAAGTTGCAAAAATCCCCTTTATCACCTACTTACTGCTTGTGAGGGAATGGTTTTGATACAATTTTTGCAGGGGATTCTAACGTAAGTTTTTGATTTCTAGCATTCTACAGAAAGTAAAAGAACTAGCACTTTGAATTTGGGGGATATTTTGCCATCTGCTGATCATGTCAAAATAATAATTATTAGGTTTTGGAAGCAGAAATTATCACCAGGAGTGGAAGCAGTAACTTTACTCAATATGGAAACCTATTCTACCAATGGTACAACTCCAAGGCAACTTGGAACAATTTATGGACAAATGACTTAAGCTAGCCTGCAGTTCATTCCAGCAGCAGAATCAGTGTCAAAAAGAGTTATGACTGCTTGCTGCTCTGCACAACATACAATGATTATGAAATGATGCTCCAAAATTATTAATAGCCCCATTTCAGCTTTGAAATAAAAAGGAATTATGCCAGGGTTTATAACAAGCATAGAATAAACATTATAAAAATTAAAATATTTTCAAATTAATTCTTGAAACTAAACTATCCTGGTCCTAGCATTTTGCAAACCAGTAGTGATTAATTAAAATGAGGGAAGTAGTCATTCATTATATTTGAAAACTGGCATCACACAATTCAAAATGGAAAATACTTGTAGATTTTACACAGGACAAGGCATTATGCAGATGAGTTCCATGATAGATGCAAATGTGAATCAGAAACTCGTGAAGAACTGCTTAAGTGGTACACAAAACAATATTTGTTATGCCAGAAATTTGCTTTCTCTTATAAGCCTGTTCTGAACAGAAACAAGAACTGTTTGGAAGCAGCAAGTTAGTGAAGTTTGTCCTTCACCAGCTGATGAAGGACAGTTGCTTTGGGTTTTAACTTGCCCAAGCAGGGCATTATCTTTCTCACTTCCTACTTAAAAAAATCTAGTGGACTATTATATTACTACTGCAACTGAACACATTTCACCAGTTCTGGAGGCAATCTTCTCATTACCTTTTAACCTAATGAAAAAAAAGACCTCTGTAATCCATCTGCATATAATCTCAAGAACTGTTTCTTTAGTATCCTTCAGATGTGAACGTGTTCTTATAGGACAAGACATAAAAGCCCTTTAGTTGATATTTTCAGATATGTGCTTATTCTTATATAAACAAATTGTATCTATCTTAAGTATCACATATTTTAACACAATTTTATGTAAATCCACATGTAGATAGGAAAGCTTTTTAATAAAAGGATTTTTTTAAAAAGCAGTGTACTAGTTTTTAACTCAGTCTTGCTTGTCTAGGCCATTAGGGATCGCCTGTAACTGCACATTACTGAGTTATAGGCTATTACTTTACAGCACATTACTTTGCTTTTCCATCCCAACTAGACACTACCCATGTATTAAGGGGAGTGTCTAATTTCAGCTAATTTTGGCATCTCAAGTTTTCTGAACTGGTCTCTATTATCATTGAACAAAAAGGCCTCTTTGGGTGAACCATTTTTTGTATTTTAGTCACCTCTTGCAGACCAAGATTCTGTTCTGTGTAATTTTCCTGGTGATAAGGACAGCGAATTAGAGACTGAGAATGAAGTACAGATGTTTAAGTTTCAGTCAGATGACTTATACAAAGCAATCTAAATGGAAAATCAAGGTAGAGTAGCTAGTAAATGGTGAGATCAAATTTTACTGTAAATTCCCATATTTAAAACTAAGATCCTGCTAAAAGCATGAAAACAAATTAACTACTGGCAACTGAGTTGCTCAGGTACTGCAGTAAGTTACACATGTATGTAATTTCAATGTGTATCTGTGTATGCACTCACAAGTGTATCTCAGAAGGAAAAAACAAAGTAACATTAAACTGAAGAACTCCTTTCTACTAAGTAACATTCAGAACCCTGAACTCCTGCCCTACATATGCATAAGATCCACCTTACGCAACAGGTTTAAGAGACCTATCAAATTTCTTGCACCTAGTAAGAGACACTGTTTCTTGCTTCTATATTCCTTTCTGATGAACTATGTCCCCAATATATGCAGCAGAAATGCCCTCTCCTGCAGCCTAATCTTGTATGCCAGCAGTATCAGCGAACAGAGTGACACTTGCCCAAATCTCCTGTGGTATTCTATTTGCTATTAGAGGAGAAGAGATGTCTGGAGCTAAAACACTACATTATTCCACATAGGAAAATGAACAGGCAAACCCAAAGTTTAGCTGATGTGAGCTCAGCTGAAGTGTGACTCTCTCTCACTTTCTCTCTCTCCTTTTCATGTGGGGTCCCAGACAACAGGCTGTGAGATAAGAGGGCAAGTTTTATATGTTTCATCTGCCCGTCTCACAATTTTAACAGTATACTATGAAACTGATCCTCATCATCAGCTCAGGCTATTTTATTAGAAGAAATTGTAATGATACCAGCTGTTACACCTGCAAGAAACTAGCAAATTGTAATAGTGATATTTGAAAGTTGCTGGCTAGGAGTAACACGACAGGAGTAAGAGATGTGCTTGCCAACATATGTTCTTTTGTTAAAAGGATGGGCCTGATACTGCTTTGCATGCTGTTGCCAGACTTTTGCAAAGATGAAAAGCAGCATTTATGCTGGCAGGATTGAAACACAACAGCATTAGCATTCAACTCATACATGCTACAGGGAGAAGAAATGCGATTATTTTCCTTTCCAGCTAAGTCGTATATGCTGCTATGACATCTCTTCCTCTTTCTCATTTGACGATTTAGTGAATGAACACTAAAGCTCCCAGTTACACCTTCCCTTCTATTATGTGTCTGCTTTTCCTGACTGTTATTTTTCTTCCAGTTATGATTAAGAGGAAAAGGGTGGGAAACCATGCCAGACCTATGATACAGACAAAAGCAGTAACTGTGCATAGCAACAGAATACTTGGTGACTCAAATGCGCAACTGAAATCTCTGAAAACATTTTTCCAGTTTGCCTTAGAAAATAAAAATCCATGAAGTTGATACAGGACATTAAATACAGATTTCTACAGGAAAATGTCACTGATGAAGATGATACTGGCCTGTAAAAGAAGGTTAGATTAGCACATTTCCATTTTAAGAAGAAAATGTTGCTAGAGAGTTTGCAGAAGAAGAAATAAAATGCACTGTATCCAAACAAAAAAAAATCATTAGCATTATATCTTAAAAGAAATACATTATAAAAAATATTTAAGTCTTAAACATTAACAGTTAATTAATACACAAATGTTATCCCCAAAATGTAAAATTTTACATTATACTCCATTCGTGTAATTTTATCAAAATTACTTCAATGGAGACAAGGAGTTGTGGGCATCTGATAAGTTTCAAGTAACACTGAATCTACTACTCTTCTTTTCAAGCCCGCCCTATTTTCATATCCTCTGTGTGTCTGAGATGGGGACTGTGCATTCTCACATGAATTCCCCAAATTTTGCTCCTCTCCCACCTGCAGGACCAGTCCTTTTCTGCTATCTGCTAGCCTCTGCACTTGAAGAGAAAGGCAACAATTTGCCATAAAAGTGAAGGAGAGGCCCAGACATTTAATTTCTCTTTCATGGGAATCCACTGCTCCATCAGGCTTGCACATCCCTAGTTTTCCTATGTTTTAAATCCCAGTGCAAACATTCTTGTAGCATTTCCTTCCACCTTCTCCACCTCAGTCAGCTTCCTTGTGTCAGGGAAGTATGTAAATGTGTTTACTCTTTTTCCTGCCTTTCAGTTCAGGGAGATGGCTCTCTTACTTCCTCAAGCAGAAAGATTCTTCCATTTTTTCTCCCATGTCAGTGCAGTTGACAGCTTATGGTCAACAAAGGTTCTAATCAAGAAAGCACTTTGGGTAGTACAACAGAATGCTTTAGGACAGTAATACATGTCCAGGCTACATTTCAAAAAAAAAAAAAAAGAAAAAATCCCTTCCGACAGTTCCAGAGAGCCTACAGCTTGGATCTCTCTGCTTCTAGGACATCCCCAGTAGCTGCACAGGATTAGAAAAATGTTGTCTCTCAGCTGCTTTATGCTAGTTTTGAGCTAAAGCCCTTCTGATTTTGGTTTACAGCCAGAGGACAACTTACCAAAGAAGGGAAATCTAGACCTATGCAGGAGCAGCTCCCTCTCAAAGTCTAAGACAGTTGTCAGCGTACCAAAAACCAACCTAATGATGCTTTTCTTTTTCACAGATCTGTGCTGTTTGTCTTTCCCTCCCTCCTCCAAACTCATATTTGTGGCTCTTCCTTTCTGTCTGTTTCCTGACTGTCAACCCTCAACCTCAGTATTCCAGTATCTTTTTAAAAAAAAAAAGTTGTCTCTGCATAGACTTTGGAATTTGGTACTCCATTTTCAAGTACTTCTATTTCACAGCTTAGTCACTCCCAGTAATCTCCTAGAAACAGAGGTGCTTATTCTCCCCAGTATTTGGACAAATCTGTGAACTTTCAGAATAGATGAAATCCCAGAATATTTAACGTGGTATTTACTTCACAGATGCCAAGGTATTAACCATAGTGTTAATACCATTCAGATCTGGCACAGCCTAAACAACCTCACAGTGAAGGTATTAACTGAATCCAAGTTCAGTTCATCAATTAGAGAGAACTTTCTGGAGCAAAACACATCTTCAGTGAACGTAGAAAAACTTTAGCTCTGCTACAAAAAGTTTGGGAAACACTCTTCAGTGAAAAAAATCTAGTCAAAGACACTGATGAGTTATGAGTATTGCAGAAGTTACAAATTTCCAGGAATAACCTTCCCTTCATCTGCATGCTGGAAACAGTGACCAAGAATTCTCTACTGGGTTCTTCCACAGTTTACATGTATTGACAAGAAGATACAGAATCAACCACTATTTATTTTCAGTAGCCAAAATGGATAGAAAACAAAAGGCCTAAATAAAGTAAAAGGATGGAACTTGAAACAAGTATGTATGTTCCACAATTTCACATATATGGAATAAGAGAAAGAACTATGCCAACTACCAAGAGAATGACTAGAAATAGGAACAAGAATTCTAAAACTGGACTGTGTAAGATAATTCCTCCTGCAGCAGAGATCCTCCCTGTCAGTACTCCAACAAGTTGATAAAGTCTGTTCATGATATTGACAATCAAGAGTGAATAAACAGTCTGTCATTCATTACGCCAGGAATCTGGAATTTCAGTCTTCCATCCTTTCCTCCAACAGCCCAAGAAGCCACAAGAACATGAACCAAAACCAGGCTGAAGTCATGTTGGGCATGCTTCAGTCACAAGAGCCTATTACTGTCGAGCCTGAAGCATGTATCAGAATATAAGATACTGATTTACTAATTTTCATTAAAGCTGCTTGCTTGTTAATTTCTCATTGAGGAAGTTTTTGCAGTCCACTGCTTCTTAATTCCATAATTTACCATCCTACCTCCTTCAGTTAAAGCTATTCTGGGCCTAGACACTTGTTTTGTGCTTAAGAAATACAAAACATTTACTCTGACAAAATTTCTCCTTTTTGTGCCCATGCTACAGAAAATAAAGTGGGGAAAAGAGCAGCAAACTGTAGATCTGGTCCAAGTTTCAAAAACTAGCTTTTCAGAGTCCCTCAGAATCTAGAGTCACAGTCTGAGAGCTGAGGTGTTATTCTAGAGTTGGGAGGGAAGTAGACTAGGACGATGACAGTAGTTCTATCTGTCTATTAATAGGTCAAAACTTTTCTCTTCCAGGAATACAAGTCAACCAACTCAATCTTTGTGGATGAAGTTGCTGCATCAAAAAAATATGCTAGCACACACTAGAGAAGATCTCATAAGCAGAGATTTCTCAGTCAGCAATATGGTACATTCCATCTTGAAGTACACCAGAATTGCATGATTTTTTCATTCTGTAGTGCCCTCAGTATGCACAGATATAGAAGACTTCTGTTCTTCAGTGATAAATATTTTAACTGCTGACTTCTCTCTACCATATTCTTTCTCTCCTGCCACTTTTTAAACTTCCTCACAACTGGTGGAGAATTCTTCATTTATTGGCAGTTTCTCATTCTGAGTAATTTTCCTAAGTTTGATGGAGCACTAGATTTCCAAGAAAGAGAAAAATAATATTATATTCCTTACCTGAATTTTGTCTTCTCTGAACAGGGATCTGCTGCTCTGTCAGGACCCACCCTGTGCTGATTGCATTCAGCAACTCATTTTGTATTCTGGCTTCATGGGGTTGGTCAAAGCCTTTCTCATCAGAGGTTTTCTGGTTGGAGAGAGAAAGAATTGCAAATGTACTCTGCCTAGTTTTTTTTTTTTTTTTCCTTGTGCCTCTATTCCAGCAGGGTGACTCAGAGTTTAAATCTGTTTATTTTCCTTGAAATTTTACAGCTTTGCACCTGTCAGTAGGGTCTGGAGAGACATCTGTGGTTCCACCTACGCACCAGGCGAGAGGGCTCCCAGACAGGCTTCTCAGCCTTGGTGGAGATGGGGAAAACCAGCAGTTTTCCAAGTTTGATGGAGCAGGGGAATTCCATTCAGAGAAGACAAAATTAATGATGGAAACTGATTTTTCAACAAACCCTTATTTTAAACTGCAGCAGTTTTAGTACCATGTAGATTTTCTTGTGTCTTTCCTCAGAGTTCCTAGAAAACTTCCTGTCTGAGGGGTTTTCTAAAGCTCTCAGTACTCTTAATATCTCCTATTCTGTGAGTTTCAGAGAGAGATGTGTAATGAATTCAGGGGTTAACAAGAAAGGTGTCTGTTAAAAAAGATTACTTTTATGGCTGATAAATTTCAAGACTGTAACTCAGCTGCTTAAGAGGATCTGAACGTTCTTGCTGTCAAGAAAAGGAAAAGCAGAAAGCATTTTTATTCGAAACACCACCATGCTTGTCCACTCTAGAAATAAGCTTTTGAGAGAAACAACAACAAAAAAAATCAGCATTTGAAAGACTGGCAAGGGTTGAAGGAACTAAATCTGCTGTTCCAAGCCTGAAAAATAAAAGCAGAACGTACAGATATGCTACCTTTTTACAATATTCACTACTTCCTGGAAAAGAGTTCTTTCATCAGTAGCGTAACTGACTTCTAGTCCTGTAACTCCAGATCTTGTAAGCAAGGGGGCTTGGTCTCTGCTCCCTAGAAAATAAAAAGTAAAAAAACCTGTCACAATTCAGAAGGAATTTCATTACTTCAGTCAACAATACTGCTTTAGAATAAAAAATACAACTTAGAAGAAGTACAGAATACAACTTATTTATATCTTTAAAAATTAGCACAATTAATTCCATGGACTTATTTAGTTCCTTTTGAATGGAGTAATTTTTTCTTTTCACTTTGTAGAATTCTGCTCTAGTGGTAATCTTGCACAGATTCTCAAATATAAACAAACTTGATTCATGAGAACTGTCACTATTTTACATGTACAAGAGTCCAGCTATTAGAAAATTACTTTTAATAAGAAATATTAAATGACTATATGACAGCTCACACAGTTTTTATGCAAAGTATAATTTTAACTGCTATCTTAAAGTAGTGCTTTACAAGATGCCTTACAGAATGAAAATGCTTTATAAGAGTATAGTTCTTTTTTTTAGCACACTGCTAAGTTATTGACAGAAATGGAAGAACATGAGCCACTGCTCACTTAGTGCACATTAAGAGTGTCCACATTGATAATTCTGAGTAATATCTAAATTTGTATGCATGCAGGAACTCAGCATTTGCCTTCCATATTAAAAAAAACCCTCTTTAAATGATTAATGTACAACACATACTTAGTTTTCTTTATTCAACAGATAGTATGATCTCTGTTATGACAACATTGTAGATTTTAGGAACTGGAGTTTTTAAAAGGCATTCTACTCTGACACATTCTTAAGAATTAAGAAAAGTGTGCTTTCAGAAATAAACGTTAAAATGAGTACTGTGACTTACAAAGCATTAATAACACAAAAGGAAAAAAAAAAAATTCTATCTCAATGTCAAGTGACTCCACAGGGAACTCAAAAATTTCTAACCAAGAAAGCATTGACAGCACACACCAATTAAAACAACAAATGTCACAATAACATTTAAACACATCATTTTATTTCACTAACAAAACCAGATCAGAACATTTGTTTTTTCCAAATATCATTGGACCTTTTACAGAAAGCTTTTTCTTGATAAATTATCAGTGGCACACACCTAGGGAGCCGTAGTGGCTATACTGTGGAAAAATCTCACTTAGTAAGATAATGGAAATAAATTTTTTAAAGATAGTAACAAGCATATAATACCAGAATAAAATTCACTTAGAATAATAAGAACTTAGCTTAACATGATATAATATCTACAGTACTTTGAAAAATAAACTGGTAAAAGAAGAAGCTGTTGCCTTATTGCTAAATTTATTTTTGGTAGGTTTTTGTCCACGCTTAAAATTTTAGACAGTATTTTGTGGTTTGATACACATTCACAATGCCAAAGAAACCCTGAAACAAAGAGGACTACTTTGGGGATATTTTTGGTTTGAGATTTTTTTGGGGTTTTTTTTTTTACTAGCCTAAACCAGTGGTACTCAACCTTTAACAGCTGGAGAGCCACTTCTTAATAAAATGGAGTTGTAGAGCACCATAAAAATCAAGTATCAACAGTGTGATTTTTTTTTTCCCCATCATGACACTTCAATGTGTGATGATGCTGCCTTAATGCCACCACACACTGATACATCACGACATGACACATCAGCATCCTCTCTCCCAGCAGCACTCTGTCTTCAATCCCTTCTGGCTGCTAGGAAGGAGTGGGGTGGAGGGGTGGAAGGGGCAAAAGGGCAAGATTTCCCCCATTCTGCCCCACAGCTGCTGGGTGGGAGGTGATCTCTACTCTTACCTGTGGGGGGATCCCAGCAGCTCCTTTTCTTTCCCCCTATGGGAGGGGGAACTTCAGCGACTCCCACACTGCTGGTCCATTTGCTCAGTGCTCCCCGCGCTGCCTGATAGAGTGGAGCGCCGATCAGATGCCTACATTGCGAGAGCCGCCTGTAGGGCCATGAAGAGCCACATCCGGCTCTAGAGCCACAGGTTGAGTATCACTGGTCTAAACAAAGCCAAAAAGGTACAATAGAATAAGGGCCCCTGTTTAGATCCTAAAAGGATCAGATAAAACCACAAAAATAACCCTTAAGTAAAATATAAAACATACTGTCTTGCTTTTAACATTTTCTACTTGTAGCTATCCAGCAACTTGAGTAGGAAACTAAAGGCAGGTTTTCCTCTTTACACTTTTAGAACACTGCAGGAGCTTGTCCACAAGTACGCAAACATGGATATTTTGCACACGCAAATGTTTTTTGTGGTTTACAGCCCATGCAATAGTTCTTTGGAAGATATAAGTAGGAAAACTCCATATTTAATACCGCCATTCAACAAGACAAAATTAAATGAGATACACAGTAATATAGATACTCTTACATTTTGCTTGCTACTGTTTGATTACTACGAAATAGCATTTTTGTAAAATGTATTAAGAAAAAAAGAAATAGGAACCTTCGCTTGAGAGTGTCCTGTCTCTATCAATCACTATAGCACCAGTGATTTCTTTTTTATCGGTATTTGGCAGTGCTGAGTCTGATGAGATGCAATAGAATAAAGCACAGATCGGATCAAACTCTGGATCTGGTTCCAAATCTCGTCTTGTTCGAGCATGTAACTCCATACTGATGAGGGTAAGGTGCTGGACCTAGCAACAAATAAAGACAGTCTGTTAGTTTGTTCTGCAGATTTCTTAAAAAAAATATTAAGAGAAGACTATCAGTACAAGTGAGGACAGTGCAGATATTTATATGGTGGTATTATATTGTAACTACAAGGTTCCACCTGAAAATTAATAGAAATCATTAAACATGAATCTTTGGAGCTCACTTTTTTGCAAATAGCACCATTTTAGGAAAAACTAAGACTAATCATTAAACACTTTTATACTCAGTTTCGAAAATTCCGTATGTGTTTCTGAGTATTGTATTCTTGTATCAAAAGCAGAAAATAAGACAAAAATTAGGTGATGTTCAACTTCAACAATTGTTAATTCCTGTAGTCTTTTCAAACAGCTTTGTATATTTAGCTGAATCACATTTCTGAACTGATCAAGAACAAAGAATCACTCTTGGTCTTTTCTTCTCCCTTCTGTCCCTCACCCAAGACAAGCATGAAGACTAAGTCTTACAAGAAAGTAGGGAGAATACCTAACTTTGCCTTCAGTTGCATTAATCATCTTTCACACCATACTGCCAGAGAATGGTTTACAGAATGAAAATGCAGAATGGTTTACAGTATACTGTCCCTACATACATTTTGACTCTGCAGTAAAGACAGTATTATTTAATCCTTTTTCCACATTATGCTGTTGCTCTGTTGTCTTGCATAAAAGTGCTATTAATGTGGATTAATGGAGAGGTTGGACAGATTATGAGGGAAAAATGAGAAGTATTTCTGTGTATGTAGGATGCCCTGGGGGCAGCCTGATTTCTTCTAGGTTTGCATGTTAAATCACTAAAAACATCACTGAGTGAAATTTTACTATCAAAGCTCCATCTCTATTTCCTCCAAGGTCAGTGGTTTCTTGTGGCTTCTCCTATGTCCTTCACTCAGTGCTATCTCCCTATCTCCTCTGGCCAACAGCTAATTCCAGATGTGGAGACTGTCTAGGAGCACACATACACAGACTGCTTGCCCTGTGAGCCCTGTCAGCAGCCAAACACAGCAGTACTGTATTTACATTGCTTCCCTTTCTCCAGCACTTTAATTCCTCTCCCCACACCAAACACATACCTACATTAAATATATAGAGATTTTCTTTGAGATAAGCACCCTTATGTCAAATGTAGTAGAAACTGCCCAACAGGTTCAGAAGGTAAGAAGTATAAAAATACCAGGAGGGCCTTACTGATTGCTGTCACATGCCTTATTTCTTAAGGAAACAATCCATGAAAATGATGGTCAACTAGTTTTTCAAGTAATGTTTTACTGCAAAACTTACTATTTTTTCCTTTTTATTTTTTCCCTATTTTTATTTTTAAAGGGAGGTTTACTATCTTCACAACCAAAATAGTGTGAAGTCTAGTGAGGCATTGGACATCAGGAAGCTGAAACTGGTAGGTCAACTATCCATAAGCTGCAGACAGCACAGATTGCTTAATTTTTAAGCCACATAAGGACTCAGGAGAAAAAGATTTTTTATTTCTGGCAGTATAAAAGCAGCCTGATAAATTATCATTTTACAAAGTGACATATAACAGTAAAGTTACCTCATGTAAAGACTTTGCTTCCTGCAGGTTTTCCACACTGACTTTAAAACCGTAAGTATTATTTAAAGATGGTCCTTCAATCTGGGAAGTCTCCTTCTTTGGAGCACCAAGGGCAGCAAATTGATTCTTATGAGGCAGGGAAGAAAACAGCACAGGATAGTGAGAAAACACAGGTTGTTAAACTCATATGTAATATTAAATAATATGCAATATTAAATACAAATTTATCAATGAAAACAGAAATGCTACACTACAAATTACTAAAAAGTCCCCAACCTTTTACTATCTCCTCATTTCATTTTTCAACATGCAAAAAACAGTTGTATCTTTCTGCCTCATAGGAATAATTTTAATTCATAGGAAAGCAAGAGGCTGCTTTAAAAAAACCTCCCAAACAACCAAAACCACCCAGAACCCTACCAAAAAAACCTCAGTCCCACACATACTGGCTTTCTTGGAAGTCTGAGGATATGGAAACCAACAATTTTCTATTCTCTCTTGAGCAGCAATTTGTCAAAAACCCCTGTTTCAGTCATCACTTTTTAAGGCACTGAATTAAAGGTACAATAAGTACCTCCTTGAAACAGGTAAGAGTACACTGAGAAGAAAAAACTACTGGATCACTCCAGTAATGCACCTAGCCCGCCAATTGTTACAACATGGAGAGCAGAAACTCTGTTTAAGTAAAACAAGTCCAACCTCTTTCTCCTCTGCTGACACACCACAAACTGCCCTCCTTGTTTCAGAAAATGCTTAGAACATTGTCTGAAAACTAATATACATAGAGACACATAAATACACACAGGTCTGGGTATATGTATATAAAAAAGGGAAATCACACTAGAACTTAAAAAAGATGTTGTATCTCAAAGAGCAAAATATCTTTACATGGTGTCTCTCTAGTGTTTCATTAGTATCTCATTACCCTAGAGGAGCAACCTCAATCTCCAACTTACACTACTTCCCCCAAAGTAAACTCATAAATTGCCTCCTAACTTTGACAGTGCTCTGATTCTGTAACAATTGTATCCTACCATTTAAAATGTATTTGCATTATCTTAAAAGAAAAAGACAAAAAACAACGAAGAAGAAAGAATGGAACTGTGTATATGCTGCATAATAAAAATACATCTGTACAGAACATGTTAATTTACCTTCATTTGTGTGGTTAGAAGTACTCTTCGAAGACCATCAGTATTACTTCCCCTCTTGTGGCTCAGTTTCTGAGCTTTTGGCTCTGTAAACACAAGAGTGAAAGACTACTTAGCCTCAATGGTATTGTCTAGGCATGAAACAACATGTAAGAAATAACAGGCATTATAAACAAGTATTATGTATATAAGCAAACACAGCTTTATCCTTTGTCAAATCTAAAGCACAACTACTACAATTTGGTATTTATGGACATTTAGGAACAGAAATAAGTTATAAAGCCTCACATCACTATCATCTTGAACACTGCAACTCTATTCACACTCTGAATTAAGATTATTTTTGGAAAAATACAAGCAATATAGTCAACAAGATTAAAAAAATCCCCCTCATAAGCAATTTGACTTCTAAATTAAGCCTCTAAAATAAGACCTCTAAATTAAGCTTTTAACCAGGACTTCAGAATTCAGATACTAGAGACTGTTAGGAAGCAAATGGATATTCTACTTCTAGACTTTTTCAATAATTCAATAGTTACTTCGACAATAGTGGATGGAATTTTTCCTTTCAAAAGCTACTTTAAATATATTTTTGCAGAGATACAATTTTTTTCTTACTATGTCAAAAGAAATATATTCAGATGTTTGTGTGTGTGTGTGTGTGTGTGTATTATTAGATCACTTAATGGATTTACCTGCAGATAAAGGAGTAAACCCAAGAACTTCAGGTATCCCATCTTGGTTTTTTCTGTGCACAATGGGTGTACTATGTAGACAAATGGATTCAGAATTTCCAGGATCTTCATTAACTGGAAATGGGGATATGTCAAAGGATGTCCTAATGTCCTCTTCGGTGCGTGGAGAATTTGGTGTGCTTCCAACATAATTTCCTTCCACAGAAGACAAAATTATTTCCTGATTTTTCCACTCTGTGTCTTCTAAACTGCACTGTTTAGGATCTGGAGATGCCACCTGCTGCCAGGGAGGAAGCACTGGAGAATCTGGTGAACTGTAACTGACATAATAATCTTCCTCCTCCTCCTCCTCCTTATCACATTCTAGAGCTGAAGTAGTGTGTGTCTTGCTTTCACATGAAGTTTTATTAGAGTCTATGTCATTTTTAGTATTTACAGAAGTTCCTATAGTGCTTATAGACTTATCACAGGTTTCCTTGGTTTGCATTTTTGTATTTTCTGCCACAGAGGCAGGAGAATTCTTTGTAGGCACAGTAGGTCTTTCATCTTCCAGGCTAGACAAATTCAAATCTTTAGTGACTTTTATTACTTCTATAGATTTCTCTTCAGACAATACTGCAGAGCTGAAATTCTCATCTGCCTTTGCCAGCTCAGCAGAATGACTCTTAGGTAATTTCTTGAAATGTTCATACTCTTCTTTGGCGTGAAGCCATATCTGAACTTGCTGTTGGCTTGGAGCACACTTGCATGGCATTATGACTATTTTTTTGTCTTCACTAGTTTTATGGCTATTACTTTCTCTTTTATTAACAGTAGAGTGACCATAATGAGGAGGAGATCCTGGTCTAGGACTTTCTGTCATTGCAGAAAATGCAGTCTTCCAGAGTCGTAGACCTTCTAATGAGAAGTCCCCCTCAAACTCAAGGAGGTCATTTGGAAGTCTGGTTTCCACTGTGAGAAGCCGTCCTCCAATCTCCCTGTGAAGAAAAGAAGTCTGAATTACTGTTTTACTCCAAACTGCACTGCAGGAAGTCCTCCAGATGACAGAAAAGCAGAGTACTACTAACTAGTTTTCTCACTATGCAACTCCCATGTGCAGTGTTTTTATTTTACAAACTATGAAGGCACATTCCCACTTACTAAAACAATACACAATAAAAAACCCAAAGTATCATGAAAGAAAATGGGTGTTTGGACTGAAAGCACAGCAATTTTCAACTTCAAATAGATGTATATCAGGTGGGATCTTTCATGTATCTCTGCCACATAACAGCATAAAATTGTTTAGAGGACTAAATTAAATTTAATATAATCGCAATCACATGTAGAAGGAAATGCATTTAACAATAGTACCTTGGCTTTTCTGGAGCATCTGAAGGATTGCTGCAAAACGGTTCCTGATAAACTGTTTCTGCGAGATCATGATCCAGCAAAGTTGCCATGATTTCTTCACGACTGGGTGGGGACATGAGAGGCTTAAGAATGTGAGCAGTACGAGGTGTAAAGCTTCCATTCTTTGATTGTGAGGGAGAACTGGTTGATCTTGGTGAACTATCTGGAGTTGGAGTTAATGCTTCATTGTTTCTTGAAACATGTAATTCTAAATCCTCAGAAGCTGCGTCTATAAGTTCACCATCAGGTGATGACAATAAGGATGTAAAAGAGGTATTAATTGAATCAAGTGGTTGACATGGTTCAAAAGTGGTTTCTTTTCTAATGTGGCTTTGAATCCAGTCTGAGCAGGTTGGCTGAGAAAGATTAAGAAATCTCTCTTTATTTACTGTACTTCTATTCAATTTGAATTTTTCATTTAAACAGACTTCAGTCTCTTGGGTACAAGACGTATCGATAAAACTAGATCTAGAAGTTGAAGAATGAATGGTTTTCCTCCATTGACTATGGCAGTGGTTCTCACTATTATCTAGTGAGGTCTTCTCAAAAAGCTCAGGGCTCAGGGAACCAGACCGTAACCATTTATTTGTGCTTGAAGAATGTTGCTTTTCTTCCTCAGATTTTTGGTCATTATGACATAGAAAGTCACTTTCTGTTATTTGTCCAGAACTAAGATCCTGAACTGCATCACTCAAGAATTTCTGGGGCAAATTTTGATCTGCTGGGACAAACTGGCTTGCAGAATAAAAACTGCAAAATCCACTTTGCCCTATAGTATTAATATCAAAGTTGTAATTGTGGTCTGGAGATAAGCTGTCTTCAAGTGAGTAACAGCTTTCAAAACCAGGGTCTGAAAAAAAAATGGGGCTGTCATCAGATACGGAATGATCGATGCAGCTAGTAATCGGCTGGCTTGAAGACTCCATTTTTGGAAGTTTTGCTGTTTTTTCTTTAGGTTTTGTGCTCCTGGGAGCACGAGATTTTCTTGATGATGTGACTGACCGTGGCCTTTTGATGGCTTTATTCTGTTCAAGAGGGCACGGTATGCCCTTACTCAGCTGTGGTTTGTCTGGCAATGGCTCCTGTGCAATACTGGCATTCTGAGCTTTCTGCTGTCTCTTCTGGAGCAACTCTTTCAAAACAGCCAGACCAGACTGTCCTTCACCAAATGCTGATGGGGCCACTATGTTCCTGTTTTTATACTGGGAGATGGGTTTTGGTTGCATGGCTGTTTCTGACAGAGGCCTTTGTTTTGTGGTTTCTGGTTTAAAATGTGACATATCTAAAATAAATCCTCTCTGGTTTTGATTGCAATTTAACTGTTTCACTGGACTCTTCAAAGATGTTACAAAACAGTTTTTAGGCATCTGAAGTGGCCCAGGGTTTTCCTCAGATGGCTTAAGAATAGAAGAACAAGGATCAGAATGCTTGGATGCCTCTGGTAAACAAAAAATCTGCTGTTGATTATTGTCTTTAAAATGCAAATAGTTAGCATTATGTAATTGATCCATCTTTGCTGTGTCCAGAGAGTCATGAGTTTCATTTAATTTCCCAGCTGGTGGCAAATATCTGATTTGCAAATTTTTTATCTCTTCTGCTTTTGGAGAAGTCTTATCTTTTGAGGTATGAACATTCTGTGTTATGTGAGTTGAGTGATTCGATGGATCAAATACGTTTTGAACGAGAGCAGAATCTTTCATTCTAAATATAGTACTCTGAGTCCTGGACCTTTGAGAGCTCATTTTTGGTACCTCCCTTCCAGATGCCATGGGAGAAGATGTAAAAGATGGATGAGGGTCTTCCCGTGGAGCAGGCAAACACTGTGCATCTACAGGCTTATCAATTTCCATCAGTGAGTGAAAACAGCCTGATGAATTATCTTGTGCATCAGTCGAAGGGAGCTGTGCTGATGGCAGATAAGCAGCTGAATAGCCAGGAAGAGGACTGTCTTTGAGGTTGTGAAGTGGCTGAGAGCAGACAGAGGTGTAGGAAATCTCATGAGGATCTTGATGTTTCAGCACAAACTTGACTTCTGTAGTAGAGCGACCATTTCCTTTTTCATCTTTAAATACAACACGTTTTCTTGGGGATGCTTTTTCAGCTGTTCTTTGTTTTGTTCTAGGTTTCTTCTTTCCATCATCTGGTGTTTTATCAGCCTGATTAATCTTTTTCTTTTTCTTGGTAGATACAGTGGGGCTAGCAAATTTCTTTTTAGATTTCTTAACCTGAGTTTTTGCTCGACTAGTTTTTCCTACACTAGTATTAACAGTCTTGCTGTTATAGATACTGGGCCCCCTACTAAATAAAGCTTCTCTGTCTAGGTTGGTCAAAATTTCTTCTGCTTTTGGATCAGTGGGAGACCAGCAGCGAGGTGGAGATGTGTTTACTGGGCTTGTGCTTCTCTCAGAAAGAAAACCTAACTTAGACATAACATCACTATAGTTATAGTCACAGTCTTCAGCTTCAGCACTGTAGGAGGGCGAAGGAGGAGAAAGAATTGTATGAGTCCTTTTTCTGAAAGACAAAGTTCTTTTAATATTTGTACTACCTGTTTTTTGTGGTTTTCCAGCTTTTTTCTTGGTTGACTTATGCTTTGCTTTCCTTTTGTGACTTTTCTTTGGTGTTAGTGGATAAATAGGATATTTGGTTGCAGGAGAGTCAGGAACTTTTGGCCAAAAGTCCTTTAAAGGTGCAAGCTTTTTATATAAATTCATCTTTTCCTCTGTGAGTACTACTCTTTCCTCACTAGAATCTACTTTCCCCAATTTAACAAGCATATTTTTTCTCCCTCTAAATCTATTGATGATAATATATTTAATAATAACAGGTGGCAATTTTTTAGAAAGCTTTCTACGCTTTCGAGACTTCTGAGACCCATCCAAACTTTCAACACTTTCTATAGGCTGAGGTAGATTAATTTTTGAGTTGTGTGCGACAAAGCTCGACTCACTGTCTTCAGTCTCATAATTTACCTTCCGCTTCGTTCGGAGCGTGTATTTATTCCCACACAGTCCAAATGATTGCTCAGTTTCAAGAGATCCATCTGCAAACTGGCAGTCAGTGTAATTAGCAGTACTTGTAGGCATTTTGTTTTCAAAAGCCTCAAGAGGAACTTGAACTAAGTCACTAGGTAAAGCACTGTCCTTATCAGGAATGTTACTACAAGCATTACCTTGGGTATAGCAGCCTTCCTTCACTGATGCAACATCACTTACACTTGCAGGCTCCTGACGATTGATAAAACTATGCTTCTTTTTATTCAGCTTCAACCTGGACTGTTTGTTGCCTTGCTGTAATTTATATGTCACGGGAGCTAACTTCTGGGGTCGACTGAGACAATTAGAAAGAACAACACTAGGAAAGAACATATAATGTGCTGCTTGTTGGCTGAGGCTTGGCTTTTCTGCCTTGTGCTCCTGAAATTCTTCATACCTAATTTTAAGCTTATTAAGGCCACCTTCATCAGTGTTATTTTCAAGTGAATGTACCACAGTTCGACTGCCTCCTGAACAAGATACCAATTCACAATTTTCTGTAGCTGTTGCTGGAAAAAAACTATTTATATTTGCATTGCTGGATTTTTCATTTACTTCAGAGGACATTTTACCTTTGGAGTGGCTCATATCAGAAAAGTTATATAAGTTTTTATTCAACATGTTGTCACCAATATGGCGGCCCACATGCATAAAAGAGACATCCTTTTCAGCCTTTCTAATGCTAATATACTTCCTACTAGGTATTGGTCTGTTCACTGATGAAATATCATCTTCATAGTCAAAAATATTATTTCCACATGAAGGAACTGGGAGAGTATCTTTCTTGTTACTCTCTTTGTGAGAGTTTTCTGCATGGGTACTATTGCTGAATGGAGTTGGGTACTTTGCTGAGTAAGTGCTTTCTTTTGTAAGAGAATGGACTGAAAGTTCAGGTCTTGTTTCTGCGTTTGGTTGTGAGAGGTCTTCTACAAAATCTTCATTATTCAAAACATGGTTAGAAAGGGCACTTGTGTGTTTACACTGAAAAGTAATTTTAGCAGAAGATGGGGGTTCTAGTGTAGCAGCATCTTTGTGAAAGATTGAGGTCTTTACAGACATTTTGCTTGTTGCAATGACGGAGGAGTGAGTTCGAGAACTTTCATTATTCAAAGGATTGTCTGAAATGGAAGAAAAGCAATTTTATTTTAGTTTTCCTGTAAAAAAATAACCTAAGGCACTAACAATTTTAATAGTATTCTCCTGAAAGCCTTCCCATCCAAATAACAAACAAAAAACTCTTGCAAATCACATTACATTTATAATCATGACAACTAGAGACCCTGACTACACGAGCTGCTTTATCAAAATCACATTGTCACTGCATTTGTCTCAGGCATTTTGTCAGTTACTCCTCAATGGCAGACTTGCACACAATTGTCAAAGATTTCATGCTGACTTTCTGAAAGAAGGCTTCACAATCACTTTCAAATGACTACATAAAAACACACTGTTTTCTAGGAAAGTTGCACTCTGCTTTCTCCCTCAGAAGTATATATATTCATTGGCTCTGAAAAACAAAAAACTTATTTAAATTACCTTCCCCATACAGAGAAGTCATTGCACAGAAAGCTAAAGTAGTATATCTCACAACATGGCAAGGGCTTTGTATGAAGTGTGCTGTGTGTTAAATATAGGTAGTTTCCTACACTTCTATAAAGCAGAGCAATGCAGCATCCTTTCATGTGTTCGTGCAAGAAGGTTGCACCAGTTAGTTAGATTCATATCCATGTATTAATGTTCCCATCTGAGACCAGCAGGCACTGCAGTAACTTGTCCTGTGCAGACTCATCACATGGTATCTGTGATTTTCATCACCACATTTATTGCAGGGAAAGTATGGACAGAGATGTGGTAGCAAACTAACAAGTGTGAGCTTGCTCATAACCTTGCTGAACAAATAATTTGACAGAGGTTGTACCACTGCAAAGAGGCAGCTACCACAGACACCTGGCACACAGAAATTTGTTCATGTGTCCACCTCTTTAGCTGAATTGTTGAAGGGGGATAGAAGTTGTGAAACATGCTATATGACCTGGAACCAGTGCTGCACACTGAGGTACTAGACTGGGGATCCTTTGGGCCTTTACTGTAAGTCTCAATCAATCTGAGGATTATCTTAGATTCATACTGCCTTTGGCTTAGCAATTTATTTGCTGCCGGCTGAGAAAAATAAAAGGAAGTCCCCAGTCTGTTTCTAATGCATACACAGAATCCCTGAGCTGTGAAACACAGCTGGGATATGCTGCCTATAATTCTTTGAGGGTAGGAGTCCACAGAAAGAATGAGGATGATTAACTGAAAACTCAGAAAATGGGAATTTTGTGGTATCAACAAACACCTGGTAAATATCTGGCTATCTGGATACAAAAACTGCAAAAATACTTGTCAGTCAGTCAGATCATATGGACACAGATTCATGTGTGGATAGGCATTTTCTAATTTAAATGACCTGGACTGAGATCTGTTTTGAATTTACTATGTCTCCTATTACAAGAAATCAATGTAAAAGTTCACAGTAGTAAACTTTCAAAGCTGACAATCTGCATGTAATATGTCACAAACTTAAAATATGCTTAAATTTAAATCATTACTTAAGAAACAGTCTCATTAGCCAGCAGCATCTCTTATTACAACAAACAAAGTATGGCAAATAAGGAAATCACAACTGTATATCTGCCAAAAGCAAATCATATTAGCAGTACATCAAATCATGTATTAATCCTACCATTATACCTATAAAATCAAAGGAAAAAGCAAACTATGTTTTAAACACTGAACACAAAAGAATAGCTGTGGTTATCTATAATCTATCTAATAAGATCATATATTTCACTTTCTCAACTGAATATTATAGTGTGAAATGCATATTTTCTAATGAAACAAATAATATTATTTATATATATTTGCCTAACCTCAAAGTGTGCATTCTAATGTTGACTAATGTTCTTTGATCTGCCAGCATGTTATAAAGATGGCTAAAGATGTCTACAGATTAATTCATTTTTTTTACAGATTTTGAAAGGCAGTTCTCTCTGCAGTGGCTTTGCATTCACATATGGGATTTCATAAATTAAAACTATGCAGTGGCAATCTGAGGAATGAAACAAAGGCTCACTATATTTTAGCATGTGTGGCAAATACTTGCAAAGAATCATCTAAATCTACACAGTAATACATTTATTATTTACAATAATCCTAGGAGGATAAATGATCTTACAGAATCATTACTTTTAATACCATATTTGGTTTTTTTCCATAAAACTAATAAAACTATGTCCTTTTTTGGATCATTGATGCAATAAGAAAAACAGATCCTGGTAATTCATACAGAGCATGGAGATTAAAATAAAATTGTTTTTTAAGGAAGATGTTAAGGGCCTGCTTCTGCAATCTGATGAGAACTTTTCCTACCAACTGAAACAAGGACTGAAAATGGTCAGCACTTTTGAGAACTAGCAATTTGATGTGAAAATGAACTATGACTCAACTTCCAAAGCTGATTTTCTGTTTACTTACCACCATTTTCATCTGCAGTTCCATCTAACTGAGGTATTGAGAGATTAGTTAGGAGCATATTGTTACTGCTCCAATCCATTTCTTCCTCCGAAGATGAATCCTCTTCTGTTGAACTTCGATGCATATTTTTGCCAGCTGACCTGGAGGAAAGTGAAGGAACTAATTGATGCATAATACCTCAATTAGAGAACACCAGGAGCCACAAGGAACATGAAACTCAGGTGTGGTGCCATGTGGTTGTGTAATTTTGGGGATCAAAAGGAAACAAAAATTTTGCCACATTTCTCACTAAGAAAGTCAAAATATTATTCAATGTTACTATTTTAAGAGGCAACAGTGGTAGCCAACCATTTTAAACAGCAGGATTCACTAACCTAAGAAGATATAGGGAAGGCATTTAGATGGTTAATTTTAGTTCAGTTTTAATGAGATTTAATTTCATTTCTTCAAAATGCTTGAAATTTGAAGACTAAACCAACTATGCAAAATTACTTCAGTTTAGCTGTTAGCAAACAAATGTTTGCTTTTTTTTGTGTGTTGTTTTTCATTTTGTTTTTTGTTTTAATAAATCTCTACTGTATTATAACAATTATCTCTCTTGGCAGGCTGAACTAAATCATGACCAAGAAAACTATGTTTCATTCCACCTCTCACTGAATGGTCTGAAGCAGTTGTTGTTAAAACTTAACCTGCTTTTAATAAGTTAACTGTTCTACATTGCCATGTCCACAGTCATAGATTCACTGGGAAAAAAAGAAGCAAACCTACAACGAAAAGCTACTATGAATTTTTTGTGCTTTATGGTGGCATGCTTTATATGGGCATGGGGGAAGGAAGACTATCATAGAAAACCACAAAAAAACAAATCCTCCAGTACATTATAACTACAATCACTTAGGAATTTCATTTCTTCTTTAAAATAACATGTGAGATGGACAAAATTCTTAACAGAAATAAGCAATTCTGTAGTTACACAAAAGAAATCCAGATACATATTAAGTAACTGAAGTTTGTGGTTTTTTGTTTGTTGTTTGTGTTACTCCTCAAAAGATATAAATACAAATGTTTTGAAGTTACAGGAAAGAAAATTGGGAATAACCTAAATACAATTTACTTTTGCAGAACTCTTTTATGACTGGAGATAGACCAGCATGAATTACATGTATGGTACCACCCCAGACATCTGAATGTCAGCACAGAGCTAATTTAGATGAGGACAGATTTGTTAGTTCAGAAACAATAGACTCAAATGTAACCAACATAATTTCCACTCAGGTCTGGAAGCATGACTTAGAGAATCAAGTAACAAGCACAGCTAGATACAGTCTCCATGATCTAAATGAGCTTAGTTGTCCCTCTTCTAGGTTCCCAAAACACGGAAAAGCACAGCACAAAGCAATTAGCTTGATATGCAAATTAATATCAAACTGGGGATGTTTCTTCCAACCTGAATGATGCTGTAATCCCAGGTAAATCTTAAATCAACTTTAGTAAACCAAATCAGACTGGAGATGACTTCTGCAGATAAACTAGATTTCTCCTCATTCAAACCCATCAATCTGGATTCCAGGAAAATTTATGTAACACACATGATTATCACCATACATGAACTAGTCCAGGTCTTGGTGGGTGTTTTTCTCCAGTTCAATACAAATCTAACCCAAGCTATTTATTTCACTCAATAGGGTGTGGTTACTCCTCATTGGCTCAATATATTTTCTGAGATAATGCAAGATGGTAAATACTCACTAACAGAAAAGCCATAATATGGATATGCAAGAATGCATTAGGAAGTCATACAGGTGGGATGGCCTAAGCAGAGTAAAGTCAGATCTATCATTAGACTCAAACTGGTTCTTCATGCATGAGCAGAATCATGCAGGGGACAAAGATACCCATGGCTTGTGTCAGAAATCAGTCCAAATTCTGTAGAGATCTCAGTGAAACAGAACTTGTAATTCCCTCTAAACAGAAGTTCACTCCCTGTGGAAGCACATGGCATGTACATTTTCCCTAGTGGCTTCTCTCTGGGATTAAGGTGTAGGCATATGTGAGCAAGATATTAGTGAGACAGCTTATCAAGTCTCTTGAGTTTTTAAATAGGATTCTTTACTGTATGAAAGCAGTTAATTGCTTCACGATCCCACCTGACTCCTGAAGTTGTACAGTCAAGCCCATACAGAACTGTGCCTGAGCTAATGAATTCTGCAAGATACAGATTTTCACAGTAACTACCACTAAACTGAAGTTTGATCTTAAGTGTTTTTGATGGAAATTTCAAACTTTTCAGACTACTGTGAGGGAAAAAAACCACAGAAAATCAAAGGTCAGATAGGAAAACTAGCTTTAGAGATCAATTATCTCTAGAACTAGGAGACTAATGAACTAGCTTCTGGTTCTGTTACAAGTTTAATGTGCCTTTGGGAAATAAAAGAAGCATTTCTATACCTCTCTGGTTCTCTGAAACACAGTATGATTACAATTTCTGATATAGGAAAAAACCTCAAATATAAAAATGTTGTGTCTGTGAAGCTCCTCATACTTCAAACAGAAATATAAATATCAGGTGTGCTGAAAGCAGGGGTCAAGAGAAACTGGATATAGCTTCTTTCAATGCCTGTCAGTGCAGACTGTACAAAAGGTCATTACAACCTGAGAAGGTGTTCCAAGAATCTTGGCCTTAAACATATTGAAGTTGCTGACCTTTAGCAGTCAAGCAGAGTGAACAACATTCATGTTTTGATTTAAGCTTTGACCATGGAAACAAATGGGTGTTTCTTCCTCAGGTCGCTTGGTTAGTTTTCATACGAATACTTCTAAAATATTGACTTTAGTAAAACATGTACAAGATACACATTAACATTTGTATCATATACAAGCTTTGACTTTACAATCAAGTTACCACTAAAGGCTTTCATGTATTTGAACTTGTAGAACAAAAAGCTTACTTAATTTTTCCTCAAAGAGCAAACTCGAAGCTTATGTTTGGCCAAACCTAGACACTTAATCTTTATTTCCAGGTGACACTGATGATTCACATAATCATCTGAACAACTTGCATTCCATCCCAAGATCTGCACAGATTTTTTCACGCTGTCAACAGAGACCTCTCTACATCTCATTGGGCTCACAGTATACTTGAAAACAAGATGGAAGGAAGGAAAGATCTGGCAGAAAAAATAACATATTAAGGAAAGAAAATATATACCTCCGTTTTTGCCCAGGCTCTTCCATGCTACTGTCCCACCTCTGGGACATTAGCAAGCTCAGTTCCATTTCTTCTTTCTCACACTGTGGCTCATTTTCTTCATCATCACTGTTCTGAGAATTTCGCCAGCTTCCAAGAGAACGATGGTGAGAGAGTGTTTTTTGATGTCCCATCTGATATCCATCATTCTCCAATCCAGCCAACAGATCAATCATGGCCTCATCAGCACTACTGCCCACTGCAGAAAAAGCCCATACAAGTAGAATCTATATTTTGTTCTACTTGTAAATGACTAGTTACAGTCTATCAGCAAAAAACAAAATCAACCAAACAAAAAAAGCCCATTACTGTTTTAAAATCTACTAGTTTGTTACTGTCCAAGGCAAGGCATGCTACAGAAATAAAGCTCTTTTCCTACCTTATTTTTTCAAATTTTATGATTCATCTTTTCTAGTTCTGTATCTAAAACTTTGACAACTTTATTTCTACTACTTCTACTACTCCTCTTCTGATTGTACTAGATATAGTGGACACACTTCTCTCTCTTCATTCTCTTCATTCTCCTATTACCTCCTCACATTCAGTAAAGCTTCACTCTCCCCTTTAATTTCAGCTTGAGTGCTAGCTTCTGTATCACTGCCTCCTCTTGCTCAATAGCTGCATTACCTTTGTTAGGCACTTCTTTCTGTATCACTTGAGGACTTTCAATCACTGCACCTTGTGAAAAGGGATGCTGATTTTAACCAACTATTCCTCCTTCTGTTCTTAACTATAATGCTCAACTTCAGCTCCCTTTTCATGTCACTATAAGCTGTTCTATTCCAAGGTTTTTCTACACACTGAAAGTTTACCTGATTTTACTCCTCTCTTAAATTTTATATTTTCTTTTATTTAACCTAAGCTTACAGTAATTTATGCGTGTATCTTTTTTATTTTTCCTTAAAAATCCTTTCAAGTCATAATTTTTTTCTCACTTTCATCCTACTTAGTTATCATCTGACCTCATAACTAACTTATGACCTCCAGTCTACCAGGCATCTTTTTTACTTCTCTCTCCTTTTCTGGCTGAAGAACTACAATCTCTACTTTCTTTCCTCTGGAAGCATCATATGATTACAATGATCTTGAGAATTATATAAAATAGATCTCAGCACTGGTGAGAAAGGCATTATTCTGATTTTGCAAAGGCTTCACAAGATACCATGCAACCCTCTACAACAGAAACCATCCCTTTTCCCAGAGTTTTTGAATTAACCCATTTTCAATTATACTTTCTTTTCTTGGTTCCTTTTCCCATTGTGAGGCTCATCATTAAACTCCAACATCTACTTCATGTTAATATGAACCTTGGGGTGTAATTTACAGTGAATAGCAGAAATCTGTGGTTCACAGTCCCTGTGGCACTACAATTTTACTAGAGGAAGAGTGAACACTGGTGCAGGCTATGAGGGAGCATATGAGACTCCAATATGCAGCATGTTACTCCTAGTCACACAATACATCAGGAATCAGCATGACAAGACGGGAGAAGAGGAAAAAAGATCAAAAAAAGTCATATAATCTCAATTTGATTACCTAGTCAATGGAAAAAACCAGATCATTTCAACACACTAATTTGGTAGAGCAATTCTAATGTAGAGTCATAAGGCATACTCTACATATTATTTTAGCCACTTTTTATCCTCTCAGGTCTGCTCACATTTGCCAGCTCCCACAGAATTTCTTATAGTTCTTTCAATAAATCCAAATCCTTGCCTATAAAAGTTCTATAATCAAAATCTTGCCTATTATCTGCAAAATAATACAGCACTACACTTTTAATCTGACTTTATCTACTCCTCCTTTCTTAGCAAGAAAGGATTTCAAGGTTGTATATTGTATTACCCACAGACATATATTGTTGTCCAAGCACATACCCTATAGGTATCAAAAGAAATGAAGGCTACTATGGGTTTTAAATACTCCTCCCTGCCCCAGACTATGTGGTTCATATTGACATTATACAGTATGTTTACCAAAGAACATTCATAGAGATAAATCATGAAATATATGCTTTTCATTTCCTCTAGAGTATTTGAACTATTTCTACCTAACACAGTTTTTCATACAAGTTTCTTTTTTGGTTATTGTATGGTTTTTTCTACCTCGTGTCACTTACAATTTTTACTGTCATGGTTTTTCTCTTCCTCTTTAATATTTTGCTTCTTGTTTGTTGCCTTCAACCATTCTTTGTAACTAAAAATTTTGGGAAATGCACTGCTGCAACTTGCCTCTCATTATCAACCTACTATTGCCCAGTATCTCCAGACAGCTGAGCTTCTGAAGACAGATCATATGCATGTTTTCTTCCTTAACTGTATGAAAGATGCAGTCAGTAACTGCAAGAGTATCATGGACAGCCAGTCAAAATCATCTTCATTCTGATAGTTTTAGGCTTATAGCCTTAGGAGCATAAGGAAGAGCAATACCCACAAGAGACTGCGTTGAGCTGACCTGGCAAGAAGACAGGGCTTACTGAACCAGTCAAACAGAGAAGCCTCTACAAATACAGTCTTGGTGACATTTCTTAGAAAACACAGGGTGTATTTTGGTGGTGGTAGAGTGTGTGTGTGTGGGTATGTATGTGTGTGAAGTCTCAACCTGCTTGAAAAACTCCTTGAGATAAACCACTTACTTTCTTTCATGATGGGTAACCTAAGGGAAAACAAAGACAGTGGAACAATAAAATAGTCTGTAAGAAAAGACATTCCAGTCATACTCACTAAAAGCTGTAGTCTGATTCAGTCTTTGAGACAAAGGTTGAAAGCACTGACTATTCTCCACAATGTTTAAAATTGCTTCTTCATTAATAACTGCTTCCTCTTCTTTATCAGTATGCATCCTATCGGAGTCTTTAAAAGAAAAAAAACCCAGAGAATGCGTAAAACTTCCAAGTTAGAGACACCAATACATTATGAAAGCAGGCCTCTTCAGAATGGATTTTACTATCCAAGTATGTTTCCATTATTTGCTGTAGCAATTTTAGAAAGGCTTACTCTAACAATAATAAAAATAAAACCAAAACCACCCTTTGGTTTTTCATAACAAGCAATCACAACTTCCTTGGCTTACTTCAAAACCAAACCATAACATAGGTTTATGCCAAAACAATTATGATATTAAAAAAACTCACCTTTGTTCATCTGTTTATCATCATGCACTTCTACTGTATTAGCTGGTGTACATGGAAAGGCTTCAGGTGAAAGTACCTCAGAATGTAGTGTTAGCTCAGCAGAGAACTCCTCTGATCCATTACTGTAGTCCAATGATCCTGACAACGTTCTAGTTAATTGAAAAGCAAGTTTTAAATGCATATTTAAGGTTTGCATAGAACACTAAATTTTATGACAAATGGCTAAACACTTACACAGAGAAGTCATTTTGCTTGAGAATTTCTTTAAGTCTCTTCTGAAAAAATTTTTCACTCTCTGTTGCTGGCACAAATCCACGGTCTTTAAAATTTGAAAAATATTTGTTATTCAGTTTTACTTTGATCTCTCAACACAGAGAGTAGCTAAAATGACTGATTTTATTAGGAAAAGGCTCAAAGTTGAAGTGCCTGCTAATTTTCAGCGCCAAATCTGAGAGCTGACTTTCCAAGTGTAGTAAAAAAAACTTTAAAATACTTCACATACACCCACTGACCTCATTTGCAACTGTATCAACAGCATTTACAAATCATGATGCAATTACACCAAGGTAAGCATTGAAGAAAAAATCAGTGAACAATTTTGAGAAGTCTGGCTTATGGAGCCTGAATAACATTACACAGACACACAGAAAAAAAGTCAATCAGAAAGTAGTCTGCCTTAGCCAGAAATCTGCCTCTTTCCTTCTTGCAGTCCTCTGTCTTACTTGCCAAATATCATTCATATTTTAAAAGAAATATGCCCTAGGTTCTATGGAGAATAGCCTGCTTGTTATGCAATTATATTGCACAGCACAGTCTTCCCTGTGTAATGAATTTTACATAAAAATACAGGGATTTGTCTATCCTATTAGAATTTTAATCTAATATCATCTTAGCAATAATTCTGCAGAAATTAAATGTGACTGCCCTTGTGCATAAACTACAATGGAAAGCTTCAAGATAAAGAGATTTAGTTCTGTCGGTATTTGAATGTTTTCCATCACAAAGCATGCAATCTTAGCTGCCATTATCATTCATTCTGTCTAGAACGTTTTGCAGACAGCTGAATCATGATGTTGTTAGGCAAGGTTACATACTCTTGCTTTCAAAATTGGAAAACACATATTGGACCATCAGTAAGCTCAGAAGTGGAAAAATAGTACATCTAAAAATTTTGTCCTTTTGCTTGCTTCTCATTCAAAGTTTTGCACTAACATCTACACAATTTTTTTTTTTTTTGGTACCTTGAGACTCAGGTGGCTTAATCTGAGAAGATTCACATTTCTGTCTCCGTCGCTGCTTTTCATCCTCCCATATAGCTTGCAAACCAGGGTTCCTGCCAATCTGGGCTGAAATATGCAATTATACATGAAGGGAAATCTGCCAAAATGACAAAGCATTCTTTCCCCAAACTGGATTCTGACACTTTTCTTCATCTCTTTGTCATTCTAGCCTGCTATTTTTTAATTGCCATTCCTGCCTTACTCTAGGATTTGGTATTATGTAAAAGTTAAGGCGTAACTTCATTTGTTTCCTAGATCTCTTATTTGTAATCTAGATCTTTGGCTTTTTTTTGTCTTCCCAACAAGTAGTGTATATATGTATATATAGGTGTATGTATTACACATGCATACATGTACACGTATGATGTTGGTAATTTCCATTATTATTCTTCCTATAGGTCTGAAACTTCTGTTATACATTTACAAAAATCTCTTTATATTGCTATTATTGCTCTGATAGGACACTATTTTTATAACCTCTTTTCTTTCAGAGTTAATTATTTTAAAAAAACCTTATAAATTTGGAGATCAACAATTCACCGGCAGGAATTGTGATTTAACTAAGATGAGCTTTAAAAGAAGAGTGAACTATGACAACATGGTTTCTGTTCTAAAACCATTTTACATGGAAAGTTATTAATGCTTCACCTTCAATATCCAGTTGATTCAAAATGTCAGCAGCTACTGCATCCACCTCCAATTCACAGGTACTTTGTGGCTCAACACCTTTCAACATTAAAGAACTGTGACAACATAAATACCACAGGTTAATTTTATCAATACACTGAGTTTGAAACATGCATCATAATTGCTTTTTAACTGGACTAATATCTAAAATTATTCAGAACAGGAGTGACTAATTGAACCCACAATTATCAGTTGCCACCCTCACCTGCAAGTCCTTAAACAAACGATCATATCCAAATCTAATTAGATAAGAAATTTGTATCTTCAACGTAAAGGGTTTAGCTTTTTCTTTTGTGAGGAGAAGAGAGAGCTGGTAGAGAACAAGTACTAAAGCAATTACAGTAATGTTCTCCTCCTCAAATACAAAATGAAATTTTCTACAGAACTCAGCCAATAGGACCAGATGTGTAGGCAGGATCATGCACCCAGAAAACACAGTGGTAAGAATATTTGTCTCTCATTCACAGTTCAGAACAATGCAGAGCACTGTAACATTTACAGCTACTTTTTCTGGAGATTTTTCTTTATTTAGCCTGGTGAATAAAAGAGTATTAACAACTCAAAACACATGCTGAACTAAAGACAACTGGCTTGATGAAGACTTAAAATACTAGAAACAGATTTAAGATTGTTGTACAATTATCTGATCACCCTCCTGCTGTGCTTTTTCAGACCTGCAAATGTCAGTGACCCTCCACCTGTTGCTGTCAGTGAACAAATTTTAAGGAGTTTATGGAGGAAGCTAACAAACAGAAACCACTTCCCAGGTTTATTGTAAAAGTCTGTTTACCCTTTAAAATCTTTTAGGGCAACACTGAAAATCCACTCCAAGCTCTTCAACTTTCTATAGGGCCTGTAGCAGTAGGACAAGAGGTGATGGTTTTAAACAGAAAGAGGGTAAATTTAGACTAGACATAAGGAAGATTTTTTTTTTTTATGATGAAGGTGATGAGATGCTGGAACAGGCTGTCAAAATAGGTGGGAGATTTCCCATCTCTGGAAACATCCAATGCCAGGTTACAGGGCTCGGAGAAACCTAATCTAGTTGAAGACGTTCCTGTTCATAGCAGGAGGGCTGGAGTAGATGATATTTAAAGGTCTCTTTGAACCCAAACTATTTTATGATTCTAGACACACTTTTAAAGACAATCCATTGCCATCACGTCCCTCTCTTCCCAGTCATGCCATCAGCTGAGAAACAAGCCCACATTATGCTCAAAATGCATACTTTTCATGTCACACACTTTGGGTGTTCATTCATCAAAGGATTCAGAGTTTTGCCTGCACAGTGGGCAACAGGAACTGCAGGCAAGCTGAAACTCATACTTTAATCCCACAGTAAGAAACAACTGCAAGATCACTGGGAAACGAGACTGAGGGAAGAGGCTGCAAGAATGGTTAGCTCCCTTTACAAAATCAAAACACTTCTGGGAACAAGCAAAAAGAGACCATGATACAGGATGGTCAGTGATATCAGAAATGTGGTAGACTTGCCTTGACTTGCCTGGAGATACAAAATCAAAGATCTGAGCCTCCCACTTTCACTAATTTCCTCTTTTAAAATACAATAAAAAATCCCAAAGCTTTGGGGAGAAAGAAGGAAATTTTTTGAAAAGTTTAAGAAAAAAATGCATTTTAGTGACCTATTTCTGAAGAGCTTGTTTGCTGACCAAAACCATTAACTGAAGCATTTGTTTTTCCTCTGACAGTGATGGCTTTCTATTGTTTTCCCTTCATCCAGCTAGGACGTTTTGTCAAAAAAAACCAGCGCCATGTCTTGGTTTTCCATCATCAAGAGTATGGCCAGTGATTTGAGAACTGATTAAGACCAAAGACAAAATTGGCCAAGACCTTCCCAAGTAATCAAATTTCCTACTTAAAAGAGACTCTAATATGGATTTCTCATATCAAAATAACACTAAATTCAACATTGCTGAATTGAAAACAAACTGGTAGATTTTAATGTACTTAAGTATTTTTCCATAGTAATATTAATTTGAAGCGTGTTCTTTGTCCGCAACTCATTCAAACAATTTGAGCAAGTAGAAGGAAAAGAGTCAGGTCATTTTGCCCAAGCTCTAAATCAAACAGGTATGAGGAGCCTTTCTGTCAAAAACTACAGTATTTCAATTTACATGGCATATTATTAAAATTAAAAACACTGAGCTAATAACAGGTCTTTTCTAAAACAAATCTAGGATTTATCATTATAGTTGTCATTAACACTCATTATGAAGGCAGGACTGGCAGTCAAAACTGCACACTCTAAAGATTTATGTGGAAGCTAATGAAGACACCTGACACATAGTAAATTCTTCATTAGATTGAAGAAATGTCTTCCCAACAGAACCAGTTCATTAGCTGGGTAGTGAACATCCTTGTCAAGGTGAGCTGCTCAACACTTGCACTAGCTGAAGTCATGGCAGTAGCACTACAAGCTTCTGCAACATTCAGGTAAGCCACAAAGGCCAAGAAGTCAATTGTCCCCACTTCAGGAAAACCCTTGAAGGACATATGAAAGCAGAGCAGCTTTAACTGGCCTTTCTAACATTTTAATTTATGTTGATTAAAACAAAACCATGAGGTGGTGAGGGGGGAGTACAAAATATCCTGAAGTAGAGTTATTAAACACAGTTAAATGTTAAATATGTTCCAAAACATGCTGCTTTGGGAACTGCTTCATCTGAGTATTGGCAATAGCTTGGTCAGCTGCTAGATTTGGTGCTTTTGCTCATCTAAAACAAATGTGTGCAACATATCAGGAAAATACACAAAACAACCATATTTCTCATTCTCCCTGATCAAGACACATTTCCCCAGCAGCTGCAGTGCTGTTTTTAACAGGTGAGAAGACAGCATGAAGAAGACAGAACACATCTAGTCTCCCAGCTGTAGTTAACTGAAAATATGAACTATTTCATGTCATTAGCAGTTGCAATGCCTTGGAAGATATTCAGAAGTGGCCTGTTCCATACACAGATTGCTTTATCCAACAGACTATCACCTGCCTCACATTGCATGCATCAGTTTTGGTTTAGGTAATGCCAAAACCATGACTTGAGAATATCCGTATTAGAACAAGGTTAGAAAAGACGAATTAGCAAGTCCCAGGCAAAGCTTTTCATAGCATCTGTGTTTCATTTTGTAAGAAGAAATGTAAAGAGAATTGTTCACAAAATAAAACTTGTAATACAGATATATGAAAGACAAGGTAAAGTGAAGTAGTGCAGAAGCAACCCAGCTGCAGGAGAACAAAAATTTACTCTCTGAAGAACCAAGATAAATCAGGGTTGCACAACACTGAGTTGCCATGGTTAGGCTATTTGGGATAGTCATACCAGTTAATTTTAAATTGCTTTTACACACTAGGTGAAAAACTGCAATAAAAAACCATTTTACTTTTTATTAAAAACTCCAAATACATTATTTTGTGAACAGAGAAAATGCTCCTTATTATTGAAGAAAGTAATAGTTCACACTATCCATTGATATAAAAATTATAGTTTAGGATGAAACTTGTGCTCAAAGAAACTACCAATGTTTGGTTTATCAGACGTTGAGGCAATTAATTAAAGCTACAGTCAACATTTTTTTCAAAAAGTGCTCACTACATACAGCTAGGTAGATCAAAGCCTTTAAAAACCCTGAATAATAATCAACAAGGTGTCAGTATCTTAATTCACCAATATTCATGAAAGCCAAAGGAAAGAAGTTCTGTAATGGCCACATGTGAGGTATTTGTAATGTTAAACTGAGCAAAGGGACAAAAACTAACTCCATGGAGAATCTGAAAGGTGTTACTCAACTGTGCTGATAAGCACTCTAAAATTTGACATAATAATTTTCCATACTCTGTTCATGGCAAGAACACATGTCCTTGTTTTCAGGATGTTTAAGTGACTTAAATAATGTGCACATTATATTAAAAAATCAAATAGCTGAATAAAAACATGCACAGTCTGACAAGCGAGAAAAGCAATTATGACAGTCACAAACCTAGCAAAAATCTGCAATATTACATATCTGCTAGACTGTGCAGAAGTGTTATTTGTCAGATCTCTCCACTTCCATATAAACTAGTGTCTAATGGCAAATCTAGGATTTAAAATAAGAAAGTGACTCTCAAAAGCATTCTACCAATCATTCTGCTTTTAACACATCATGTCCAAGTGGCAGACTAGACTGGCAGATACTGTAAATCTGATGTTTACCAGAAAGTTTTCTCAATGGAACTCACAGAAGTGTTTCATCATTTATTATCAGCTGCCTGAGTGGGATAACAAAATGTATCCCATGTCCAGAACTCCTGATGTCAAAAATCGTTGGATAGCACTACCAGGTTCAAGTGACCTCTGCATCTTTCAGGGTAGGCCTTGCAGATTTCAGTGCAATAATACTAGCAAGTATTATACCTAAAAGCCTTACAACATCAGGGATTCCTAGGCACTAGAGATTTTGGACATTTGTCTACTTGATAACAGAATCACTCTAGAATTTCATTTTAAAAAGTGTATCTGGCTCAATACAGTGCACTTATCATAGCAGTAAGTCAATAATTTGGAGATTTGCCAGGAGCAAGACTGAGTTGCAACCAGAAGCAATCCATGGCTGGGTTGAATGCTATTCTTGGTAAGTGGCCAAGTAGCAGGGTGCTCTTTAGCATGAAAGAGGGAGTTCAGTCACCAAGAAACTTTGGCACAGTTCTCAAACGTTTTTTGAAATAAGGAACCATCATCAACATTTATTCATGCAAAATGCTGCTCATGTTACACATGTGACTTTTAAATTTTGCATATTACCTTCCAGGTATCCAGAATTGTATTTCAGCCAGGTGATATACTGTGTTCCAAAGTCAAGAAATGCCCAATCACTGGCACTGCTTGGTTAAACAAGAGAACTTGTTAACTGCCACTTACAGCAAGGACTTGGCAGATACATGTTGGACTATCTCTAAAATGTATTCTTAATGTACACGAAGGATAATGTGTCCAAACAGACATCCTAGTCACTAGGAATACAAGACAGGCCTAGAAATTTTGTGGTCTCAAACAACATTTGACTGTCTTTTTTCCCCTTTTTGCTTTTTCTTCACAGAGCAAGTAATAATGTAAGCATAGAGCTGAAAGGTAGGGAAAGATTTATGCCATCTTCACATCTGATGTAAATGACAAGCAAAGAAATTTAGAAGTTCAGTGATATTTAGAAGAAACTCCAAATGCTACTGAAAATAGCAGTCAAGTGGCAAAATTACAGTAAGTAAAAAAATTTTGCTAAACAATTCACAAAACAGCTATATATATCTCAACTTGAACTGGATAGAACTTGAAGAGGACAGGACAATAAAGTGAGAGGACTGTGCAGGTATTGCACATGCAACCAGAAATGAACACAGCTATTGATATGTAAGTATGTTGGGAATACAGAACTTACTTTGTTAAGAAAAGAGAAATAAAGGAAGAAAGGCAGCTTTACAGCTACTGAGTAATGCTGCAGACTGCAAAAAAAACCAAAACGAAACAGTTGAGTCACAGTCATTTCAGAAAACAATTGAAAGTGTTTCCTTGGATAGGTATCTCATACTATTTAGGTCAGATTTACCCTCAGTAAGGCTGATCATGACAATTATAGATCCATTAAGCCAACCTAGAAGCAAATTTTCAGAATTTGAAAAGAAATGAAGTAGGAAGGGAATATGAAGGTGAAACTGCAGTATGAGTTTGATCACAGAACACTGTTTCAACTGATGACTCCCATAAATAATCCAGGAGAAATTTTAACAGGCAAATAATTTTGTGTAGATACAGAACAGAGTAAGATCAGGACTAGAAAAGTTTACCTTTGTTCTTTGCTATGACATGTATGTCCTACAGCATGGGGAAGACAGTCATGCTAGAACACCCTCAATATAAATTTAATTTTCGAGACAAAAGAACGTTTAACATAGTATCAAATTTAAACAACTTCAGTTGCAGGAATCATAAATAAGTTCCTAATTTATGGAAGGATTTTAAGAGCTATTTGGTTATATAAAAAGAACAGAGCATCGATACAAAATGTGTAGAACTGAATATAGACCAGTTACTTCACATCTCATTAATACAGCAGTGTAGTAATGAAATACGTTGATAAGGCAAGCCAGTAGACATGCTGGATACATAACCAGATGTTTCACAGTATGAGAAAACAAAAGCAGGATAACTCAGAAGTAGAATAGAAACAGGTTAAAATTTAAAAATGGGATAAAAGATCCTATAGGAACTTATAATGGAGTCCAAACAGAAGATTCTCAATTGGAAAAAGAGTGAAGAGAAACATCTTGTACTAATAATCCTAAAATGCTCAGAAGCCAAATTGGCATGATAAATGAAACTGTAAAGTGTATTGGGAACTACCACTATCATTGCATATGGTGCACAGAGAATTTGTGTGGTATGTTATGTAGCATTCAGGCTTTACGTGCTGGCAGAAGTACAGCAAATGAATACCAGGGAAATGGACAGCCTTGGCATTTTCCCCATTATTCTTACTGTCCCACTTCTGGAACACATGTGAGTGCTGGAGAAGAACTGGCATGAGTGAAGTGCTGCAGCCCTGGCTGTATACATGGAAGTGTTGAAGGAGGAGGAAAGAAGACCTGTGATTACAGCCATGAGGATGCATCCTTGGCTCCTGTTCTGCTGAGCTCATCCCTCCCTGGTTTTGACAGCCAGGAAGCACTACTTTGCTTCCTTTTTATCTGCCTTCCCCAGATCTGTGTAAAGTAACATCAGATAATCCTGGTCTAACTTATGATCCAGCCTTTAATGTTTAAGTATGCTGGATTGCGGAACCAAGCCAAATGAAAGTTGAAACGGACTGTGAATGAAATATGCAGCCAAAAAGAAGAAACAGCCCAAGAACAACTGCAGATAAAGGGACCAGAGGTAAAACTGCAATACAACCATCAGTTGAATGTTGTTGCAAAATCCCCTTAAAGCAGTAATAAAATCAGAAAACCAGATGTAATCAACACAAGCTCATGTTTTTGCATGCTAGAAAAACTTGAAGTATGGTTTAATGTACACACTTTCTACTGGGGAAGCAAACTGTCCCAGTATATAACACTAGCAGGTAGTGTGGCATATTGAGCCCAATAAGGTCTTCAGAGAAGAATGACAGAATGCACCCAAAGACTGAGAAGATTGTTAGATGACAGAAGGACCTGCCAAGTGTTAGCAAACAGCTTAAAGAATGAACTTGCTGCTCATTCTTTACAGAATAAAGTACAAATCAAAGTAGCTTCAGATATTGTGAGTTCCTCTCCCCTTCCCAACTCTGGCCACAAACCCCCCAAAATTCCAGAAATATTTCATTTTCTTATAGAAGTAAAATGTTTACAAATTACAAACTGTAGAGTAGGAAATGCCTAGGAAAAAAGGCAAAGCGTGGGAGACAGAGATGAAAATTCTAAGCTGAGGTTCTTACATAGCTACCATTTGAAACGGACAAACTGAAATTCTGATAACACACTTTTCATAGAATCATAGAGTCATTAAGGTTGGAGAAGTCCTCTAAGATCATCATGTCTAACTATTAATCTAGCAGTGCTAATCCATGCCCTCCAAGCACCACATCCATGTATTTTTTGAACACTTCCAGGAGATTCCACCACTTCCTGGGCAGTCTATTCCAATACCTGACCACCTCTTCAGTGAAGAAAGTAATACTCAATTTAAACCTCCCCTGGCACTTTAATTGTTTATTATTGTAATTATTGTTTATTATTGTAAATTAATGTAAATTATTTTATTCATTGTTTATTATTACAATTATTTATTACTCCCCTTTGTCCTCCCACTTGTTACCTGGGAGAAAAGATTGACTCTCACTTGTCTAAAACCTCCTTTCAGGCAGTTATAGAGGGCAATAAGGTCATACCTGAGCCTCCTTTTCTCCAGGCTAAACACCTCCAGCTCCCCCAGTCACTGCTCACAGGACCTGTGCTCCAGACCCTTTACCAGCTCTGTTGCCCTTCTCTGGACTCACTCTAGTCCCTCAAAGTCCTTCTTGCAGTGAGGGGGCCAGAAATGAACACAGAATTCTAGATGTGGCCTCACCAGTGAGGTCACATTACTTAAGGATGATTACAAAAACACAATCTGTGAAATGATGTGTAAATACTCTCTGTAACTATTAAGCTTGCTTAACTCTTCATCAAAGTCATCATTCCAAAACCCAGAAAGTCGAATTTTGTCCATTATTCCCCCCCTGGATTTTTTAAACCACAAACCATCATGTGACCAAAACTATACAGAGAAACTAATGATAATTTGTGTCACATAATCACTTTTTTAAAAAATACGTAAAACACATAAAGGTCCTTTAAATGAGAGACTGGAACTCTGTATGACATGCAAGCTGATATATACAGGAATATACAACAGAATATAACATAATACAGCATGCAAGAGAAAAACCTGAGATGCTGACCTTGGTATTTCATCTTCTTCCCATTCAATAAAAGATACATTGCTTGAATTTTCTGGCAAATGAGTTCTATGATGTTTACTTACACCTGATGTATCACCTAAGGAAAAAAGCAGAATGAGAAATTAATTAATTTATGTGGCAATAATTTTTACAAGTATTTCATTATATAACTGCATTAATTATTTAATATTACCAGCCCACCTGCTCCTAAAGTATAAATAGCATTGCATGATATCATCTTCACCCATTAACTATGCAATAATATAAATGATCTAATTTTCTTAATAACATGTACACACATATAAAAAGAAAAATACACTTCCAACACACTGACATTATTTGAACTACATTTGTTGCACTCTAATAATATCTTAGCCTAAATTCCATCTTCTCCTATGTGCGAAAATTTCAAAATAAATCACAGAGTCTGATGTAAACTTCAGAATTTCCTGGGTCCACAGCTCAAATCCCAATGAAAATTAGAAGCCAAAGAAAACACTAAATTCTACTTCACACTTTTTCTTATTTGTGAGCTAGAAGGGAATATACAATATATTCCAGATACAATGGTAGTAGCAGTAAGTAGAAACTTGCAATGAAGGCAGATGTTGTCTGATCTACAAATAAAGAAAACACTAGGTTTGCTCAAAGGTCTCTCTTCAAGGAAGTGTGCTCTAAAGTCATGCTGGTGAAGTCCTCTCTGAAGAATTCCTACCTCCCTTGACGACTGAACCCTCAGTCTTCAGAGAAAGGAAAAACAATATACATAGGATGGTGGCACAATAAAGAACAAGGCTCAGGAATAGAATCAGAGGGAGGTAGAATGGGAGAAGACCTTGAAAATTACTCAGTCTCCCATTTCTACCTGAAAGACCAGCTCAAACCTTGTCAGCTATATCGGCACCATGCACTAGCAGTTTTCTGGTATTTAATTTATTTTTCAGGCATAGCAAATGATTTTGCATTTGTTAAAGTTACACCAATTAACTTGATTGTCAGAGGTCTTTAGTAATTGAATATTTCATAGAACATGTATTTTTATTCTATAAATTTTGTAATAGTCTTGCCAATGTGAATTCCACTACTTGTCCAGTGCAGCTAGTCCAGGAAGAAACACTGCCATGTTTTTACTGAGTGGCGCATCAGCTAATTCTCCATATTGAAATGTAAGCTGACTATGCATGGAAACATCTCTTGTTATTTTTCATCTGCAACTTGATTATTTTAAATTGATTAAATGGGACTGAACAGTTACATATTTTAAAGAAAAATATATCTCATAGCAGCTCTGCAAGATTATAGGATAACTGGTAAAATATATACTATTATTTTAAAAAATAATATGCATTTCAAATACCACATCACAGCAGCTTCAGTGCATTATTCCCTTTCTTATTCCCTATCAGTGCTGCTTTTATATACTTCTGATAGCTAGAGACATCTTGTTCAAAATGGTAGTTTTTAGCCTTCAAAACAATCATTTGGTCTTAAGAAATAAACATCTTACTTTTTCTCCTTGCCTTTCTGAATTTGACAGCAGCCAAGTTTATTAAATTCATTCCATATAAATTGTAGTCTATAAAGAGTTGGAGGAGGTAGGGAATATGGGCTTCATGAGGCTGGTAAGATTTGTTCATTATGGCTCCACCTTGCAGAAGCTCACAAACTCTAAAAGACAGATTAGGATGTAAATAAATTATTTCAGTACAACAATATTGATATTTAACTTTAACAAAATATAGAGTACTTAGACATTTTAAATTTTGCCTTAGATGTATTTTTAACTTAAGAACTGTGTTTTCACAATAATAGATGACCAAAAATGATCTTTGCTAATGATACAGTATTTGGGTGTTAGCTGCAAAGCAGACTTGAATCCTTAAGCTTAAAAACCACAAAGCTCTCTGAAAAAACATCCTACAATATTATATTCCTGCAAGTGATCCAAAAGCCACTATAGGCCATGGAAATCCTTCAACAGAACAACTGTGGCAGCTGTATGCCTACACAACAGTAATAATTTTGAAAGTCTCTCTAGTTCTCATTGACATATGTATGATATTTATGATACATATAATGTCCTTCATGGTTTTCAAGCTACACACTGTATACTCAGAAGCAGTATTTTAAAACTCTGCAGAAGGACAAATCCTCTTTTAAACAGCTACATATTAAAAAACAACTGCAAGTATTTGGATAATTATAAACCAGTAAGTTTACCTCAAATTAACAGAATACAACTATACAATAAAGAAAAGCACAAAGCATTTCTAAGTGTAACAAACTGGGATTAAAAATGAAATTTTATGCAGAAAAAAAAAAAAAAAAGAATAATTTAGGTGAAGTGTCAGTCCTTATTTGGGGATAGGAGCAATTCAAATGTGAGAAGCTCCAAATTTTAAAACAACTGTCTTGTCATACACTAACACAGAAATCTTAAATAATGCAAAATTTCACTTGCCTAGACAATCAGACAATCCTTTCTTATGATCATGTATTGGAACCTTTTTTAAAACAAGTTACACTATGTAATAGCACACACTCAAGGGAAATAATTCCTCTTTATTTATTCCTGAATTTACTGCAGCTACTTTGACAGTAAGATTGAAATCAACAGCACTTTCATACAACAGAACATTACCCTATTGAGAAATAGAGAACCTGTCTAATAACAAAAGCTATTCAGTTTTCCAAGTAAATTTTAAATTCAGTAATTTTTTACTGGAATTAAAACTCACCAGAATTTACTTCGTAACAGATGAAATGAAGCCGTATGAAAGAAAGTTGCATCGTTTTCCTTAAGAGTTACAGGAAAAGTAAGCTGATGCAAATTTATTTAAGTGTTCACAAATTACAGTAAACACAGAACAACTAAAGCATGTTTTGGTATTGTTTTCCTAATATTCTACTGCTTTAAAAGATTATTGATGTGTTTAAAACTGGTAAATTTTCAAGCGTTTTGAAAACCATGAGTCAATAATTTTGGAGCTTTTATATTGCTAAGTTACTGGTGAATCTTGTTTCAAACCTGACTTTTTAATTCAAGATATAAGGAAATCAGACAGATCTTCATACTTCCACATCCTTACCTTTTTACCATTGCAGGATTGTAAAGATAAATCTTCATAAACTGTCTCTCCTTTTCATGGTAACCATAAAAAGGCCTGGAGAGAAAGAAATAAAAGCAAGAGGCCAGCCAGTTATGCTATGTCATTTATTCAATGACATTTTACTATAAGCAGTATTAAATAAGCACATCTATCTACCCAGCTAAAGATGAAGTTGTACTTCATTTAGGTCTTCCCCAATAGTCTCTTATGCAAACAAACAAAATACCTTAAACACTCTTATGCTGCTTTGAGGCAATGAGCAGCTGGCTTTCAGTAATGACTGTTCAGAAATTCTTGGGCAAGAGAGGTGAAAACCAGGAAGGTTCTCCTAATTTCTACCTGCTCTTTTCTCAGTTTTTCAAGTAAAGGTTGTGATCAACAGTTTATTCTGCCTGGTTTTCATTATTGAGATGAACCACTATACTACAGTCTACATAGTTCTCACAAAAAGATCAACATCAAGAGATTTGGTAGGTGACCTTTGTTACTGTAAAAAAAAAAATATCAGAAAGTTCTGATTGGAAATAAAAACAAGTTATTGCAGCCACTTTACTCACAATATCTAGAAACCACCAAAACTGACTGGGAACAGAAATATTATCTTCCTACATTTCACAATTAGAAAGAATGCATTCCAGAAATGCATGAAAAAAGCAAATAAAACATAGTGTTGCACAACACTGAAAATTAGCATTTACACTGTTTTGAAGATGAAAAATGGAATGCATATATCTCAATTACCTGTGCTCTTCCAGGATATTTTCTTATTATTCATTATGATTTGACTTATTTTTCAGCCCTTGGTTATGCAAGCTAAATAAAAATTAACTAACAGAATCCTTAAAACGCTAACATTCAATATAGAAAGCTACACCAAATAAAACACAATGGTCATCTTGATAGATTAATAGCAAATGTATGTTTAAGAGCCTCCACTTCCTGGTCTGTGCTGCTCTAAGAATCAGACAGATAAACAAGACTTGAAAGTCTCTGTGGGGGCAATTTCACATGAACACAAAAAAAAAAAAAAAAAAAAAAACAACCAAAAATTAACACCTAGAATCAGGCTCCTGCAAGACATGGCTGGTCTTGGGGAACCTAGAATAATCCAGAGGTAGAAAATGCTGCACAGAAAGTACTGCTCTATCAGCAGAGACAGAAAAAGCTAAGAACAGATTTTGCGAAATTATAGACACCAGGATACAATTTAGGAAAAAATGGTGTGTTAAGAAGGTTTTTTGGGAAAACCTGTTAACTATTTGAAGTCAAGGCAAGTGAGAAGAGTTATTTAGAATTCGTACAGCCCTGTCTGAAGACATACATGGGTGAGGAATAAAAAAGAATTTGCACTGCAATCACCCAAATCCAAAGTGCTTCTATGTAGTACAACCGCAAAAAGCTAATCAAAACAAACAACCAAAACTCCTGACAGGTCATACTTACATTCCAGATACCAATGATACTTTGAAGACATGTTGAACAGTGGAAGATGGATTGCCTAAAGCCACATTGAGTGCCCTGTCGATGCTGAATGCCACCTGGCGAAGGTAGCATTCTGGGTGCTGTCCAAAACCATCGTACGGTACATAGAGGTAAGGAAAGATACCATGCAAGTGGAGACAAGTCTTCTGACCTACAAAAAAAAGGGTAAATATTTATTCTCTAATGACTACTTTTTCTTCTTCTAAGTGTTGCTACATCTGAATTTTTTCATATTACTTTCAGGTTCTGCAGACAGGATAAATTTATGGCGCAAATGCAGGTGTGTTTCAAACAAAAGGTACTAATGTAGAGTTCTCAACTTGATTCATTGACAAAATCAATACAGAACAGATGTGGTTATGTGATATACACATGATTACACCTGTGTAGCAACAGAATTCACTATTAATTATTTTCTTTATAGTAATAACACAACATCTCTCTAAGAATAACTTTTCATACTGAATAAATGTTGGATGCTTAACAATTTCTCAGCTCAGTTATCAATCACGCAACCTCTCAGAAATTAAAAAGAACATCTAGAGCACCTATGAGGCCACTCAGTATTCTTGTTATTAAGGCGTAAGTTGGCATGTGGAAAAAAAAAACCCAAGCAATTTCCAACTTTTAAAATCTGTGGATCCCTCAGAGATTTCTGCTGTATATGAAATCTCTAGACTTCTAAGAACACGCTTACTTCCCAGCATTGGCTTCTGTGAGTCGGCAGTAAGAGCAGAGTGAAAGGACACACCCTAAAAACCTCTGTGCTAGACCACAGTCTGTGCTTCTCATTCACACAAGGCAGTACAGTAATATGGACTGGGACCTCTCAAACCCACCACATTCTTAGTCTCAATTGCAATGCATGTTATCTCTTCTTTTCTCACCACAGTGCAACAAAGCAGCCATTTGCTGGAATCCATTTGCCACCTTTCCAGTGCCGAAAATAATTCATAACTTCTCACCAGCCAAAGAAAAACTTTCACAGAAAAATACTGTAAGCATGTGTTGCAGATTAACAACCACCACCACAATGATAGGCAGCACATATCCCTCTGCATTTTGTTTGGATGAACTCCCTGCACGAGGACAGCAAAACTGGCTGTGCTTTCATCACCCAGGAGACAAATGTTACAAAAAGGGAGCACAACTTCACTGGTCCACAAGACCAATGAAAAGATTTCCAAAAGTCAACTCTTTCAAACTGAGGTTATTTCTCAGCTGGTGGAGTTTGCCTGAAGTATTTACACTCAATCATACCCCAGTGGCCACCCAGTGAAGACAGCTTAAGTCCATTAAAGTGCAGCAATAACAAGACTTTCAGGCTGAGGACTGCCTGCAAATCTTTTACACCTGTGAAAGCATACCCAAAAATCCCACTAACAGCATAGCTTTTTTTGCCCCTTTTTTAAACTGGGGTCAGATGCATTGCTCTTCAAATTATGTTCAGAAAATGGTACTGCAAGTCCATTTTTTGAGGTGAATTTTATTCTTCTTGCAAGTCAGCTCGATCATGTCTCCTCATCAATGCTGAAATACATCTATATATGCATTCATAATGTTGAAGTCATTATCTATGAATTCTGCCTATGTCTTTAAAATATTTCAGGAAAATAAAATTCTTATTTAGGTACCATGTTTTTCAAACAATAATACATTAAGACAAAGGGGAAACTAAATAAATGAAGAACTACAGGATTGGGGTTTTTTTCCGAAGGAAAAATAAAGGACAGTAACTGCTTTATATGGCAGAAAACTTCTTCATCCTTAAGGTGGAAAAAGTCATATATTAGCAGCATGTGAACTGAGAGGACTGTGCAGTGGTAGCAAACCACTTATTTTCTATACCAAGTCACCAACAAATCTGAGTGTATACTGATGGCTGCACTTAGGATTGATTTTCAACTAAAGGAGTCCCCTATCCAAATATAATTATCAAAAAATTAACAACTGTTTAAAGTTTTACAGTTTCTTTATTCAAGTTTGTTTGGTTGGTCTTGGGGAGGATTTGAACTTGGGAGTCTATTTTTTTCGTTGCTAAGTTGGAAAGGGTGGGTTGTTGTTGTTTTTTTTTAAATGTATCCCAGGATCATGTTTGGGGGGAAATTCAAACTATTTCACAAAGCAATTTGTCTGAGTGCTCATTGCAGCTTAAAAAAACAGTGAACAAATCAACTCACCCCAAGCTAAATTTTATATTGGAATATAGACTGAATTTCTGTATATACAAATATACATGTCCATTCCCTCATGAATTTTATAAATTCAGCCCACTTGGGTGGGCTTGTCAAGCCTGTATCACTGAATACCACAGAAATGAGCTACTGAAAAAGGACAGGTCTCAATTATTTTCTAGTGCTAACACTGTGAAACTATAGCCACCATACCTTCCCTCTGACACAAAGCAAATACCATCAATGGACTTGTAAGTAAGGTCATGCTTTGATGAAGATAAATCCCCTTCCTAACAAAACTTGAGAAGATCTTTCCCCCTTAAGACTTTTGCTAAGTCATTCAGAAACATACAAGTTCACACTTCAAATCTCAAAGAGTTACATTAATGTAACTTCTTCAATGATTAAATGATTAAATGAATCTTATCCCAGAGTCATCAAACAAGTCAGCTTTTTCACAAGGACTGAGAAACAAGGGAGAACTACATACATTGCAGTCCTGGATACCAGAGAATACTGGATGTCAGAGAAACAAGAATAATGAAATTAGGCCTTGCAGCAGCAAGATATTCTCAAAACATAATCAAGGTCAGAGTGCACAGACCTTATTTCACATATAATATTAGATATTTGTGCCAAAAATTTCAGTTTTTCCCAAGGGTGTGAGAAAACACTTATTTCAGTAACACCTGTAAATGGAACAAAAAAAATCTTTTTCTTACATTTGTTGGAATCCAAATGGAGTGGTTGGTTATTAATAATTACTTAGCCAGTAACTGTTCCTTACAACATGTAATACCTCTAACTCTTATGAACACCAAAAAAAATTCCAAAAAAGAAAAGTCAACACTAGTAAAAAGAGGCCTTTGACTCACTGCAATTAGATTATTCCTCAGCCTTGATGCAGGGATCTTTAGTGAAAAAGAAGAGCTGGGTTTTCTGTCTGTAATTTAAAATTACAGAAACCTCTGCATAACTAGATGCACATTGGTGTGATACCCTGAGCTATGGCAGGAAACAAAGATCAAAGAAAAGCAGGTCTCTGAGCAGTATGGAGATTTGAGCAAGAAATCTACCAGCTTCCTTGAATTTGTCTTAACTCTAAGGTTAAGATACAGAAAAATAAAATTACATTTGAAACACTGATTTTTACTGACACCTCCAACTGACATCCATGTAATTAATTTGCTCACTGACAACTTTTACATTAAGTATAAGTTGTCTTAACATTTTGCAATATTAGGCCTAAGAGACCACATGGTTCACTAAGTCTTTTCTGGTCCAATCTAGCAAGCAATGCAATAGTCACATGAAACTGAAGAAGACCACTAGATACTTTGAATCGTGAAGTATCCAAAGAAGAAATAACCTTTGAGACCTCACAGGTTAGAATTTGCATTATCAATTGTAAGTTCCAAAAGCAAAGCTACTGTCATTGTCTTACTGAGAATTTTTAACATACATTTTTTAGTCTAATATAAGTAGGAGAGCCAATGATTTTTTTTTTACACATAAACAATGAGCAAACTTCAAGAAAACACATAAAAGTTGAAATAGTTTATTTAACATATCAACTCAACAAAGATATTCTGATTATCTCCATAAAACTACCTCCTCCTGACTGGAATTGATTAGGATGGATCTTTTCTGAATTCCTGCTGAGACATTAGAAAACAATCTCAGAAGTACTACTGATAAGCCTAGCCATTTATAAGATGCAAAGGTACATCATCAGAAAAGAACATCTATTCCCTACCGTTATCACCAAGCAAAAATAACTGAAATACAACTCAAGAAATTTATTGTTATACAGTTCAACTAAAACCAGGGAAGTCCAGAGATATGGAAGATAATTTAAAAGTATCTCCAGAAATAAAGAAAACCAAAGAAGGTAAGCATCTCAAAAAGCAAAGATAAGCCAAGTACAAACCATTTTTCAAGCTGATGGTGGTGAGTTATGAGAAACAGCCATAGTATTTTCTTCTTTTCTTAAGACACACAAGGTGAGGTCAGGTACTCACTTATTAAGGACCCATCTATAAAATGAAACCCATATAAGATATTATTCTTGCTTCCTCTATTGACAGATTACTTATGTAAGCAGCTGGACAATATAACTATTTCTCAAATGAGTGTCAAAAAATCAGTATAAAGCCAGCTAAAATACACAAAGGAGGCAAAAGCAGCTGGCCCCAGCTACAGATTCTAGCTGTCATATTGGGCTCTTGGCACTCACAGGCTGGCAGCACAGTCCAAGCTGCTATTCCAGTAAGAAACACCACCACATGAAAGCAACACAGGAAGACTATGTTAGACCACTCTGACCAAAGCATAGCTGAACAGAAAAGAGTGTATTTACTAGACACAGGTAAACTGATGAGGTGTACTTCACCACATCCTGTAAAAGATGAAAAAGCAAGTCAGTAGTAAAAAGCAGGAGCAGAGCAGTAACACAGCTTTTGGTTTCCACTTCCCTCCACAACTGTTCACTTAAGACTCACACTGGCACACAAGTTCTGTCTTACTGATCTTTCCTGGTGCAAGTGACACAAGTCACACATACATGGAGAATGGTGCACAGATAGATATTCAAAGAAAAAGCTGTCATGGCTACTGATCTTTCACTTCTACAGGAAGCTCATCTGCCTATTTAAATACTGTGATGTGTGTGCACTGCTCCAGCCACAACTCCTCTCTTTGCCCTGTGTCACACAAAACCAACTGAAACATTTTTGTTCAACAGGAATTTTTCTGCAGAGCTACTCAGAGAAAAAGCACTATAAATTATTGCCAAAAATTATTTGTTACTCTAAACTGCAGGCAAAAAAAACCCTGGCCCTTTGGTAAGGTTAACAGTGTTTTCATCAGTATAATCTTCCATAGACACTTTTCACAAATGTTGACTATAAATTCCTGGACAACACCAAGCTTGTGTAATCTCCCTAAAATTACACTCTGTAGAGTATACACATTCTTGTGAGTCTCATTAGTTTATGGTAACAACTAAATTGACACCACATTCTGTTTGTTTTCTCTTCCTGTATTCTTCAAACAGCACTAAATAATTCTATAAATATTTATTGAAATTTTTGGTTTTGTATTTGCATTAAGTTTTATCACTTGCAGGTAACTGTCTTTTCAACCCACGTCTCGAGCTGATGAAAGCTAGAGGATGTGCTCCACAAATACAAGCCCTGCTCTTAGACTATCCATAAGCAACTTTGCAAGACTTTATATTCCTTCTCACATACCCTTTTATTTTATAAAGAAATTCCTAATATCTTTTGTATGTTTTAGGCTTATAATTTTTGGACAAGCAGCAACTTACTAGGAAGTACTTCCTTACTACAGGCCCCTTCCAAATTTCTGTGTAAGCTTTTGAAATGACTGCATGTTGTGTAATAGCAATAGACAGTAATAGTAGGGGACAGAATCTCATGACCCAGAAAATAAACTGTGTTCTTAATATCTTACTAACTCTGTGTTCCAGGTTTATGTGCAAGTGGCTGGCAGAAGAGAGGCTGCTGTGGGAAGAGAGCAGAGGCTGCCCTGTGCAGGACACAGCCAGACCCAGCACACACACACAGCAGAGCACAGCTGAGTCCCTCAGCCAAGCTGGGCACATTTCTGGGTGAAAATGTTTAATAAAGGGAACACCAGAGTCAAAGAAAAGTGGAGAAGGAACATCTCCATGGAACAACAGATATACCCTGCAGGCAATAGAGGATGCCACAGTGGAGCACAAGGATATTCCTAAAGGAACTGGAGCCCATGGAGAGCCCACACCAGAACAGAGGAAAGACATGATGAGGAAGAAGGCAGAGAGACAGCATTATGTACTGGCTGTAACCCCCATGCCATTCTCCATGTGAGCTTGCATGACAGGGGTAGGGTATGTGAGAAATAGAGCTGAGCCTGGGGGAAGGGGGAAGAAAGGTGTAATGTTTTGAGTTTGTTTCTCACTACCTGAATCCATTTTAGCTGGCAATAAATCAGCTATTTTTTTCCCAGAGTTTGTTTTGCCTGCAATGATAATTGGTAAGCAATTTCCCTGTTGTTATCTCAACCTATTGTTTTGCTGTTTCTGTTTTTCCTCCTTTACCCCCCTGCATTACCAGACTGGGGGTGGTGGGTTGCACAAGCAAGTAACTGGATGGGAATTTTGCTGTTGGCCAAATCTGGCTCTGCACACACTACTTAACAGAACTGATCCTCTGGGTGTCAACCTCTAAAACATACTATGTCAGACAGTAAAGGTAACAAAGAAAAGCAAGTCTTAATGTTAGTAGACTTCTACCTTCTTGTGATCTTGAACTGCACCAGAAAACTTCAGAAGGTGTTACAGCTGCAAATCTCTGCTTTAAGCCTTTACTCAGAATAGAAGTTTCAGCCTACCTGATTTAACTTAATAAAAACAATACACAACTTTAATCACCAAAGTAATAAAACCTTTCAATGCAACATTGATATATTTAACCACAAACTTGACTAAAATAAAGTAGTCCTATTACCATAGGTTACATTAAACTATGTAATGGTATAAATATTGTCCATTTGTTGTGTTAATACATAATTAAACAATGTGGGAGGTAGTATTATCCTTCACAACAAACCTACTTAAAAACATATTAGTGAAAGATACGCCTGTTCACGAGACTTCCAAAAAAGGTTGTGTGTGAAGGTGCAGAACATTCAAGACATTTCCATGTGGGGAAGAAATTACAGCAAGCAGACAGAAAGATAAAATGCTCTCAATTCACTGAAGCTTTTGAAGTTGAGATTGCACATACCTCAAATCCTTATTATAGTTTTTCCTAAAGATTCTCATTACTTGAGATTCTCATTACTTCATCCTTGAAAGGATCTTCCAAGCAGCTACACAAGGGAAACAATTTTCATCTGGTAATAGCAGCACTTGGTGTACCATGAACCCATCCTCGCCATACTCAATTCTATAATGCAGTTAGAGAGGGAGTGGCTCTATACATGACTTAGAGGAACTGTATTCTTGAAAACTGGTGGTCTGAATCCTGATTTACCTAACAGAATTGTAAATCCTGAGCAATCCTAAAGTTTGTATCACATACATACACAAAAATGTTACCGCTCCCTTTTCCTTCATATAATTCTTAACCTTCAGTTCAATTTAGCAGTTGCTCAATAAATACTTATCATCAACAGATACTCAGGATTAACTTGAGGTGTACTGTGCAAGTGCAAATACAAAAGTTTTAAATAGTGGAAACAATAGCAGCATTAGAAAAAAATTCAGATTACAGCATTTTTCAGTGTTTTAAAAATTGTCTTCCTTCACCTAAAGAGCACAGTATATGGAAATTACTCTACAGTAATATTTTATTTTGCCTGTCAATATATTAGCCTCCTTGCTTTACAAAAGACATAGCAGGGTAAGAGTCTTATAGAACAAAAGAAATCCTTGAAACCAAAAGTAAATGAAACTAGCTCTTTTTAGACTTTTTCTATGGTAAAATAATCTACATTTTAGCTTTTTCCCTTCTACTGCAAGTATAGCCCTCAGGTGTCTGCCACACCCTCAGTTGTGGAGACTAACAAGCAGGGTCTTTACTGACTAGTTTCCAGGTGAACAAAGATCTTAACATCCACTAAAGCATGACTGAAGTCACCAGATGTTAAATGCAGGCACAGCATTTGTCATTCTTGAAATGTGATGTTATTATGCTGCCTTCTTAATTATTTTACAAAATATGTAAATGAATGCTCTTGCAGAAATACAGCCAATGCTACTATTTTATTCTACACATTTTTCAATACTATTAAGTACCTTACTTCCTATTTTAGGGGTTTTTTCAACACACTATTTTCCTTTCTCACCCTGAATTAGGCATCCTTCCCCCTCCTTCCATCTTCTGTAAAGTCTTTTGGCAGCACTTGAAGGGTTTCATGGCTATTTGCCTGTTCTAGGCCTTTGTTTCTGCAAAGAATGCCCAGGCTTTGTAGTATCCTTACCTTAGGCTTGTTACCATCATTAATTGAGAACACACACACCGTTCTACTCCTTCACATGATTAAATCCACAAAATCTTTTTCTGTTTCAGAGCTACAGTAAAAAAATTTAAAAACCTGAGCACTTCACAGAAAGTGTGTATCCAAAGACTGCTTGCCTTGCACAGATCATTTCATGTGTTGTCTTGTACATACTCAACAACTTTCTGAGTAGCTGTAAAGACTGTGTAGACTGGATGCCCCGCTTGCAAAGGCAATGTATTCATAGCAGTATCTACATTCTTTAAGGAATGGTTTGAAGGGTAACTCAGAAGTATGTTGCAGACGTAGCGTCACCCAGTCCAAATGCTGCTATTTTACAAGGTTAACTCACTGGCTATTATATTTTAATTTGCTGAAATTCTGTGCATAGCACAACTAACTAGTGGCTACCTTCCTGCACTGAAAACAAAGGGTCTAACTCAAAAAATCAACCAGCAACCTAGTTTCACATTTTAAGCTAATGTCAAAATGCACTGAAGGATTGATTACTTAATCTCTCCACTGCTCTATTCAGATCTGAACTCTCCCTTATCACCATTTCTCCCTTTCCCCAAATCTGTGATAGCAGTGATAGATAGACAGTGTCACAGAATCACAGAATTAATTAGGTTGGAAAAGACCTCCTAAATCAAGTCCAACCTATGACCAAACACCACCATGTCAACTAAACCATGACACCGAGTGCCACATCCAGTCTTTCCTTAAACATCTCCATGGACTGTGACTCCTCCACCACCTTAGGCAGCCCATTCCAATGCCCAACTACTCCCCTTCTGTGAAGAAATTTACCCCTAATGTTCAATCTAAACCTCCCGTGGTACAGCTTAAGACTATATCCTTTGTGACTGAGATACTACACAAATTTTTCAATAAAAAATAAAGGTAATATTTGAGCAATAATGGGATTTTTTCTATGGTTTTGTTGAATAGCATTAATGAAGTGTGCATCAATAACTAAATATGTGCATTAAAATACAAAGATTCCCCCTCCCTAGGTTCTCAGTAGCCTGACTGCTGGTCTCCAGTGAGCACACAAAACCAAAAAAAACCACCACAACATAACCCAACCAAAAAAAAAAATACTCTGCATGAAGAGGGGGCGCAAAAAGATAAACAGAGGTTTAAAAAACCACAGAGTGGGAGGTGTTGGTGCTGGGGGAGAACACGGCCAATCTACTGACAGAAATCTCAGTAAGTGCCAGAACAAACTGCTACTAGTTAAGCCCTTGACTCCTCACATACATTATTAAAGTGCATTTGTACAACTGATAGTTACTCTCTCACAAAACCTTAGCTACACATACAGAGTAAAGACCTGCAATCTGCAAGTCAGAGTAACATGCTGAATGATTTACTAGAATAATGCATATCTCATTTATCATAGTAAGAAATTTATGCCGATGAAGCAGACATCAATGCATACAGAAAGGTTCATCATCGAGGCAGGTGAACATCACTGTAGTAACAGATAGCATTCCCACCACTCCCTCAGAATTTTTATTGTGATGCTGAGTAGGTCATATGTTAAATAGGCAGAGGGAGCCTTTATTACACTGAGACAGTTAAAATGGTTTCGAAAACAGCAAAGAAGTTCTATGTTTAATTAAACCATTAAGCACTGTAATGTTACAGAAACCTAAACTATAATACTTTCTGTTGAAACCCCACAAAAGCTTAAAAAAATTAAAATCTAGTATTTTCATTTTGTAATGTCAGTTTCTCATATACAAGTTGCTATCACTACCACAGTTCAGACTTGTAGATAACTTCCAAAAGAATTTCAAATACATCAGTATTACAAGGAAAAAAACCCTCTCAGAGTGAATGTGTAATTTGGATTGAATTTTTGACTGGGATGATAAAAAAGATTATGCCTACTCACAGAATAATTGATTAGAATCACTGAGCACCTTGTGTTAATTGCAAGGGAAAATCAGAAAATATAGTATTTTATTATGTTATTGAAAATCATCCCAATATTTTATACACAGGAAAATACTTCTGACATATTTTCACCCTTTTAACAAAGAATTTATATGCAACACTGCTAAACACAGACTTCAGAACTCCTACAGCAGATGAGGAAAAGATGAGATGGGAAGTGAACTAGTTAAAATTTGACAACTCTGAAGATCAAAGATGAACTTGTTCATTGCAAGTGAGTTTGGCTAAATTACCTTTAAAGGTCTTTTCCAAACCAAACCATTCTATGGTTCTCTGAAGGTGAAAAACCAATTTGAATTGACCAGCAGATGCCACTTGACAGATTTTGCTGATCTAGATCAAGGTCTAAGGTAATTTGTTCTTTGTCTCAGGTCATTGAAGGAACAAAAGTCTGTACCAAAATGTATGTTGGTATTTCCAAGGCTCTAGAAAGCCATATTTTTCATTTGTTGCTTAGGTGTAGCCCATATTTCAGGTTAAACCTCCCATGATTTACTACAATTTGATAAACAATATAAAGAAGCAAGCCAATTAACAGTAAGACACTGAATAATGAAAAAGTTTGAGATACATAAAAGGTAAATGTGTTGAAGATTAAAGCATCAATTTAATGAAGTTCAAGGTTGCTGTTAAGTCACAGAATTCCTACAGAAAACTGCAATATATTACCAGAACAAACAGAACTAAAAAAAACATTAATGGTAGCATGACACAAAGACTTTGCTATTAGAGGAATAACATCAGCTCTTACATATCAGTTCTGAGAACAACTGTCTACCAAACAAAAACTGATCGACATTTGGCCTCAGCACAAGTGACATCTGTCACACTATTTAACCTTCTCAATCAAGATCAGCCCAGGCCAAAAAAAAAAAACAAACCTGGCAAACAAACCACCTTTGATTGAGCCACTGCTGTATGCTGTCCTTTGTGGTGAACATATACTTTCTCATTTAATTCCAGCTCTGTAAGAACAACAACTGCACAAGTCACCTTGTGGCTGGAATGAATAATGTACTAGATTCCTTATGCACTTTAATCTAAAACCAGTTTTATGACAGTACTGCATGTTCAGCATCTGCACATATCAATTTCAGCAAGCGTATCAAAAGGTGAAATTATGAGCAGAGTTTGGTTGCAAATACTACAGGCTGAAGTACTAAAGATTTACTTCCCATCAAGAGAAAGCAGTAAAGTACTTGCTTATGTCTATTTTTTCTCCTAAATATAAATGCCAAATTTATTTAAATATTACCTACAAATTACTGTTGAAATACAAATACGGTTTAAGTTACTACATTTTAAAGTAAATTTTTAAAATATATATATTAAAGCATATTTGAACCTAGCATATATAACTGTACATTTATATCTTTGAGTTTTCAGATTACAGTGAACTGAATGGAAAACATTTCAATGTTTAGATATTACCTTCTTTCCCCTACTCACTTTTAACCTCATCAATACTTAGGAAGAAGTGAAATAACACACAGTTTTACAAACCTGGAAAGTCGCTATACATGTTCCTCAGTTTTTAATTTTTATCCTTTTATTTCTCTGAGAAAAGTAAGGAAAAAACCAAAATACAGCATAAGGAAACAAAAATCAAAATCTTCTTTGCAATCCATGCATTTCGATACAAAAAACATCTTCCAGGTGTTTATACAGAGAGAAATAATACTGAGAGGTCATTCTTTAGAAAAAAGCTGTACAGTAGAGACAAAAATCAGAAGAAAGCTAAGCTGTCCAGATCAGCTGGTCTTGCTCCTGCTCTCCATTTCTCCTTTTGAGACTGAACAAGACTGTGGAAATCTGCACTAGGAACTGAGCTGGAACACTGACCTGGCTAAAAACTCATCCTGCAAAACAATTACCCTTTCAACACGTATCAGTTCCCCAGGTTCACCGTAACTGCACAACTTACTGTGCCAACACAAAGACACAAAACCACACAGGGCAGCTGTGCACACTTCTTGCTTCCTACAGTATCAATGTCAGCTAAAAAACAGCATATGCAGCATTCTAAAGTACAATCTAATTGTTAGCTGCTTTAAAAGCAAAGGGAAAAAAAGCCCTGTACTGCCACATTCTTACAAGTGGGAAGGAATGGTTGGTACACCCATATAGCTTTCATGTTGTGCCCCTTCCACAGAGAGATAAAAAGCAATTATTTTCTGCAAATACAAGAAAATACCAGTTAACTAACTGCTCTGATGTATTTAAACAAACAACATCTCTAAATGTTTCCTGCACCTAAAGCAAGCTGGACAGACAGTATTTTACAGTATTTTTGGCAAGCTAGACTGAGAAGGCAAGTCACTTCCAAACACTAATAAAGCAGAAAATTATTTGTTCTATATTTTCAAGACACAATCCCATTATTCTTGTAACTTGTAAACCACATCACATGACTTGAGTTTCATCTGGAGAAAAAGAACTAATTATTCCAGAGAGTAAAATAAATTAAGTATTTCTAAAACTAGAGTAATTATATTAATGTTACTATAACTCTATCAAAGTTAGGGCAATGGCTACTGAATGGTGAAAGTCACATTTCTGCCCTTTCTCACATTAAAAAAAAAAAAAAAAAAGGTGATGGTTGAGGTGCTCACAATCAAGAAATGTACCAGTGAAGTTGTATATACTTTGCAGCTGTTTGCTGAACAACATAAACGGGCAGAATGAGAGACCAATGTGAAATCATGTGTTCATACTGAAAGGCTATGGGTTCACAACATACCAGACATTAATAAAATCAGTATAGTTTGAAGTGCACCATTTTAAGACAGATTTACTGAATAGTAATAGTCAGAATACAGCTGTGATTCCAGAACTGATTAAAACAATTAAAGAGAATTAAAATATGACAGCATCATACAGCAATAAATTGTCTTTCCAGCACAAGTGAAACAATGCCAGTTTTGGTAATTACACTAATAAATAAAGATCTCTGTAAGGAAAACAAATATGCATGAAAGTTCACAAAGAAATTATAGCAGAAGAAATTGGCTCAGCATTGGAAATTCAATCAAATCTGCACAAAGTTACTGTGGCAGAACTATGATTTATCAAATCACTTAAATTGAAACTAAAGCAATCTAACTGGAATAGGATACAGGATTCAAGACACACCCACCATAATCTGCAGTTAGGCATGCAAAAGAATGCAAATTTACTTAAAACATTTAGAAAGAAGTAAGACTATTAAGAAAACTTTTAAGAAGTACTGATGATAGAAATCAACACTGTGGCTTGCCATGTGACCAGGTTTACATTTTTGCTCCAGAGAAGTTTGAGGTTAACCAACTAATAATTAACATCTGCACTCAACTGGAAGATATATAGCTCTAGGGATGTGTATTACAAAACAGGCTATTTTCTAAAGTACCTTTATTCTAGCTTTAAAAAGTGCTTAGAAGTCCAATTTGTAGCTCATTGCTTATAAAAAAATTGTGCAGACAAGCCCCCTGTGTGCACTATAAACATGCACAAAGTAACTTTCCTTTTTCTAGTGGAACCACATATAATAAGTGACTGTCTAACTTCAAATGGAGCAAATACAGTCAAAATGATTTTTAAAACATCCCTACTCCCAAGTAAATTATTTCAGCAAAAGAAAAATCACTGCAAAAGTAAGCAGACTCAAGACAGTACATGGGTAACATTAATACTCTTCATGTAGTTATCACACCATGTTTAAACAACACGAGCTGTCTTGTTACCTGCCTGTATTTTAGGGCCCATGAATCCTTTCTATATGTGTGAGCCTCTTTATTTGCACCTCCCTGTCTTGACTCATTTCACTATGAGTGCTTCAATCCAAAACTTGTATCACATACTTTGCGGTAACATTGACTATATAGAGATGCTCCTTTCCTGAATAGAGAGAGGGGAAAAATAAAACATTTTATTTCCATGCGTCTAATTGTCAGAAGAACAGACATACTACAAAATCAGATGAATCTTTTTCCTTGGTCCAGAGACCTACTATTTTTTAACAGCATGACATTCATGCAGTCTGATGAGTTAAGCATCACTGCTTCAAAGAGGACCCTTTCAACAGGTAATTCATTCTACATTAAGACCACAGTTTTATAGACAACATCTCTCCAGTGTTTCAGCTACTTCCAGAAACAGCAAGAAAGCAAAAAAGCTATTCCCAGACATGTAAATTTAGAAATACATTTTACAGGGGCATGTTACATGCACTCAAATTTGAATAAACTGGAGGAAATTTCAAGCTGTTACAGGAAGATGCATTTTCTAAGAAACTTCCAATATTTTCTACCATGTTCTAAAAGTTTCCTTACTTTTTATATGTGTTATAGTCACCAGATAAATCAGGTTTCCTCCTACTACCATCCAAGATGAAACTTTACAGCAATGTGTAACACAAAGCAAAAAAGCACAAAAACCCCATAAATGCACACAGAGAATCATATCTTCCTGATATTTGTAATATTTTAAATTAAACTGTACATTTCACTGTCTTTCTTAAACAGAGGAATGGTCAATGGACATCACCTCCCTGAAGTCTTTTTAGGAATATGTTCAGCTCAAATAATCAAAGCCAGTGATGCTAAATCAAAAATAGCAAATGCAATCTACACTGCCAAGCAAATAATACTGGTTCTATGGTATTTAGCTTTATGAGAAATACAATGCACAATGCTTGACAGTTTGCCACTAAGAGTATAGTCCTCTCAACTAAGACCATAGCTGCACTTGCCAGAAAGTAGTGATCTTCCGAAAAATACTTTCTTCCTTTCTTAGTTCTCCTTTTAAAAACTGGGTTTCAACCAGGAAAATATTCACTCAAACTGGAGTGGTTACTCTGTGATGGACATAAATGAATAATACCAAATTTGGAGAATATTCAGTGAAGGACATCTACTTTCAACAAATGAAGCCCACTGTCTAGAAGAGACCCAATCCTTCTGTGACTGATAAGGATCCTGCACTAAATGTGATGACGTCAGCTACTCCTTCTACATCTCCACACCACTTGAAAATTCTCCAGTGATTCATTCTGACTTGTACTTCATCAACATGGGTTGTGCAAAGTACAACTGAGTAGGAAATCTCCAAAGGCATGGAAGATTCTTTCAGTGGATGGGTCTGACTATTTGGAAACATTTGTTTCCAAAACAGTACTGAGCCATGTTTTGCAATGAGCGCTCACGCTCTCAAAAAGAGACAAGGGCAATGGCAATGCCAGGAAGGTCTCTCAATGGCATAAATCAAATCAGTACCAGTGAAATACTTGTATTGCCATAAATAACTCAATCTAGAAATAAAGAGGACTGTTTCAAAGAATACTGTGATGATGAGAACACTTGAAGTGCTTAACACTAACACGAACAAAAACACAGCTGCTTTAGAAAAGAACAGCAGAGGCTTCCTCCTTCTATTTCACATAGTACAGAAGCAAATTAAACCTGGCCTGATGCTGTGCTCTCCTGAAGCTGCTTTTTAGTGTTACTTTTTATATGCCAGAAAGAGGTTTGAATAAAAACAGACTGGGCTTGCCTAACTACACTTGTATTTACTAAAACTAAAAGTGGCTTTACTACACTGATGCATTTGCCCGATCTTTCAGCAGATCTAACCAGATCCAGCAGTACTGAAAAGGTGTCTCATGTGTTGCTTACATCCTTCTGGAGAAAAGTTTCCTCACACAAAGGAAACAAGAAAATAGCATCTGCCAAAATACAATAAACATCAGAAACGTTTAACAGTGATGGATAAATAATAAAGCCAAATGATTCTATGAATCCAAACATTCTGCTTTTGCAATTGGCCAAAATGCTACCATACACAGCTCATCCTATTTGAAAAGGAAAAAGAACCAAGAAGCAAATAAATTCTAAACATGTCACATTTATTTTATAAGGTATGCATTCACTACAGGATTCTCTCTTAGAACCAGAACAAGCAGACAGGAGATAGAAGCCACTTGCCCTTTATGCCCTGAGCTACATATGTGAGAGCACATAGTACTGCCATCCTCTCTTAGGTCACAAGCAGTCTGAAAAATCCAGTCCTGCACATGCTGAATTATTAATCAGATACATTTCTAAGAACACATACACCTCAAAAACTGGTTTATCAAGCTAAAATTTACTCAAATATGCATTTAACAGCTGCTTTTGGAAGACAACAAAGGCTTCTGCTCTATGACACTAATCTCCCTCTCCCATAGCTAGAAAATGGCAGAGAGAGACCCTGATTATCCACGGAGACATTTCATGGAAAAGTTACATTTAGTTTCAAATCCTGATTCCATTATGGCAGTGACACCAGCTGAAGACACTATAACGGATTGCTCAAATGCTTTGAAAGCACAGGCAAGATGTTTTGCCTGTCATCCCTGGAAGTATGAGCACATGCACAAGTTACAGCAGGTTGAACCAGCACATAAATTTACAGCGTATCAGCTGCTCCTGCTATGACAGTTTGCATAGCTGTTACTACAGGGTAACACCATTAAAATGGTGCTGCAAAGCTAGTGAGCTCTCTTATGAGCTCCAAGATAGAGAAAACACAATCCTACCCATAGATTTTATCTAAATTCCCAGAATTTTGGGTCATCTGTTTGCATACAGCTCAGATCTGCACAAGCCAGTGAACTCTGAAGTAACACAGAAGGAGCCTAATGGGGAGCTGGAACTCAAATCTTTCTACTTCACATGCCTATGGCTAGTACTCCACATTGCTGAGACTGAACTACAAGCAGTGTTTCCCAACCAGAAGAAGCCTGCATTGACACAGCACTGAATCATACTGGTGCAGTGGACTGTTCTTTTTTTTAAGTTATGCGGGAAGACTTCTTCAATTTGTCTGTTTTCTAGGACATTACAGACCTGGTTGTCTGTGGCTTACATGACCAAGGGTAGCCATTCTAGAAAGAACTACATCTATCTTTAGAACATGTGGCTATCACTTTCTTCTAACAGACAGCTCAGAAGTCTTTAAATTCCTCTCTCTAGAATTCTTCATTGCTTATGTGTTTGTTCAAATTTGACTAGCCGGAATTTCAGGTATTTTTTTCTTGTGGTTTTCCTACTAAAATAGAATTCATCACTTCTCCACAAGCTCCTGATACCATCTAATAAGAGTTTACCTTAATATCCTCTAGAGAGGAAAAAAAAACATTCTGAGCATTATTCTAAGACTCCTATATTTTTCCTACATAGTTTAAAATGCATTGGCACAGAGTCACACAGTTTAGCACATCTGTTTCACAAATGCTACCTTCAACCTTCTGTTGGAACAAAAAATTACATTAGCCATTTCAGCATCATACCAATATTCATTCAGCCACTGCAATGACCTGAAATTCTTTTCACAGTCCCTGTTTTCCATACCATGGACTTTGTTTACGTTCTTTGTTCTTACATACAACACTGCACTTTGTATGAACACTTAACCTCTACCAAGTGATCTACATAACTATGTATGACTGCTACTACTTTCTGTCTTGAATCCTATGAACATAACATGTTACTTATACAGATTAATTGCATGGTCAACTAGCACTAAAATAGATTATTATAAGTAAGTATTATAATCAGTAGCTTCTCATGTGAAATATTTATGCTCCTTAAAGGGATGAAAACTCCAAAGTTACTGAACTCTTCTAAAGATCGAGCTCCAGCTCTTACTCTGCAACCACATATAACTCAAAACAAATGAAAGCATATGGTATCAGGTGATACATTTAACAGAAAACTTTTACCTTGAATTTTACATTGCAGTGAGAATTAGAATAAAAAATTCTCAAGCAGCTCTCGAGTGTCCTCTAATCTCAATAAATTACTTTAATAAGTTTTACTCCAGTTAGAAGGAATATTGTTTAATAGCCCAGAAAGAGCCAGTATGCTTGTACTTCATGGCATACAGCTAAGGAACAATAAAGTAAACAAGAAGTACAAGAATAAAACCCTAAAAATGTATCAAAAAAAATACTCAAAAATATGTTTATCATAGAACTCAAAATCAGTCCAACTGAAAGCAGATACATTGTGCATTAAAAGTATAGGAACATTTCTAACTACATACATTTTATCTATACATATAATTATTAGAGCCTGTGGATATGTTCATTCATTTCTGGTTGAAATGTCTGCATTCTAAAATTTTACTTGTGGGATTAAAAAAGCTCTGTCAAACTCAGATTTATTTACTTCCTTTTTTTTCCTCATTTTCACTTGTGTTGCAGTATTCCTAGTTTAATTTCACTCACTTTGACCACCAAAGCTGACAATTTAAATCTTCTGAAGGGATACTCTGCACACTAAGTGAGCTGTTAAATGCCAACAATCAAATGCAACCTAATCCGAACTATGCAAATTTTACTAAGTGTTGCCTGTTTGCCTTTGTATGATTGAAGATTTAATTGCTTACTCAATATCTTGTCTCCTGAAACTCAGTTCTTAGAAGTCTGTAATGCTCCCTCATGAGCAACTACAGTGCACCTCTGTTAGCTGTACTGAGCTTCTCCCTTATATTACCTGGATGAAATCACCCTCTTTTACCCAAATAGGATATCTATTACACTTTCATTTTCAGGAAATCACAAAGTCTATGGTGGTTTGATGAAGACATTAGAAGAAAGCCAAACCACAGAAATGATAAAGTAAGCGACCTAGAATTACAAGTTTTTGTAAATACATCTGGTGACAAAGACCATCTCAAGTAGGTGCAGAATAAATAATTCGAGTTTCATGACATTGATACATAGATACCCCTTCAGAACTGAGAAAGAGCTCCATTAACAAAAATGACTTAAGTATTCTTTCTTTTAATTGAAGACAATAGAATGGCATAAAATATTTCAACAAAACAAAGAAAATCTGAAATACAAACTAGTTGGATAAACCCATTTTTAATGCAGGTATATTAAATGCAATTCTCCTGTCATATAACAGATTGGCAGAACAGTTGAGTTTGAAAGGCACCCTGGGCACCATCTAGTCCAACCTCCCTGCTCAAAGCAGAGTCATCTAAAGCAGATGGTCTAGGGCAATGTCAGTACTTCAGTTAAGGTTTTTTTTTTCTCTCCATTTGACTCCAATTTCTAAACAAATGCATTTTAACAAATATTTAAGCCATCCAATCTCAACCATCAATCCCTTAAGTTAGTCTTAAGCCCAACAAAAAATAAAACAAATGAAAAAGCAGTGGAGTAGCTCTTCTTCAAGAAACTAAATATAATAAATTATTATGTGTATGAAGCATCCTGATTTGACATTAATTATATTGGCATGTCTCTTCAGAAAAGAGATTCCTAATCTGAAAGTTAGCTGCTGTTCAGTTTAATATTCACTTATGTATGCTGTTTCACTAACTTTATTGATTATTGGGCTCTACATTTTCCAGAATACAAGTTACATGCATGTAAATATGGTATTACTTTCTAGAGCTCAATGAACAAAAAGTAAAACACTCTGACATTCTGGACTACCGCGACTGGCACTCAGATTGGCATAGTTTTAAGAGCTATTGTCTCAGGCTCTCCGACAGCTCAAGCACACATTGGATTGACTTCGTTTTTGTGTTGAATGTTTCCTTGCAACTACAACTACAGAACTGGTTCTCATTTGAAAACAAAATGACAAATCACAAAACAAGTGTTCCCAAGAGGCTTTCTTTTATGTCCCCTGGAATTGCTGCAATTATTCTTAGAAGTGTGACTTCGTAAAAAAAATCTGCTTAAAGTGAAGATGGCAAGGAACAGTATACAAAGTTACACTAAGAGAACTTTATTGATTCAGGTTTCAAAAATTTATGTCTACTAATTACCATGTTCAGAAAAAGGTATCAAATACCTATAAAAGTTTAATCTAAAAATTTCACATCTTACTATATTAAGCCTTTGAATTGAGTGGATCATAAAAAGCAACAGGAATGCTTAAAGAACACTAAGAACTTGCATTTCCAATACACTGAGAAAATCAGAGAAAATCATAATCACTATCCAGTTGCATCAAAGTAAATCCTCAGTTCTGATCTGTAATCTGTTCAAAAGCTGCATATTTTAGTAATAGGATGGAGACCATCTACATTTAAGACACCCAGAGGACTTAATTAAGCTCCTCAGTAGAACCTGGTAACTGGAATAGCAACATCCAAACCAAATACAGACATCTCACTGCGCTAATGAAAGGGCCATGTAGACTAAGGGTTTTCATACAAAAGCAGGGCTAGTACACATAGGAAAAAACCAAAGTAACAAAAAGCATGCTGGAGAGTTTATGATTAAAAGTGGGAGCAATGTGGACAGGACAGAAGTCTCAGAACACTGTACACTTAGTAAGTAAACAGGATAAAGCCTCCTTACCACACTAATAGGAAAAAGTTGCAAATAACAATACAGATTAGCTATGAAAGGTAATTTAATGTGTTTTTAATATAATTTTTTATGAAATCATGAAACTTTTGAAACTTTAGTTTATTCCATGCTAGTTGGTTTTCTGTAGTGGATTCACTGCTTTTTATCCAAGAGCTTACAGAAACAAGCATTTATTATTAGGTCTTTATTTCAGCTGGTGGCAGAATACACACAGAGTAACCTTCTCAAACCATTGCTTCCCTGTGCTACAACTAATGAAATAGTAGAAGTTACCCATGAAAGAAAACAAAGAACTAGAAGCTACTGAACATATTTTTCTTTTTATTGTCAGAGAAGCAGTAGTCTTCACCTCTTTGAAAACAGCTTTTGCTTTATTCATGTGTTCAGACGCACCTAGGAGGTGTTTGTAAAACACCAGTCAGTGACTCTGCATCTTCACTACTCTTTGTTCATCCATGTACCTTTAGTGGTGTGTCCTACTTTTCATGCTGAGATCCTCTAAGAGCATTTAGCAGCACATACTGTCAGCTTACATGCCCCTTGAGAACAACTGCAGCCAGACGACTGGAGGACTGCAAGCCCCCAAAATAATTTGAGCTGCATAGTCACAACAAGCTTGAGTAAGAAATGTGCTTGAATTCAAATCTGTGATTTTCCCTAAAATCAGTAAGCTTGACCAAATCTGAAAATACAAGTAGGTTAAAGTAAACTGTATGATACTTTTAAAATATAAGTAAAATATATGATACTTTTGGAGAACAACCAAAGAAGGACCACTGCTAATTGCTTAGTGAAGACACACCTTAAATGAGCACTTAAAAGTCTTCCTCAGAAGCAATTATTTACATTTTCACGATTTGAAAAGAAAGATCATGTTCCTGAAGCCATGCAACAACTTCATGCTAATGATCAGGAGACAGATGAAAAAGTTTATACAAGTTCAGAAGTATAGTGAGGAATCACAGCTCCAGGTTTTTCTCATCCCTAAGGTCTGTTGGACAGTTATTGCTGCAGATAACTCACAGTCCATAAATGGTTTTAGGCTGTTGAAGTATAAAGTTGCCATCATCTCTTGCTCCTTTAAAAAAGAAGTAAAACATTTCTCAGGATGTACAGTTTTGTAAAGCAACGAGCACTACTTAACTAGAGGCCCCAGTTCATGGCTAGGAAAATCTCTTGAGAACACCAGTACCACAGAACAGAAATTTTCCCCTTCTCACACTTCATATTTGAAATTATGTGCATTTTATTTTCAGCACTAATGGTTTCACTTCAATTCTGGACAATGATATTTACTTCACTGTCCCAACTCCTGGTCCTTTTGAGGACAGCCATAATCAGAATGAAAAATCTATGCTTAAAAGTATTTTATATAGTTGGAACCAACACTTTGCTGATTATTTGGCATCCAAGTCAATTAATTTGAATGTAGTTATTTTACTTTTGATATGAAGTGAATCAATAGCAAAGCACAGACCCAGCAGAACTTCTCATACAGATGACTGCTACATCATGGTGTTAAGGATTATGGCTGTGGACTGGGAAAACAACCTGAAACCCTCCTATTGAGAGAAAAATAAATAATAAATCTTGTGCAAGTTGAAAGAGAAGTTGGCTATTAAAACTTCCCGGGCTCAGGCCTTTTCAGAGCAAAAAATTTCCTCTTGAAAAGGCAGAAAAGAATTGCCATCCAAACTACCAGAAGACCTTGAAATACAAAAACACAGGTAAAGTTATTTATTTTCCCTCTTGGCTTTGGCCAGAACACTAATTTACTGCTATCACTGAGATGTTTCTGCACTGTCCTATCCTAAAATCAATGTCCAAAACCTTTTAATTATAATTAGTATAAACAGATTTTAATCAGACAAAAAACTTTAAGAGAAAAAAACCCTATGTTTCCAATTCTTTGATGACAAAGGCAGTCTTCCAAATAAGCATCATTTAAACCCTGTGCCTGTAGAAAAATTGTTCCTCTGCCTTTACTGTTGCTATTCATAGTTCTCTAAGCAGCTACTAGTCCTGACCAGATGACTGTAACAAATTCAAACACTTTTGGCAGAGGCATGTTTTTATTTTCCAATGACTGCCTGCCAAGTTTCCCTGTCCAGGATTTTTTTTTTTTTTTTTTTTTTTTAAATAAAGGAACTATGTGAGCCAAACTATGTCAGGGGCTATCCTTCAAACAATTCTTTCAGGAAGTGGAAGTGCACTATCATATATGCAGACTTGCATTTGAATATGGTTCAGAAACATTAGGAGACACAGTCAAAACTTATTTTCAGAGTAGAAAATGCTATGCTGTGAGTCTTGAAAACCACTTATCAATACAGAGTATTCAAATTCTTTTCTAGCACATGATAAAAAAGCATAAACTTTAATGAAATAGGCCTTCTTTAATTCCCCTCAAAATGTAATCTTTTAATGAAACATTCTGTTTAGTGACATTCCAATATATATATTCTACAATGTCTTTTGTCCAGCCTATTGCTCATTAGGTTGCTGTACAAACCTGCACACAATACTATGGCATAAAGGCATATATCTTATGAGGAATTCTTAGAAGCACTAGTGCATATCATTATCTTAAATTATGGTCTTGTGATTAAAATACCTAGTGGCATGAAAACAAAGATGAATCCCAATTCAAATCTACCATGACCTTGTACAAAAGTCATTCAGTCCCTCAGTCTTGATTCTATATCTGTAATAACCAAATTCATAATTGATTAAATATTTTAAAGTCATTCACTAACCACATATATGGCATTCAGAGCAAAAAGCAGTCACACAATTTATGTATGTGATAAAAACTCAAAACCCACTCTTTGCAGGAGTCAAATTAAAAGAAAGAAAAGTCAAATGTCTTTGCAAAGATTCTGCACATTTTCAATCTGAGCATAATTGTGCAACGCGAACTTAAAATATTATCTTGTGAGAGTTTAATCCAATTGAAAACTCTAATACGTAAATGTACAAACTAATGACCAAGTAACAGCGATACTGCTTAAATGGGCAGTGGTTTGATATGGTAAGTATTTTGATTTTTCTTGCTCTTATCAGGTTTTGAAGTCTTGATGTACAAAATTTTGTTTAGCATGTAAACTGTGGAGCTGTGGGGGAGAGAAAATCCTTAAGATATGACTGCATGAAAAATAGCAATCACTTCAAAATTATGACCAAAAAGAACTAAAAACTTAATCTCATACACCAATCACAAATGAGATTGTGGGTTCTCCTTATTCTTTCTTACAAAAAAGTAACTACGCTTGACAATTATGCATTAAAAAACCCAACAGGACTCCAATTACTGGTTCTAAAAACATCTGCAGTGCATTTCTATTAAAAAAAAAACCAAACAACAAACAAAAAAAACTGTAAGAATGGAACTAGAGGTAGCCAGAAACTTATTAGTTTTAAAGCAAACGTGATTCTTATATACTACTGAAAAATCAAATCTTGCTGTTATGTAACCATATCAACCAGATCATCTACTCACAAATTTCCCTGCACCCAGCTGATGAATTGTCCATTGAAATGTTGATGTCTCACGTATTAAGAAACTGTCTTAAAACAAAGAAAGATCTAACACATGGTTCCTTGCAACAATGGTGTGTTAACAAAAAGTCTGCAAATGTGACATTTTGGACACACTGATTCTGTTATTGTGGCTGCCACCACTCAATAGCTGGGGATCAAGAATTTCATTAACAATTACAGAACATAAAATATTTGTCTCCCCACTGAAAAAGGTGCAAGCCATTCCTAAATATATATGAATTAAAATCATCAAAATCTACTGCATTTCTTTTCTTTTTTCTCCTTTCACTTAATGGAAATTATGATTCTTAATTAAATCCAAAATTTCTTTTGTCTCACTTTATTTCTTTAGAAAAGATCACTTCATTTTCATCACATTCTTTATAAATAGTAACAAACATCTGTTTGCCTTCTTTTTTAACACATTTTTTAATTGCTTGAGCAAAGTCTAATAGAAAGCTACAGCAATTCCAACCACCTCTATACTTCTTTGTAGTAAAGCCTTTTGTCTATGAATGGGCCTATGCAGAAATAACCTCATGAGAGATGATCTTTAGAAGCCTTTTTAAAGCTAAACACTTCAACATACAGCTTGGCAATAAGAGAAAATGATGTCCAGTTGCAACTGAGCTTATTTTAAAATGTGACTGAAATTCCTGAATAGCAAAAGAACTTTTGACCCCACTGCGCAACTACAAAAATAGGAAAAGAGCAAAACTTTTCACTACAGATGTGACCTGTGCTTCATGACTTCAGAACTAAACTTGAACTAACTCATAAAATCAGAAATTACCTCAGGCCAGATTTACTTCTGAGTTAGGGATGAGCGTATACAGAGGCTATTTGCCAGAAAAACAAATAATTCATGCAGTTGGCACCTTATGCTTTCACATGGCTAGCCTCCAGTGTCAACTTGTAGATTTCATTGTTCTAAATGCTTGCAGCTACTAGAACATAGGTTGATTTTAAAAATCCACTTTACTCTTTGGTACTTTTTTAAGATATTACACAGAATTGAAAGAATACAAGAGCTACAAGGAAAAAAGAAACACTTTAAAAAGTAGCTGATTAGTACTCAAACAGTAATAACAACTAGGTGTTGATTGTTTATTCCTTGGCTGCAAGGCTGGAAAGAATTTCTGGAATTGCAATTAAGGTTCAATTCACTACAACTATGAAAAGCACAACATGCCTTCTCTTTCACCAGTATGTAGGCTTCATAGAAACAAAGTGACACTGAGAGATTCTGGGTGGCACCAGTTGGCGGTAACATTAAAGAAGATTTAGAAAACCAACACCAAAAAGAAAAGAACTGCCCTCATCTCCACAGATGTTTACTAGAAATCATTGATTTTGTATTGATGACACTATCATCCTTAATTACAAATTTCATCCTTGAAAAGATTTTTAATCAATGTTTTCCCAAACATCTGAACTTTCTCTAAAAAAACCCATACTAACTTATACACACTTCAAAGTATAATGACATGGGACTGCTGTCATATCCAGTCCCTCTGGTATTGAACAAAGATTTAGTGGACAGATTTCCTTATCACATATTCCTTCTCTACTCTTCTGAAAACTCTAAGAAAATGAAGGACATAAATACAAGAGCTGGAGGGAAAAAAAAGTGAAAAATTAGTCATATCTAATTTAAACATACAAAATTTTGTTCAAAACTGTATCATAACATTTGTAACTGCTATACGAGGTTCTACTCAGTCAAAAAGACTATGGTTCTGAGTATGCACTGAAACACGATGTAGAGATATTGAAGGATTATATTCAGAGTAGCAGAATTACATCTAGTTACATTTAAGGAATGGCTGGTATCTGTAACAGATCATTTCACATTTCAAGAAATTAAGAAACCATTTTAGTATGTTTAAATGGAAAAAAGTTGAGATTCCTTCATGAATGCAGATGGAATGGACTTCTGATTCCCTAAGATTTATTTTTCCTTTTTTCCTCATCTGTTTCTCCTCCTGTAATCCTCACAGGAGTATGCCACCTCCAGTACTAGAAGTATCTTGTTTTACTGCTCTGATGAACCCAAACTGCACACTTCTGCAAAGCTGCAGTGTATGCAGTAATTCAGAACACAGCCAGTAGAAATCTGGCTTTCTCAGTTACTCATTACAGAATCAATATGCAGCTCACAAAACAGTCTGAAGCTGTTATTTTCAGCTCTAGAAGAGCTGAAACCACAATTACACTGTGCTAACAATGAACCCAATTACTTGAGGACAACAGATTGAGTCTACCTCCATTAAAATTAAAAAAAACAAACAAAAAACCAGAATACCAAAAACACCCCCCAAAGCCTCCTCAGCTCAGCAAGCACATTGAAAGAGTCCTTTCCTCTCTCTTGCCTCTTCCCTGCAATTCTAAGTGATTCCTTAGTGTAAAAGCGCTAGCAAATAACAACACCTGACCATTTACTTGTCACAACACAAGCCAAATAAAATCAGAAGGCTTCAGAAAGCAACATTTATGCAATGTGATGGTTGCTGTATCAAATTCTCGGACCAAGAAACTCTTGTTCAGCACTGCACACCATAAAACATTTAAAATTAACTAAGTATAGAAGAAAGAAATGCAAACCACTGGATTGGCAACTCATCAAGTTATCTGATGCAGAGATTCAACTGTATGATCAAGTTCCAATTGATAGCTTCTGCAAAGCAGCTGCAACAACAGACAAGTTTTGTACTACTCTTTAAAACATTGCATGTGCTTTTCGTGAGCCTTACATACCAAATTATGTATCTTCAGACAATAAAAGCACTACCATGCAATCTTATGTCACCAGGTTTTCTCCTAAATCAGTTTTTTACTCAGACTTCTCTGGCCAACTCCACCCTGATCTACCGTTATTTTTCCACCATCATTTTATCTCCACAACTTTATTGCCAAATGCATAAGCTTCAGCTTTTCGCCATTACATGTTCTGCTGTCAAAATACCAAATCCCTAGTCATTAGGGTACTAGAAGTAAAAAATGCAGTCACTCATCCTTTAAAAAGTAAAATTGAAACATTCACTGTAATTAAATGGCTTACTGTGAGTCAGATAGCTACAGAAGCCAAATTACTAATAAACATAAAACACTGCATTGCTAGCGGTTTCCATAGAAGAACAACATTCTGAAAAAGCCAAAGACTAACCTGGAAAGAACAAGATATTGCTATGGTTTTCTTACAATAAGTAATTACACAACAACTTACTTATACAACATAAGTAAGATTTTTATGGAAGTAACCGAGTAACATTAACAAACAGGTTACAAGAAGCCCATTGGCACTAAAAAGAGATGATTAGGTGGAAGAAATGTGTTGTTTTTCACAGCATTTGTGTTTTGTTCTGTTTTTGAAACCTGCCACATATGCACCTAACATTATGCAGGCCCACCTATCTTTCTCAGCCAGCAAGAGATGAATTTTCTTGTGCAGCCATCACTGCAGAGTCTGGCTTGAAGCCTGGCTGGTTTTAGTTAATTTTTATTGATACACTGGGAAGATGAACACCAAATATTTGTTTTACTTACATTTTCACATCCCTTAACCTAAAAATAATACTAATTGTCATGAAAGTAGGCAATACAAAAGGTGCTTGCAAACTGTATAGCACTGATGAGAATACTGTTGTTCTTCACTATGTTCTATACTTCCTGGACAATTCTCAGTCAGGGGAACTTTGTTTTTCTCTCTTCTCCCACTGCACAGAGCAATAAACCTCATGCAACATCTCATGTACCTCCAGCCACAAGTCCACAGATAAATTTCAGGGGACAAGTCAGCCCCATGAGCCAAAGCAAGCAAATCCAAAAGGGAGCAGCCTTGGATAACTGGTCCCTGTTATTGCAACTCCAATATCAATATTTTTCACAGTCCTGGCTCTCAGCACTCTCCTTCCTCCAACCTCCCCCACCTCCCACCTCACCTCACATGCTCTACATATTCATTTCTGGTCCCAGTTTTCCTTTCAACACATCCTACCCTTTCCCTGTTTTTCCATTCAGGAAATCCCTCCTACAAAATTCCACTTCAAAAAAATGACTAACAAAGCTGCCATGCCATCTGTTTTTGTAACATATCACTCTTTCTACACCTTTTAATGCTCCATTTATACAGAACATAACTTTTTTTGGAGTGAGGACTATCCCACTATTATCTGCATGCTGCCTAAAACAACTGGTTTTGATTCTTAAAACTTTCATCTTTAATATAGCAGTGGTTAAAAATGACTATTTATTTCCTTGATTAGATTTCTAACTGCTGGCATAAGAACACAAATTCACCAAAACCTGACATGATGGCACAATCTGCAAATGCTTAGCAGTACTTTATTCTGTTCTTCCCATCTATCTGCAAATGTGTTGGTGGGGTTTTTTTTGTTTGGGTGGGTTTTTTGGGTTTGTTTTTTTTTTGGTTGTTTTGTTTTGTCGTTTTTTTTTTTTTTTTGCTGTTTTTGGTTTTTCTTCTTGCGGGTTTTTGGAGTTTTTTAATGCATCAGATTGAAATCAGGAATCTGTACTATAAAGATACTAAATTAATCTCTGCACGGGAATTGCAGGTTTACAAATGCACATGCCAATGCACAATTCCTCAAGAACTGTACATCAAAAAAAATCACCATCAAGAAAAAAACCACAACCCAAAAAACCCATAAAAAACCAGAACAAAGAATGACCTGAACTACCATGGCATAAATGTACAACATATGTCACTCTTCTGAAATAAGAAAAAAACATGGGACAATTTAAAACTGTATTTCCAATACAGAACACCTTTTAGTCACATGATGATTTATGTTTAGTTATTTTACAAAATTCTCATGTTTTCCAGGTAAAACATACCATCAAAACCTAGCAAATTCAGATCCAGGATTTATTACTTTTACATAGTCATAACATACCCAAGATATCTATACAGAAGTTTTAGAAATGTCAGAAAACAAACCTTGCTGTAATCAGAATTGAGATGCAATGCTTATACTTTCACCTCAGAGGATGGCATGTTAAAAAAAAGTGGAGATCTCTAAAACAGATTTGACTGTTATGCAGCAAGGAGAGGAATGCAACTTAAGTGTGGAGAAGCAGCCTTGCAATAATGGATCACAGAGGCCAGTCACTTGTGGTGTACTTTAGAGGTCAAAACTCAGGCCATTGCTGTTTAACACCTTCATTAAGGACCTAGACATTGAACAGGTGCACCTCAGCAAGTTTGCATATGATAAAATCTGGAGGAGTGCCTTATACACCAGAGGGTTGTGCTGGCATTCATAACAGGCTGAAGAAATAGGTAGAAGAACTTTATGGAGCCTCACAAGGAGAAATGAAAAGTCTTAACCTGGGAGGAGTAACTCCATACATTACTAGGGGTTGGAGGCAGACTGTCTGGAAAGCAGCTCTGATGGAAAGGATCCAGGGGTCCTGAATGTAAATGAGCAGCCACAAAGAAGGCAAGAGTGTCCTGAGCTCCACTAGGAGGAATAACACCAGCAAGGACAAGGGGCATGATGTTTCTCCTCTACTCAACACTGGTAAGATGCACACTGGAGTGCTAGCTTCAGGTCTGGGTTTTCCAGCATTAGACATGGACATACTGCAGTCAGGCCATAAAGATAATTAAGGGCTGGGAACACTGGACTTACAAGGGAAGGCTGAGTAAGCCCAGATTTTGTAGCCTCAGGAAGAAAAGGTAGGAAGGATCTTATCAACGTGTATAAATACCAGATAAAAAGCACTAAAGAAGAGTGAGTCTGACTCCTCAGTGGCACCCAATTAAAGGACAAGAAGCAATGAGCACAAATTGAAACACAAGAAACTTAGAAAAAAGTTTGGTGGTTTTCTTTATTTGTTTGGTTAAGTGTGCTGTGAGCATGGTAAAACACTGGAAGGTACTTAGATTGTGGCATTTTGATCCTTGGAGCTGGTCTAGATAGTCCTGCTATGCCCATGGTGATGGGGCTCACAAGACAATCTCTAGAGATGTCCCTTCCAACATGAACATTAATCAGAGGGTGAAAACACACTTCTACTGTAAGAAATACACAAACAGATAACTCACAGGACTGGATTGTTTTTATTGCTACTATTTTGGTCAGAGTAAAGATGGCTAAGTGCCACTTCCACAAAGCTAATTCAAACACTTCAAACATTAAATTATTTGATACTATAGATTCATTTTACCTCAGCATAAGAATCTGCCTGTAATCTCTTCTGATTTCCAGCAAAACAGGTTTCACTGCTTTACGAATGTGAATGCCACAAATCCATTTGTTTAATGGTTGATGGACAAAGACATGCAAAAACATACAGAATGATTCATCAAGTATTTTATAACATTTTAGCTATCTTAAACATGTAACTTTTCAAAAGAAAATACAGACGTTTCTATATAAAGAACTCCAGAAAACAGTCTCTTCATCTAGTTAATAAGCATAATAGGGTGGCAGAAATAAGAATTTGCTCATTATTGATCTGAAGGCAGTACCTGCCAACATGAGGGCTGAATCAGTTTCCAATTCCCACAGCTTAATAAGATCTGTGCTATGCAGAAACCCACCTAGGCAGTTTCAAACACAAAATGAAAGACTCATTATACATCTCATTATACAAAACTCGGAAAACTTCTATTGTAAACCTCCCCTGAGGTGCAATGTCAGGTATTATGGATTAGGTGCAACATTCCACAGTCCTTTCAATATTCATACTGAGTACTCCATGTTGATATTGCACCTAAAATAGGACATACAGCTTTTCTGTAGTAAACACTGGTTTAGTCAGCAAACAGCACAGAGGCACAACCTGAATGTAAATAAGCAGGGCTGCTCCTACTTTTTCTCTAATTTTTAGGAAAAGAACATGTCACTAAGGGACAAACACAGCTTAGCAATGGTGTCTGTACTGAATATTCTCTTGTTTCTCCCTCTTTCCAAATCTTTATCAGTTTTCACCAACACCACCAAAACCTTCCAGTAACTTTCACAGCCGCAGGGCAATCAGCTTAAAGACAGTTAGGTGCCTGGCAACCTTTCCACACCATTCAAACGCAGCTGTGTTTACCTGGATGCACAAACAGGCTGCACAGAGGACCTGGATACTCACTGCTGACAAGAGTAATCTCCACAATCACAGAATGGTTGAGGCTAGAAGGGACCTCTGGAGGTCACCTGGACCAAATTCCCTGCCCAAGCAGGGCCACCTGGAGCTGGCTGCCCAGGACCACATCCCGAGAACTTTAATCCTCCAAGGATGATGACTCCCCAACCTGAAACCAGAGAAGGCATGCACATACACGAAAGTAGCATAAAATGAACTCATAAACATGCAGTCAACATGTCAGACTGCAAATATATGAGTCGGGGAAGAAGCTATCCAAAATGGCTGTTTGCATACTGATCACAGGGAGGCTGGAACGTACAGACATCAAATGGTTCCCTAATAAGCCATATGGCTCAGCCCAGTCAGCAAGTGTGAAGTTTTATTTAAATGCCCTGCCAAAAAACACACAAACTTCTGCACACCTTATAACTCCCCTGTAATAAAAAGCAGCTCTTGAAAGAAAAGAGCCTTAACAAACATGCATGAAGCCTATGCAAGAAGTGACATTTCAGACAGTCCCTTTATCTGGTGCAGACTTTTCTGATATTTGTTTAGATTCTTGTATATTTTGGGCTCTATTCTCAGTCTTAACTGTATCACTGGCAGAACTGCCTTTTGCAAGCTCACATACTTGATTATTCCACTGTATTTTTCAGAATTATTACTTTCACCAAAATACATATAAGTACCATGAATAATAGTGCAATTATGTGTAATTATACATATTTCACAGGAGATCTTTGCAATCAATCCCTGGACCATGTGAACCAAGCCTATGCCTTAACATTATAATTGTTACCACAACTGTAACTTTGGCCAACACATAAAAGAACATTACTGTTCAAATTATTTTATGTGAACAGTATTATATAATATTATTATCTATTTTACCATTACTGGGCAGTGTAGTAGCACAGAAATAACACTGCTTGTAGACAGCAGCTTCTTCATTGTACTATCAGTTCAGCTATTTATTTGATGTGGGACCCTAAGTAAATTCATCCTTTTCTTTACACAGGTATACCTTGCTGTCTGTCAAGAACAGGTTCCTGAAATGTGAGATAATTCAATATAGTGAAACCATTTTCCCTACAGAATAAATGTGGTACAGAGGAGACATACACAAAAACTTTAAAAATGCACACAACTGTAACATCCAGGGACAGCACATATGACAAACAGCAAGGAAAAGGCAAAGAAGCGAGTTCATCAGTTGTCACTTCAACATCCAGTGATGACAAATCAGGAGGCTGAGATACTGGCCTTGCAATAGCTGGAGGTAACAGAGTCTCTTTAAGGTGAAATGAAAGAAAAAATTTTTCAACTGCCAATTGTGCTGAGATTTTGACGAGCAGGTCTCCTGTGACATGAGACTGAATCTTCAGTGACTCTGTCCAATAATTATTAAAAATTTCAGCTGCTTCATTTGTGAGATAGAATATTGACTATAAATCTTTCAGTATGAGTGTTCATACTGCCTTCTTCCAAATGGTTATATGTTCACCATCATGCTTCTCAGAGGTCCATTGCACACAGAGGTCAATCAAGTCAACCAAGGGTAAAGGACAAAACCAAGGTAATGACAACAGTTAGTAGAAAAGGGTATATTAAATGATCGATACTGGAACTCTGAATATGAGAGACTGAGAAGAAATTGATAGCATGGTATTATCACACCTGCTTCCTTCTTTTAGAGATTTATCTTGTCTACTCAGACTGCAAAAATTACTAAGCAGGAGCTGCTTCGCACTGAGTGTTTACACATCATCTCATCCTGCCAACCTCAGTTGTGATATGCATGTGCTTCTCTGATAAAAATAAGAGACAACTATTTTCAGACCAGTGTGCTATTTTGAGGAGGCTCATTTTACACACTGAAAAAGAATATATTTCAACAAGCAGCCAAAAAGCACCCTTAAGAAGTATGTAACAGAACTGGAAATTACAGCTGAGATAGATAAGCTCCTGGTCTACTTCCAAGGCCACTAATCATAAAAACCAATCCCAGATTCAATATAGATGCAGCTACTTTGTGGGACACTTTGAAGTCAGCAGCTGATTGAGTTTTAAGCATGTAGGGTTAGTTATGCATGTATTTTATCCATTGAATTACAACAGCACAAAAATATTCAGTGACTTGACCAAGACGTTCTCTACAACAGGAAGGACAATATTGGTTATGAACCCAGTATCTGGATTCTATTTAGAACATCAATTTTGTCACAGTATTTTAAAGTTTATTTAAGAAACAGAATTTTAGCAAGTTGCATATATACAAGTATAAAATTGGCTACTTCAGTTTCATGCTAGAGAAGCAGAATCTCAGTTTATTCAGTCAGCCTCTCACTGCTCAAGTAACTCAGCAGGCAATCTATACAAAGTATGTAACAAATGCCTCTTAAAAGAAAAAATTTAAAAAACCAGCAACAAAAATCCAGAAGACTCTTAAAAAAAACCTCAACCAAACACAAGAACCCCACCAAAACCCGACAATTTAGAAAACATATCCTTTTAACACGAGGCAATTTTTCAAACAGTTCTTCAGAAGTATGAGAAGCCTGTCAGTGCAAGATGCAGAAACATTATCTGGAAGTGAAGCTACACTGTACTACACAAAAATCTTTTAGGTCATGCTGTAGCCCAGAGAATAACCCTTTATCAAGACTTGTAAGATGCTATGTTTTGGGAAAGGGTGTGAAAAGGTAAAGCAAAGGCACAAGCCTCACCACAATTGCTACATCCTCTTCTGATCTTCTCACTGTGAAGCCACAGAAGAAAGTGGAAGAGTGTTGGCAAGAAGTAGTACCCACTTCTAGGAAATGGAATTTGGGAAGTAACAGCAACTGAACGATGCTGAGCTGTGAGCACTGAACTAAGGAAGCTACAAGGAATGACCACTGTGGGGGACAGTGTCTGAAATGGTAGTGAAAATGGGGACAGGAAAAGTTCATCATGAGCTGAGCTTAGAAAGCAGCAAGATCCTGCGATGAATTCAGTCCTTCTCAAATGGGCAATAACAAAGACAGACATTGGATGGGATCAGATATACAGCCTGGCCAGGTCAGCGAAGGGGGAAAGGGGAGGGGGAAGAACAGAAGAAAGAAGATAAGCAGGCCCCTTCACTGAGTCATACCAGAGCTACTGCAGCTGGAAGGGAGCCAGATTTTAGCTGGAGCTTTTGCCTCTGCTTTTCTTCCCTCCTCTCTCTCAAAAAACCAAGAAGTCAAAGCACCAAGCTTAGATGTCTACCTGAAATACATTTACATTTTGCAGAATGTAAGCCCCTACTCTATATTACATTTAGCCTCAGAAAAACTTGTAATCAAAAGCATGCAAGAATAACTTAAAAACATTCTTTGTCTGGCTGGGTTTTTGTGCTGCCCTAAGTAAGATTCTTTCTTGGATCAGTGATTTCATAATGTAAAATACAAAACCCCTCCAAACAAGACAAATACATAAAGTGGCAGTTGAGGACAGCAGTTGTATTACTCCTCAAATTACACACTGCTTTTTCCTACATAAATTCCTAATCTGCCTTCTCCAAAGGCTCTCCTGTCAACTGAACACACATTTCTCAGCCTAACACCCTTCAAAAGCAATTTAAAAATGTGCACCTACTTTTGTAAAATTTATCACAAATCAGCCTCAAATCACATGCACATCAATTTTTTTTTTTTGCTAATATTTCAACTATATGTTTGACAATACTCATTATCGCACACCAACAGGTATCTCCTATGTGGTTTATGAGTAGTATCCTCAGCTACTTGTGCTCATCTTGTTAAGTGAAGTGATAATTTAGCAATCTCAGCTTGCTTATTAATGTCTCTCCGAAAATGACACCCAGTTCATCTAGTCTCCCTGACTTTTTTATGAATGGATTTACAGCTTGGTTCTTTCTGCAGCTGCATAAGCACCCATCAGAAATACTCAACTGAGCATCCACATACATGTTCTGAAGTGGTCAGTGAAATCTTGAGGACAGATTCCAAGAGTCTGAAATGGCCAAGAGCTAGCAGGAAACAAATCAAAGCTTTACTACCTCCATACACTGCAAGAGATCTCATAGTAAACAAATCTTTACAGTAGCAGCAAAATAGAAGCAACGTGAGATAGCAATCTTCTTCTGAGATTACCATAATTCAATATAAGTTTGGAATAATGCTTAGGGTGACTTACAGTGCTTAATTAGCAAACAAGGAATGAAATTCCACATACTTTTTCAGAGGAGTGAAAATAATACAGACATGGCATCCAGTCACTAGTGGGGTTCCGTAGGGCTCCATCCTTGGCCCAGTTCTCTTCAACATCTTCATTAACGACTTGGACACAGGATTCCAAAGAAAACTAAGTAAGTTTGTAGCAACACTAAATTGGGAGTAGCTGCTGACTCCCTCAAGGGCAGACAGGCCCTGCAGAGAGACCTTGAAGCATCAGTGAGATGGGCACCATCAACCACATGAGGTTTAAGAAGGTCAAGCACCAGATTCTGCACCAGGGATGCAGCAGCCACGGTTTTGTGTACAGATCAGGGAACAAAATGCTGGAGAGCAGCACTGCAGAAAGGGATGTGGGGGTTCTGGTCAACGGCAACTTGAACAAGAGTCATTGAACTACCGAGAGCATCCAAAGGAGGGCCACAGGGATGGTGAAGGGCCCTGAGCAGAAGGAAGCCACATGGGGAGCACTGAGGTCTGCTTGGTCTGTTCAGCCTGGAGTAGACTGAGGGGAGACCTCACTGTGGTCTTACAACTCCCTCATGAAGGAGGTGCAGGTACAGAGCTCTTCACTCTCGTGACCCATGACAGGACACACAGAAACAGTGTGAAGCTGCATCGGAGAAGATTTAGGTTTGACATCAAGAAAAAGGTTTTCCTGACATTGGAACAGGTTCCCCAGGGAAGTGGTCATAGCACTAAGCCTGACAGAATTCAAGAATTTGGACAACACTCTCAGGCAGATGGTGTGACACTTGGAGCGTCCTGCGCAGGGTCAGGAGTTGGACTCGATGATCCTGATGGGTTCCTTCCAAGCCAGCATATTCCATGATTCGATGTCTAAGACCTATGGAATACCCTCTTCCCAAACAAAACTATAAACATACCTGCCTTTTAAGACTATAGATATGTCTTACCTTAAATACATCTGTTTTGAAGCTATATACCCAGATACTTATGTGGTTGCAAAAATCTTAACAAGATTCAGATTAGCAACCGGAATGACAATTCAAGAATTGACAATTCAGCTAACAACAATACACTAGCAGAAAAGTAAGTTTTCATTATGATTTCACTCTAAACAACAGGCCTTGCAATTTTTCAAAGTTTTTTTTCTTTTTTACAAAAAGCATTTACAAAAGTACTAGTTAGCAGACCATACTGCCTGAGAATAGAATGTGAGTGTTTCATACTTGTGCATTACCTAGTGAATTACAATCTATTGTTTTTATGTATAAGCAGCAATGAAACTCCCTTAGAGATACAAATACTGGTGTATCAGATAATATCTATGCTCTTATACAATAAAGTATGAATTCAACACTGTGTTCATTGTATTACCACCATGGCAGTGTTGCAGCATTTCTGAAATTATACTTTTTGTCCACATCCCTATGTCAACAGACATCCCAGTCTGCTTAAAGCACCAAACAGTTAAAACTGAATGAAATGGCTCAACCAGCTCACTTCACCTTTTGCTACTGTAATCAGAATTTTACCCTTTAATTTCACAAAATAACAGAATATTGCAGGTGGGTCTTTGGGCTTAAACAAAATTTTGATCTCCCATCTTTCAAGCTCTTATTATGCAAAGATGTAGGACATCAACACAGAATTTGAATGGCCTTGCCAAATACAACAAGATTTCTTCCTCAAAAGACACAAAGAAGTTGTCAAATGTTATTGCCGACACAGTCCGTTCTAGGAGCTGATCCTTCACTTTTAATTAGAAGTCTGTTTTTTCCCTCCTCCAACCACAAGCTTCTTCCATTTTCTAGATTGTACCAGTAAACCTTTACAAATTGTTGAGTACTGGATTACATAAAAGCCTTCAAAGGTAACACTGGCAATCCCTGCCATTCACTGATTGCAGTACCTCCACAAGATGGGGCAGAAAGCATAGGTGGGTGCCTTCAGGACCACTGTCTATAGCTGCTGCTGGACACAAGGATACAGTGGTACCAGACATTTGACTTTCTGAACATCTGCATAAGCCACTGCCACATACCAATCAAACCCCCTTCACTCAGCAGGTGAAATTTGCAGTCTGTTCTGAACCTGACTCCCAATTAACTGCACAGCTTGGGCACACAGCTATAAACACACTAAGAGTCGTGCAAAGTTAATCACGCTGGAGGTGGAGCAGCCATACAGCCATAATGGGTTGCTACCATGGAGGCAAAAAAGGCAAATGAGCACCTTTCCTGGAGGCAAGGCACACACATTAAAAACAATGAGAAAGGGTTATTCCCACCCAGAGCAACTCAAGTGAAGACAAGCATCACACTGTCTGAAAGCCAAACAATAAGGACATCCTATTGTATTAGACAGTATGCTAGAAGTTGTTTTCACTATCCCTTTTTCCTCAAAGAAAATGTCAGTGTAGATGTAGGTGATTACACTTCATTTTAAATTTCAGCTCTCAAGAAATAACCTGAGAATCACTGTCAGAGTACTTCTGACAATGAGTGCTTAGGTCCAATTCCTTTGAAGAGAGAGAATTACATTTGTCTGCTTTTCTAAAAGAAAAAAAAACCAAAACAACAATGCAGAGATGCAATAAGAAGCTCATGAAGCTTAATAGCAAACATTACTAAAGGTACAGAATATTAAAAGAAATTAAGAGTTTAAAAAGGAAATACATAGGATAGACAAGCAACACTGCTTTTGTAGACTCTAGTGAATTGTCTTCTCTAAGGAAGACAAATTAGAAACACTTCTATTATGCAAACTAACATTAAAGTTTATGGTTAGGGAAGCCAAAGATTTCCTACTGTATTCCTAATAGCTGGACAACTAAACTACTTCACTGTTTACTTTATGATGCCACATTCATGATAGGGCATAGCCTAAACATTTTCTTAAAAGAAAATAAGCCTTAATGAGTTAACCACACGCACGCACAAAAATCCTGCTACCTGCCAACAACCTCAGGCTCTACATTTTTTAATCATGAAATAGTTACTCCTGCCATTACATAAATATTATTACATAATATCTCCTTTGTACGCAGAATTAAAGCTACAATAAAATAGGTTCCACTATTTCAATATTGTGTTTATTAATCCCACTCGTTCACTTAATAATTTGAGGCTGTAGTTGCATCAGAACACAACAGCTTGAATATGTCACGTTTCTCTGTGATTAAAAAGAGAAGACAGTTAATTCTGGATTAAAAAAAAAAACAAAACAAAACAAAAAATACAACAAAAATATCTGCTCTACTATAATAACTGCCTGAAGGGAAAGACACCTCTGTTGTGCTCTTTTATTGCACGTTTTTTGTCTTGCCTAATATTTAACGTACATGTATCAAGAGATAATTTTTAACACACCAATCAATAAAATATGCAGAAATACCTTAATTTCCAAGGTCAGCATTATACAGCATAAGTGAAAAGAGATCACAAGCAATGATGCTTAGTAGGTCTAATATCTCAAAAAACAGAGATTAATACTTAATGTATGCGGAAACTACAATACACATTAAATTAATTTTCCTAAGTGTCTAATTTGCTAGAAATTTGTTCTGAGAACGTATTTGTTTGTATTAGTCAGAAACGCATCTGAGACGTGGGACGGCGGCAAGCACAAGGCCACAGGGCGGAGAGGCAGCGAAGTGGCATGTGACATTCGGGAGTCTCGGGGGGCAACATGTGGCCGGCGCTCAGGACGCTCCTCTCTGCAGTGCAGCACAGCCCCGGTGCCTCGGGCCGGGCGCGATCCCCGCCGCGACACGAGCCCCCACTTCCCAAGTGCCGCACAAGTCCCGCTCCAGCCCGCGCTCGGCGGCTTCCCCTCGTCGGCAGCTCCCGGGAAGGGCAGGACCGCGGGCACCGGGAGCAGGGCGGCACGGGCCGGCCCCGGTGTGCGCACCGCGGAGCCGCTCTCCCGGGGCAGCCCCGCACAAAGCGCCGGCGGCCCCGCAGCCCCCGCCGGGCGGGCGCGGCGCGGCACCCGGGGCAGGTCCCCGCTGCCCTGCCGTCCCCGCGGCCGCCGCTGGCAGGTGAGACGCGCCGCAGCGGCGGCGCCGGGCGCGGAGGGGGGGCGCGACCCAGCCACAAAGAGCGGGAGCGGGGTGGGCGGCGGCGGGGCCGGCGCCAGCGCGACCCGCGGCGCCGCAGCCGGGGCACGTCCCCGCCCGGCCGGCCGCCGGTGGCGGGGGTCATCCCTTACCTGCAGGGGTGGCGCCGAACACTCTCACGACGGGCACCCGTTTGGCCGGGGCCTCTCGGAAGCGGGACTGGCAGGGGTCCAGGCCGGGCAGCGGGCTGCCCATGTAGTAGTCGGCAGTCACGATCCGCACTGAGAACATGTTTGTTCGCCGCCGCCGCCGAGGCACCAGCACAGCACCGAGCGAGCGCGGAGCGAGCGCGGAGCCCGCACGGCTCCCCCCGCCCGCCGCCGCCGCCGCAGCGAGCGCGCGCGCGAGCGCAACACTCCCCGCGCCTGCCGCTCCTCGCCCGCCCGCGGGAGCGCGCGCGGCCCCGCACGCGCCTTGTCTGTGTCTCCGCTCCCCCCGCCCGATGCCGCCGCTCTGGGCGCGTGCGCGGCGGCGCGCCCCCCGCGCGCTCCTACAGCCCGTGCGGCCGCGCGCCCCTCAGGGACAGCGCGGGCTCGTGCCCCGCGGACGCCCCGGCGGCGGCGGCGGCGCCCCGGCCCCGGGCTGCAGCTGCTGTTGCCATGATGATGTCGTCACGGATGCAACCACTGGGGGAACGTGTGGGGGGGTGGATGAGCCGTGTGTTGGGGCGGAAAGGGGTTCAACGAGCGGAGGAGGTGTCCTCGCTCCTCGACACACACGGTCTCCCTCCCCCCCCCCCCCGATCTTTCGGTTGGGCTCGGCAGGCCGGGCGCGAGCGCGCGTGGGAGCGGGGTTATGTGTTTCTATCGCTTCCCCGGGCGGCGAGGGAGGAGGCAGGGAGGGAGAGAGGGACGGCCTCGGTGATTCGGCGATCGGCCGCGCGGGCTGGGGGTGAGGCTGCGGAATCCCGAGCCGCGGATGGGGCGGGAGAGGCAGCGCTGCCGGGACACGGCGGGGTTAAGCTGGGTCGACCGCCATTTTGAATGGCGGGGAGGTGAGTCTCCGCGCGCCGCAGGGGCCAGCCAACCAAAAAAACAAAAAAATAAAAACAACAAAAACGAAACCCTAAGAAGATGGGGGCTCGGAGGGAGACGGCACCGGGAGGAGGGGGTGGAGTGGCCGCGCTCCCGCCGGCGCCCGCGCGCCCCCGGGCTGTGGCGGTGCGCGCGCGCGGCGCGGGAGAGGGCGGGGCCGGGGCTGCGCAGCGGCGGCGGCGATTGGCGGAGGGGCCGGGCGCGCGCAGGGGGCGGGGCGGGGCCGGGCGCGCTGCGGCGGAGCGGCGGGGGCGGGGCCGCGTCCCCGCTCCCTCAGGGCGGCCCGGCCCCGCGGCCCCTGCTCCTGCTGCCCCTGCCCCTCCGCCTCCTCCGCCCTTTAGGGGAGCTTACTTTGCGGTTTGCGGCGCTCTCGTGCAGGTTTTTATTGGAAACCGTAAAACAGGCTTGACTTTAGGTTAAGGCACTGAAAAAACTTGAGTTTTACGTTTAAAATTCCTGTTGCAGTCTCTTTGTCTGAGAGCTGCGGATCCAGGGATAAAATCCCCAAAACGCAGCAAATATCCGAAGAGTTGGCGGTGCGGGAGATGAGCCAGTTAAAAGGCCGAATGCTCTCGCACGCACTCAGCCATGCTGATACATGTGCGTGCACAACTGGATGATACGAGACAAATGTACAAATCTATAAAACCTGACGAACGTCCAATGTGTAGAACACATGTTTCGCATTTTGGTTACATGTGTTTCGGGTTTAGATTTGAACAAAAGACAGGTCAGGCAGTTGCTACCCTTCATTTTTTTCACTGTAATGAACAGGAAGCTTGCCTGTCTACTCAAGGGTAACTGGTTTCCTACTCTTTCTTTGTAAGCTGTTTATTTTCTCTAGCTCACATCTGTTTTCCTCCTTAAACTCATTTATATGTGAACAGAAAAAAAAAATCCAACTACCTAGTCATCAAGCAATCTTGTATCACAGAAGTGGTTGAAATAGGGTTGAAATCCAAACTATTTTCATTATATCTAAAGAATAACTGAGTTACAACTTTAATTTTTGACAGTTGTTTACATTTGCAAAGCTAATATTTGGAAAACCTTTGGAACTGCAAAAATACTCATATGAATACTTAGATTTCACAAAGGCTAATAAATCACTAGAAGCTTGCTGGTGGGGCTTGTTAACAAACAGCATTTCTAACTATTGTTACTGGAATACATTTTGTACTGCTCCTTCATTAATCCATTTCCTTAATTTTCCATAGAACTTTGGTAGTGACAATAACAGTTCTTGTGTTACTCCATTCCATGCTCTGTTTTCTTTCTGTTCGCATGATCTTCTTAACTTGCTGAGCATTGTGTCTTCCCGCCACTATGTATTTCACTGACAGTGTAATGTCTTTGAATGCCTGCAGATGTGGTCTGGTGCCTGCATGAGCTGAAGGTATGTCAGCAGTCCTCTTATGTGCTGGGGGGTATCCAGCACTGCTGTATTCTGTTGTCATCTGCACAGGCAGGAGAACATGATGTTGTATCTGCCTCTTAGCTAGGTTGGTGAATAAACCAAGACATTTGAGCCACTGGTAGATTCTGGTTTCTCCTAAATGAGTGTGGTGTGTGAGGCATAGCACAAGTTCATACCTGGGAGTCCTGCGGAAGAAAAACCAATTGCCCATGGTAGAATAGTGTGGAAAGCTGAAATAGCTAACTTCTCAGAAGCATAAAGCAGGATTTGCTAAAGCATGTCATGCAGAGTCTTCTATTTAAAATGACAAAATTTTTAAGGTTGTTTATTAAATCAGGTAGAACCATGCTTTGAAATCAGAAAGAACAAGAACAGTTGATACCTAACCTAGGGGTTGTTCATATGAGGTATTAATTTGATTTCTGAAAGTGTTATTCTGAGAGAATATTACTCTCAGAATAAAAGGAAAATAAAGTGACTTTCATCTTTGATATAAAGTCTTAAAAGCCATGCAGACACTTTTGTGGAACCTGCATGCTTTCTGAGCTGTGCCTTTTCAGTTTCCCTTAGTTTCCTGCAGTTCACTTCTGCTTTCAGTTTTGTCTTGCAGTCAGTCACTAGGTTCATCTGCAGGGCTGCACCAAGGTAAGATTATATTTTCAGTAAAGGTTTGAGTCAGCACTGTCACAGGAGGTCCCCTGCCCTCCTCCTCATGTCAGTGCAAGCATTTGAATAGCTGCGTAAGAAACGACTCTGAAACTGAGCCAGGTAAAAGCGATCCCACTGAGAAATATGGGTGAGTTTTAACCTCTATCAGGTCCTTGATCTGCCTCATTATGTAGGGGTGTGAAACTCTGTGCTTGCACAGAGGAGGAGGCAGTGCAGGGACTGAGATTGAGCAGCAGGAAGAAAGAGAGCACTTCTTCCAGAAAGCTTGGCTTGTAGTTTAAGTTGCTGAAGTCTGAAAATCGGTTTAACCCTTTCCATAGATGACAGGCGCAAAGCCGGTTTCTGGATATCTTACATTTCAATCTGTGTGTCAGTGTTTGTTTTTAGGAATTGTTTTATGTGTTGTTCATTCATGTGTGTATGCATGTATGATACATAAATTTTCTTGTAGTTTACACTTCATTACCTGAAAAAGCTGCTGTCCTAGGGTGTCAGTAACTGTAAAAAGAAACATCCTGGTTAGAGAGCACTACCACTCATTTTCTCTGGTACCTCCAAACACTATATGTTCTCTCTGTAAGGTTTCATCCCATTTCCTGTTATAAAGCAAGTCACCCCCTTTCTCTGTTCCTCCAGTTGCTAAGCAGCAGCTGTTCTCCCCATTAGCCAGCCAAGTATTTGCATGAAAATAATCACTCCTGAATATATAACTGGTCCTAATCATGCACAGCTAAACAGCTGTACAATCAAAATTTGAGTATTAATAGTATTATTTATCAGCATAACTGATGACTGTCTTTTAAGTCTGAATTTCTCCATACAGTAAAATCAATAAAGGTTTGCCCTGTTTTTTAAAACAAAAGCCATGACAGTTTTCAGTTTTTGTTTATGCTTACTGTGTAGCTACTTAAAAAAAACAAAACCTCACGAAATGATATCTGCAGTTCACAAAAAATTATAAATGCAAATATGAGCAGACACAATCATCTTGTGACTAAACATGATGGAGGCCAAGGGAAAAGCCACATTTTTGAAATTTCTATTTATAGTAGCAGAATGCAACAAAATTTGATAAGACTTTAGACTATAACACAAAGGTAAAATTCCCAGCAGTACATTTTAACTTCAAAACCCACTTAGTCGTCTATGTTTGAGTTCCTATTGATTTCAGGGATATTCAGTATTTCTGAGATCTGTGATCTGAAATCTTGGAGTTCTTTCTCAGTCAGAGGATTTATCCAAACTGTTATTTCAGAATGGGAGCTGAGTGTGGCTCACGTATTCTCGAGTGCTGTTTTTCCAGGTGACAGAAACACTATTTTTGCAGGGAGAAAACCTGGACACAGGGACAAAGAGTGATATGTGGTCTACCCAGTTGGTATCCCAGCCTAGACAGTCAGACTGGCTGCATTCATTACACGTGGAGACAGTGGAGATTATTTCCCAGTTCAGCCCCACTGACTAAGTGAATGAAGAAGATCCAAATCTTCACACTGAAATATGTGGTACTATGCTGTATAATTCTGGCCTGCCCAAGTGTACTTGCTTTGTCATGTGTGACAATCCATAGTATTGTGTTAGACTCTAAGGCTCCATACACACCTGGTGCAAGATGTCCTCACATGAGGGTTCTGACAAGCCTTGCTTATACTCCAGGTAGTTAAGCCCACTAAAGCCAGAATGTGAAGCAATAATACCATGCATGCACATCAGACCAGCTGAAAGTCAGTTACTCTCTGGATGTTATCAGACAAAAATCTGAAGACAGTATGTGAACAGCAAGGAATTGAACAACCTGTGGATACCAAACTATCTCAAAGTCGCTCTTAGGCTGCTGAATTAATTTGTAGGGGTAACAGTGTTTTGGAAATAATGCTTAAGATCCTAATTAATGAGATGTATTTATTTGTTCTAATTCTCAATTATTAGCTACAGGCTAGGCAGTAGGCTCTGAGGTGTAGTCAATGGCAGTACACCATCAGTGTCTTGTCACTAGAAACCTGATGCAAAAACAAAACTAGGTCTCAATTATGAAAATATTAGAAGTATCAAAGAAGTCTTTTGGCAAAGACTCTTAATGAACCTGTCAGGCCAAGAACAGTGCCATGTGATTGGAAAGTCACAAATGTGCTTGAAGGAAAGCTCATGGGCATTGTGTGGGACATGGGAAACAAATGACAATATAGGGTATGCAAAGGCATAGAAGTAAAAAACAGATATGTCTTTGGTGTAGTAACATTAGATTCTGTTCGGGTTACTGTACTTTTTTTGAATAAAATAATCATTTGACAAAATTAAGTAAATTTTGCAAAATCATCAGGCTGGAAGAAATCTTCAAGATCAGCTAGTCCAACTGTCATCCGAGCACCACCATAATCAGATTTAATCTGTGTTCATAGAAAGATTCGGTATAGTGTCATATAGGAAAAGAAGGAAGATGCATAACGTAAAGAATCGCTGATGGGAGGTACTGATGGATTGCTTTGAGAGAAGGACTATAAAACTGAAAGTTGGCTCCAGGTAAAGTCTGCCCATTTCATGTCTTTAATGCAGTCCTAGTTAGCATATAAATAAAAGTTGCCAATAACCTTAAATTTGAAGGAGAACAGCATATCAAATAAGATCCAAAACTTTGGAGTTAAGAAAGAACAAAAAATATTTAAGCCAAAGAACACTCTCAATGTAGAATTTTTAGACATAAACTGAAAATGAACTTTCCATGTAAGAAGGTTTATATCCAATGGACAAATGTATTTCTTCTCTCAGTGAAAGCAGCAGGGCAGAGCATTTTAGTAAGTTTTAATATGGAGATTGATGAGATTATGGAAAAGGTTTCCTGGTTATTCCACATGACTGCACCTGGTTATCAAAATTCTAGAAGGACTGCATGTAGATTCCTGAACATTTCAATAATGGGTTCCTCTAATCAGTGCAGACAATTTACCGTTAGGATAAATGAGTTTTCATCATCGTTGTACAAAACACATTGTATACCAGGAAGATGGTACAACTTTCTGTTTCAGAAAATCTGGACAGTAGTGTAAAAGGCAACCCTTCTACAACATGCATTGTAGCCTTATGTAAATGTTCCTACCTGTAAATGAATTGTATGTACAAACTCACATACATAATCTTTATGTGAAAATGCAAACTAACTTTGACCATTTTTGTTTCTTGGATTGTATTTTCATTTAACAACTTATGTTTCAAACAGTTTTCATTGGGATTTTTTTTTTTTAATAATGTTTTTTTTTCTATTATTTTCAGGTCTTGCTGTTGCCCTGAATTAGAAAAAGCTGCCACTGAATGTGCCTACAGGAAAATGCATAAGTATTCAAGAAAATTATATAAATTGAAACATAAAAATTAATAAAGAATTGCATGCGTAACAATGTGGAACTATGCCACTTTTTTTAAAAATTGAGGAAGAATATTTAATTGAGAAGCAGCACATGCATGTAGGAAAAGGGCCAGTAAACACTTAATTGTAAAGATGAGGTTCCTGATCTGCTTTTTCAGAATTCTACATATCAACAAGTGATTGAGTGATTGAGGTTCCCTTCCATGCTTGGAAAATGACCTATTGTCAAGAGTAAAATGATTATATGATTGCATAAGGAATTCAGTTTAGTGTAATAAGAACACACATTGTTGGGTAGCAGTTAACAGTAAGTGACATTTAGAGATTGCACATATGACAGTGAGAATATCATAGATGATATTTAATTAAGATGAACTGATTTAGTCTTAGAATTTGAGGAATAATGCTAGAATTGTTGGCATTGCTGAACCAGCGTAATTTAAAAACCTGTCTATTGCTTTGTACTAATAACTGTAAAAGTTGGGAATGGACTCAAAAGAGAAAACAGTGTGTAATGACATATAAAATTTGAGCATTAATACTATTTTGGGAAATGGTATGTTCAACAGAGTTACTGGTAAGTAGTGGAGTATACAAAGAAAAGTGGTTGAGTATTTGAATAGCTTTATAAAAAAATATCAAAGTAATAGTTTTATTTTTACAGAAGGGCTGCCAATCCCTCCCCACTCTGAAATTTTTATTCCACACAATGCAGCTCAGGTAGATGATTTTAAGAGTTGCTTTAAACAGGCAAGTGAAACATAATTTTTCATATTTTAGTTCTGATGAATAGCTGAAGCATTTAGTTGAAAGTTTCCATTGAGAAATATGTCTGGTGTGAAGACAGTTAGCCCAAATGGTTCAAATAATAAGTAATTAGAAGGACGTCATAATGGAAAATTTTCAAGTACTATAACTGTCAAAAGCTGTATCATCCTTCTATAACTTGTGTAGCCAAATTCACATGAGTGTGTGGTAATTATTTGAATTTTAGTTGTTTTAAAATGGGAAATATGTTTCTGTGAATGAATCACAGAAATGGGGCTGGATGGTAAGGAGTGAAAGCCATTTAATTTTAGATGCTCTGTTTTCTTCTGCCATGTAGTCTGACTTATGGGAGGCATTCCTCATTCATGCATCAAAGTGAAAGAAGCCTCAGTGCAATATGTAGATCACAAACAGCCATCTGTTATCTGAAAGGAAAGAGGAGTGTTGTTATAAGAGTAAACTTAAAATGTTTTAAGATTAGCTTCAAGATGGCAGAGCTCCATTAAATATTTTTTCCATCTCTGTTGGTGTTGGTCCCTGTCATATATGAATGTATACATTATACTGAAGTTTTAGATGCCTGCTATATTTTTTTTTTCTATTAGGACAATTACCTCTAGTTTAGAACTCAATACATGTTTCACTGAGTTCCTAAATAAGTATGTATATATAACCTTTTATCACCTCAAATAATTATTTTTCCTTCTTGGGGTTTATTCCTTTGAAATAATTTTCCTGATCAAACTGAATGTTAAGAAAAAAGCATTTTTAGCTTTTTACATGCTTAGCTTAAGCCAAGTAAAGTGACACTTGTTTAGGCTTGTAACATTTCCTTTTGATTCTTTCCAGCTCCCAAAGAATTTCTGTTATTTTTATGTGAATTCCATCCAATTTGCATAGATCTTTCTTGTAATATGCCTTGAACACAGTTGCGATTTCCAGACATGGTTGTAAAGAGTGTGGATGAAGAATTTATGTTTTGTGTCCAGGTGACTGTATGACCCCATATTTGTAGGGCAGAATTAATTACTTGGGAGTTTTGATGTTTGGTCCACCACAAGACTTGAAGGACTCTGTTGGCTGTCCATAAATAAAGTGTTGCAGAGTCTGCCTACAGCCGTGTTTAGACAAACCATTACCTTCCTGCTCCAGAATACACTGCTTCCAAGTGTGCAACCCAAATCTAAATTAATCTCTTTGTTGGTACTCTTACAAATCTATTTGTAGTTTCTGCTTGCTCGTTATCCTTAGATCCTTTACAAATATGATGTCTCTGGGGTATTTCCATCCCACTGAATATATTCCAGAATCTGCTCCAGAATATTTCTTTCAGTCTTTTCCAGTCTTTTTCTTTAGCAGTAGCTTGCTTTTTTTTTTTTTTTTGTATTCAATTTAATTTTACATTTTTCTGCATTTTAACCTCACTAATTTATGTTGAAGCATCTCAGTGTCCTCAAAGTTGCCCACATTGTAGCCTCTAGGGGATTAATTAAGCTGTCAAATAAAACAAGGCCTTACAATGGTTCCTTGTGACACCACAGGTATAGATAAATGACTGTTTTTCCTTTATTCCAGCTTTATCTTGAGCCCTATATAGTCACTATTTTCTTTAAGCTACAGTCCTTTGGACATCTCATTCTGCATTGTAATCTATGAAGCACATCCTAAGTGATTTTTGAGGTTTTATTAGAGTACCATATGCATTCCAAAAATTGAGTTACATAATATCTAAAGAGTTCCTTTGGACCCTGTATTTTGGTCTGGCTTTTGGGGGAAGTGGTGGTGTTTGTTTTATTGTAAGCTAAATATTGCCTGGTATTCTGCTGTCCTTTAAGACTAACCTTTTCAGGCTTGCTTTGACTGAAATTAAATTTAATGCAATTTCAGAGGTAAAGCTCTTATCTAGATGTTTAAAAAACTCATTTTGTGGCTACTGAAGCCTGGTTTCAAAAGTGTTCACTTACTGAATACTTTTTGCTACTGTTCTTTTTTTTTTTCTGTACTTGCACTGAAGGGATTATATTACTATGTTATATTAATATTGAGATATTCTTATTACTATGACAGTCTACCAATTCTATTTGTACTGTACTATCTGCTGAAGGATGGCCCTGAAAACACAGATCCCATCAGCACATAGATCTACCTCAACAATTTGAGTCTTGCAAATAAAATTAATTTTCATAGCAATGTATTGATCATTTTATGACTCAAAGCATGAGGTAGGTACCATTGGAGATGAAAAATGGGCAAAACCCCCAATTCTAGAGTAGATCTGCTAATCTAATGCAATGTGTTAACTGAAGTTAGGACAGATTGAAAGGCAAGATACTGTGATTCTGTTTCCAGATTTTGGGGAGGAAAATCATGTGTGCTGTTTATAAACACGTAGTCGCTTCCAGAAGTTGGCTATGTTCTCTCTGGGAGCTGTGCAGTTAAGTGACTGGGACTGGATTCTGTTACAATGTGGTGCATGTTTCCTGCTGTGTCTTGAGTAATCTTGCAGATGTTTTACTTAGAAAATCAGTGACACTTGTTTTTGTCCAAAGGCAGGAACTTGATGACTTGGCTAATAAGGTGAAACAACACTGTCCCCAAAATCTGTGAAGTATTAAGTACTGTTCCATATTCCAGCCTCTTTACATACTCCACCTTCCTTTCCCTGTGCTACTTTGTGAGCTATTTTGTGGAGATGGTATTTTGTCCTGTATTTCCTGAGGACAGGACTGAGGCTTTTAACAGTGCTTTTCTGGGAAAAAAAAAAAAAAAAAAAAAAAAAAGGTAAGTAAAACTACTTATGCACAGGGGAAAATAGGAAATTTTTATGCCATAAAAATAACTTTGAAAGAGTCTCATATTGTTCAGAGAGGGAAGAGAACCTTCCAAGAAGTGATCATATTCTCAAACTCAGCTTTAGACACATTCTTTACCTTTAAAAGGAAACAGAAGATAATCAGTCAGTAAATCAAGTGTAGTTGTGTGCTTGTCTGCAAAGCTGTAGCAACATTCAGAAATAAGGCATTAGTACAGGACATTTGAAACAACAGTTATCAGTGCCAAGGTCTCTGGTGCTTTGAGGAAAATGGGTATGTCTTTCATTAAACAATACCTTTTCTCCATACTCTGATTTTTTTCCCCTTGATCATTGTCTAGGGATAGCAGCTATGGTGGCTATTCTGGGTAGATCTTTAGGTGCACATTAAAAATCAAACTCTATTTTTGTGCTGTAATGAATAAGCTTTTAAAAGCAATCTAAGTTTTTTTAATATATCTTTGTTTGAAGAGGAAATTGGATTTCTTACGAAAAATGTCCACCTTTTCTTAGTTGCTGTTGGAGAAAAAAAAAAAAAAAAGCCTGTTTAAATGTTTTAGCTGTCACTACTTTGTGATCAAGCTTTCAATACCAGTAATCTGAGTTTCCCCTCTCTTGCTCCAGCCAAGGTTACTAATCAGTTTCCTAATTTCTCCTTTTTCTTACTGGCACAGAATTGCTTTTTTTAAAAAGTACTTTAGAAATTACTTCTTTTAAACAAAGGAATCCATAGCATCGATGTTTTTCAAGCTTATCCTGAGTAGCTTTAATCTTTTATCATATTTTGAAAGTATTAGCATTTTTTTAAATAAATAGTTCTGCTTAAATTCTACTCAGATAAAGAGAAAATACAGCAGTAGTTGCCAAAGGGATAAAGTGCATTATCTGGAAACATAAACAGCCTTATTTCTTGTGTTCTGACAAATTAGATGAATGAGTCTGTTACAGGCACACCTTTTAAGTAAATACTGTATTCTTGTTAGCCTAATATATATGTTCTTAAGAACCCAAAACTTTTTAAGCTTATTTTACTTTAATGATTAATAAAATTATAAGACTGCTTCTTCCAAGGCTTAAAAATTCCAAATTATTTGGTATGAACTGTAGCATTAGAGTAGAATTCATAATTTCCTCCTTTGGATCCTTTTTTAGTGTTACTTGCCATATATTGCAATTGTACTGGGAAATGTAAAAGGGCTGCTGAGATCACTGCATCACCCTGCCTTGCAATGCTGTCTCTGACCACTGTGGGAATGCTGCTTTGAATGGCTCTTGCTCTTATGGTCCTAAACTGCCCCCCAGCATGCTGGCCCAGGTGATAAGCAGGCTGGTGTTCAGGTTTGTTCCTTTGGACCATTTTGCTAAGTCAGATCAGGTTTTTAAAATGTGCCAATTTGCCAAATTCAGAACAATACCTTTAGGGTTATTCAGTTCCCTTGATTGATTTCTTTTCTACTTCAAATAGAAGCACAGAATAGTTTAGTTTGGAAGGGAACACAAACATCATCTAGTTCCAAACCCTCAGCCAAGGGCAGGAACACCTTCCACTAGACCAGCTTGTTCAAACCCCCCTCCAACCTGGCCTTGAAATGCATTAATTACTTTTCATAACATTCAAATAAAGGAGTACTAAAGGCGCCTGCCTAAAGGTCCTTTGTCACTGCACTCAGTATTGTGTATGTAAGCTATGTAATTATTGTTCAATGAAGAAAACATAAGCAGGCCTAGGAAATAAAAATTTCCTAACTTTTTCTGTCTTATAAGTCTTCCATTCATCAGCATTTGCATTCATGATTGGCAAAATCCCAAACTGGAGATAAGAGATGCTTTACATGCAACTACCTGCTGATTGAAGCATTCTCCTCAGAGTGTGCCAGGACTGTGAGACAGGGGAGGTTGGCTTGGTGTCCTTCAAATGGAAAGTATAGAATCCAGTCTACTGTTGTCTCTTCAGCTGCTGTTGAATTATGTACTGTCCTAACCACTCTGGCCACGTAAAAGTGTGCAACAAAGGTATACATCCCAAAGGAGGGGGAGATAACCTCCGCCAAAGAATTAGTTCTAAAAAAGCTTATTCAGCAGATGCAGATTTGTGCCTGAAGACTGACCTAAATTGTGCTAAGGAGAGAGACAGACTGAACAGCAATAAATGTCCTGTAATCTGTTGTGTCTGTGTGTCTTGGTTTGAAAGACAAGTCTCTTCTAAGGAGGGCAGGAGCCTCTTTTGAAATGGAGAATGTAAACCCCCTCCCTCCAAATTACTATAATTTTGAAATTAAGGAGCTCTTAGGTAAAGATATGGAAATAACAGTTCTTTATTGGGAAAATTAAAATTAAAATACAATAATACAAAAAACAAAACACTGACAGAGTCAGAATACAATCTGACACACTGCTGGACAGGTTGTTGATAATAGTCTGATTAAATGGTGGCTACAGTCTTCTTGGAGTGACAGGTTGTGGTTCTGTTGAAGCAGTGATCCTGTAGAAGAGTGTAGTTTTCTTCTGAATGTCTAGTGGTGATGAAGATGGGCCTGGTCTTCCTCTGAGAATCTAGTGGAAAAAGGGCTACTCTGATACTCTAAATCTCAGATTTTATCTAGGTAGGAAATGCTTTGCTCCTTCCTCTGGGTGGGATATCTCAATGGGTTGATGTAATTTTATTAGCTATGCATTGAGACTTTATGGCCCATTAACAGAAGATATTTTCTGGACAAAGGATGGATCATGAAGGAGAGAAAAAAACTGCCCCACTTCGTTTTAACAGCTGGCCTATTAACAGAGGATATCTCCCCCCAGGAGTTACAGAGTTATGAGGAATGGGTCATGGAAGAGGTAAGGAGCACTGCTCCACCTGGTTTTAACAGATGGTGATAGAATACATGTTTCTTACATTTTGCATTGCAGCCTAAGACAGTGGGCTACTGTAAATATGTCTCTGGTTCAAGCTTTTAAGAAGGCAGGAGTTGTGGTGCATTACTGTCACCAGGTACTGCTGTTGCAGGACTAAACTCTCTCAGTTGCATACATTCACCCATCTCGTCGGGCAGGCACCATGGCACCAAGTGGGAATAGCTGGGGTCTGCACACCATTTGGGTTGGGCATAAATGGCTGCATGAAGGACAGAGTTCTAAAGAATTAGGTCAGTAGCTTTTATATCTAATTCGGCCTCTAATCCTACAAACCACTTACAGTTTTACATTATTATATGTTCATTGTGTCTTAAGTGGAACTACTTATTTGAGTGAAGTTAAGGGTGTAAATGCATGCAGGATCAGATCTGGGCAATCACATTTGGGCTTATTATTCATACCATAGCACTGCTGCAAACCAGGTATCTCTGATGTTACCCCTTCCCCAGACAGGGTGAAGGGGTATCTGAAACTGAACATGTTTCTGTGAAATGGCTTGCACTCCATTACTATACCTGTCCAAACCAAACACAAAGACACATCATAGAAAGCATTTCAACTGTTAAGAGAGTCATAAGGCATAGATTTTCCATGAAAAAGGTCATGAGGCTGCAGTTTCACTGGGTAATGTGCTGCATTTGCATAGACACATATTCAGACAGTTAATGGTAGTGCAGAATGCTTTAATGATTTTCATTTGCATCAAGCTGTTCTCACCTCTTAGGAACATAATGGATAAATAGAAGAGGCCTTTTGTTTGCTCTTCATGAAAGTTACCAGTGATTAAGTGGTGCTGAGGGAACAGACTCATGCTCTCATTTGAAAAAGAAGACCAAAATCAACAACAAAACTGCCCATCAAAGCTGACTTCAAAGTGACCTACTTCATTTTGATTTAAAATGGCACTTGAGTAATTTATTTTAATGTTATGTAGATTTCCTAATTCAAAACAGAGAAGTGGTCACTCTTAACTGAAAATACAGAAATAGTTACTACATCAGTTGAAAAATACTCTTAATTTGTTAGGGTACTCTTTATAGTGTTGAATTACAAACAAAACTATATACACTTAGATCAGGTTTTCTTCCAAATGGACTCAGCAGTCACATTTTTAAAATGAAAAAAATATGTCCAGAATAGTTGTGAATAATTTGATACTTTTTGCACTATGCTGTGGTGTTTCACAAGAAAATCCGTGCCAGAGGCTTGCTAGAGAAAATCTTGTAACGATTACATATAGGGTCTCCCTGTGAAAAACTTCTCCACACCCTACTGGAATGTAAAGGTGTACAGACTTCTAAACTATGTCTTGGAAGTATCAGCTTCTTGAGTCCTCTGTCATGCATCAGCTCAAAAGCGCCTTCTTCAAAAGGGCTTAAAGGAAGTTATCTTAGTCTCTGACTCTGTTAGGTTTTTAGGCACTTTCTGAAGGATTTCAGGTGCAGTTCAGTCTCTTAGAGTAATCTTGAAAAAACACTGAGTAGCTTTTTGAGAATGAAGTCTGTTCTTAAATATCTTTCTCTCAGAATAGTCATGCTTAAATTTTTGTAATGAATTTTTAGGCACACAAATCGTAATTTCATTGCCCCAATTTGCACATTGGTGCCTTGGGATCAGTATTTCTTTACTATATTTGTCCAAATGTGCTAGAATTTCAACTTTATGTGTCACACTGAGAAGCTCAGCCGAGACACTCCACATCCCAAATAACCAAATTTCAGTAATCTCCACTCAGGGTACAAGGGCACAATATTTCTGAGAGCTGCTAGAATGAACAGGCTTTCAAGTACTTGGGTCTTTTCAGTTAATGATTTCCAGTTCTTTCAGTTTCTAACCCTCTGCCTTCCACATAGTGATCTTGAGTGCTTCTTGTGGCATTCCGAGCCTGTCATTTAAATCAAGGTATGGAACTTGACTTCAGGTGTTTGGAATATTCTCCATTTTCACAGAATCAGTAAGATATTTGGGGAGCACAGAATATGCAAATGCAGACCTGCTGAATACATAATTTTTATGGCCCTTCTGTTTTGTATTGGCTTTGTAATTTGTCCAGTGTTTGACTAAGGGGTAATTAAATTTGCAATGAGAATATGTCAGTTCCCCCTTCTCTTCACTGATTTTAATTCTTTACTCCTCCAGTTAATTTTCTTTTAAATCTGCCTTTGTGTTCTCAGTGTGCCATGAAAGGACTAGTCAATAGCCTGAATACAGGGGCAATTGAGGGAGATTTCTGTCTGCAATCAATCTCCCCACTACAGGAAGAGTGCTGGGTATCCTTATATGTACAATAAAACTGGCTGAATTCAGTGACCACTGCCTGACCAGCATAACGATTCCTTAGCAATTTATGGCAGGTTTGGAGAGAAGGGATTCAGGATTACATTAAAGAGGTCTGTGCATGCAAGCTGTAACTATCTTGTGTTAGGAATAAAAGACCTGTTTGGAGTTATGAGTAATTTCAGTGTGTGGTAAGATGCAATGTCTTCTCACATGAAAATAAGACCCATTTTTGACATCATATTTCAGTATATATGTATTTTACATGTATTATCCATGTAGATTTTTTGCATTTTGTGTGTTTATAGCCTCTCAGTGGTCTTGATCTTCTTAATCTTGGGTTTTAGTTATGCACTTGTGTGCAATGAATGGAACTATAGCTTACGAAGTATAAATGATTGAGGAGATATTCCAGAAGCAAATCCTAGAAGTGAATGTGAAACATTTTAGCTGATGGTGACATAATTGCAGAAATTCCTTGCTGTAGTAGGAAAACTTTATTCAAAACCAGAAATGTTCTTATGGTTTTAATTGAGTGTCAGAAACTTACTTCTGTGTGGTCATCCCTACTATGAGATTCTTTAAAACCAACATTTTCCATTTTTCCTTGTTTATTTCTTTTTTGGCTAGTAGTTGCCTTCCTGTATTGGATTTATAAACTATGAATCTAAGGAGGATTAAATGCTTTTTGATGAATTTGATCCAGATGTATATTACTGTTTCTGTTGATATATTTAAAGTATTTAGGGTAAGGAAGATTTTTTTGGAATTTGGGGATTTGTTTTGTTTTGGTTGTTTAGGTGTGTTATTTTGGTTGGGTTTTTTTTTGTTTGTTTGTTTTTTTTTTTGTTTTTTTTTTTTTTTTTTTTTTTTTTTTTTTTGGTTTGGTTTTTTTTGTTTGTTTTTTTTGGTTTTTTTTTTTTTTTTTTTAATATCCCAGTTAACTTAGAAGCAGCCAAATTCTTGCTGTGTAAAACTTCAGGAAAGTCTATAGTATTTCAGCAGGGATTCATGTGGCCCTTGGGTTTTTGGACTGTATCGTGTTGCAAGCTCCTAAAATAGGACTGTTTGGAAAGCTGCAGGCTTCCCATCTTTTTGCCTGGAAAAGTTATAAAATGGAACAGGCAGGCTTTTCACTGAGCTGCTGAGAATGCAGTTCTGGCTATGCAATCAGGACTAAATAAGGAGCAAATTCTGCACTAAAAATAGAAACAGAGGCTGATCCAACTGCAGTGTGAGTTATAATCCTCACATAGCAAAGGGCTGGTAGGTTCAGCTGAGGACACACCATTCCAGAGAATCAAATAAACTTTATCCTGCCCCTAAAAAACTGTCATACCCTAGCTGCTCTAACCGGATTTTTACCGTTCAGCAGAACTATTAATCATGCCTGCAAATTATTTAACATGTTTTTTTCAAATGTAGATCTTTTACTATTATTATTTTATTAGAGAGAGGATTATATTTGTGACATAGTAAGAGAGAAATGTGGGTTGGGCTTGTGTAACTGTTTGAGGAACATGGTGGAAAATGGCACAGAGAGATTTACTGCACTTTTCCTCTCAGCTGGGTAAATACGATCTTATCACTGCTTTGTGCCTTAAGCTAACATATCCACTGACACGACGTGACTCTAGCTGGGCACAGTGAGCTGATTTGGGTATCTGGCCAGGCTTGGGCTCTTGTCACAGTCTATGCAGTTCACAGTGTGGGCTTTGAGGGAAGTTATTCTGCTTGTTTCAAGAACAAAGTACAGAACTGTGTCCTCTGCTCCTCTTTGTTGGTAAAATAGTTCAGAACATATTAAGCTTTCATTTGTGTATTTCTTTTCCACTAACACATACCTCATAAGCTTAAGCCAAACTTGCCAAGAGAGTTCAAATATATCCTTTGATACAGAATATAATACTATTTCTTATTTATTGGTAGGAACATTTGGTTATTAAATATTTGGATTAAATGAGCCCAGCCAGCTACAGCTATGTTCTGCTTGCTTTCTTTGCCTGTTCCTTCATTTCTCCAGGCAGTGATATGGCAAGCAGGAGCAATTTTTTCTGTTACTTCAGTCTTAAAAGGCAAAGAATCTGTAACAGACTCTGGTAATTCATCATAGAATTTCAATTATTCTTGGATTATATATGAAAATTTTAAAAAGTAGAAGACACCAAATCAGTCATCTACTAACTAAATGTTTAAAAATATTTTAATTAATTTTTAGCTTTCAATTAGCTGAAGAATTTGTTACTGAAAATACACCCTATGTAATATATTTTTTGCCTGTTAATCCCAGGAGTTGCTCAGTCAAATTAGAAGACACTGAGTGGAGGAGAAACATCTGGGTCATTTGACACATGCAAAAGCTCACATAGCAGTGGGAGTAAGTGGAAGAAGACCAAAGACAGAGATCATCAAACCTTGCACAGGCCAAGAACAAGGCAGATAAAATACACGGTGTCAGTGAGTCACAAACCAATGGTTTGGTTGCATTTTCCTTCTTCAGTTCCCTTCACACCATAACATGAGTTACAGTATTCCCAGTTTCCAGACTCCTGTCCCAGTACCCCGTCTCCTCTCTTCCACATCCCATACTGAGTTCACAGCTTAGCAGAAGCTGTGAGCAGCTGTCTTGCAGAAAACCAAGCTGATCAACAGCATCTTGTAGCTGGGGAGGCAGAGCCTCATTCTCCAGCTGAGTTCAGAGGCCTTTTTTCTTGTTTTGTAGTTGTATTCTCATTATGTGTGCTTATATTTGAAGATCTGTGTTTTCTGGAGGGAAAAAGAAATGTGTGCAGTTCAGGAGGCATGGAGAAGGGATAATCAGTGGTAATTGCTGTGAGTGTTTTACAGTGAAATATGTGTAGCATGGTTTAGTCACATTCAAAACTTACACTGGTTAATTGTCTCATTTTTTGACATAAACTAAATCTTTATTAGACTACATAAGGTTATGCATTAGTTTAGCAATGGGTTACACACACCCAGTTTTCATGTACTATTAGCTATTTAAAAGAAATAATTTGGTGTAATAAAAGCAATATAAGAGTACAGCACAGACACAGTAATTTAGTGACTTTATTAAAAGTAGTTAAATACTAGTATTAGTTTAGTGATAACACTTAAAAAGTTACACCCAATCCAACAAAGAATTGTTTAGATTATGTATGCAAAGAGGGAAATCCTTTTAATAACATATTTTAGGTAACTGAAAGTTGCACAAAGAGGAAGTGGCATTGCTTGAACTCAGTTTCAGCCCACAGAGAGGCTTCATGAACGTATGTCCACTTACAATGAGTCTGGTTCTGGGTTAGAAAACAGTGGTGGTGAACAATGCATTATAAATGAAATGTTAAGAGAGAACTCCAAAACTCCATGTGAATAGGTGTGAAATTCTACCTTACCTGCCTCTTCACTGTTAATTCTGAATATAATAAAAACATGGAATAATTTCATAAGTCCTTATATAAGCAGAATGAATGACTCCAAATTAAGAATTTTTACTTAAAGAGGATTTGTTTGTTTTTTATCAGAGACCTTTTGAAGTACAAGGGGAGGTCACAGCTGTTCACTTCATTCACATGTAGTCTAATAAAATAAACAACATATGTATAGGTCACAAGAGTTTAGCACTCAGAACATGGGGATTTGTGTGTGATTTTGAAAACTGTAAATAACAAATTATGCTTAACCTTTATCATTCTGTCCATCAACCTGATTTGTTAGTAAAGATTTGTGATGGAATTAAGGTTTTCATATACTACAATGTTCAGAAAAAGAAAAGCTCCCCCACCAAATGCAAGATAGCAAGATCCACATTTACATCCTTCCTCAGTCTTAATTCCAGTTGTCATAAGTGCTATAGATTTACGTAATTACTGCATTTGCCTAATCACTTAAGACCTAGATCTGTGCTACAATGAAAGCAGACCTGAAACCTTTTTGAAAATAATGCTTAACCACATTTTGCACTGTGAGGATACAGGAGTGACTTCAGAAATGGGCATCTTGCCCTTTCCTTAGAGCATGTTGGCACCTGAGTGAGTTTGGTGGGTTAGTACGGGAGCATCCTTATGGTCATGGGCAGTCTGCTGGTGGTCCTTGTGCCATAATGTATCTGGAGTGGATAGGGTTTAGGGAGGAAGAGCTATGGATTATACCATGTGTGCTCCTGGTCCAAAGGACTTTTGGTTCAATTACAGTGTGGACACAGCTGCTGTGGTCTCATTTACCCTCAAAGGAGGGCTTTCAAACAGTGAGGATTAAAATAACAAACCCCAAATGCATCACTCAGTTTCTTATAAGTCCAGTGGGAAGATTAGCTGGAAAATTCACACATACAAATCAATGTGTCCTTCCCCTTTTAAATTTTTTTTTCTTGTTGAAGGCACTGAGCTGCAGAAACCCATTAATTTAGACATGGTCACATGGATATTTGCTTTGGAACCCGGCAGTGAATTTCCCTTTGACTTCCCCAAACCACAGAACCCTTACCTCTCTTTTTACTGTAAAAATTCTGTCAGTTAAGGAAATTGTGCTTGCTAGACTGAAACACTAGAAAGTAGGTAAGTATTTCACTGCAGAATAGGTAGTTGCTAGTCTATGATAGTATAAAGTAATTTCTTGTAGGAAATGGGTAACTTACAGGATATATGTTAGGTCTTGACACCACACAAGTCATGACAGAAAGTTATTGTCATCTGATAGTTTTTGGATGGCCTCTTTACAGTTAAGTCAGACTCTCAAACCAGTTTCTAGTGGACAAATATCTGAACCAGAAGGGTCGTCATGATTGTTAGCAATCTTACATGGCTTCATGTCAATAATATGAGAATGTGACATTACTCTTTGTGCCAGGAAGAAATTAAATTATGGTATTTGCATAAAATCTTTTTTCGTGTAGTTGAGTCTGCAGAATATCTGCTTAAAAGATTTCAGCAGATACTCCTCCTCCAAACACAGACAGGAAATCAAAAACAGTTGAAGGCATCTTCTCAGGATAGAGTTGCCCTGAATGGACATCTTCAAGCACAGGCCAACAAGGCAATGATTTCCATGTTCCAGGGACAGCTGTTTCCTTTTGGTCTTTCCTGTCAGTTCTTCAAATTGGCAGATTACTTGGCAAAATTAAGTAAGACTCAGCAAAATTAATCTTTTTAATCACTACTTGTCAAAAGAGTCCTGTTTTCCCATTATCCTTCAGGATAAGAGTAACTGTAGCACTAATGGACTTCCAGCATTTGGAGCCACCAAACAAAGGAATTGTTTGGTTGGTATCTGTACTTCAAGCTGTTCCCTCTCTTAGCCTGCATGCTGGATAGCTGTTAAGAATAGGAAGCATTGCTTTTCACTCATTCTTGCACAATGGTAAGATCTCATTGAGGCAATTCTATTTGGCAAAGAAAATGAGACTTTCCTCCTAGACCTGTGAAGTATCTTGAGTACATTTCAGGAATTGCTTCATTATGTTTTAATCTTCTGGCTTTGAAGCATGGCCAGTCCTGAAAGACCAAGAGAAGTTGAACTTGCAGCAGTCTATATTCACTAAATTCTTGAAGGTTCCTGAAGTGTACATCTAAGGTAAATGTGGTAGTTCTCCTGCTTCATGTTGGGACCAGTGTCTGGAACCATCAGCTCACAGAAGTCCCTATCCTTGACAAAAATTTTATGCTCTTAATGACTTCAATGACAAGAGAAATGGAAAAATCAAGCTGATCCCTCTTCTGTGCTCTGTGCTCTGGATACAGAGCACTTAATGGAATCCTCCAATTTCTGTCAATGATAGTTATGGAGCTCCACCTGAACTAGAGAATTCATCTTTCTCCATTCCTCTGTCAAACCACGTTATTGGAGTCAGTTATCTCTTTATACCTGGGATGTAAAAAGTGCCCTGTTAGCTACAAAAAGTGAAGTATTTGAAGATATTCACTTGACTTTTCCTACCCTAGTTATTGCAGACTGCACGTCTGTTTTAAGATTGTTATAGCAATTCCAGGTAAAGCACTAGATCATACTCTGTCAGAGCAGCATCTGTGCTGACAATTTCAGCAGGAAAATTATTTATCTTAGACATCTACAGAGCATCATCCTTCCCAGTTCAACAGATGTTACATATATTAACAACTCTTGATGGGTTGCAACATAAAGTGTTGCTCCTGTTGCAACCTCTCAAGAATCTGAATCTGCCAGGGAGGGATCTAATGATTGTTATTGAGTACACTGCAGTGAAAACACGGATATGTGCTACATATGGGTAACTGCTAGGAGGAAAACAGAGAATGAGTTACCTATCAGTAATGATGAGTGCTAGATGTGCACATATCCCACACAGCACCCTTTCTCCTTTTGTTGTATTCCTGCACCCTTGGGATTCTCACACAAAGGCACGGTGAGTGTTCTGTAGTCCAAATTAAACCAGGTGCCTCAAGGCTTACATGTGCTGTATCAGTTCTGTCAGCTCTTGCAGTCCCATAAACAAACATGCAGCTCCAGCAGGTAGGCATATATACCTCTCATTGAACCCTGGTGTTATATCTTAGCAGTCATTCAATCACAGGAATGAAAAGCTTTCCTGCAGGTTCTTTGTGCAATGCAAGTTGTAATGCCAAATAGTATAAGCATGTTCAATCATACAAAGGATAAAATAATTTTAAAATGCACACACAAAGCAACAGTAAGAGTACCTGAGCAAACAGTATTTGAAATAGAGGGAGTTACTACTTTTGAGATAGTTTCTTTAAACTCCAAATTTTGAAACTTATTAATGGAATGTGGCACCAATAAATAGCTTATTCTAAACCTTTGTCTGTACAGCAAGTGTGCAGTTCTAGTGTCATGTATAAAATTTAAGAACACAAACAAAATTGCCAGCAAACATCACCAGGCAAACAGTTATAAGACAACAGTAAGCCATCATCTCTAAAAGCAAAAATATGGACCTATCCACAATGAAATTAAAATTGCCAAGAGCTCATCACATTTGCTTTCAAAGAATTCTGTACATTTCCAAATCACAGCCAAAAAACACAGGTAGACATCTGTTTGCAATCTGCATAGTTGCAAGATGTGTCTTCTGCCAATTCATGCCTTAAATAATGAGCATTTCTGTGCAATCCTGTTGTTATTGTACATTTTATACAGGGGCTTAAACTTTTCAGTATCTCATAAATAACAACAGTAAACTAACCTGAGGATTAGACAGTGCAAAGTCTAAGAGGAAAATAAGGATTCAGGAGACTAGAAAAAAAAAAAAAAGAGAGAGAGAAAGGTAGAAAGGACTGAAAATCAGAGAAGAGCAGAAGGAGAGCAAAAGAAAAAACTCTGAGGAAAGAGTTAATGCCAGTAAATGTACTATCCTATTCAAGAAAAAAAAAGAGTGAAGCACTGATGGAAACAGGAGGGCATGTTCATCCAAACACATTGTAGGAAAGTAGGACAATTGCTCCTCTTTTGTTCTTTACCATGTTTTAATACTACTGTATAAAGTCATGCACTGTAGCTGTTGAGGGAAAGGAATACCTTTCCCTAGAATTTAAAATTAAGCATATGCCATAAGAAGAGTCATGAACCATAGAGATAGGAAATAATGGTTGTGGTCATTCCTAGAGAATTCATGGGCCTTCTGAAAAACAGGGATCAGATTCAGACTTGATTCCCTCAATTTGGTTAAATAAGCCACAACTGTTGCCAGGAGGTTTGTTTTCTTGTGAGTCAGACTCCAGGCTTACCTTTGCCCTTTTGTCTCAGTGGAAGATCAGCATGTACATATGAACACAGAATTATTTTCTTTTCCATAATGATCGAACCCAAATGTTATTTTACCTTTGCCAGCTTTGTGTAGGGTGATGTGCCATCTTGCATATTTATTTTCCTGGAGTGATTCCCAGAAGTATGCTATGTTTTTTCTTGCTCATGCTATCACTAACTTTATTTATGAGTTGAGTACACCAGGTTTTCAGTCCCTGGGGCCTGAAAGGAAAGGCCTACAATGGAAATCTGTGGACAGTATTTAATACACACAAGTATGAGACCAGTAAAAAGGCACCTGCTGAATGGCACTCCAAATTGATTCAGGGTTTCAGACTAGATCATGGATAAATTAGCATCCATGGTTTAAAGCACAAACACCTTTATCTGTTTTGTCATGTAGGAGGAAGGCTCCTTTATCAAGTGAAAATGACTGAATGTGCAAATTTTTGCTTGGTTTACAGATTTAAAATTCTTTTGTTCTCTGATAACTGAGTCGAATAGCAGTATTATTATTGATTCTTGCTGATTGCATAGAACCATGTTTTAAAGATACTTTTTTCCTTGGTATTAGATGCATGAATTCCCTTTGGCTGTGAAATAAATCAAGATAAAGCCCACTTTCTCACATGCCATCACAACTGATGAGATCTGAGAGGTGTATTATCCCTTCAATTATAGCTTGCAATCCCATTAATTGAATAATAGCATGACCTGGGGAAACTTAATGGCTAGTAAGGGTACATAGGAAAGCTCACATACAGTTTGATGTACATTTTAAACTGCTGTTGTTTACAGATTGGCTGCTTGAAAAAACACAAACAATTTTTTCCATCCTCTAGGACTTCTTTGAGATGCCATAATTGCTGGACCATTCCTCAAAACAGAACTTATGGATAAGCATTCTGATGGTCAAACCAAGGAGCAGAGCATCTATTCCCCCCACCAGTGCTATAATTCATCTGACAAGTCCACTTGATATTCCTGCCTGTGTTCTTCATCTGGCCAATGTTTGCCCCCTACATCTCTTTGTAACAGCTGCACTAGGTGTGATGAGGCTGTCGACTCATGTAGCATGTTAACACATTGGGATTGTACTTAAGGATGCTCCTAGACTTGCCTCTGGGCCAGCTCTAGTGTCAATGCAAACTGCAAGCATAGGATCTCACTTGCAAGGCTGTCTGTGCACATCTGGGGGCTTGGTAGCTGGTATGTAGTGAGGTGGTTTAGCAGGCTGCTCAGTGCAATGGACAGGGCATGTGGCACTGCTCTGTGCATGGGGAGCAGATGGAGTGGGGAGCACGGTTCAATGCCAGCCATAGCCAAGATCATTCCCCAGGTGCTGTGCCAGAGCAGGATTTCTAGTGATGGTGCACAACTTCTGTGCCAGGCTGGGCACTCTTGCCTTGTGGCAGGCAGGAAGGAAATGCAAGGGCTGTAACTCTGATGGAGGAATTAGCACTGCCAGTTTGGTTCCACTCTATGGCATTGGCAGCTATCAGACCTACTGGTGACAGGCAGGACAGAGCTGCCACTCTTTACCCTCTTGTTTCTACTGGCACCTGAACTGCCAAAGCAATTCCCTTTAAGGCAATTCACCCAGTGACCCTAAAGAGCTGATTAGTCAGTGGGATGATATGGAGCAAGGTAGCCTGAGGACAGGCATTACTGTGGGCTGGCTCTCAGCTTCTGCCATCTCAGCTACTGCTCTGTAAAGTCTGGGATCAGGACTGAGGGAAAACCAGTCAGTAACTAGCTTAAAGGAAGGGGGGTGAGGGGGGGTGGGGGGGCGGTGCCCTCATTAACCCTTTACTGAATTAAGGGTCCCAGGTAATACCAATTTCCTAACTTAGGAGTCCAGCACTTGTTTATCTTTGCATACTTCCTGACACCTTTACCATGCCCAACTTCTTTAAGGTTGCTTCCAACCCAATCCTATGATTCTGTAGAGGAAAAAAAAAACCACCAAATAACTAAAAAAGACAAAACTGAGCATAAACTCACAAGTAACATATGCTAATTTGGTTTGTTTAAAAACAGCAGGACATAGTTGAGAGCACCCCTTGCAGTTTTGGTCAAGCCAATACCTGTAGCACCAATGAACCAGGGTACTACACCAGCATCTGCTCTGCTCTCTCCTCACCCCCAGTTCACAGCTTTGTTGCTTCTCCTTCTCAGCAGCACAGGTTCTCTTCTTTGATAAAGAAGATATCTAGATAAAAGCCTACCAGTTGTCTTCTCCATCCTGACTCCTCCAAGTGCCAGCAGAGCTCCAAATCCTTTTCTGTGTAGCAGAGCCCTGACAAATAGTCAGGTGGGACCAGTGGGTGTGTCCTGGTGCAGCTGTTCTCTATGGTAGCAGAAGCAGCTGGGTATTGCAAGTCAAGGAGAAGAGGCAATTGGGGTATTTCCTTCATTTCAGTCACAGGACCTGAAGAAGACTTTCTTAAAGGCAGCCCATCCATCACACAGCTCCAGGGACACCTGAGTCAGGGCCTTGAAGAAGCAGTGCTGTGATTTATGCTGGCTAGCACGACAGCAAGTCCATACATCCCTTGCTTCATGCCAGAGCCAGGATGCCTTTTGCAGAGGTGCTGTAGCTTGTTAGGCAGAGACAACCTGGGAGAGTAAAGAAGAAAGGCTGTGCTGCTGAGAAGGAGAAGCAACAAAGCTGTGAACTGGGGGTGAGGAGAGAGCAGAGCAGATGCTGGTGTAGAACCCTGGTTCATTGGTGCTGCAGGTATTGGCTGGGCCAAAACTGCAAGGGATGCTCTCAACTATGGCCTGCTGTTTTTAAACAAACCAAATTAGCATATGTTACTTGTGAGTTTATGCTCAGTTTGGTGGTTTTGTTTTTTTTTAGTTCTTTGTTTTGTTTTTTTTCCCTGTAGAATCATAGGATTGGGGTTGGAAGCAACCTTAAAGATTATCTAATTCTAACCATTACCATGTTTGTTTGTATTATTTTGTTTTCTTTAATAAGAAAGAAATAATTCAGAAGCATGACTAGACTTTCTTGCAAGTAGTTACATTTAGCTGTAATCTGCCTGGTGACTTGTAGGAGAAAAATTGCTCTAGTTTGAACTGGACTGAGTAGCAGGGATACTTTAATCTGGGGCAGCAAAGAGAAGATTGTATAACACTGTTGTGCTGTCCTGAGTGGGTGAGGAAGCCAGTGAATTGCGTGATTTTTCCATCTTTGTAATCAGTTTGTTATGTAGAGAGCAATGCCATGGGATTCTGCATTTTATCTGCTGGGTTTTCCCTGGCAGCATTTGAAGAAGTTCATTATAAGTGTTTATCACATGATCCACTTAATCAAACCCCTGAAACTTGGAGAATAAGTAATTCTAACAAGACCCATCAGAGCTGCCTCATAAGCTACTTACTGATGTACTCTTCCTTGGTGAGTGTACAATGAGTTTCCTTGTATCCCAGTCTATGATACAGGAAGTTCATTATCCCCAGTCCGAATTCAGACGTAAAGAAAGGAAGCAGGGCTTACAAAGAAGTGACAGATAATTTGCAAAGGATTTTAGTTAGCCACTCAAATCCCTGATAGAGTCAGACTGTAAGCTCTTGGTAAGAACAGCCTTCTGGTATTCAGCATTAGGCACAAGGCAGCTGTATCTACATAGCTGCTTCTAACAAAGTAAAATGCAGCAATACACAAAAAATTATGAAAAATGCTTCTTTTGATTAGAGGTTCCCTAATGGAAGCATGTGAGAGAAAAGAGAAATCAGAACTGAAAGCAAGCTGTTAAATCTTGCACGTCTACAGCATGATAGTCAGAGCTGATAGCTGGGCTGATGTGCAATGCCTCCAAAGCCTTTGCTAAATGCCCGTGTGCACCAAGGGGTCGAGGCACTGAGACTTGTCTGACAGGCTCAGAGCTTTCAGACACACTGTTTGCAGCCTGTGCTTGTACCCCATATGTCTGGTGGGATAAATGCCTTTTCCTGTGATGTACCTAAGAAATGTCCTGGTTGTAGGGAGCAGGTAGGCAAGGACCCCTCTGCCTCCTTGAAGGCATTCATTTTACTGAGCTTTGCCGCAAGGAATGTGACACCAGATTGCCTGGCACGCACTGGATTTTCTCACCAATGCTGTTTCACAGGCAGTGTCTCATAAAGGCTTGTCCTCTTGCTCTCTGCAAAAGACCAGTTTGGATATCAACACGGATGTAGGCTTGGACCGTACTTAATACAGAAATGCCCTGGATAGTTTTTGCCAAGCACCACCCTCTCTCCATACAATAGCACTGCTGATCTACACCTCTTATTTCATGACATGTGAAGGCAGTACAGGGTCACCCCAGATCCAATGTTGATTTTGTGTAGGTATGCACAGGCTGAGCCTGTGTGTGGGTCTCTGAATGAACAATTTTCGTGCTGAAAAAAACTGCAGTTGGGGCCAGGAACATTGGGGCTGTTTGAGACAAGCTACTCTGTAAGACATCAAAACCAGGGAACTGTGCACAACTGAGAAATATGGCAAAAGAAAAAGGATAATCTGGTTTGATAAAACAAGTCACAAAATTCACAGCAGGGCACTGCTCTGAGGGAGTGGTGAAACCTGTCTCTCCAATGCCAAGTCCATCCAGCCCAGAGCTTAAAATTCAACCTGTTAATTACTCCTGGGAATAATTAACTCCAGCAAGCAAGGAGTCTTGACTGCATCAGTCAGTGTTAGGATCTGAGATGTGCAGTTTTCATTCCTTGTGTTTTACATGTGTACCTGTGTGTCTTGTCTTGATGCAGCTGTCTCTTGACTGCTGATACACTGATATATCAAATTGTCATCACTATGGCTGTATCCTCAGGGGGGACTGCTTTAGTAGGTTGGTCTCCAACTTCTAAGTTAAAATGGGACAAAAAAGCCTGGAGGAAAATACTGTTTTTCTCTCCTTTTCCTCTCTTTTTTAGAAATAGTAAATGCTAAGTTATTTTACCCCTTAAAAAAAAAAAAGAAAAAAAAGAAAAAAGAGACCAAAAGAGATGAGTCTATGCTAGCTGATTAGTTTTGCTACTGCATTCAATTTAATACAGTGTAGTTCTCTTCCTCTTTCTTACTTCTTTATCATACTCTGTCTGTCTTCTCAGGTGCTATTGTGTCTATTTTAAGAGCTCCCCTTCATCACTGTTTTGGGATAAAACTTACTGCTGGCTTTCTGCTGTTTCAGCTTATACACAGCTGGTGCTTCAAGGAAAAAATTGTATCTTATAGGGCTGTGAGGAGATAGGACCCATAAAAATCAATAATTTTTGTATGTACGTGGTTTAATCAGTTAGACTTCAACAAACTTACCTAAATGGCCACTTTGCTATTGTCTCAGCTTCTTAGCTAAGGAGGGTGGACCAGAGTGAGTGGGTAACTTTCTGCTGTCTGCAGCAGTGCGGTAATAAAGTGAAGAATAAAACTTCTGTTTTCCAAATGATTCTTTGCCCCATATGTGGGGAAAGCCAGTACTAAGCATCTGGAACCATTGCTGGTTGGGATATTTTCTGTCTGTAAGAAGGGGTGGTCAGTTGTCCTCTTTATGCTGTTGGTTTGGCATTTGGGAACCACTAGTGTCTTATCAGTGCTGAGGCTGGATTTCAGTGTCTCTGTGCAGTCTGTTTGGAGGGAAGTTCTGGGAGGAAGACTGTGGCAGGAGCATCTGGCTCTGTGCATTTGCACATGTGTGAAATGCACACAGCACCCACTGAGAACTGATGCTACCAGATACTGACTGGGCTGGGTTTGGTCAGTGCCAAGCTGGGCTCAATTCCCTCTACCAGCCTAGAGATGAAAGATTCTTTAATGCATTCACTGCTTCTGGGATGTTCAACTCAATCCCCAGTAGTGTTATCTGTTTAGAAATCTTTCTCACTGAATTTTTTCCTTTGAAGACTGCAGGGTTTTTAACAGTGGGCTGCAGCACCTGCTGCTTGCTGGAAATCCCAAGGCTGGCACGAGAGCATTGCAGTGCTGAACGTGGCAGTCACAATGCATCACATTTACCAGATTTTCCCTGGGTGTAGCTGATGAAAAACAGAACAGACATGCTGCAAGGGCTGTCAGCCCAAGTAAAGGAAGGTGGGTTTGAAGAAGGCCTCCAAGACAGTATATTTCAGAATACAGTATATTTCCAGAATGTATTTCCTTAGAAAAGAAGTGGAAAATCCAAGGAATGAAATTCAGCCAGAATGAGCTCACCACAGCAGGTGCTAGTCATGATTTTTTAAAAATCCATTTCAGTTGTTAACTATTTTAGTAGTTTGGGGGGTGGGGGGGGGGCTGTTTGTCCAGTGTCTGCCATTACAGTACCTTCTTCTGCAGCCCTAGAAAGCCCATGGTTTTGAGATTCTCTGGAGCTTTCCAACAGTGTGCATTTTCCCATTCTCAGAATGTGGTATGAGTCAGACAGAGAGGGCTTCATCTGCCCAATTGTCAAAGCAGGTCCTGGGAAGTTTCCTACTCCTTGGCAGGTCTCCCTTCCACAGCAGCCAGTCCTGTGGGGATTTACATCCACTGGGTTTATCCACATTTCACCTGAGATTCCCTGGATCTGTCCATTTAGTGCCAAGGACTTGGTGCCTGTAGAGGTTGCTGTGAAACTCCTCTTATCCGACCCAAGGGTTAGGTGGGCAAGCGCTTGCCCCTCATCCTCTGGAAACTGGAGAAGTCCCTGATACTTTTCAATAAAGAACAAATGTTTCTAAAAAACCTGCCTTTGCTGACATTTCTTGCAGTTTGCATGGACCTGTGCAGTGGCATGCAGTGCTCAGAGCCACAATGTGGGGAGTATGTGTGTTTGTTTTTGTTTGGTCCCATCTACATCAGCAAGCCCTTGAAATGTAGCCTAGCTGGCAGATCTGGCCAGGCTGGGAAACTTAGCTTTAGATGGTTTTTTTGTTTGTTTACAAGTGATCTTGGCCAGAGGCAGGGACACACAGCTGGTGGTCTGAGCACTGTTCCATGATCAGGCTGAGGCTGGGCTCCAAGCCGATGAAGGCTGGAGTGGGGCTAAGCAATTCCATCTTATTCTTGGCCTAATTTGGAGGTGGATTGGACAGGCTGCTACTCTGCTGCCTTCTTCTGTGGTCTGGCATCTCAGGGCCTGGTTTGGCTTTGCCTGTGTGGGCAGTAGCATCCAGCACCCGTCTGTCATGGCAGTGGAACCTCTGCTTGCTCAGATGTCTTTCTCCTGCATCCCAGAGAAAACACCTCTTGCTGTGAGCAATAACTTGTAATACAAATATCACACAAATACAGGCATTTCTCTTCCTGCACTGGTTGTAATATGCAGGTGGGAGAGATGCATCTGATGTCTCAGAGAGGGTTTTGCAAATGGCTTTTGTGAGATGTTCATGTGCCAGTGTGGTTCATGCTGGCTAAAGGGACTGTGTGAGCATCTATTGGCACAGCTCAAAGACAAGTGACACACTGGAGATGTAATGATACCATTGTGCTGTGTGCCAGCCTGGAGCTCCTGCAGAAGACCCGTGTTGGGGTTCTGGGGACAAGGAGCAGTGCCAGCCCAGCAGTACTGTGAACTGGGTGCTGTGGCAGTGCTTCCCTGCAGCAACATCAGGATAAGGGATATTGGAGCAGGAGGCTGATGAAAGCTGTGACCTTCCAGCAGGATCTGTTTCCCAAACACCAGTTAAACAATAGCAGACTGCTACAGATGTGGGCATGGAGGAACCTGTTAAATTAAAGCCAAAGTGTAACAAGAGAGGTGTTTGCTTTGGAAGATAACGTGTACCTGTTCTGCACACTGAGGGTGAGAGAACTCTCTGGGACATGTTTTACTTCATTAACACAGCAGATCTCTTGCACTGCAAGGCCACAGATCTCCCAATCCTTCCCTCCCACATGCCCTTCCCTTTTAAGACCAGGGGTCTCTGTCAGCTTTGCCAACATCTCTGTCTGACAACCCAGAAGCATCCTAAATGGTGGGAATTGCTGCTTATCTCATTGCAGAGCTTCCTGACCACACTGCCCAAGTTTGCTGCCCAGACTGATGCTGTTATTGCGATGCTCATGTCCCTGTTACCTGCAGCCTGGTCAGTGGCTGGAGATGAGGAAAGGCTCTCAGCAAGGCACCTTTTGGTGGAGCTGTTTTAATGAGCCAGTTTCATTATCTGCCTTGCTGGTGGTCCCGGAGGGGCTGCAGGGAAGTCTGCTGCTTTATTTTCTTAAATGGTATCAAATGAGGGCAGTTAAGACCCTACCAGGAGCAAATGAGCTCTTAGGGCAGCATTTCTTGAGTTGTGTATAAGGCTTTATTAAATTAACTTTGTACTTGAATCACCCTACACATCCCTCTCTGGAGAGGCTAATCTAACTTAGCTGTGGGATAAAATTTTGCAACCCTATTTCTGTCACACAGGTGACTTGCACACAAAATCTTTACCTGCATTTATGTTGTCTGAGTTTTGGCAAGCCTTCAAAGCAGGCTGTCTCTAAATCCTCTGTTTCTATCTTAATGCTGCACTCATCCCAGTGTTAAATATGTAACTCTCTTGCTTTGCTTACTTTCTATGCTAGGGACAATGGATTTCCTCTCCCACACACCCCTTGCAAATGTACAGGTGCTGTGAGACAAACCCCTGGTGCTGTCACCATCCAAGCGATGCCTTTTGCCTCTGTGGGTACCTGCAGCTTGGCAGCTCCAGCTGGGCAGCAGCACTGCCAGCCTGCAGGATGGAGTCTTGCATATTTTCAGCTACTTCTCTGTTATTTACACATAGAGTTAATAAGTGACTCAAGAGGTCATCTACAAATACATATTTAGGGCTGCTTTTGTTAAATTTTCCCTCTCTCAGCCACAAAGCTCTTGTTTTCTGCAATTTCCTTTCTGTATTTTCCCTTAACCCTAATCCATTTTAACATTAATGCATTATTTTTGAAACAACTGGTATATTCTCAGTCTCTTCTTCTTCTTCTTCTCCCTTACCTGCTGATTATTTCTTTTTTTTTTTTCATCCTCTATACTTCTGCTGTTTGCAAAAACCGGCTTTTCTCCTGCCTCTCCCTCTTCACAGCTCCCACCATCTGTCTCTCTACAAATACAAAGCTTTAGGGGAAATGATTCACTAGGCTGCTAGCTCATTACTCACACTCTCCCCATCATGGTTTCTGTCCTTGTAGGATGCTCTAACTAATGTAAAGATCAATGAATCCTGGGAATTGTTATTCGATTAAAAAAAAAAAAAAAAAGGCCCCAGCACTTAAATACATTGGACTCTTTATACTTTCCAAACAGCAAAGCTTACTTTTTCTTGCTCACTCTGCTAGTATTGTTTTGCAGAAAAAGATCATTCAAACAGAAGAATAGAAATAATCACCAGACCATTTAATGCAACCTTGTGCATCACATGATGCAGGAGAGTTACTTAATGAAATTCCCTGGCCCAAACCAAGCAAATCTGTGGTAAATCTAGAGCACATATTTTCGGATGACAGCCAAAATGATGAAAGGAATTTACTACCCAGCCTCACTAATCATTTTGAATGCTTAACTGCACTCCCTAATACGCTGCTTTGCAAGCAGCAAAACTGACACAGCCTCATTCCCTGCATGCTTCTCTCCCCCAGACCTGTGCAGGCTGTGTATCCCAGAAGCCTCCCAGCCCCCTGCCAGGGCCAGGGTGGCCAGCTGTCCACCTCTGGGAAGAGACCAGAACCTCTCCCTCCTCAGCATGTGGGTTTGGGGCTTGCTCTTTGCTTGGGTAATTCTTTCCATGAAACTAAAAGGCTCTTAGTATCTTTGAGCCCTCCCTATTAAATGTGGCAGAAATTGGCTAAGAAGCTCAGAAGCCATTTGAGACAGACTATTTCACAGTGTTAAAACACTACAGATACCTTAAAATAACAGAGGCAGCCATACTGAGTTGGCAGATAATGCCACAGCATTTCAGGAGACTTGCTCAACCTAGAGGCTGAACTTGATGTTGTTGTGCACTCCAGATGACCCCAAATGTCGACCCACATCCCTTTTGTCTTTACTTTGTGGATCATTTAAGATAGATTTCTGTCAGGATTTTAGGGTGTCACCACATACTAGGAAGTTATTTTCTTAATTGAAAATTTATCACATAAAAAACAGACCTCCCTTCCCCACATATAAGTAGGTGCCAAGAAGTGCCACTGCCTAACAGAGTTTTATTGTGCCTTCTCAGGAAGCTGCCAGCATATCAAGTATTAGCCTGTTTCAGTTGTTGATCTTCCCTTTTGAAACCAGAGTTGCAAGAAGCACACCAAATACCGCAATCAAAATCATAGGAGTTGACACCACTGAATACACCTTCTCTTAAATGGCTGCAGTTATTTTTGCAAAAATCTGCTGAAGAAAATTCTGAATTTCAATTTTTTTTCTCCATGAGCACCACAAAGCACATGCTGCATCAATACACCATGCTGGCACCACCTCCATGAAAAGCTAATTAAATAATTTGGATACTGTACAAGGAGTATCAACTTCTGGGCTAATTTTCTTTTCAGGCTACCAAACACATGTACTTTCTTATAAAGCTGTGTTCGGGTCATTCTATGACACATATTAAAGCTGAGGAGGATCTTGGTAAGACTGCTCTAAAGAATAAGGGCTGCAGGATTTTAAGCCACTGTTACCTCAATAAGGTTAAGGCTGTTAAAAACCAAAAATTCCTCACTGAAGTCGTGCTTATGTGGTCTGTTAAAAAAATGTTCAAATTTTAGCAGACGTGATGTTGTTGAGCCATCCTGGTGGCCAGCACCCTGTGGCTCTCCATCTTTGATTATTTTATTGTTCCATACTGCAAATTGTAGGAGTCAATGTTCATTCTCTTAACAATTGCTGGCTTTCCAAATGCCAATTGTCCTTTGACATGCTCTGTTTTAAATAAGGGCTGAAGAGCAGAAGTGAAGCAAAAGGGCTGCCATAAAAAATACTGCAGTGTTCCATGGCACTGACAGCACTCACATAGTCATGCTTCACCTCTCTTTCTGGGGACTATTGCTGCAACATGCTGGAGGTGTGAGGGATCAGACTGTAAGGAAAATCTAGAGATTTCAGATCTGAAAGTCTTCTAATTGAAGAGAAGTCTATGCAAGACAGGCTAAGAAAAATCTGCCTTACCCAACCCATTTCTCTGTTGTCCCCAGCAATAATAGAAGTGGACACGATATACTAGATTGCCTTACAAAAGGCAAATATATTTAATAGTGTATTTACAAACTGATGGTTCAATAATGCTATACAAAGCAGGAATATCTTTAAAGAAACCCTGAGCAAAAAAGAGGATGTAATTTTTATTTTACACTTATTGCAACATTATTTCTGGTATTTGTCTGCTATAATGACTAATAAAAAGAATATGTTCAAACCAGATGTTAAAATAAAAGTGGGCATTCTTTCCATTTGTAGCTTATTTAAAAATCTAGAGAAGAGAGTTCTGCCCCATCGGCTTTGGAAATAGATGTTTAACATGGTAGAGAACAAGCTGAGCCTGAGTAACCCAAGACAACCAATTCCTTTAGCAGAAAGAGTGTCTTCTGTCATCAGAAAGAGCCATCTGGAAGAGTGTTGGCTCCCTGCCAGGAACAACCCTTTAACAACCGCTCCTCATGTGCTTCAAGTTATCATGTTCATAGCGGCACAACCTGGAGTGTTGGTAAAGGTCCTATTGGAGGAGCAACGTATTCCTCCTCCCGCAGTAACCGCAAAAGGATGTTCTTCTTATTCTTCGGCCAGCTGTAAATGTGAGTGTTCTGCAGCCAGGTAGGCACGTGTTCCTGTAAAAAAACAAGGAAAATAAAAGCTAAATCCCATAAATCCTTCTGAATCTCTACCAGAACCTTTCAGATTCTGTCAGACCCTGCCAAGGAAGATTTCATTTTGTCTGTTCTAGGCACTTCCTGTAACAACAAGAAATGTTAACTTGGCTTCAGAATTATATTTGGGTTTCTAAATAAATGAACTCTCTGTGATCTCACAGCTTGCCTGTCTCTTTTTCTCTTCTGCCATCACTTTGGCTAATTTCACCACATTTCAAAGGAAGTCTGATGTCAGTGACAGGCATTGAAAAGCTTGTGAAAATAAACATGAGAAGAGAAGAGAAGAGAAGAGAAGAGAAGAGAAGAGAAGAGAAGAGAAGAGAAGAGAAGAGAAGAGAAGAGAAGAGAAGAGAAGAGAAGAGAAGAGAAGAGAGAAATTTCAGTGCCCCTAGTAGTAGCTGCTAAAGGATCTATACACCACATTCAACGTTGGGATGAGGATCAATAGGGAAAGACTGGGACCCCACAGGAACATTGCCCATGATGGAGCCCTCGCCCCCTCCCACATTTCTTCACTAAGCATGGTGTGCTATGACCAACTGAGCAGAAGGCTGAAGCCAATGCTGAGCTTGAGGAGAGACTAATGCATCTCCAGATTAGCAGGGTCAAACCTCCACCAATCCCTGCATCCTGGAAAAGGTACAGTCCTTCATAGGGGTTGGCTCATATCCATTAACATAATGAAGCTTGGACCACCATGGCATTGGAGACTGACAGCCGGCAGATGGAGACAAGCCCACTCACACCTCATGTTCCCACGTTCCCACAGCCTTGGGAGGTCACCATATGGACAGCCTGGATGTGTAGGGGTGAAGGGCTATTATAATACCACTAATTAACAGAGGGACAGATTCTTGACCAAAATCAGTTTATGGTCACCAAGAGACAGAGATTTGTTTTGGAATTGGAGACACCAAAATAAGACAGCAGGTAAGCAACATGTGGAGCCATGACATGCAGCACTTGGTCCCTGGACCTCTTATTTAGCAGTGTTTTCCCTAGACAGCCCCTGTTAGAAGCAGCACAGTTCCTGTCAAGCTAGTGGAGCTAGCTCCAAGAGGACCAAGCAAAAAGCTGCTGGCGTGCACATCCCTGGCACCTTGCCAGGGGATGCCCTGGCATGGGCTGCACATGTCCTGCTGCCAGCAAACAGCCTAGCTGCAGTCCAAACCTTTCATTCCCATGATCATGCTTCTCAAATTGGCTGTCTTTTCCTTGGCCTATACAGCTGTAGAAACAAGGCTGCATCACTTTCCCTGCTCAGTTTGTGTTAATTGATGCAACCACTCTGTTAGAGCTGCAGGATTTATGTATAGGAACAAGGAGGTAAGTCACACAGGCACCTACAGACCCATTAGTATGACTCAGCTAGGCTTCTGAACAAGCAGCTTTGTGTCTGACATAGGTATCTATAAAGCCTAACCTTCCTCTTTTTCCAGTGGCTGAGAAAGGATAGGCTTTGGTCAGTGGTCTCCCTGAGAGAGGGAGATCCCTGTGGAGAGATACCACAGCATTCCTTTTGGTAGGAACAAAAATAAAGCTTCTTGCCTCCACCTGCTATCTTTTTATTTTGGCATAGGACTGGATTTTACAATTCCATTGACAAAGCTCTTTGGAATTGGCCAAGAGACTCAAATGTTACTGGGAGAAAGAAAGATGACTGTGTTTGCATGCACATGCATACCACTGTTACACAGAACTTGTTTCTTTACTAAAACTTGTTAAAAGCTATAGAAGGAAATGCAATTAAATACAGCAGGGGTTTTACCAAATGAGCCCTTTCCCTGCCTTTGATAAGAAGCTACATTTTTTTGGACAAAGGAAATATAGTAGGTATAGTCAGTCTGGACTTCAGAAATGCATTTGATAAGAGATCCACATGGGTAAATCATTAGTTAAGATGGAAATTAGTGTGAGAAATGTGTAGTAGGTAAGAAATCAGCAAGTGGGGATATAATGAGAGAGGCACTATACATCCAGAGACAAGTTCTGTGCCTTGCTTCCAAAACTGCTCGTGCAGTTTCCTTTAATAGCCTTAATTGTTTAATACCATTAATACCATAATGAAGTCAGTACAAAAAGCACCTGCACATGAATCAGCTCTGGCAATAGTTTTAATTTGAGGGAGGTGTGTAGGGGTAAAGGGCAGCTATAACTGCTGTTTTAATCCAGAGTGAGAAAGGGGCTTTTCCTTGCCATGCAACAGCATCTGTCATTGCAGGTGGGAGTAATGGGAAAATGGTTACTATCCTTTGCATTTTTTAAATTTGGCTGTTTATCTGTGAGCTGAGAAGAAATTCTCTGTATGCCATAGGGAGAGTATTTGATAACTCCACAGTTCAAACTGGTAGGAAGAGGGCAGAGTGTATTAGTGCAGAGGGCAGGACTGTTCAGGGCTGCGACAGCAGAGCCTGGTTTGACATCTCCTGTCTTCCCTGGCACCAGCCCTGTTCATCTCATCCCTTGGCTGCTTCCAGAGGGAATCCCTAGCATGGGGCAATCTTGCTTTGGTCATCAGGTGGTCAGATGAGGAGGACACATTTCTGTGGATTGTTGTGATGCAAACCTTGAACCAGCAAGACCCATGTTTCCTTTCACAGTGTATGACTGGAAGTTGGAAATGCCAGTTCCACCTTAACTGTGTGTTGTGCGCTCCTCGCCTCATTATTCAGTTTCCTAATGAACGCTCTTTGGATCACATAGATCTCTTCCTGTTGGAGGTCGACAATTTTTACATACCAACAGTGCTTTATGATGTGCTGTGTATGAGATTAACTCATCTAACAGCCCCATCCCCAGATGAAACCTCCAAATCTTCATTTTCTGTTCTTTTCCACTGCCAGCTATGCTAATACTTGAATGTATAAAGGATAGTACAAAAAAGACAAAATTGAAGTGATTTGCTGCCAACATCATCCAATTGTACATATACTTGGCAATTTTTCAGGTACCTCGCTTCCTCTGACTGCCTCCAGACTTCATTACTGCAACTTGTTCAGGCTCTGGTGCTCTCCTTCCACCCATGATGTCCTCAGTTACATTATCATTAAGTAGCTAGATGAAGGTAGGTGATGTACCAAAGGATTATGTGGAGAGGCTAAAGCTTAACAGCAGTAGAAAATGCTGATCTGTTTAATTTAATGAGAAAGGCACCTCTCGAAAAACTGAAGGGTTATGTGGACTACAAAAGATGGGCAGAAGAAGCCTGGAGCATGATGCTTTGATAGAGGCAGCTGGATAAAAAAACCCTGGAAATTCCTGGAAATAGTCTTCTGATAAATAAAGTTGAGCCCAAATTAACATAACTTACTGTTCTGTCTCAGAGACCCAAGACAGCTATAGTGCCTCCTGGGACACTTTTCTCTGCAACCCTTAAGGTGCCAAGTGGCTCTAGACTGTGTGGTTTGTCCACATGGTGGGCACTCAAGTAGCCCCAAGGTTAGGAGCCCTTTCCCCCATCAAAGACTGACTGAAAATGCTAACTGCTTCCCTGTTTGGCCTGCCCAATTCCCACCATTGCTGTCTTCCAGGTACTTAGTTAAGGTAAGCAGCAGACTGAGATCACTCAGGAAGGGCTCTGAATGACATGAAATATCAGAGGTACCATTCAACCCACAGGACCTCACATATTTTACAAACCCAGGGACATAGTTTCAAATTTCTGATCTTAAAGTGGTGCTTGAATAAAGAACTTCATTATACTAAAATCTGCAAGTGCGGTGGGGCTGCACAGCCCTATAGCCATTGATAACATTGTTTAAATTTTGACTCATTTTTCAAAATTTGGGCACCCAAAGAAATATAAAGAATTTTCCCATACTTTTCTAAAATGCAGCTTTTCTAAAATGTACCTAGGGGCAACGTGATAGCTACCCAACAGTGCACAAAGCATTTAGTTATGCAAAGTGAACATGAATATAATGCAGGAGATCTAGGAAGCTGTAACTGAAGCCTTTTAATATTTTTGTTTTTGTAAAAATCCAAGAGATTCTCTCAGTGAGGTAGAAGAGGTGGGAATCTGTTGCATTACTTATTTCTTATTCTCAAATGAATCTTCAAAACAAGTAAGGAGGGCAGATGAAATTGCAAGTCCCAAAAAAATCTTAGTTTGCCTTTGATGGGCCTGTTGAAGTTCAAGGAACAGCCTAATACTTTAGTATTTATTATACTCTTTATTTTTGTATTCTCAACACACCCTCCTCCAGACCCTCTCTTCACATCAGTCATAAATCCTGCCCATCTCACTCATCAGCATTGCATTTGGACAAAATTATAAAAGGGTTAATATAAAAAGCATGCTTCCTGGATAGATTGCCTCTCTCCATTTAAATTCTTTCCGTGCTCAAGGCAATTTGAGTTTTAGTTGTACATTCATCATCAGAAATACATTTATACGCTGATTTATATTGTGGATGAAATGTTTTTTATTTGCATGTACATAAACCTATAAACTTTGGAATACATAAACCTATAAGCTTTGGAATATTACTTGTAGGCTATTAAGAACCAAGAAATTGAGTGTTTGGGTTTTAAGATTCCATCTGCTGCACTGTGATCAAAATAATATGCACTTAATCATGCGGCAAGTATATAAGTATGCATGTATGTTACCTTTCTGGCATTTGGAAAAAGCACAGGGATGAATCTGAAGTTCATACTTCCTTGCTGTATAAACTCAATCTGCATCTGGAATAGAACAAAATGCCAGTTTTATTGTAATGACATGACAATTTTTCTCTGCATGCATCCGAACTCTACGTATGATCTATTGCTCGCGGATTCGGTGTTGTTTGGTTTGGCCACTTAATCTAATTCTTCATTGCTACAGAAAGGATACAGGAAAGATCTGTCAACATTTCTTGAACATTTAGTTTCATGGTGTGAAGTAATTGTGGGTTTATCTGCAGATGCAATCCCATGAAATCCATCTCGAGCTGGTGAAGCCTGAGTTGACTAACACCCTGTTTGGCCTACAAACAGGTGAAAGATTTCAGCCAGAGGCCAGGTCTGTGAGCTAGGGCCCAGCCTGTTACCCATGGCCTGGACACAGGCACTCCATGGATGGTACAGATAGCAAGTCTGCTGAGAGCTCATCTGCTGGTGACAGCTTCTGAGAAACCTGACTGCAGATTCACACTGGGGATCAGATGGGATACAGGGCGAGAAAGGCAGCTAACTGCAAACTAAGGGAGAAAGGATCAACTTCATGGCACTACGGACTCTTCTGGGCTAAATGTCCATCTGTGAGATGGGTGTCTCTGGCACTGTGCACTCCCCAGGAGCCCCACATTGCATCTCTGCCCTTTGCTTTGCAATTATATCCTTCAGTCAGCTTTACTGCTGCCTAAGAAAAGACCTTAGTTCCAGGATGGCTGAAGCAAAACGGCTGGTTTAGAGGGAGGAAGGTCAGACACTGTCAGATAAGATTGTGCTCAGGGCTATACACAGGCTCAAGAAGGTGAAGGAGGGGAAAAACATTGAACAATAAAGAATATGAAGAAATAAGATGAGCATGTTTAATAGGATTTTTCTTCCTTGAACCTCTTAGCAGATGTTAATGAGCATACTGAGCTGATGAGAGGAAGGATTAATGAATTCCAAAGAGGGGTGTTTAACTATGGGGATTAGGGAAAACAAAGCAAAGAACCTGCCATTTGGAGACAGATTTGTCTTTTGAGAAGAAGAGACAGTCTTTGTATAACAGCAAATGCATGTCCTTGCTTACCATCCTGTGGATGTATTTAGTATGTAAACCGTGTTCATCCCTGTCCAGCTGGGATTCAGCCCCTTCCACATCCTGTTTGTATTTTGGACTGATTGCTATGATTATCATCACCGTCTTCTGTTAGAGAGAAAAGCACTTTTATGAAATTGAGAAACGCAGCATGTTTGGTAGAGGCAGATCGGAAATCTGCCAGTTTGTGTTTTAAGTGATCTTTGTGTTCCTGGCAAACACAAGAGGATCTCATTCGTTCTGGCAGGAAATACAGGAGAACTCATACACTCGTTCTCCTCATTATTTCTCAACATCTCAATATAGAAAACCTAAATGTCAAGAGATGTATTAGCAGCTACCAGTTGACACTTGGAATCCCTGTCTTAAAAAGCTACTTTTATCAGTGTAGAGTGTCTATGTGCATACACAGAAAACTTTTGTCTTCAAATTCAGACCCAAATGTTTTCCAACAGCTTACATAGAAATGCATCTATTTAGTCAATCTATGTTTTTTTATACAAAAAGCTACTAAATACAATGGTCTGTGGAAGCTACTTCTAGGGCTCTCAGTAGCAGAAATGGCATTTTTTCTTGCTGATATTGCTGGCAAAGAGTGCAGAGAGGTGGCTGTGCAGAGACGGGGGCTGTTGTGGAGAGTATGGGCAGGTTTAGGGGTATCTGGCAGCTCTGTTCACGATGGGCTGAAGGCAGTGCTCCTCCACCTTGCTAGGGTAGCCCAGATCCTGCCTCTGACCTGTTCAATCCCAGCCCCACACTGAGCTCGGGTTTCCTTTATATCTGGGAAATGTCTCTCTTCCTTAATGGCAGGCCAGCTGAAATGCAGCAGATGAAAGCTTCCTACTTGTGTTTACCTGGGGCCTGCCTTTCATCCCCAGCACATCAGGCTCTGTAAGGCTTCCAAGTCTTACAGTCAGCCTGGCATGTAATTAACTCTTTCCTTCTGTGCTGTATCAAGAGAATCTGCCCCACCACAGGGTCAAATATGGTAAGGAGCCATTATCCTTTACTCTGATTCAACATACTCCAGAATTACTTTTGCTTGAGCTTGACATGTGTGTAAGCATTTACAGATGTTGAGAGTATGCAAGAGACATGCCCAGTTGCACACTTTCCTCTGCTTGTGTCCAAGCAGTCCTTTCCTCTACACACATGTAAAGGTTTTGATGTTAGAAACTGTATTTACAGTCAGTGAGGGAAACCAAACTTTTATGGGGTGGGTAGTCAGAGAAAGATCCTCAGGTGGAGGCAGGAGATTGTTCTCTGCTCATACCAGTTTCTCCTACTGACTGTGCACAAGTCTCAGAGGAGATCTGTCAGATTGGATTTTAAGTGATAATGATGTTTTTGGCAAAAGAAAAGTCACCCTGCCTTCTGGTTTCATTACCTACATTACACACAGTGAGCCCAAGCCTAATTTGTCCTGATGCAAGCCCTAGTAGGCATGATTGCCTTTCCATGGCAGAGGTCCCAGACTGGCTCTGCATGCAGTTGTACCATGCCTGCATGGACACCTGCAGGAAACCTGCATAGGGCTGGCTCAGATGGTTGAGCTTCCTTGCTCAGGTGGAGCAGAGTCCACCACTTCTATCATCCTGTTCCTGAACCATGGAGATCTGGCCAGGGTGAAAGTCAGTGGCCACTCAGCAAGGCGAGAATCCAAGGAAGCCAGCCCATGATGGCTCCTGTCCAGTAACAGAACTGCCAGTTTGCACCTAGCTGTACTGGTATAGTCCAACCATTTGGCTTGATCCTAAAGGAGTTGTGCACTCACTGCTCAGGGGAACTTCAGAGGAAGTTGTTGCTGCAGGGGACAGCACTGGCAGCAAGATAAATCTCTGCTTTACTGCTTAGATAGATAGAAGTGATGAAAACAAATCTGTGTATCAACCAGGAGAATATCAATTTCCAGTTTAAATGTAGGATGGTTTATCCAGAACCCTTCAGCATTTTAGATATCAGTGTAAAAGCTACAGGTGAGAAGGATGAACATTAGCAATGACTATGCAGCCTGGGATGAAATACAGATATCATTGTAACCAAGCACAGTTAAACCCCACTATATTAAAACGGGATGGAGGAACAACTTTTCCAACGGCAGCTTCAGGCTGGATGTAACAGGCAGCATTAGAATCTGGCAAGAATGCCAGGATTAGCACTTCATTTCTCAAAGAAAGAGCTCTAGAAGCATCAGACACAGATGTGAGATTTGCCTACACTCTCTCTGCAATGCCTCTTCCATTTCTACAGAGGCAGGGAAGACAACAGTAGGGTCTCACATTTTCATTCTGTCCCTGCTGTGTATTAGAATAATTCAGCCATTTTCCTCAGGTCACCTTTGCTATAAACAAGGTTAAATTGCCCTTACATACATCACCTAGGTAGCGCTCCATCCACTTAATGATGTCAATACCTCGTACTGTGTCCTCAAAGATATCAATCTGCAAGAGAATGGAAGTCCGTGGTGAGCATCCCTTCACCTTTCCTCCCTGTTTTATGGCACTGACAGAGCACCTACTCCTTCCTTTGCTTATGACAAGCATGCCCAATCCCCTAGGAGAGAAATGCGTACGTGCACTTCTCTCCCTTCCGTGCAGTCCGGAGCCCAGCTGGACAGGCATAGGCAGGCAGAGGGGCTGCTGCAGGCACACTCCTGGGCTCCCACTCAGCTGGCCCTTTGACTGGCTGCCCTGCCAGCCCCCAACACCCAGGCATTTTTTACTGGACAGAGCAAGGTGCTGCCCCCCTTCTCCATCTGTATAGCTGCAAATACCTGCTATTTTCTGACTGCAAGGGTATACTGAGTGTGAAGCTTTAGCTTCATATTGAACTAAATATTGAGGGTGTGTGGTGGGAAGTCAGCCAGATCACTGATAACTGGGTGCAGTCACCCAGACTTCAGAGACAGCAGAGCACTGGAGGACTTCATAGGACTGAATATGACTAACACTGCTTGTTTCTCTGCACGCCCAGTAAACCGAGAAACCAGAATCAGTGACTGTGACCAATGGAGTAAGTATTAACTTCTCCAAGTTTTCAAGATAAGAGTCACAATCTGCTCTCAAGTCTTTCTTTTTCCCATTCTGAATGCAGAGAGCCCACTTGTTTCCCTGCTTTGGGGCCATTTTGCTGTATTTATTATTCTGTAACAGGCTCCAAGAGCTGCCTGTCCAGCAAAGGTGCTATTAATGAGCCTTCTACTCTGTAAAGCTATGGTGCCCAAAAACCTTCTTATGAATTGGTCATAGTAGAGAACTGCTGGAGAGAAGTATAATCACAGTCTCTGTAAAAAAAATCTTTGATTCATGAAAGTAAATAAGCATGTGCAAAGCTCCCCACTGAGTCTCATTCAGTTTAATGATAGCCACTTGCTTAAATGCTTTCCTGAATTGGAGCCAAAGATTGAAGGTTGAGGGGTCAGATAGCATATGCTCTTGAAATAAGAAAATATGAATCAAGATTTTGATGAACACTGAATCCTAGAACCTCTATGGGCCTCTAAGATGAAGCAAACTCATGAGAAATTCAGTAAAAATCTGAATGGCTTATGGGATTAGACAGCATGACACAGACCTTTTCAGGCCAATGATTTTTAGAATACCTTTTCAAGTATAACAAAGCAAAATCACTTTTAAAGGGATAACAAAGCAAGTGAAACCATGAGATGGGCTGTTTCATTAAGCTGTGTGAATTTTAGAATCTACTTTTAGATCTTTTTTAGCAGAAAGTTACTCACATCTGAAGAATCAATATTGTAATAGCATTGGAGAAAAAAAAGGTAGGAAGGAATGAACATAAAACTGACCTTTTGTAATACTCATATTACAGATCAAATATGAGACAATATTAATGGAATAGCTCATACAATTGTCCATCTAGTGTCACTAAGTGAAATTTTCCAGGGTCATTACTAAAGCATATTTCAAAGCACAAAATTCAGTTAAAAGAAGAATAACCAAAAAACCAGATCATTTAAGGTACAGCTTGCAAAACCAAGGCTAGTTCATTTTATTTGTATCTTCTTTAGCCTACGAAATGTGATGATAACCAGAAAAACATTTAAGTGGACAGTGTATTGCCTGTGCTTTTTTTTGAACAGCCTCTTTCCTGGGTGAAAGTCATTCTTTACAGAAGGAATACTTACAGCAGTTTGAAATCCGTTCACAGTCAGGAAGTTCACAAATTTCATAACCTCCACTGCCGTATCCACCGAGTAGGTTATAAAGACCTTGCCTGGGAGAGAGAGTCTGTATGAATATGGAACACATTTAAATACACCATTCAGAGGGTAAGACTGTTACAGCCCTCTTTAAATACACCATTCAGAGGGTGAGACTGTCACAGCCCTCCTTTTCCACCATGCTGCACGTTCTGCCCATGTAGGTCTCCTGGGGTTGTTAATGAAATGGATGTGGGATAGTGCAGTGGCTCAGTGTTGAAACCAACCCCCTGTACAAAACCCTGCTCTAGATTTGAGCTCCTCCTGCCTTACTGGCAAGCTGCAGAGAGTAAATCCCTCTGTTGCTCCCCCAGGTTGTGTGGCTGGTCCTTGCCTTTGTGGGAGGAGTTTTCATGGATTTGCATCAGAGTAAACCAGACAGCTGATCTAATCCAACTGTTCATGTACCAGAGATGACCCTGCTTTACCCAGTAATTCCTCCATCTAAGACACACTAACTGATAAAGTAGGGTCTGTCCAAGAGTGGCATCTGGTATCATAACTCTCTCCTACAGGCCAGAGAGATGTGACTCTCTGGATTTGGAAGGTGATACACAGAATGAAGAATAAAGGAAAAATCAAAACCACAGGAGAGATGTGAAGGGTTCTTAGCAATGGTACATCTCACCTACTAGTCAGCTTGGTATTCAGAAAGAAGCTATTTTTCTGAAACCTGACTTTCCCCTAAGAGTTGGAGGGTGAATGCATTTGTAGTGGCAAAAGAGGCATGTCAGGCAGAGCCTGTGCTGCCCTCAGCATGTTTCAGAGTCCTCTCCGAACTCACCAGTTCAGGGAGAAACTGAGGTCAAGGCTAAACATATTTGTCTGGTTTGGGACAGGCAGAAACACTTTATCCCTCAGGCTTTGTTTGTTATTAGTCTTTTACTGTAAGCTCCAGCCCCTCCTGCCTCAAAGGGACTTCCTGTTTAGCAAGGAGTCATGAAAACAATCTAAACAGTATTTACTTTTTGTAAACAAAATAACAAGCACTTAATGAGAAGTGTGTTTCAGGAGTCAAGGGGGTAATTCCATCCCACCAAACACAGACACTCACACCCAACAGATGTGGTGACGCTCAGTACTTTCTTTTCTTGTTGTCTTTGTGCCTTGTGTAATTTCCCCCTGCCTTCTCCTCCCCCTTCACCACTCTGGAGCTCTCCCACCTAAAGCTGTTAGGCTGTGCTGTAAAATCTTGCACAGAACAAATTTGCTAACCACTTACGCAACTCCTCTGGCAGATTGCTGGTTCTCAGAGTTCCCTTGGCTGCAGGGTTGCTGAGAGGTCTCGGGACAGCAGCTGGAGATGGAAAATTGTCAGAAGGACAACCACATGCTTCATCCAGGCCACATGCCTTGGGGGGCAGCTGACCATTAGGTAGCTGGTTTCTACAAAGAAAAGCAATGGAGCATTTAGAGAATACTTATTTTCAGGCGAAATTCAGAATTTCTTTTCCTTTTAATAGCACACTAAGAACTTTATCTGCGTATTAGCTGTGAAAAGTTCTTGCAGAAATGCTTGGCTCAGCACATCTGCTTAGCTATTACAGTGTCTTTGGAACGGATACCTTGGTGACAGGCCACCACAAGAAACAGTTTATCAGAGAAACAACATTAATCACAGGAAGTAAGTCACATCATAGCTGAAAGCTGTTCAGCTTGCAATTAGCAGAGGCAAAAGCTGTTTCTGAGTGAGAAATAATAGCGTGTCATGGATGTTGTTATGCATGTAACAACAGGGAGCAGGGTGGCCCTTGGGTAACCTCTTCCCATTATCTAAAGCTAAAGAATGCTTCATGGCACCTCAGATGCTCTCCCCATGTCCTGAGTAATGCAAGAGGCTCACAGAAAGGTGGAAATTGGGAAAATGGGTCTACAAGGGCACTCCAGCTCCAGCTCTGGAGGGCGTCCAGTCTTGGACAAACCCAGTGCTTTGCCAAAGGGAACAAAGTTAATTTCTTGACCAGAAACGGCAGACCCAAATCAGAGTTTCTCATGTCAGGGACTGGCATTCCAGACCTGCAATAACCTTGCCTAACGTCTTCTCCATTGTAGTAAACAGACAGAAGGGGATGATTTTAGGAAACTTAGCAATTCTCGTCCTACTACACTTTGGCTTCAGATTTTAAGTCAATGGGAAGGTGAATCTATTGAGATTTTTATGTGAGGTGTGCTTGCAATATGCTGGGTTGAATCTGTTGGATGAAATTTAGGTTTCTCTGAGAGCTTTTCCCCACAGAGCCATGATGTTTAGTCAATCAAGACCACTCTCTTTTTTTTTCTTAGCCTTCCTTAAATGAATGATGACAGGCTGGTCGCAGCATGTTTTCTGTTGTCACATTAAGATTTGGTTTATTCATTTCGGTGCAGATGTTTTCTGTTACAAAATACTCTATAGGCAAATATTACCAACATATAACTGGTATTCCTGGAGTCAGCCTGCAAGCAGCAGCCACGCAGCCGCAGGACAGACCCCAAGTATTTTGGATCTCTTTTTGCAGAAGAAAGTACTAATAAAAACAACACATGCCTCATCAATGGCCACAAAGCACTACTCATTTACTAATTTACAGATCTTCCCGAAACTGAACCTTATCTAACAAATGTGCCAAAAATTGGGAGTCTGGTTTTAAATTTTACTACCACAAAAGATACTCACTACCCCCCAATATTTTTACATTTTCATATGAACTCTTCAGTGGAATTCTCTCTGCTGCAAGTACTCCCTTATCTTGGTGTCACTTTCCTGTTACAGCCCTTAAATTTTCACAGGCCAGAGCTGAATGATATTTCAGCTATCTGCCCTCTTTTGTCCTGCCCATTCTCACAGTTCCCTGCCAAGACCATATCATGTAACTGGACGTTTTCAAGCACAAATGCCTGTAAGTTTAACAACTCAACACAAGTATTGTGGCACTTGAATAAAAACAATCTGATTTCAGCTATTCTCAAAACCTGAAGCTTCAATTTGTTTTTAGATAGCTGAGTCTGAAGGAACCTCTGGCATGAACAGGATTTCCCATCTGCTAATGAGATACTTATAAGAATATAAGGTCTGGGAAATTAATATTTCAAAATCAGTCAAAAAGCCCTGGATGAAAAGTGCCAGATATTCTGCCATGACAAATCATAGAAAAGGCTGCAAACAGCATTGTAGAGATGTATCAGCAGCTAATGGGATTTTTTCCCTTCTTCTGTGTACCACAGAAGAGGTAAGAAGGAAATCACTGGAAGCCAGTGATTGAGTTGTCCCAGGCTGGTACAGTGTAAAGCTGAAGACCCCAGCAAGCCACCAAATTGACCTTTGCCTGAGAGCAGGACAGCTCTAAGGTTTCAACTGAGATATTTTTCAACCCCTCACCCCTTTAGCCTTCAAGCTTTTATCTTCCTTAACTCGTGCATTTCAGAGTGTGCTCTTAACGTACCAGGTATCTGGCTTTGAAGTCCTTTAGGGGAGGGTCAGGCCCCCACTGCGTGTAAAAGAGCAAATAAAGAAAACAACCCAGCATCTCACATGTACTCCTGCAGCCTGGGCACGCTCACAGTACAAGGATTCAGAATCACTGGTTGAAAGCCCACAAAATCAGATCAGGGGAACTTCCCCTTCCCACAACGCCCACCCCCCCAGGCATACTTACGGGAATCGAGGAGGAGCAGGGGAGGAGCACGTCCTCTGCGGTAGTCGATCTCCAGTGCCTTTGGGGGCACGAAGGTTTGAGTAATTTGGAATGACTTGCTGGGCTGGGCGGATAACTCTCATGCAAGGTCCAGGAACAGGAGGAAGTGGTTGTGATGGCTCTGCAAAATGGTAAGGAGCTCTGCCATCTGGGAGGGTGAGAAAATAAAGGCAGCAACTATCATTTCAGCCAACACATTTTTGCCTCAGTTTGTGTTTATTCCTTTCCAGGCATGTCTCAGGAAACTGAGCAGTTTGGAGGCATTTGCAGGTATCTCGCTTGGAAAGAAGCCAGATGAAGGAATGTTTTAGAGTCTAAAGCTTGCTATTTCCCATTCACATACGGCACAGTTCAGATCCCTCTTTGGGGTTGGGCTGTTGGGACAGCTGACAGTTAAACATTCAGGGCTGCCTTCTCCCTGTGCTTACTGTGCCTCAGTGTTTTTTGGAAGGTTTTTTTTTTTTTTAATTTCTTTTTGGCAATGACTTGTGAAAATGAATCATCCCAAAGTTCTCATGAAAGCAGATGCAAAATCCTGGAACAAATCAGTTTGCAACACTAAGGCTAAACAGACTGTGATTATTGTAAATGAAAAGAGGAAAAATAATCGCTTAGTGTGTTACTTCACCCTGTGTGAATTTTCTGTCAAAGTGACATTTTAAGGACTTGCTGCTGCTCCCGTTGCCATTCAAGAGGCTGCAGGGGAAGCCCAAAGTGATAATTCTGCTCAAGTAATTTTGAAAACCTTTACTGTTACTGGCCACACGTAATACTGATTAATAACTATCATACAGCGGAAGTGTTGGCATTAACTGAAAGAGAAAGCAATGTAAGCTGTTTGTTTCCCAACTGGGGAAGAGGAGTTTTTATTTTTTTTCCTCTCAGTCTTTCTGCTTGCAGTTTTCATTAGGCAGCAGCTCTGTGCACTTCCAAGCTGCTGTGTGCAGATCAAAGTCCAGCCTGGCAGGGCTTATTAGCACTGCATGATTATGGTGTTATGAGCTGTCTCTAAAAGCTGCAGTACTCAAATGCTCTTTTCCCCCAAAACTGTTTTTTTAAATCCTTTTAGCTATTTTTGGGTCATGCTTTCTTTTCCCTAGCAGCCATGAGAACTATCTATCTTTTTGAGGTTTTTAAGGGAAGGATAACGAAAGAAAACAAGGCTTTGATGAAATACTCCAATTCCAAGAGCGAACACTTAAGAAAAAACCCCTTCAACCAACCCCATAATTACACAGATTCCTGATGAAATTGTGAGTCAGCAACATTGTATTTGTTGAGACTGGTTTAAGAGATTTTCCCACCCCACTCTTAACTATTTGCAACAGGACAGGGTGAAAGGATCTGGGAGAACCATATTACTAGTCAATATGGTTTCCTCCTGGATTCCTCATGACCAGCTCTAGGGAAGGTGACAGGGATCTGGGACAGTTTGGTTTGGAGGTTTAAAGGCCAATGCTTCACCAGCTTCCTTTGGATCTGTCTGCTGCTACAGTATATTGGATGCAGCACCAGTTCAAAGCACAGCGTGGCCAGGCGTGTGTGCCCACACAGCCCCACATCCCTCAAAGAAAAATGTCTGAAATAATGGTCCCTGGGCACACAGCATTGTTGTGAACATTTCTTTGACTTCAGAAGCAGTTTTGTCGTTGTATCTCAAATAGCAGGTGCCCTGAGCCAGCTTAGAGCCTCCAGGCACAGTTGCTATTCCCCAAGGGAGGTGTGTTGCACCACACAAACTGCAGAGCTTTGTTGTGGGTTGCCACTGCCCAACAATTATCTGAGACATAAGGAGCTGTCAGGAGGTGATTTACACTGTACCAGGCATGTGAGAAACATGAGTACAGTTGCCAGCTTCGTGGTCCCGACTAAATCTGCTCCAGCCGTCTGAGTTTATTTTATTCTTTTTGCCCTCTGGATATGGCTGGAATGGTAGTGATTTTTCTGAAGAAAGCCTTTCAGAGTTCCTGATTTCAAACCAAATGTCTTCATTCAGTTAATGTCCTACTTCTCAGGATGCCTGCTTGTGGAGGAGGTAAATGGAGGTAAATAGTAAGTGTTATGCAACCAGCTCTTTTGTCTGCTTAAAGCTGGACTGAAAGTAGAAGATAGAAAAGAAAACCAGAGGACATTTTCCAAATGTTAAGCTGATGTTGTTGGAAGTCTGTCTGTAGCCCCTTCCCCTTTACAAAGCTCCAAAATCAAAGCTGGAAACTGATTTCTGAAACCCTCCTCTTTCATACACCTAATTACAGCACATTGCTGGAATGACAAAACTCCTTAAACAGATACAATATAAATGCTGTGGAGTAAAAAAAAAAAGGCTAAAAAAAAAAAGAAAAAAAAGGTTTATCAGAACAGGCCTAAAGCTTTTTATTACAAAGCCAGCCCAAAACAGGTCAGGGTCTCATGAGCCTAATGTAATATAAATTATATTAAAACAACGGTATTGCTGTTGAATGTTCAAAGCTCACTTAATAACAGATAAAAATCTCAGGGACTGAAAAGGAATACTAATTAATAGCAGGATGTAAACTGCACTGTAGTCTCCCAGAGCCAGAATGCCCATATTGAGGGAGTCACATCAGCGCTCAGCGACACAATCACCAGCAGCTGAGAGGGCTCCATTTTAAGTAATGAGCTTTCATTTCAGCTGACAACAGAAAAAAAAAATGAGGATGATGGATGTCATGCTCTTTTCACATAGAAATAAAACACATGGGTGAGTCTGGTCATAATGCTGGGAGATACTATTTATGGAGATCAAGGGTAACCTCCCATCCTGATCCTGACAGGAAATTCTCAACTTTGGGGATCCAAGGAGAAACAAGGAAATCTCTGAAAACAACAGGAATTGAGTTGGTATAGGAGGCTGCCGAATGACTGATGCAAGGAGGAAGGAAATGACTAGAATATGAAATAGCAGGGAGAAGCTGTGCATGCTTAGTGTGATCAACAAAGGCTGGTTTCTAGGCAAAACCATTCGCCTGCACTCGATGAGTAACTGCAACCTCTTTAACTTAGAGGTTCAGAGGTATTGCAGCAGAGAGTCCAGCCACACAACCCAAAAAACTGAAATTGTAAAATGGACTGCAATTAGATGTTTAAAGAGCTTAATAATTGTATGCTGTGCTGGGAACATGCCCTTGGTGAATGATGGCTGAGATACACCCAGAGAAGCTCCTGTGGGGCGAGAGATCTACTCACATGGGCCTTGGGGCAGCTGCTGTGCCAGGCAGCGGTGCCTGAAGCAGCCGTGGGCTTGCGAGGGCGTGTTGGGATGGGGCAAGTGCTGGCACATATGGCACTGCTGATGCTCAGGTCCCACAAACTCTCTGGAGATCAGCGGTCCTGGGAGGTCCTGGGGGTTCAGCACAGACACCAGTGATAATGGGGGCTCCAGATGCCTGATGCCCATGACATCTTGTGACTGGGAGTTGTACCCTGTATCTACAGTCCCGAGCTCTGCCAGGAGTCTGTTTCCTGAGGGTTGCTGTGACTGTGAACTCCCTTGGCTGCTCTCCTCCAGCGAGTCCTCAGGAACATCAGACAAGATCTGCTCAGATTTACTACAGTTGTGCCTGGTGTCAGCTGAAAGCTGTGATCTTGGCAGCACGCCTGGCTTGTCCATAGCTACAGAATGGGTCTTCAAGGGAAATACTCCTGATATTGATTCACCAGGGGAACAGAAGTGTCCATCTCCATCAGGATCAGTATATCTTGACCACAAGCTGCTGTCCGGCTCCATGGACAGTGCCGAGTGATGATGTTCTGGTGCTCTGCAAAGGCAAGATGGATCGGCCCGAGGTGTTCGAGCAACACGTGGGCTCTGGGCCTCCTCATCCTCCATATCCCCTCCAGAAGGCTGCAAAGCCTTTTCCAAGACATGTTCAGGTAACTGGGACCATGGCATAGATTCATCCACTTCGACTGGTATGCTTCGACCCATGAAAGTGCCTGAAAAATTGAGAAAAGTAACACTGGAAATGGACAGCCACACAGTAAAATGCCCATCATCCAACATCATTCAGCGACTGTGAGCTGGAATACTGAAGAGCAATATGTGTTCTTTATATTCTTTATACTTTAACGCTTTTTAAAAAGATGGCAGAAATCTGCAGAAAAGATCTGGCTGACTTTTGGCAAAACAAGAAAGTAGAGGGTTAGCAGGAGTGAAGCTAGTAGAGAGTTATAATTTGGACTAACCTGACACAGAGGCCATTTCCAAATTTTTTAGTTGAACCGGAAGTGAGTCAGCTGCCTTACTGCAAGGCCAGGATTTCGCAGCAAGCTGGAAAACAAGAAAAAGGACTCTTGTGAACATGATACAGTTTCACATGGGCAATAATCCTAAAATAACTCTATCTCAGATGCTAGAAAAGACATAGCAGTTAAAGGTTTGGAAATTATGTTGCGCAAATCTAATATTTTATGGGATTTCTGAAACCTGTTTGTGCTGACACTGGAGAGGGGCAAAAGCAGATGAACTGTCTCTCAGAAGTTATTCTGGCACCTGACAGTAGATCAGACTGCTTAGGTCTGGAAGTTTGGTTTAGGCATAATTCAGACAACACAATCACTTGCAATTATTTTACTCCTGACCTTCTAATAACAGCTGATGCATTAGATCTAAACTTCACCATACACATACAGAGTAATTTCAATTCGAAATCTTGTTTCCAAGTGCTGCTGCTTAATTTATTGCACCATGTGTTCCAGTCTATTGTAACACAACTCTCATTATTTTAAATTGTTGAAAACTAAAAGACATTAGTTATTGGTTAATTTTTTTTTCCTTTTCAGAACTGACTTGAGCCCAAAACAAAAGTATCACTTCCTTTTGGGACTGCTATAAGTAAAATTTGGTCTGGTCAAGTGACTTTCGATGATGGATGCCTCTGCTTCACCCTGAGTCAGGATGACAGCAGCAGTGATGGGTGAATGCTGAGCAGCCTTCAGGAACTGCAGCCATCTTCATCCTCTTACAGGGTGCAGCTCAGCTTCCTCCCAGCAAATTCTCTCTCATTTTGGAGTACAGGAAAAATGCTCTTGGTGCTCATTTCTCCAGCCATTCACCTTCTATCAGATCGAAGAAGCTACAATCCCAAGTAGGAGTTATCAGAGGAGAGGGGACTAAGCACTCAAGCAATGGGAATGACAACATTTGGCGAAATAATCTGGCCTGAAAGCCTGGTAGAGAAAGTCAAAATCACAACATGCTTGAAGAGCTTTTAGCAATCTAAGGGCTACTCCCAACTTCAGTCACAGTATCTTGAATAAAAAAATCAAATTAAGAACAAATTGAAATGACTACTCTATAAAAAAAAGAGTTGAACAGGATCACAGAGAGGTACAAAGCAGTGTCCCAGCCTTTATCCTGGCTTCCACAGTGATTCTGTAAAAGGAAATGTTTTGCTCCATGTTACAGGGCAAGGTGGAGGCTTTACATTTTTGCTGATCAGATCAAATAACACGTACTTCCCCCTCAAAGTACCTCTGCCACAGAAAATTCTGGGTGTAACATTTGCTGGGAAGTAGGATATAAACTGTGCTTTGCTGCTGGGCTGCAATGTAAACATTCCTCCTCTATGTAACTTAAGCTCCATCTGTGCAGAAGATTTGCCATGTATTCATACATACACTGTGTTATATTAAGCACATCCACAGGGAGAGCTATCCTGGGATAATTACAGTGGGATAATTACACTGGTAAATTTTCCCATGTAGGCAAGTCCGCAGAGCAGCTATTAGCTGCACCAGCACAGCACACACGCTGCTGCTCTGACAGCTGCAGCCCCTGCACGAGAGCACTGGGTCTGGTGCCAAACCAGCTCCTGCCATTCCAGTGCCCAGGCTGGAAAGGCTGACAGTCAGCTCACCACCATCACCTTTCTCTCCCTCAGGTTTGCTCCCCTTTTCCTCTACGCCAGGTAACAAACACTGGCCAAGCCTGCTGAGTCCCGGTTTTCCAACAGGCATAATTGATGTGATGGGAAAGAGAAAACCTCGAACTCTCAGCATGCAGGACCGGGTCAGGGATTTGATGCTGTGCTGTGTGAGGGTGGCAAAGTGTCCTTTGCCCGGGACCTTTGGTCAGATGTCAGTTTAAATGATGACTGCCCTGGGGTGGTGACTCACCAGGTCAGTAGAGCACAGTCAGATTTACACCAACTGGGCTGTAAAGCTGCTGAGTGGTCCCTTGACAGAGAGGCACCTGTGAAGGAGAGGTGTCAAATGCCCTGCAAAGCATCTATCTTCGGCTTACCTCAACAGCTTTGTAAACCTGACCCTTGGATCAGCTGGCCCTGAAATGCCTGCTCAGATATGCTTCAACTTGTGGATATCTCATTACCTTTGGTCGTAAAGTGAATGACATGCACTCCAGCAGCACAAATCTCTTTGCAAACTCTTATGCCCGCTCTGAGCATCTCCAGTAAACTTGTGCAAAATTCACCCTGGTGTTCACAAAGCACAATTCAGCCATGCACTGGGGTACAGCTCCACCTCTGTAGGCCACATGCATTGTCTAATCATCCCTCCATTGGATACAATCCTTAGCAAACATGCAAACTAGACTTTTCAGAAACAGATTTGCAATGCCTCATACACCAAGATACTGTTTTGATGGTCTCTGAAGTAGCTGGGTGAAAATGCTAGAAAACACATCTAATTCAGATCCTCTGTACTCAATAGCCTTTAGTTTAGCACTGTGACAAGAAGAACAGATTTCTGTGGAGAAACTGAGATCTCAATCCAGAGCTCAGTGAAATAAATGGAAATCTCTCTATTGACTTCCGTAGGTTTTGGATGTCAGATAGGATTTAAAAGTTACTAAATTCCTCTGGAGGCTACAACAAAGTCTTTGGTCTTTTTTTTAGTTCTATTGCTAACATCTGGCTATCTATGAAATGAACTACATGAATCTAATGAAAGGGACAACATGGGCAAGAAAAATTCAGGTTTGCTTTCTTAAAGTTTGTTATTTAATGTATTTAGTCTGCCTTTTGGAGAAGGGAAATGAAGACTATTAAACTGTATTGCAAATCAGCCACCAAACTCTTCAAATGTCTTACTTCAGAATATTTAAAAAATGTCCTTCCTATTAGTTTAACCTCTGAATAGATGTCTCTATATCTCCCAAATCAACTTAATATCTAAAAGACAGCCTTATTTCTTTCTTGTGTAACATGAGCTTAAAAAATTACTCCAAATACCTCAGTGAAATAATTTGGTCAGACAGAAGAGACATCCAATTCCATCACTTATGTTTTTACCTGCAAAGTTTTCTTAGATAGGTTTTTGCTTAGACCCTGCTGCAGGGTGTGAGCAAAAGCCGAGCTTTGAAATCCACGCACAGCCCCTGCTCTCACAGGGTCGAGGTAGGAGGCACCAAGGGGATGAGGGCTTTGGAATTAAAAAAGTAGGAAATGTGACTTCATCCTCCTCCTCCCTCAGTAGCCCTGGCTGGAGAGACAAGCTGTTACAACAGCAGAGCTCTGTCTGTAGCGATTGCCCCGGGGATAAATTAACCCCAGGACATGCTGAACATTTTTTGAGCAATGCCGGCAATGGCATGTGGATGGAAATTCCCAAGAGAAATCTCCACACTGCTGAAAATTTAACAGATTATTCTAAAACATCCTCCTCCAACAGCAGTACTTCAGGGCATTATTTCTGCTCAGCTGAAGATTCTTGGCTTTTGGAAAAAGACCCAAAAGAGCCCATTATCCCTGTATTTTACATTGCCTTGTGCTGCTGAGTTTAATTTTGTTTCCTTCGACTTTTCTAGTTAGCATATCCTGCAAATACAGTTAGGCATGGGGCAGAAAAATTACCTGCTTGGTCTCCTGTGCTGAAGAACTAGAGGAAAGGAATGCTTCAGCATACTGAAATACCCTCAGAAACCTGTAGCCTGATCCCTTCTCTGGCACGGAGGCTGCTAGAGAGCAGAGATCATGCCAACCTCATTCAGAGAGACAGCTCAACTTCAAGTCAGTTCATGATATTGCCAGAAAACGTCAAGAATTTAATATCCCCGCTGCACCTCTGACTATTCAGGAGATTACTGATAACCAGCTGGAGCCGTTGTATGTATTTCTGCTTGTAATAAAGTGCGGAGGCCCTTCCTAGAGGGACAGAGCCTGGATTGCTCCCAAAAATGTCAAGGGAACTCCTTAAACCACTCTTTCCTTCCTCTCCTTATACACCCAGTTCTGCAGTGTGCATTAATTCAACAAATAACCTTTGTGGGTGGGTGCTCAGTGATTCAAGCTCCTGAGAAGAACCCCCTTCCAGCTTTCTTGTGAGGCCTCCCACAGCCAGAGAGCTTCTTCCTCTGTTTCTGCCAGGAAGACAGGGGAAGCCACCCTGACCTTCTACTCACAGCCAGCTGCTGCTGGCCATGGCCACTCCTGGAAACCTGCAGGGAGATCATAAATGAAGGGGAGCAAATTCTTCTGCAGATCAGTAGAGATGGAACTGAGCACCCGAGTTTGAAGCAATGGCCAAAGTCCCCTAAAAGTCCTTCCATGGAGGCAAGAGGACAAGGGGAAGGGTGTTGGGCTTAGCTTATCTGTGCTATTTTCTTGCAGCTGACTGCAAAATCCACCAGGTATTTATTTCATCTGTTTCCCAGCACGAAGACTTGTCAGGATGTGCTGTCCCAAAACACACACTAACCCATCTATCTGCTTTTGATTAGAAACCTTCTCTCATGAAGGAGCAGAGGAGAGAGAGACTGCAACACGAGCATGGTTGTGCTCCCTGCCGCTTCTGGAGAGGGGGAAAATATCTTTGCTCTTTTGATCAAAGTTTTATTTGTCTATCTTGTTTAAACAGAAAACATTAGGATGAGAAAGAAACCCCACCTTCCCTGGTGCACAACACACAAGGACAGGGCTTTTTTCACAAGTCACAGCATTTCTGAAATGGCACGGGTAGACATTAAGCTGAGATCACAAGGGGTGGGGACAGACAGGAATTTCTTGATTTCTAAATAATTCCTGCGTACTTTGGCTGAATCCCTTAAGCTCCCTGGTGCTGTTTTTATCCATATGCAGGATGGGAGTAAGTGGATGCAGAATTTGCAAGCTGCTGTGAGGATGCACATGGAATGCTGTTGCCATGGGGGTGAGATGAGCGTAAGTGTGTAAGAGCACTTAATCTAAGTGCAGCTTTCTCTACAGAAGCAATAGGCACAACTTTCCTCAAAAAAAACCCAGAGAGAAATCCTTACAGGAGAAGCAAGTGCAAATGTGGGAACTGGTATGGGTCTACAACTTAAGTAAGCACTGCCAAAGAAATCCAAGCTTCAGAGTTTCACACTTCACTGTGAGAAATTTTGGCTGCTGTCATCACGGACCCTGACCCTCTCCCTTGGGTACCCTCTACAGCAAAGACTAAGGCAATGTGTCACATTCCTAGCCCAGACTTTTAGTCCTCTAGGACAGGTAATGTTTATTTTTATGACTTATGGAAAAATTAGAAAAAGAATATGAAAACAATGTTCCTCTGGCTATATAGCTGCTCTCACTGAAGCCACGGCAAGAAAATCTGTATGTGCCAGGAGAACATACTTCAAATCCTACTGCATGGCAAACATCACATTCTCTTTTGCAGCACTAATGCTGCTTCGTTGGAAAATCCATGGTGCAAAGGCTAGAGTGGACCTGATTTTTTTTGCCTTTTTAGTGTAGACATTGATACAGACGTTGAAGGAATGCTGGGCAGTAAGTGGCAAGAAACTAGAAGGGTGACACCCTCTAGCAGGATCCAAACAGGCATCTCAGACACAAGCAGCATTCCCTGCCAGTTTTCTAAACTTTGTGAAATATGAAAATGTCTACAATTATCTTCAGTATCCTTAAAAATGCAATTGTTTTCCAGAGGCTACTTCCCACCCATTTCTGGTGCTGATAAAACACTCACAGGCACTTAAGAACCCCCAGTCTGTGACATCCCATGGCACTGGGACATCCAAAATTCCTGTCACAAAACTGGGGCTGGCTCAATGGAGTGGGATGGAGGGCACCCTGGGAGGCACCAACTTCCTCAGCCTGCCTTCCTGTAGCTTCATGCCTTACACTGAAGGCTCTGGTTCCTAAAGAAGGCCTGGTATTTCACAGGGCTGATGTCTCTCCCACCCCTAAGCACTCTCCCTACTTTGCAGCTTGAGGGCTGCGGGGGTGGTGGGAGGGGAGGCGAGGGAAGCCTGCGGGACCTGACGTGTCTCCCTCAGCTGGCGTGAGAACTGCCTCGTTCACTTGCAGCCATGAAACGTGCAGAAATGTGTGTATCTTTCAGACATGTACCCTCTGCCAAACTTCAAAAGCCACTGCTGGGGCTGGGGGGGCACTGACAGACACGAACACCATAATTGCACATGCCTTGCTTCCTGCCTTAGGAAAAAAGCTCAACTCCATTGAAAATGATAAAAAAATAAAGAATACAGCATGCTTCCAGACACTGCCAGCACTCTGCAAGGGCAAGGCTGGCGGCACTGCAGGCACAGCACCATCAGCAGCCACCCGCCCGTGCCCCTCGCATCCCTGCTATAGGTGTCACAGCAACATCTGGTCGTGGTGGGACACTGGTGTGGCCAGTCCAGGCCTTGAGCCCACCAAGGCTTGCAGGAAATGGGAATTTCTGGTCTCGGGGTTGCTGGTGGTGGTTGAGGACCAGTAAGCCCAGATGTGCCAATCTCAGTGCCCAGCCAGCGCTAACCCTGCAAAACCTGTATCCTGAAACTGGGTGAAGTGAGAGCGGGTTTTATATGGCTGATTTTATTCTAATAGGAAAAAAAAAAAAAAATACTACCACCTTGCTAACACTTGCCAAGGATATAGAGGACGGTGCAAAAAGGGTCTGTGATTTTCTTCAGTCTTGCAGCCACCTCTCCCTCACCATGTCTGTGGGCCTGTCCTAAGCAGCCCCAGGTCAGTCGGGGAAGGGAAGGGAAGGGGAAAAACAGGGAAAAGAAAGGGAAAAGAAAGGGAAGAGAAGGGGAAAGGTAAGGGCAAGGGAGAGGGAGGAAAGCCATGGGCCAACACAGCACCTCGAGCCTGCAGAGCCAGGCAGGCGGGAGCGGGATCAGGCCTGGCCGCCCGGCATTGCCAGGCAACTACGTAAATAGGCAGGACAACATTTCGACATCAGGCGTGTCCGTCCCCAGTGTTTACCCGAAAACCCTCCTGATTTAAAAAAAAAAAATAAAAAATAAAAGAACAAGAACCACCAAACAAAGCATACTGCAGCGAAAAGGCTGAAACATGTTGTAACCATCTGTGAAAGCCGGGCCCTCATGACACGAGAGGGGGAGAAAGCGAGCGAGACAGCAATCTGAGGGGGGAGAAGCCAGCGTGGTTCAGGAGCTGATGGCAAACGGGGGCCGAGAGAGGCGGCCCTCGGGCACTGCTTACCTTGCGGGCCGGGAGGGTCGCGCTGGGCGGCCCGAGGAGAGCCAGAGGGCTGCGCGCCTCCCGCGCTCCCCGCCGCGCCCCGGCTCCTTCTCGGCCGGCCGGGCGGCTTTCCCTTGCTTTTACGACACCCTCCGTGCCTCTCCCAGGTAAGCGGCAGAACTGGCTCTGCAGCAGGAAGTGGAAGAGGCAGGCAGGGCTGAGCGCGGCGGCGGGAGAGCCGCTGTGGGCAGTGCCAGCGCGGAGCCCCGGCAGAGCCCCGGCAGGGCCGGCGTGCGGTTCGCTGCCTCTCCCGGGGGAGCCGGGCGGGCTCTGCGTGAGCGCCGCGGATAAATAACTCGGGGGAAGCCCGCCGTGATTGCTAAACGGTGTGCCTCCCGGGAAAGTCATCCCTTGCTTTCAGCCCTCGGCCGCGTACTCTCAGTGCCAAATGTTCAATCAGCTGTGATTCAGACTACTGAAGACAATCACATGATGCGTGTAAGAACTATATAAAGAACCACAAAAAAAGGGTTTATCGTCTGGTTCTTTCTTTTAGGTTAGATTTCTAGACGCTTCCAAGTTTCTACACTCTCAAGGAACAGAAACTCGCTTTTCCTACAAGCTGAGACTTCTGTATTCTCACAGCTCCGGAGCTGCCCCAGGAGAGCCACTGCGGCCGCTTTTGTCCCAGCCCACACCACTGTCCTGACTGCCCACGCAGAGCCGAGCAGCTCTCCCTGATCTCCAGCCTCATTTTCTGAGTTTAACCCTAGGAAGGGCTCGCTTAGCTGCAGCCTGGGCGCGGCTCCTCATGCTCCAAGTGACCGCAGGCGGACACCCCGCGCTGCCCCCATGCCTGGCGGGTCTGCCGGCGCACACAGGGACTTCTAAACCATTCCCCGAGCTCCGAGCTCTGGCAGTGCCACCCCTGCTCCTCCCTGTGCCCTTCCTGTGCCACGGGGGCCGGAGGAAGGAGCACACGCCCGGCATTCCTGCCCCCGGGAAGGGCTCTCTCTGGATGCCCACCGCTCCAAAGGCAGAGCAGTGGCCCAGGCGATTATCTCCTCTCATCAGGGAATGACTGCCCACATTTTTGGAGGGAAAGCTCGAGCAGCTGGGAACAGCATGTGTCCCCAGCTGAGCACTAAGTGTGATTGTATTGATGGCAGTGCAGTGATGCCCTGCAGCCTGGGCTTTCCCTCCCTCTGGAGAAGCCCCACATCAGCCTGGCCCTGGAACTGGCCATCCTAACCATCTCCTTCCCTGCTTCCTCCCTCCTTTGCCAAAGCAAAGGCCAGCAGGACACCAGGGCTCCCTTTTGGAGCATCCTGAAGTTGTCCTTGACTGCTGCTGGACTTCCTGGACAGTCCCTGCTGGTCCCTGCCAGACCCAGATGTGATGAGCACTAGATGCTTGTGGCTGGAGTGGCTGTGCTATAACCACAGTCATTGGAGCCAGCTGAAGGTTTAATCCCTCTGGCCTGGCCTCTGCTGCACAGCTGTTTTGCACCATGAACACCCTGACAACTGGCATTTTCATCAAGGCTGCCTGAGTTGCACCACACTGGGCTTGGTGCTGCCTCTCCTGCCAGTTTTCCCACTGGCCTCCAGTTTGGGAGCAGTGGTGGCTCCACTGCCACCTGTGTGCCACAGTGGGGGAGGGGCCCACAGGCACACAGGAGCCAAAATCAGGGCCTTGGTGAATGTTGACAGGATGGAAGCAGGGAGGGAGGGTTGCTCTGGGGAGTGCCTGACCTTCCTGGGATGTATGTGAGGGATGTATGGAGTGTTTGCTGTGCGATGTCCAGCTCCTCAGGGAACGCAGGCAGCATGGGGTCTTGGCAGGAAGACTGTCCCCTGGAACATTGCATCAATACCCACATTTGTGGGGTTTCTTTGTAAAAACCTCTGCTGTGGAGCCAGCAAGCACCTCCCTTCATGCAGTGGATGGCCTCCCTCACTGACAATGGGTATGGACAGTCCTCTGTTCTCTGCCGGTCAGACCCTGGACACTGGTCTGTAACATCCAGCAAACAACAGCATCCACCTGCCACCCCTGTAGACAGCTGCCAGTTGGCCAGGACAGGAAGGTTCTGGCTGTGAGATCTGTCCCTTGTGTGAGCACTTCCAGGTCCAGAAACGTAGAGACCTAATGGTGTCTGCAAATGCGGCCAAAGAACCAGACTCTGTGCCCTCTTTAACTTGCCAAGCCCCAGAAAACAGCAGATATTTGGAGCAGTTTCCTCTCACTTGAGCTTTATGTACTTTATTAACAGCCTGACAAAGAGAGGAAAAATAGCTTGAAAGTCACACTCTGCTGACTCTGTTAGCAGCGCTGTCTGCCGAGTGGGTTTCAAAGGTCCAGCCCAAACCTAAGTACCCTCCCACAAAGCTGTAGAAACTGCTGTCAATTAGCTTATTTTTAGTTTAGGAAACTTAGACAACAGATACCCGTTTATTTCAGCATTTCAAAAACCTCCCTCATCCCCAAAACCAAAGCCATCATAATTGCCTTCTGAAGGCCTCTTTTATATATTTGAAGACTTCCTACCCCACTGACTTCTCTCACTGAAAGACAGATAAAATTCTGAAGTCTCTAAAGTTAGTGTCTCATCTGTACATTATTTACAAGCAGAACGTGATGAGTCATATTGGGCCTGTCATAGAAAGGACAGATTCAAGTGCAGGATGATTTTCATTGGCAAGACAAGTAACACAGGCTTTTTTTTTTTTTTTTTCCCTAATCCTGCAGGAGTTGTAATATTTCTTTTTTCATTAGGAAGAAAGTGTTGGTATTGAGTGCCCCTTCTCATATTTCCTACCATATCTCTGTATTTGGAGAAATAAATCATGAATGTTTTTGCTTCCAAATGATTAACTGTTTAAATAAAGCGCTGTCATGTTGCTCCTCTTTTAACATTGGTGCTGTGAATTAACCTGGAGACATTGCAGTGAGCCTTTAACCCCCTCTGCCTCAGCATAACTTGCAGGATGGTCTCACTCTGGCTCTCTGTATGTGGCTTGCCCCTTTTACTTTTGCACTGTGAGGAAAACTGGGGCTTTCTTCCATGTCTTGCTGTTTACATTGCTAGGCACATGCCTGCAAAAATATTTTCCTCTTACTTTATTCTAAGGCTCTTGCTTTGGCATTTTTCAGTCACACCCTGGAGAGACACCTGAAAGGAAACAAAACAGTACCTGGATGTTAGCTTTGTGCAATGCTTGTAATTAAACCCTGCATAATGACAAAAACCCCTCCTGCCATTTGTTAAGATTTTCCCCACAGCACTATGCATCCTCTTAATTAAGAGCAGAAGCTAAGTAATACCTATTTCATTCCCTCTTGTGTCCAATTAGTCACCCATTGATCATTACCCACTCAACATTTGACAATCAACAGAGCCCCCATTCTCTGCAGGACAGGGATGTGTAGTCCTTCAGAAATGACACGTCCAGAATAACGTGAGGGGAGCTGTGTGGATGAGTAATGGAGCAAGAGGTGGGGAGGAAGGGGAGGAAAAGGCCACCCAAGTGGAACAAAAGACATGTAACATATGCAAATGTTCAATATGTGGTATGTGTTTTATACACTGGATGTATATGAGGTCATAGACAAAGCTCAGCTGGCGGCTGCACTGCTTTTGGGAGGCATGGGAATTTGTGGGAACACTTGAGCTCTCGTGTGATCAAACATACCTACTCCTCTCTCTTTAAGACACAAAGCTGTTCCCCATGTGGCTTCTTGCCTTTGTTTTTTTAGGAGGGCAGGATTTAGCATCTGCTGCTCCATTGTCACTGGGACTATGGGCTGCAGCAACACAACCCTGGCCAACTCACCCCAAGACCCATCAGCAGCTCCACCCAGCTGTGCCTGAGCTGCTGCCAACAGAGCAGCTCTGGGTGTCCAAGGGACCTCCAGGGAAGCTGCATTTTCACTCTCTCCTGGAAGCCTGTCCCAGGAACAGTGGTGGCCCAGGCCCTGTGTGGTGCCAGGAGGGGTATGCTGGGACCTTTCCCAAAACCAGGGACCTTTCCTATATGAGTAGCATCTTCTAGCTGGGGAAATCCAGCAGCCTGTGGGATTGAGAGGCAGCCCAGAGCCTGAACTGCAGCAGTGAATAAAGCACAGGGAATGCCAGAGCTCACAGACCTCTGGCGTGAGGCTGAGCCCCTACAGTCAAAGCAACCCTGCATTCTTTTTTCTTTTTTTCTTTTATTTTTCTTTTTCCAGGTTAGAATTCATACATTACAGGGTTCAGGAATTTTGTGTGAAGCTGTGACAATAGAAATAGCTGAGAAAACTTCACAAGGCTCTGTGTGAAGGAGCTCAGCAACAAATGCTGATGCACAAAAAAGCAAACCAGAGCCCTTGGCAAGCTCTAGCCTGGCTGTAGGGGAAGAAGGATAATCTCATTTCTTTACTCTTTGCCCTTTTAGCTCTTCACAGAGCTTAATGCTGAGTTATTCCCAACAATGAGCCAAACAATGAAACTCCCATCTGGCCCAGTCAGGCAGAACCAACACTTGCCTCGCAGTCACAGGCCACACCAATCCCGTGATTTTTCCCCCATCTCGAACATTCACTATTTTCCTCTATGCTGTAACAGAGAAGATATTTACATTAGGAAGCAGAAACCGCAGTTCATGCTGCTCAGCCTGCTCTAATCTCATCACCCAAATCCCTGGGCACAAGGAAGCACAGGCGCTGTGAGCGCAGCTGGTGCTGCAAACACAGCTGCTGCTGCAGCCTCTGGCTCTGCCTCTCCCCCACACGGTGCAGTGCCTACCAGCTAATGACCTGCTTTTCCTGGGAGGGCAGTTCTCTCAGCACTCCTGCACACTCCTGCTGCAGGCTCCAAACTGCAGCCGTGCCCTTGGGAGAAATGCTTCCTCTCCCCGACTTTAAAATCAGCTGCAGGCTGCTCATTGCAATAGCTAGAGACCCACAGCATCTCTGGGCTGTAGCAGCAGTGCTCTCCTGGTTTGGGAATAGGGATTGTAACAGATCATCTAGTGGGAACCAGCAGGGGAGGAGAAAAAAAAAAAAAAAAAAAAAAAAAAAAAGGAAAACAACAAGAAGAAAAAAGAGCAGCTCTTTTGTTGTTAACAGCATTTTGTCCTCTAATCTACTCGTGTCCCAGTTTTACATTTTTGTTAAGCATTCAGCTACAGGGGAGGAATACAAGGAGATAGATTGATGTTTGTGTAGGTGTTTTTATGTGTGAATTTCCTTTTGCTTTACAGATACACACACACACACATAAGAACAGGCTCTGTATTAAAAATCAACAAAAAATATCTCAGACTTAAGAGAAGCCAGCATTTCCTCTCTAACATTCAAAATGAACCTCAGCAGCCTGGTTTTAGCTGTCAGAAGTCCTGAGAAATTTAGAAGCACTGAGAGGGAAACACTAGCACCCTACTCAAGTGGCAATCCCAGCAAGGGGCCTCTTTTCCTTTTCTGCGGAAAGGACACAGGTTCTGGTTTGGTCTGTGCAGGAAAAGTCTGAAACTAAAGTGCTCCTTTCTTCAGTTAAGATGGCAGGGAATGCTGCCCCAGTTGACAGCAGTCCCCTCAGTGATAAAATATCCCTGTGTATGAGTCACAGGAAATTATAATCACTGCTTTCCAAGACTGCAGAACACAATGAGATTTCTGAGCTACAAACAGACTTCAATTATTCCTGAAAGACAGACAGACCCTCAAACTGACACGACTGGAGAAAATAAATATCCTTTTGTCTGCGCTGCTGGTGGTAATTTCCCATTAGACAGGAAAAGGCTTCTTTGATGGATGAATATTGTCTACACTTTAGAAGAGGAGCTACTGTATATCTCCTAATAGCTCTTGCATGCTTGGGCTCAGCCTCGTGTGAGGCCCTTAAACCCCCTGGGTACAATATGGTAGCATTCATTAGCGTGCTGCATTTTTTAGTGCAGCACTTGAGAAAAGGATGGTGCACATTAAAATAGATTTGAACAACTTTCCACTCACCTTCAAGATATGTGGCAAGATCAAGATATTTAGCAATCTGGTTTCTTGGGCTGCAGGTAATCCTTTCCAGTCTAAAGGCTTCAGGAGAAACATGCTGGAGACAGATTTTCCATTTGTGATTATTCTTGTAATTTTAGCAGTTAATCACTTTTCTGTTTTGTATTTACTTTGTTTTTTCTGCAGTGGTAATTAAATCAAAACCAGAGCTCACCCAGAACTACATTGAGTTACATTGTTTACAATAGCCAAAGAATATCATGTTGGTGCCTTTGACAAACTTTTGTCTTTTTCAAAGACCACCAGTCTCACATAATTGCCTTCTCACAGAAATATTACCATACTAACCATCCCTTTCGCAGCAGGGTCCCATTTCCACCTGTCACTTTTCCTGTGACTGGTCTTGGATTAAACTTGGCTTAGAGATGCCTGTGTCACCCCTTGGAGTCCTTTCTGCTACTGGTAGGTCTTCTAGAAGACCTCTTCTGGAACTCAGCCACCATACCATGGATTGGCTGGGAATGAGGTGGGCTGGTGAGGGGGAGCATTTGGCCAATTGTTTTTATCTGTGTGGAATTTATTGAGTCTTACATTAAAAAATTATTGGAAGGAACAGAAGATTCTTAATCTCATAAATTCTACTTTTACAGTCACCACACAACTACTTGTGGTGTATACACAGTGCTTAAGAAAAGGCTTTTATTAATTTATAGCAAAAAAACCTAACAACCTTGTTTAAATTTTTTGCTAATGTTTTTATTTGAGAGAGATTAAAAAACCCAAACAACAAAACTCCCAACATTAAGAAAAAGAAGCAGAAGAGCTACCGATGAGAAATGGTCTGGATTTGCCGCTCACCAGTGGCACCAGTCTGCACACAAGCCAGCTGCAGGCAGAGATCCGGCAGAGACCAACATGGTTCTCAGACACCGAATGCAATACAAGAAACAGCAAACCCAAGGATCAGAAATAAAGGCCATAAAACCCCAGCAACGCCCCGTCTGAGTCTTGCTTCCAATGAGAAACATAGGCAAACTAACGTTTTAGGCTCGTCCCGCATTACAGACGGCAGCTGCCCTTAAGTTTGTGGCATAGCAAAGGCTGCGAAGGAGCTCGGCAGAATGGCCACGCTTCGCCACCGCGCTCTGGGCTGACGAGGTGACATTTTGGCTTCGCCAGCCCGCTGAGTTACTATGGAGTCCTCAGTTCCATGGATAGTATTTTAAGGCAGGGGGGTAGCTGTAGGAAAAAAAAGAGGGCCACGACTTGCTTTGTAAGTACTAAGAGGAAGCTAGAAGTCCAACAAGGATCATGGCCTCTTCAGTACTCCACAGCTACAGGTACAGCAACATTGAATATATAATGTACATAACATTACTTATAGACTCTACATGTAAAACGTTAACCAATTTATCATGGAAATCTGGTAACAAGCAACATTGCCATATAAATTCACACTTTGAGAAAGGCTAAGTGTGGAAGCCTCCTTTGCAAGAGGATTTTCAGTCGAAGTTTTTTATAGAAAATATTAAAACAATGATGACAATTTGTTCTCTGAATCTCAATTAATTCTTGGGTTAGTTTTCACAAATGAAGAAAGGTTCTCTTTAGAAAATGTGAGAATCTTCAGAATATGAATTCACAATCTAAGCACTAAATAATTAAAAAAGAAAAGTCTCAACTGTCAGGAAGTCCTACTTGGCTGCAATCTTTTAAAGCAGTAACAGCAATACAAGACATAGAAAAGCTTCTCCTGCAACACTTGTAAGTGTAAAAGTATTCATGTTAAATGCAACAGAACTAATAGAGAACAAACTGCTATAGAAGAGAGAAATGAGAGACTAGCTATGCATTTAGCCATCTTCCTTACAGTTGAACTCCAGCTATTTAAAAACACATTGACTTCATAATTTGGAAAATGATGTCCCATAGGTAACTGGTCTGCATACTCCTATGAAATATGATGCCCCAAATGGCATGACACCCCTTCTTGAAAAGTTTTTGATCTCATGTCCACCCTTAGCTCCACAGTTTAAACAAAAAAACAACTATCCAAATGTAAAATGCTCTCTTTTTTTAATTACTAAATTAAGAAAGTTAAACAGTTTTAAAATGTAAACTTGCGAATAAACCATAACAAAATGTAATTAAGACTTTAAAATTTGCAACTCAGTATTAAAAACTCAATAGAAATAGAAAGGAATTTTTTTTGTGTTTTTTGGTTAAACGTAAGTAATTCAAGGTTGGTACAGACAACTGAAAAGATAATACTTTGTTCTGTGCATCCCCCATGAAATGTAAAGAAGTGCATAGTAATTCCACTGGAGAACTTGCAGACACAGAGAAAGTAATTTCATTAGCAGTACAGGACACTTAACACACTTATTTTACAATGGAAAAATGTTACACATAAAACAGAAAAATCCTAGTTGCATGACCAACAGTTTAGCAGGGGGACATGGCTAAAATGCTATTATTTTAAGACCATCTGAATGTGGTTACACTGCTTAATAAATCTTTTTGAAACATTTCAGTATACGTGTTTTGATACAAGAAGTCTTTGCAGTTTCAATTTTCCAGTTCAAAAGGTGATGGTGTAGTTTTCTTGCTTTAAATATGTTGGTTTAAATTTCAAGAACAAATCATCACACACTTCTCAAACATTGGAAACATTACTGTAAATACAGCACGTGATTCCTGAAAGAGCAAAGTTACAACCATCTACAGGTACATAATCATAAACAAAAAGTGCAATCCAATTTAAAAAAATCATGCTTGGCAAAAGCCAAAAATTAGATCACTGGCTTTCAGAATCCCACCAGTGTTTTCATGTCTGCAGTAAAATTATCGCTTTCTGGGTACAGCTGCAGCAGGACTCATTCAATTCCAAATGAGCCTCCTCTGCAATAGCACCCATATACTGTATGTACAGGTATGTATATATATTATATATATTTTATATATAAAAAAGCAAAAACCCAAACACCTGTCCTGATTTTTTTATTTGTTAAAACATGAAAAAAAAATGTTTTAGACAAAGAGGCCACTTCTGGAAAATAATACTTTTAGTTGAATCAGGAGAAGACTAGTTAAAATCACATAAGTTTTGCATTTTAAAAAAAGGAAAGCACTAGGATCAGTTATTGGCACTGAGTTACTATTTACAATGAACAGAGGTTTTGCAGTTTACATAACATCAATACAATGCAATTTTGGAGTCTCTGATTAAGAAAAAACAAGTGTTTTTCTCCTTTTCATCCAGGACATTCAGATTATTAGGACAAGTGGTCATAGGCAAGGGCTGTGGAAGTTCCCAGCTTCAGCCCCTCCTGTGCACTGCAGTGCTGGAAGATGTTGCACTCTGGAGAAGCTGATCACAGAGCTGGAAGGTGGAGAGCAGGTGGGACGGGGCTGAGAAACACCTGGTAATTCATGACAGTGTCTGGAAATCAGGGATTTACAGGTTGTCACCAGGCTGGTACTGGGGTTCTGTTGCAGTGAAGTAGTCTTCAAGAAAACCCTGTAAATATTCAAAAGTTGGGCGCTCCTCTGGGTCTTTTTTCCAGCAGTGAATCATAAGCTCATGCAAGGAGATGGGACAGTCCTGAGGACACGGCATCCGATAACCTCGTTCTACTTGCTCCAAGACTTCACGGTTATTCATGCCTGTGAAGGGAAATCCACAGTAAATTACAGAAAAGTCAACCAAGTATAACTGTATCTACAACATATGTGGTTTGCTCAGCTATACCAATTTCTTTTGGTTAAGACAAGCGAAACACAACCACACTGATGTCCTGTTTCAGCTCCTCATCTACTGCAAGGTAACCTGGATTAGCTTAAATAATAACAAACCTTATTTTAATTCTCAGTAGAGAGTTTTAGGATCCAGTAATGAGCAGAACACTGCTCCCATGGTTAGCCTCTTGACTTACAGTGAGCAGGATTTGGTGCTTTCCCTCTCTGACAGCAGGAGCCGTGAAGTGTAATATGTGATGTGCTTAATGAAAACAAATGCATTGCAAAAAATGGAAAATTCAAAATTCTGGAAGTTAAAATGAGTTACTGAAACCCTCACACTGAGTGTGGGCCTTTCTGAAAGCATTCTATGAAGTGATGCTGCAGGGACTTCAAGACAAACTCTGCTACTCCTGGCTGGACAACCAGGGTTGTCCAGCAGCATTGCCTTCAGTGTCAGCCCAGAAGCTTATTGCTGCTGACCTGCACTCCCTCCTTCTCTGCTGCTTAGTACAGTTTCAACCATATTAGACTGCTCCCAAACCAAAACAGAACAAAGCTGCTCACAAGACAAGTCAAATGCCAAGTAAAAACTCTCCACTAAAGAACCACAGCTCTCTCTCTCCCAAAAGAAAAAAGTAAAAAGTTGTATTACCTTCACAGAATCATAGAAACATTTAGGTTGGAAAAGACCCTTAAGATCACTGAGTCCAATTGTTAACCTGACACTGCCAAGTCCACCACTGAACCATGTCCCTAAGCTCCACATCCACAGACTTAAATATCTCCAGGGATGGTGACTCATCTTGCCTGACTCTCAGAGTAAGGCTAGGCCCTTTGCTACTTTTTCTTTTCTGTGTAACCCCTTGATTCCTCGGCTGAAGTGCTTTTCACCAAACATTAACTGCAAGTCATCCTCGGCTTTAGTTTACATCTCTCTCCCAGTACTCTCTTTTTCACAGTACCAGAGGTAAGACTGGCACTGCAGGCATGCAGAAGTGTTTCAGAGGAAGCCTGCGTGCTGACTGCAAGCTTTGTGCTTGCCCTGCCACAGTCCCCTGCTGAAAAATATCTGCAGAATCCATTCTGCAGACCTGACTTAGCAGGTCCTGCCAAGCTGCTCTGCAGGAAAACTAGCAGGGACACCTTAATTTCTCCATGGCTGAATCTAGAAACCAGCACCTTGATGTTCACCTTATCTTATCCACTTCCTGGCTTCCATGACACTATCCTTCCCTGGGAATCCTCCACTTTGTTCTTACAGGGTATCCTTTTGAAGAGTTCACTTGTCCCACCTCCAGAACACAAAAACTTTGCATTTTTTGTAAACTAGTTTGTGAGGAATAGTTCAATCACCTTCTTCAATACAGATTAATTTATCCACTCTATGCTTTGACTTGTAGAAATGTCTGGTTTTGGTTGGGATAGAGTTAATTTTTGTCCTAGTAGCTGGTACAATGCTGTGTTTTGGATTTAGTATCAGAATAATGTCGGTAACACACTGATGTTTTAGTTGTTGATAAGTAGAGTTTATCCTACGTCAAGGACTTTTCAGTTTCTCATGCTCTGCCAGTGAGGAGGTGCACAAGAAGCTGGGAGAAACTGTATTGTGCATCATTTGTTTTTCTTGGCTTATGCCTCTCTTTTTCATTTCCAATAAAATTATTATTATCTTTTACTTTATTTCAGTTATTAAACTGTTATTATCACAACCTCTTGGATATCAGCAGGAGGATATTACCCTGTCAAGATAAGAAGGAAAGGTTTAACCTTTTTTCTGATTCTCCTCCCCATCCTACCTTTGGGGGGCCTGGGGGTGGGCAGTGGGAGTGAGCAAGTGTCTGTGTGGTATTTAAGTTACTGGCTGGGGTTAAGCCATGACAGGGAGTAAAATCCTTACACTACATGCATTTAGGCTGATAACTTGGCTGTAACCTTGGATTTGGTCTTTAGTCTGTATCCTCTTGTCCTGGCTGTGTTTAATTATTTAGGATGCTTAGAAAGAAACATCTGCAAAATTCAGCCTTTTCCAACCATCCACATCTAGAGTCTCATGTTAGGATTACAAAACCCATTTTCCTCTTATCTTGTCAAGGCAATTTCCTCCTACTGATATCCATTTGCAGCGCCTGGGAAGGATCATATTCCTATCCTGTCACTGTAACCACCCCTGGCATGGTCTCCCCACTTATTCCTTGTATTTATATTTATATTTATATTTATATTTATATTTATATTTATATTTATATTTATATTTATATTTATATTTATATTTATATTTATATTTATATTTATTTATATTTATATTTATTTATTTATATTTATATTTAGGCTCTCAATTACCCATGTCATGGTCACAGCGTGGCTCTGCCTAGCTTACTGCAGCATCTCCCATTTTCAAACATGAGGAGTACTTGGGTTTTAAACATGGGTTGCAAGGGAGAAAGGAGAAGTAGGGCACTGTTTCTTTTGCTGCCTGTTGTGCATGGAGGAACCTCTCCAGAAAACTGTCTCATACTCTTACAGGCCTCTCCTTAATGCTCCCTTTCACAGGGATAATTGCAAAAAGAAAGGTTTGATTACTGATTTCCAGTATTCCCTAACCTGCAGACCAACACTTCAGCACTGGTTTCATGTGTTTCATTTACCAGCTCCATCCACCCACCATTATTTTTGGTGTTAGATGTTTATAACTAGGAGCAAACACTTTGAATGGCTTCTAAAGGGGACCATGGTTAGGTCTTCAAAATTATGAAAACAGACTAGTAACAAGTCACAGAGGCTCACAACAAACCAGAACACACTGAACAAACATTTGTGTGTTCCTCACTCTCCTGCAAGATAATTTCCAGAGATATTTTACCTTTCATTTAGACACCACAAACCCAAGGCAGAACCAACCCAAACTTTCTGGCCTTGTTGTTCTCAAGATACTACAAGAAAAATGCACATTTTGTTCACGTTGTGTTCTCGATATTAGTTTTATAAATTGGTGTTTTGAACAAAAATCTGCACCTTTTTCCATATCCTTGTCTTTGAATCAGCTGAATTACCTTGTGTTTTGGGGTGAGAACTTCTGTTGTGCTTTGCTTCCCTTACATATTAAAGGCTATGAAAATAACAGTTCCTGGTAACTCATCTGTTCGTATGTATACATAACCACTAACAAACTGCATTCTTTGCTTTAATTTTGGCAGTACATCCTTATGTACAACATGGATGGAAGCAACAGAAAAACTCCTTCCCAACTCATTAGTTGTTCTAAGATATCAAATGTTTGGTAGTTTTATCCAGTGCTTCACTCAGTACTGCAAAGCACACTCTGAAACCTGATAACGAACTGTGTGCTGGAAGAAAAACCCTGAGGAGACAGAAGGGGGAGGAAAACATAAACAGCTCTTCACTTTCCTTTGTTTAACAAAAAGGTAGAAAAAAGAACATGAAAGAGACAATTTTTTTGTCCCTGGAAAGTAAGTCAAGCCAGGTTTTTTCATCACAGTTTAATCCAGGAAAATGCCCTTCTTTTCTTTTCTCCTTTCCCCTTTCCCCTTTCACTTCCCTCACAGTAAACCCCAGTTATGAAAATAAAGGAAGTAATCCTCATGTTCCTCACTGGAATTCATACATCCAGCAAGGGCTGAAGCACGTAGGATTTGCCAAAGAAATTCTGTTTTGACATGAACTGCTAATTTAAAAATAGAGTTTCAAAGACTTTTATTTCTAAATCGATTGGATTATTAGTCAGACTTACAAAAATAGCAGTGCTTCAGGTACACATTTTACCTCTTAAATGGCCTATTTATGTTTACAAACCTATTCTATAGACTTATCTTAGCCTGCAACTTTTAGTGTTTCTCTTTTGATAGCAGGAGCCTGTCATATCTGCACTTCTAACACCACAGAGAGAATATCTGAGCAGTCTGTACAACTCCTCTCTCCTAATGAATACCCAAGAGTTTCAACTCTTAATAAATAATAAATGACATTCTGCTTGCAGTATGCTTCCAGACCCCTTAAAAGTTTATCCTAAAATCCTTAAATCTGTGAAATAAGACACTCAGCAATATTCTTTTGTTGGGTACAGCTATTCCACCTGGGTTGGGGCAACACCTGGTATCAATCTGGGCTGGTTGATGAACAGAGTGAGAGCAGCCAAGAATGACTTGGGGGTGCTGGTGGATGGGAGGCTGGGCATGACCCAGCCATGGGCACTCCCAGCCCAGAGAGCCAAACGTGTCCTGGGCTGCACCCAAAGCAGCGTGGGCAGCAGGGCAGGGAGGGGATTCTGCCCCTCTGCTCTGCTCTGTGAGACCCCACCTGCAGGGCTGCATCAGCTCTGGGCTCCCAGCACAGGAAGGACTTGGACTTGTCTGAGCTAGTCCAGAGAAGGGCCCTGAAATGAGAAATGGCTGAGAAAAATGGGATTGTTCAGCCTGGAGAAGAGAAGGCTCTGGAGAAAGCTTATTGTGGCCTTTCAGTACTTGAAGGGAGCCTGTTAGCAGGGCCTGTTGGGGTAATGGTTTAATCCCAACAAGGGGTAATAGTTTTAAACTGAAGAAGAAAAATCTGGATTACGTATAAGAAAAAAAAGTTTTTTTACAATGAGGATGGTAAAACACTGGAGCAGGTTGCCCAGAGTGGTCATGGATGCCCCATCCCTGAGAACATTCAGGTTCAGGCTGGACAGAGCTCTAAGTAACCTGAGATATCCTGGCTTATTGTAGGATTGGACTAGGTGACCTTTCTGAGGTCTCTTCCAACCCAGACTATTCTATCATTGTAGAATTCTATGAAAAATCAGCTTGTGCTCGTGATACTTCAAGAATTACAATTTGGCCAAGAAGAAAACATCCAATTCCCAAAAGATGGCTTTTCCATTAGCTTTTTATTCCCTGAGAAGACCAAAACCAAATAACTTCCCACCATCCAGCTTTATTAGTGAAACCTTCAACAATCTCAGGATGCCACAGGATATGGCCACTCTAATGCTCTGTACAATAAAAATCTACTGCCCATATAGACTGGGGACAAAAATGCAATACTGCTTAGCTTTTCCTAGAAAAGTTGTAGGAACTTTAAATTACAGTGACTTTAAGAGTTACTTTAAGAGTTACTGTGACACAAAAAGGATCTGGAATTTCCAACTGTGGCTAAAGAAAACACTGGAAAATACTTTGGTGTGCTCTTAGGAGCTTGATTAGATGGAGCACAGCAGATGTGCAAATAGCATGTGCTGTAACTAGGGAGTGTCCCTGCATCCAAATTAATGAGCTATACTGATTACTTTGGGACATGTGAAGTCCACCGAGGAGAGTTATTGTTTTAGGCTACTTTATTATTGCTTTCTTCTCTTAGACTGTAGTGAGTTGACCCTGGCTGGATGCCAAGCACCCACCAAAGCCTCTCTCACTCCACTCCACAGCTGGACAGGGAAGAGAAAATATAACAAAGATGAATAGATGAAAGGCATTTGTGAATGGAGCTTCCTTGCTTACAAATAAACTCACCTGACCTTATCTATCCTTTGTGGTGAGTACAAATCTTTCTTAGTCTCCTATTTACCATCCACCTGGCTATGCTGGCTCACTGCTATGTACTTGGGCACCACATGCTCTCTGGCACTCGTGGCCCAGCTTCCCCCAGGGATGGGGAGGCTGAATACAGCTGCCCAAAGGCTGCAGGGCTGCTTGGAGCCCAGACTCAAAGACCTGCCTGGCCAGAGGCAGCAATGTGAGTAGCATCACATTGGCTGTCACACTAGAGTTAAAAGGAAAATGCTCTTGATGTGACAACTGCAGCAGAAAACAAAAGGGGCAAGGTCAGAGGTGCTTGTTTGGTGTGGCTGAGACTTTTTCCTCTCCTAAAGGTAGCATGTTAAAAATCCACAAATTCTCCAACTACTGATAGGGAAGGGCATTTGTGAAAGAGAAAAGAATCTGACACTGAAAAAGGCCCACTAAGACTATTTCTTAAGCTTGGCTCCTCCTCTGGCCTATCTATTCTTCATTTCTACACTGTAATAATGAAAATAAAACCAGAAAGACTGTGAAAGTTGCTTATTTAAATCTGTTGCCTTGTGAAAAGGATAAGAAAGCATGAAAAAGGGGCATAAATTAGTTATCAGAGTGGCCCATTACAATCACTGACTGAGAAACAGGCTTGCTAGAAGTATGAACATGAGGACACCTTCAAAAAAGTTGGTATTGCTTGTGGGAGCTATGGCATTTGGGGCATGTTTACTGCTCATATATCTCACCACAGCCTCTCTTCCAAAACTGGGCATCAGGAAGTGGTTGAAATCTGTAGGACAAAGAAAGCCAAGTTCTGTTCCACCCAGTCTGTTTCCCTGCTGTAGACTGCCTGCCTTCCCCCTCTGTCCTACTCATTGTGCTTCTCCCTCCTTGCACACAAGCTTAAAACAATGCCTGGTTCCAGACATGGGAAGGCAGGAGCTATGGTGTCCTGCAGGCATGGGTACCACCCCAGGACTGGGATGTGTGCTGTAAATCATCTCTCAGGCACTAGGAGCTTGTGAAGCAAGAGAGCAACCCCTTTGTCTGAGGGCCTTTCTCTCCACTTCCCCCAGCCTGCTACAAGATGTAAGTAGGATCATGACAACATGCCCACAACTATTTCAAAAACTGGACATTACAGCAGTCAGATAGCTCCATGCCCCTCTTTGTTTCAAGGCTGACACTTCAGTGTCACATCTTGGGTACCAAAGTGCTGGCAGTGCCAACAGACCATATTCTCTCACCTATGGGTTGTCTACTTGGGTGAAGAGGGCTGAGTCTTGCCTCTCAGGGTGACAGAAATCCCATTTTTCCTCCTCGTGCAAGCCATGCCATAATGGCAAGACAAGCCCTGTGAGTGCATCTGAACCATATTCCCTATCTCAGACTGGGATTCATGAAACTTTGTCCTTAAAAGGTCCTTCCTCTTCCCAGCATGAAGCAGGAGATAGCAGGGGAAAAGAGAGTGTTTTCTAAGGAGCTCAGGAGGCCTTTGTCACCTTGGGAAGTCCAAGCTGTCCTTGAAATCTGCTTGCAGAGACAGATCCTTCTGAGAAGACCCCAGTTCCCTTCCACTGCTGCCTCAGCCTATAAAAGCTTTCCCATTCAGGGCCTGGAAAATGAGACGACTGAAATCTGTAAAGACTTTGGACATTCAAATGTAAGATCCAGAGGGGAGTGATGGTGACATGACAATGGTTGAGGCCTCCCAGATGAGCAATAGGGGGTCCTGGTGGGAAGGACCCACCCATAGAGCCTGGGCAGGGTGTAATCAGGGCAGTACATGAATGTCCAGAAAATTGCTGACTAAGTGATATGCAACACACAAAAAATTGCTGCCAGCTACTTGGTGTCCTAGTGCAGGTGGGGGAGAGTGAGCCAGGAGGACTTTTGGCATGTGAGGGCTTTATGTAGTGAGGGATGAAGGGGTAGGATGGTGCTGAAAGAGGAGAGATGCTGCTGGTTGTCTTTGATGTGCTCAAGCTGCCATGTAATAAAACTGTCCAGAATTTCAGGACACAGCCCATGCCTGAGATTACTGTCATGGCTCCTGCAACAAGTTATATATTGCAAGCACTTAAAGGCACATCCTGTGGACCCCTTCTCCTTTGGTGAGGGAAAGAAACATTTATGAAGTGCAGACATCCTCTGCAGCCATGGCCAACTCTGTGTTCATGTACAGACTTGTGAGTAAACATAGGGCTTAAATGGTTGTTTTTGCACAGAATGGTATTTTCACCTTAACTCTGCCCTGGCTGGTGACAGCCCCCATGCACCCACTCTGCTGGCAGTGACTAGAGAATTCTTGCAGCCCAGTCAGGAACATTGCCCACCCTCTGGGAGCAACACTGCATCAACTAAAGCATATACATCTTTTCTTTCTGTCTTTGACCTTTGCACAGCATGCCATGTCTGCTTAAACCCTCAATAAACCTGCAGAAATCATAGCTTTCTCACACCACTACCAGGAATCCTTATGGCAGGAAGACCTTTGTGCTGACTGGTGACACAGCTTCTCTGACTGGAGGCAACACCCCACATGGGGAAGTGCTGGGCAGAGGGACTCATCCATTCCTCAGAAACATGACATTCTATTTTCTGCTACCTCATTCAGTTGTCACAGCCACACCTTTGTTAAGCCTGTTAATCATGCCAAAGTTCACTGCTGATCATGAGATGCCTTCCAGTCCCAATATTCTTGAATATCATCTACTGACTGCTAGGTGCTAGAAACATGAAATTCCTGGTAAAAGTTTTGCTGAGTTCAGGCTTCTGAAGTGGTGTGAGACACCACAGGATAAACTGAATGAACTGAATAATAAACTGATGAACTCCACCTTGATGCTTCTCCTGCCCAGTTTGATATATGAATCTGACTGCTTGATCACAGCACAGATTGGAAAATTGAAACTGTTGTAGGGCACTTTCCATTAAATCAGCTGCAGTGCACACAGCCAGACTGTTGAGCATTTAGATGATTTTCTTTTTTTTAATAAAAAGACTAAAAATGCAGCTAGATGTGTCTTGGAACACAGGACATCCCCTGTTGTTAATATCTATGCTGACGAAAAAAAGAAGGGATTAAATTATTTTCCATGTAATGCATGGCTTTCACCTCACTCCTTTCCTCTTCACCTGAATGCCTAAAATATTCAGGGGGACAACAAGAATAAAAAGCTCTTTCTGCATAGGCAGATCTAATCATCCCCTCCAAAAAAATCTTAATCCATTGGACACTTGGCAGGGTTTCAACAAAGAGCCATGGGGCCTCCAGTTCCCCCATGCAGAGAATCTGGCCCTGCTGTGACCCTGCCATGAGCTCTGGTCTGCACATTACAGAACTATTTTCTTCCCTTTCCACCCATCTCAAAAGCAAGGATTGAAATTTAAGTTTATGAAAATGAGATTTGATAGTACCAGACATTCAGACAGTCATCAAACCTTGCAGTGAACCAGAATGACAGAATAAACGGAGTAAGGCCTCTGTGGGAGTTTAACTGTTGGTATCTTAAAGTAAATGCAATACTATGGAGAGCTGTTTGCTCCAGAATACAATAATTTTACACTGCTTTCATTAGTTGTATAGAAATTATATTAATTTAATTGAGCACAATTAAAACAGTAGACATGAATATGCTGAATTGTCCCCTTGTCATTTTTATCATGACCATCACAAAGCAGCTTTGAGTCAGAACTGTTTTCAAGCATTCACAAAACTTACACATTATAGCCATTCTCCTTTGAGCTCAGTGAATATAAATAAACATTCCAGCATAAATGGCCCATTCCCACTCCTTTTTCCAGGTGAAGCAGGACATTTTTCTTACCTGGGTATGGCACTCTCCCTTTTGTTACCAGCTCTGTCAGTAGGATCCCAAAAGACCACACGTCTGACTTTATTGTGAACCTTCCGTACAGTGCTGCTTCTGGTGCAGTCCATTTAATGGGAAACTTTGCACCTAAAGAGAGAACAGATGGGTCTCAACCAGCACAGAGACAGAACCACAGCACCAGGTCACAGGTGACTCTTGTGTTCTGCAACACGTGCAGGTGGAAGGAGCTGCAGACAAGTGTTAACCAGCTATGGAGTACAGTCAGAGAGGACAGGTGGGCAGAACGTGAGGAAAGACTAAGCAGGGAAGGGGTCAGTTTGTCCCACACCCCAAGAGAAGGATAAGACATTTTAACTCAAATTTGAAGTTGTATAAAATGAAAAAAAAAACCAAACAAAAAACAACAACCCAGTTTAAAAAACAAATAAGCCAAATATAATAGAAATAACACAGTTAGCACATATAAGCAGAACTGAGATACACTGGATATGGACCTCCCAGTTTGCCTGCTCAAGCCCAGTAAAATGCAAACAAACAAACATGGTAAAAACAAAAATTAAAAGCAAATCAATATTTCATTAGAAACATGCAAGGACTTTAAAATAATACTGCCATTTGAGTTGCTTGGAGTGCTTGATGTCAAGGCACAGCTTTGGCCTGTGATTTATAACTTGACAGTGTACTTTAAGCTCCTGGCACTGAAAAGCCTGTAGTGCCTTAAATACGTGCAGTTCTAATGTGCTCATCCATCATCAGAGCTTGCAGGAGCCAGTTGCAGTAAGGATAGTAAGATAACAAGCCTTTAAACACTGATTTATTTGCTTTTCCAATCAGTGACTGTTTTCTTAGGGAAAATATTTTCAATATGACTTTAAAGAAAAGTCTTGTGGTAATAATTAACTCATAGTATGTACAAAAAATATGCAGACATTTCCCTGGTGCCTTGTATTAACATACAGGCAAAAGAGTTGCATTGCTTATTGCTGATCCCTAGTGACAAACACTCTTGAATTTGGAAACAGACTGCCTTCAACTTCACATCACTCTCTCATAAAAGTTCCCTTCTCTTTCAGGAGGAGCACAGAAGTGTAACAACGTGGACAAATCACTCTCAGGAAGTGAATTTATGGCACTGTTTAGATTTCCCTGCTGGCATTGCTCTGCCATCACATCCAGGGCTCAGTGTTCTGCATCTTCTGCCATACACCCCAGTCTGACGTGACTTAGAGCAAAATGTAAACATGGTAATTCTCATCTCCTTACTTAGTAAAACTTTGATATGCTGAAATTTTCTCTGCTCTACATGTAAATGTTCCTAAGAGAGACTACTATCCTAGTACAAATACATCTTTTTCCTAGGGAATATTACAGTTGCTCAAGTAAGTCCTGCTAACTGACTTGAAAATGTCCTGCTAAAGGGCAAAAAAGATGCAAGGAAAAATATCAGCTATCTAATACCTGAAGTCAGGAACTTTAGTCAAGTTAAGCATCAGAACATCACTGGTTAGATTTGCAACGGTGCTGGAGGACTTTTGGATGCCTGCTCACTTTTTAAAGTCTGTCTCTTATGAATTTTCATTGGTTGATATATAGGCAAGAACTAGAATTTGGGTGCTTGGCTTTGGTCTCAATCTCCTTCACTTACACTTCTTTGTGAGACCAATCTTAGTTTACAAGACTCAAAATTTGCAGAACTTCATCTCTTTTTGCCTTGGCTGTGCTGTGTGAGTCCCTTGCAGCAGAAGCTGCCATCACTTGAGCCTCTGTCCTAGAACTGGCCCTGCTTCAGCAGCACCAGCAGCCACGTGGGGCCGGCAACTGGCTGCTCCAGCTGCTGGGAGACCCTGGGGCTGTACAGCCCATGCCCATCCCTGGAAAAACTGCAAGCTGTGTGTATCTGGTGCCCAGGATTGCAGTGCATGCCTTTAGATGGCCCTGAACACGAGGGCCAACGTCCCTCTGCTCTCTCCTACGTGCAGATTGTACACACACCCTGTGCCAGCTGAATGAAGGAATAACTCCAGGCTGGCCAGCAGCCTGAAGCCTGGGATGTTGGCTGGTGCTGTGTGAGATGGCCATGAAGGGGGTTTGATTGTTCACATGTTGCACACATTTTATTCAACAATCTTCTTTTCCTTTAATCAGCTCTGTTTTTCTGAGAAACGTAGCCAAATCTGCTCTAATTCCCCCGTGCTTCATACTCAGATCCAAAGGTAGCAACCACCTACAACTCACTTTTGGAGGAAGGAAATCTCTTGAGACTCTTTTGTGGCCAGCTCCCCCAGTATTTTTGTCTTCCTCGGCCTACTGCCAGTGTGTCACTGGGAGATGAGTATGTGGTGTGTTGTCAAACCACAGGAAAATGAGAAGCAAGGTAAGACCCTGAGAAGGGGGATGAGTTCCAGGGCATCCCATTTCCTGAGAACTAGAGCAGCACAATCCTCACTGCAGTGTGATTAGCACTGCTGGAAAGATGGATGGCCTGTGCTGAGGATTTTCCAATGGCAGGACAGCTATTCATCACTTCTCCATGTTGCCCCTGCTGTGGATGATTTTCTGTCTAAAGCAACTAATATAAAAAATCACGTTCTGCAGTTTGTGCAGTATTTCCTGAGAGATGGCAGATTTGGAGTGGTAGATGGGGAGGAGAAAAATGCAAGGTTGGCAGAGAGCTTGCTAGCAGAGCCCTGCCTCATGGTGTTCTGGCCCTGCAACACAAGTTGGAGGCTAGATGGTCCAAGAGAGTATGCATTGTGGCAGAGCTGTCAGTGAAGGGAGAGCAGAGACCAGGGAGAGCCCACCAGGCTGGTCACCTGCAGGTACAACACATGCACTGCCATAACACAGGGAGATCACACACAGCTTGTGTGAATGGGGCTGTGTGTGTTTGTCTAACAGGGATCCCTCCAAGGTGCTGGAGACAGACAGTGCACTGCTGGGAAAGCACAAAAGTTCCCGAATGTGTTGAGCACTGCCCTGAAGCCTCCTGTAGCTGCATGGAGCATTAGCACAGGCTGGATGCTGTGCATGGTTCCTGATGGACATACAGCTCCTGTGCTTACTCTCTTCCTAACACACTGATTTAAAAACCCTTTGCCTCTCTCTGCCCAGGCCTCAGAAGCTTATGAAACAAACTGTGCTGCAAACAAATTACAGCATCAGATAAAACATGTATTACTGACAAGCATGTTAAAAAATCTGATAAGCCAAATCACCCCAGCTGTCAAGGAGCCCATCTCCTACTCTGAGGGCAGATTTTGCATCAGTGGGGGGAGGGATTTCTCTCTTTTTGTTGCTGGAACTTGTTTCATTACAACCAGCACATCAGTAACCCCACACATGAATACCAACAGCACACTGCATTCATCAGGTCAGGATAACCTGTCTTTGTCCCAAAACAAGGTACTAATCTGCAGCTTTTATCTCAGTCCTATTTTTTTTTTTTAATTTTAAAGCTCGAGGAAAGCCTTTTTTGGGTTTCTGCACTGCTTGTAACCACATGAAACCAAAGCTGCTGATAACAATTTATGGTTAGAGCAGCCAGCCCCCAGCCTGTGAGTACTTCTGTGAGGCTCAGCCCTATTCTTGGGACCTCTGCCTGGCTCTGCCCAGGCATTCACACAGGTTATCTCCCAGGAGGATTTCCTTGGGAAAAATCAATCCATGGCCCTGCTTTAATTCTTTGCTGGCTACAAGCAGGCTATGTGATGAGGAGGAGCAGGGGGGGCTGGGATGATGGAGTGACCATGAGATACAGCTCTCAGCATGGTTTCTTCTGAGGGAAGCGAAAATCCCTCAGAGCTTTGGTTTCTTTTCGGATCTAAATCTTGATGAAGTAGAAACCTCTGAAATCCATGCCCCAGAGCCACTGCCAGCTTGATAATTTCTTAAAACCAAGCCCAGTGAAGGAGCTCTGAAACCCAGAAAGGCGGGGGGACCTCTTGGGTTAGCAATGGGGGAATGCAGTGTGGCACTGGATGGCTTCTGGGGCTGGAGGGGGAAAGCTGCAGAAGGTGAAAACGAAGTGCTGAAGCAAGCACGAAGCAGGAAACGAGTCAGCCCCGGCAGAGCGATGATGAGAGCCGTGTGGGAGGGACCGCGCAATTCCATTTTTTTGTGCTGGGAGAGCGAACACGGAATTACAAGCCTGGCAAGCATCGGGGCTCGGAGCGGGCTCGGCAGGCGGAGCTCTCCCTGGCTCTGGCTCTCCCTGCCTGCAGCCCCATTCCCCTCGCCCTTCCTCCTGACCTGCCCTCTCCTGGCACGGCACATGGATCCCGGGACCAGGCTCGGAACCAGGAGTGCTCTCTCCTGGGCGCTCCCGGAGCCGCAGGTGACGGGAGAACAAAGCCCTGTGCGCTACAGCTGCAGCGCAGCCAGTCCCTCACAAACAGGTCTGATAGCTGCCGCACAAATCCCTGCAAAGGCACTGCAGACAGCCCGGAAAGCCCTGCCTGCTCCTGGGAAATCAAACTGAGAAGCATCACTCGATTTTAAGCAGGGCAGGAAGGAGTTACTTCTAAGTAACTCAATGATCAGAGAATTTACAAACGCAGAGCTCCCAAAATAGCTCCGGCTCGTCTGGAAGGCATCAGAAAGATCCTTATTGTTTCATGTGTGCTTAGAGTGGCACTGCTGCAAGTGCTCCTAGTGTCTGCAGTAGAAGCACAACTGGAAAATAACTCTGCACTTGTTTTTTTTTTTTTTTTTTTTATTAAGAAAATTTTAAATTTGTATCAGCTGCCGCTGCTTAGAATAGTAACAACTCTAACCCAGTGACTCTGCGGAGCGCTGGCACTGTCCCCAAAAATGCCATGTGCTTGGCTGAAACTCACATAACTGTGAACCATACCAGTGTGAGGACAGCAGAACTGCATGGGAAATCCTTTGCTGGAGGTGATGGGAAATTTCTCTTTGTCCTGTAGGACACCAGGACAAAGTCCCGGTCTTGTGTTACAGGGCTGACACAAATATCATCAGTCCATGCCTGACACTGTGTGTGGGGAAGATGTAGCAAGAGCCAAAAGAAGCAACGGGACAGGCTGCAGTACAGTTACCACTGTAGCCTTTGAAATGGGTGTCACTCTAAACAGGCCTCTTTTCCCCTTTGATTACTCACTTCCTCTAAAAACAAGAGGAGCCAAATGTTCATTACAAGGCAAGAGCTTTTTTTTTTTTTTTTTTTTTTTTTTTTTGTATTATTTGATGGCAGTGTATAGCTGCTGGTCACACACTTTAAATCATTAGTGGCACAACCATCTCTTTCCTTCCTGACAATTGCTGAGAAATGGCAGTGCAGACAACGAACTGCTTTTTATTTATCTCTCATAAATCAGGAGCAGTCAGGCCTCCTTTGTTCAAACCCAAAAGAAAATAAACCAGTCAGTAAAACATTACCACCAGGCTAAGCAATACCCACACAGGTTCAGGAATCCTGCACTCTAGCCCGCTGGGGCTCAAAGCATCCCCATCTGTTTCCTTTCAAAATATTTAATCAGAGACAAAAGTGACAGTGGGGGAAGGGAGTAGGAGATCAAGCAAAGCTGGAGAAAACCACCTCTTCCCCACGCCAACAATGAGCTCTGTACTAACACACATAAGCCAAAAGAAGGATGATTGCTGAGGAGAGTGAACAGAGACTTTAATCTTCAGATTTTGCAAGGAAAAACATTTCCTTTCTCCCACAGGAGCTGCCAGTCTGGAGCATTCCCTGTTCCCCTCCCCTCTGCTGGCCAAGCTTTCCTCCTGTGTCAAAATTCCCACTGAAGCAGTAGTCAGCTAGATAAACAGAGCAGTCCCCAGATGCATCCCCTTGGAGGCTGAAGTAATAGGTCATGGGAAACAAGCAGAGGCAACCATTTCCTCCTGATACTGTGGTCTCCAACAAGCATTGCTCAAACTGAAGCTTAACTAAACAAGCCAGAACTGAATTCCAGTTTAAAAAAAAAAAAAAAATAATGCATTGGTGCATTAGAAACGATATTTCTCTCTCAATAAATTAAAGGTCTTATGTTCACCCTGGCTTGGAAGCCAGGTTAATTGCCATGAAATGTAAATTGAGTTTGTGCTACTTGGTGAAAAAAAAGCACCCCTTTCCTACTCCTTAAAAAGGGACAAAAAATATTAATAAAAGTAGGAAAACCTTTCTAGATGATGCCTGTGCTTACAGCTCTTTGGGTCTCTCTTTTAAGGAGATCTGAAGGACTTCAGCCTGCCTGGGAGGTCAGGAAGGAAGTATTGTCCATTGCCCTCAGTTATGGGAAGGATGGGTGACTTCTCCATACTGGCACCAGGAGATGAAGCCAGGCAAACATGACTCAGATCTCCAGACCATCAGCAATGCATTTAAAAGCCAAACTAATTCTCCTGTCTCAGACACTATTTCCTCAATACAAGTGATTTCTACCATGGAAAAAGGGCAAAAGATACACACTGCTATGCTCCTTCTCCCTGCCAGCCTTGGTGTTATACTTTTCTCAAAGTTTCTCCACTCCAAATTCACTTTTTTTATTTAAAAATTTTAAATTTTATTTAAATTTTTAAATTTAAAAATCTAAACTTCTCCTCAATAACAGTCAGGCAGGTTTTCACAGCTTTTTTAACATGTGAAGAGGGCAAAACTATTCTGAGAGATTTACACTGAGAGGCAAACAGGTCATCATAGGATTTCCTAGAGATCAGGAGCCTGAAGAGATTTGGCCAGAAGTAGGTCACATACTTGTCTATGAAAACAAATAATTAGTCATGTAAAACTATACATTGGGTGGTTTCCAAAGGGAACAAAAGGCATGGCAGCAAACCAGGCAGAACTGGAGATAATATAGGACACTGTTTCAAAGCCATTTTGCAGATTGGATCTGCCTGCCTCGTTCAGGGAAAACTCTTGTTTTTCACAGGGGAACAGCAAGCAGGCAGCTTTCTGTCTACCAGAGCCTCTCCAGACACTCTTAATGCTCTAGAGAGAATGAGACAAGCCTATTTTTTTCTAACAAGAAGCAATTCCCACCCTCAGGCTGAAATCAATAGTAGTTAAGGCTCTGCATTAGTATCTGTCATGGGTTCTTCAAGGACACCCCCAAAATAACCAGAGCTCGCTGTCTGACTGAAGCAGGCACCTTTTAGGGTGGATGCAGCCTGTGCTCCACATCCCTGTGTCTGGGGACTGCCAACAGCAGTGGGAGGGGTGGGAACAGCTTGAGAGCTGCTGCTGCTGCTCCCAGGCCAGGGCAAGGCACACTGGAAACTCTCTGGCTCCTTCTGTCAACACTTGGAGAAAAAGCTACAGAGAGAGGTTAGCTGTTCCTAAGAATTAATGACAGGGTCCATGCTGGAACAGGGACTTTGCACAAGAGAAGAAACTCACAAGAGGAGGGAGTAAAGGCAAGTTATGAAGTACTTAGCTGGCCTGGGCAAAGGCTACAACAGGGTTTAATGGGATCCTCCTTGGCTTTGGCACTGAAAGGATGGAGTGGTGTTTACCAACACATATTGAGCAAGCACTGCCAAAATACTGCCAGCAGAAAGAAAACAAAATTGCTGCTTTGCAGTTTGGACCAACATCTGACAACTAAGCATGACTTGCAAAGAATAACTAAAAAGAGGCTGTGACAGGGCTCAGTTTGAACACACATGCTTTTTAGAAAAAGCTACAAAACTCTTTGATACATTTCTATAGTGTATCAGTGGTTGTCTGTGCCCAGTACCCTGAGTAGCACTGGAAAACGCCATTTCTATTAAAACAACTTTTTAAGAAGAAAGAATGAAAGAATGGATGAAAGAAAGAAAGAAAGAAAAAGAAAGAAAGAGAGAGAGAGAGAGAAAGAAAGAAAGAAAGAAAGAAAGAAAGAAAGAAAGAAAGAAAGGAAGAAAGAAAGAAAGAAAGAAAGAAAGAAAGAAAGAAAGAAAGAAAGAAAGAAAGAAAGAAAGAAAGAAAGAAAATATAGTGCTTGGAGAGGCAGCTCCATTGCACAGAGGCACAACTCTTTGGCCTGTTTGAAATAAATAAAGTAAGAATAGTACAGGAGTGATAATAGTGGTCAGTAAATGCTAGAAAGCACACTACAAATGAAATACCCTACATACACTTTTCAGACTAGTAAATAAAATATCCTCTTTCCTATGGCACCATTAAGATCCTATCTTTGCTGTCATTTCCAGCTGTGTTCTCACTCACCATCTTTGCTCCATTCTGGTTTTCAAAGAATAGACAACATTTTCTTTAGGACATGTATTCAGCAGTGAACTTCTGACTAGGAGTTAATATGAGTTCAGGATTTACTGAAAGCAGCCCCAAAGCATGTTCCACTCTTTCCCTGCCACAAGAACGACACTCAGTGCTACACCTGCTGCTGCATTTACCTTGTCTGGCTGTATATTCATTGTCTTCAATCAGCCTTGCCAATCCAAAGTCAGCAATCTTGCATATTAGGCCGTTGCCCACCAGGATGTTTGCAGACCGCAGGTCCCTGTGTATGTAGTTCATCCGCTCGATGTACGCCATTCCTGCGGCCACCTGCGGGCAGCAGGAAAGACAAACCGTGTCTGTAAGACAAGCTCAGCACACACACGGGCTATAAAACATGCACACCTCACTGCTCAGTGCTCTGGAGACAGACCTGGGCCGCCATGTCCACCAAATTCGGTAACTTCAAAGCTCTTCCTTCTCCATCCTTCAAGAAATCTAGCAAACTCCCTGTGAATTGTTGACACAATGGAGAGATGTTAGGAAAACAGCTCATCAGAATGGAGGTGCAGCAATATGTTCAGTATCAAAGACAGCAATGTTTCAAGTTCAAGCAACAGTTTCAAAAAAACCCACATATCTCCAAATTCTCCTATTGCACTCTCTTCACTCTTTAAGTTGGCTTGCAGAAGAATGTGCCACTAGTACAACGAGAGCTGCAGGGAAAGGAAACAGGATTGTTTTAAATTTTCCTGAGAAAGCTGATATTTCTTAACTTTTCCAGTGCTTTTTAAAACTACATGCCTGCTGCTCTCTAAAGGCCTCAGCTAACTGCAAAGCAGCAACTCAGTTCCAAGCCACATAAGTTATGGAAGAAGTCAGATCCCAGCTCAACCTGCTCCAAGGGAAAGGTCAGCCAGAGCCTGGTGAGCCCAAGGGGGATAGCATTTGCAAAGGCTGCTTTTCCTTAGAAATTGGTAGTGCTTCTCCTCTAGGTAACCCAGAACTAAATACAGCATGAACAGCATTAATTTTAGAAGACAAAGAAGAGATGTAATGAAAGCAATTTTGGCAAAAGTTACAAGAACATTGCTTTCCTGTGCAAGGGAAAACAAGAAAGAACCCTGTTGCTTTAAAAAAAGAGCCTAGGATGTTATAGCTTCTGTCCTAATCTGTACCTGAACAGAGAAGTGCAGCAGTCTCCTTTAAATAAGGTCAGAGAATCGGTTTAATAAATAAAGGAAAAAGACAAATGATTAAGCGTTTCTCCCTTGATAAATCGTCAGCCTCAAGCTCAGATCCAAAGATGTAAAATGTTACAGTACAAACCAGTAAAGTAAGCCAAAATAAACCCCATGCTTCAGAAGGGTTTTGAAAAGTCTTTATTTTTAAAGGGAAAAAGCATATGCTTGTCACTGAGACATGATTAAAGTGTGAGTTAGTCAGGGCTTGGATGACTCTGAGGAGGGAGGTGGGCAAGCACCTGCCAGGAAAATAAAAGTCAACTCCAAATAGACTGAAAGAATGCACTTAAAATTTCAAAGTGTATCCTCCAATGTACAATGAAACTTCCCTGTGAGAACTTATGTTTCCTATTTGGTTCATTTGCTTTTCCAAAACAAGCAGATTTTTTGCTCTGCTCTCAGCACCCCTGCTGGAGATCTGATGGAGCAAAACGTTTTCTTTTTCTCGTTTTACTACACTGTTACCAACTAAGTAGCTCAAGGAAGGGACAAGGCAGAAGGGGAAAGTGAAGGAAAAAGAGGAGGGAAAGAATAATAGTGCAAATCATGTATTAAGATGATAATGGGATGGACTGAAAGTGAAGCGTGATCTGAGAATGAGGTGCAGTGACAAGATTCAGGATTGGCTAAATGAAGAAACAGAAATCCTAGGCTAACAAGTAAACACTGAAAGATGATGTCCTAAGAACTGTCTGATGCCAGGAAAAGCTAGGATTTTGGGAAGCAGCATGTGGTATCATCAAACCTAGAAAATATCACTGCATATCACTGGTCAGGGAAGTTTAGATGCTGATGCAGATGGAATCACTTAGCCTGCACCAACTTATCTTTCCCCCAGCTAGCACAGATTTTCTTTGCACATCAGGTTTAGGGCCCAGTTCAGTGTGGGATTCATAATTCTTCTCAAGCCAGAGGTGACTCTAGTTTCCTGTTCCCTCTCTCCTTCCTCACATGCACCCCGCTGCACCTCCCTCTGTATCCCCAAGGAGAACCAATAAAGAAAAAGTATTATCAAGCACAGCAGCTCTAGCTTCACCTTTACTCATGTACTCTGTGACAATATAGATTGGCTCTTCAGACACCACAGCATAAAGTTGGACCAGTTTGTCATGTTTTAGCTTCTTCATGATTTGGGCTTCCTCTAAGAAGGATTCTGGAGACATGGTGCCAGGCTTCAGGGTCTTGATAGCCACCTTAGTATTTCCATTCCACGTACCTACAAGCACAGACACTTAGTTAGATTAAATATCTTCTGCTCCTTTTTCTGCCTGATGCCTAATGTAAGCAAGATAAAAAATAGCAAGCACATTTAATATAACGTTTTCTTTTAAAAGTTTGGTTTCTCATGTTGCCTTATCATTATATTCCTCCCACACCTCCTTCATATTTTAGTCTTTTTCTGTTACACTGAAAAATAATATTCCCATTGGCACTGAGGCACAATTGCTGCTGTCCTACTCAGACAATGTTTCTAGTGATCTCCACAGAAACCTTCTCTGAGTAAGAAACGTGGGACTGCTGAAATCCATCTTTGTGTATTCCCTTGCTAGCAAGAAATTGCTACAGACAACAACACAGCTCCAGTCACAGATTTGGACAACAAAACTGATTAAACCAGAACTTCTCATTTGCAACACATTTTAAGATTTTTGTTTTGTTCTGGGTCAGATGGAAAGAAAAACAAACCCAACAGAAAACCAAAAATCTCCTAGAAACAAATCCTGAACTGATTTCATTTTAGAAACACAGGTGTGTTTCCAAACTGAAATGTGTCTTTTTCCTTCCCTTTCCTATTGCCAGGAGCTGCTGACAGAAAATGAGGTGCTGTCCACTTCAGTTTGCTTTTTACTTGTGGTCAGCACTGAAATGGACAAGTTGCATCATTTTATAGCCATCACCTACCAAGCCTTCTGGAACACCCAAAAGCCTGCACAAAACCAGAGAGAGCAGGGGAAGGCTAAGGGCATCCTGCAAGAGGTGGGGCTTCACTTGGGTGTTTGCAAGGGGGAGGAGGAGGACTGGAAAGAAAGGAAACCCAGAAGACCTGTTTATGTTTACAGTGGGATTTTTGTTTTGTTTTGGGTTTTTTTGGTTCATTTTTCATGTGGGAAGGAAAATGAAGAAAAATTAAAATGGGCAGAAATATCACTTTCCTACTGCCTTCTGATTATCCTTTGCCCAGACTAGCCAGAACCTGCTCCAGAGTCAGGGCTGACACGGCTTTGAATGTGATCTGTAAATAGGGAGCTGCAGTGTGATAAGGCAGGACAGCACCAAGTGACTTCAGGAATTAATCACATTAAAAACTACTTTTCTGTAGTTAAGCATGAGGATAGCAGAAAGCCCACAAAGTACACAAAGGCTGTGTAATGAAAAAAGGTAATGTGCAAAATAACCCAGTTTGTCTTTGTTAAAAGTACATGAACAGTAACAGGGCTCAGCTGCTCCAGGGGAACTGGTTAGGACAAAAAAACTTTATCATGAGCTTTTGCAACCTGCCAGAGCATAAAAGGAGCCAGAAATGGGTCCTTTTTAGTGCAAATGGTCAGGTCTCAGATCCACCTTGCCTGGCTGAGGATAGCAGAAGAGCAGTGGAGCTGCTGTGGTTCTCCTCACTTTTAAAGGGCAATCCCAAATGTCTAGGGGGCTTGAGACACATATTAGTCAAAAGTCTGTAGTGCAAGTTTGGTTTTCACTATGCCTTGATTACCTTCTGCCAGTTCAGTGCCAGGTATCACTTCTCTGTCACTGGAGTAATGCCTTAACACCTCTGCTACCCCAGCACTCTTCAGAAGGACTCCTCAAGCCTTCATTTCTCTCTGTTCTTCAAACCAGAGCTGAAGCAGGACTTTGCCCTAGTGGCATTCCTCTGTAAGCTGGGAAGGATGTGGTTTTGCCTCTAATTTCAAGCAGGGTTCCAGAATCTTTTGTGATGGGTGACAAGGAACATATTCTGTCTGGAGTCACTGAGGCAGTGTGCCATCAGTCATGGCCACTTCACAGAGGTTCCACAAATTATTATGAACCAGGAATAAAACCAGAGTTTCATGGGCACCAGACTGGCATTAATAACATAGGATCTCACCTCGTGTGTTAACAGGATTAATTGTGTACTCTCTGTTTTAATAAAAGTCCCAGGACTCATTCTACAGCCATGAAGTGTTTTCAGCAAGTCTGTTTTAAAATACTTTTATGAATTTCTCCAGTTAAAAAAAAGAAAATAAAACAAAAATGCTGACTTATCCTCTCAGCCCTGATTCCAATTTAAATTCTTAATTTTTCTTGTTCTGTTTTGATATATTTCTCTAATAGAAAAGTAGCATAGACTTCCCTCTGAATTCCACCCATATGTAGTTAGTTACTACTTAATGTGTTTTTTATTAATTTTTACTGAGTTAATCTACTCCAATTTGGTAATGCTTCAGGGCTGTTAACATATTTTTTAGTATGCATTAAGAAACATAATTTCATAATTGTAATAATAGTTTTTGCATTTTTGACAGATACTTGGTACTGGTACTTGGCACTGTATTTCTTATAGCTGAGTTTTAAAAATTTTTTTTTTTTTTACATTTGTTCCTTTAACTTTTTGTATTGGCTTAATCCCTATGGCACACAGGGCTGACTGCTAAATCTTAACATCAACCAGAAACTTGTGCATGCATTCAAGATGGAGAACAAGGAGATATGGCAATTATCTGGAAATGCCAATAGAAATGTAGGCAGCTTTTAACAGGTCAGCTGTAATTCTGTGAGATTCTATCAATTTCTATATTTGTAGTCTATAAATTCTATATATCTCACAGACTTGCTGTTGTGCTCCTTGCTGTGTTCCTGCAATGGGAAACAGCTGCAAGAACCCAGGAGAACCCACTGGCTGTTTTGGCTGTACATGTTTTTGTGTCACTGCAACAAAAGAAGTGGTCAAACTGCCCCCTCAAATTCTTGTGAAGAAACAACATATAGTGATTATTTACTTGAATTGGTAATTTTAGAGTCTACACAGAATGCAATTTGGCACAAAAATTGAGCCACATCTCATGAAATGGCCACTATATTGTATTTCAATGCTATGGCCATACTAAGATTTATGTAAATTGTAAATTGCTATTGTCTTGTACTCTTTAAAAGAATGAGGCTCATGATGGGTAAATTAAGCTGGCAAGTGTGCAGAAAACAATGTCAGTGGATTTGGAAAAGGTCAGCATTTCTGGGCTTCAAAGTTGGGGTTCCGCTGGGCTTGGCAAGTTTTGCCTCTGTTGTCCCTGGTCTCTATACTGAGTTAATGTGTTCTGCTGCAGATACAAATTTCAAAGAGACTTGAAGAAGTGGATGCATGGAAAAGCTAATATCAGCTTGCTGATATTTGCCATTATTTTTAAACTGGGAGAGAGGATGGAAACATTTTCAGGGTCTGATTCCATCAGTGCTACAACACACGAGGAAAGAAAAATGTCTACTTACCAGATTAATTTCTGGTTAGCCATTCTGCCCTACAGGTTTAGCATCATTCCTGTTTTAATACCTAGCAATTGTGTAGTCACCCAAATAAACCCAATGCACTTAATGAATTTTAATGCCCTAACCTCTCATACCACTGTGTGCAAGTGAAAGGAAGCTTCCCCATGGATTACTGCATTTATGTTTGACTGTTTCAGGCAATACAAACTAACATTTCATACTATTCTGATCTTTTAGCTTTAAGATCTATACTTGAAATATTTATTTCTGCCAAGAGGGCCTTAAAAGATGCATCCAAAGCAAAATATATTCTCTGCCTTACCACGCCACACTTCAGCGAAACACCCCTGACCAAGCTTCTGTTCCAGAAATAATGAATCACGTGCAACTTCCCATGCATCTTTAGCCAATCCAACAGTTTGTGGGGTATTATTCGTAGCAATCACAGTTAAGTTAAAACACAAACCATCAGCTTTCTCTATAGGAGAGGAAATTAATAAAAAAAACACACTTATAATCCAAAATTATGCATGCATTGAGAAAGATGGAAGGTGAGGGTCTCTCAGTGCTGCATTAAAGTTCATTTGCAAACACTGTTTTTTGGATTCTTTTGTTAGCTTGCAGAAAAAGGCTTCTTGGTATAGCCAAGAGATTACTGTGTGAGCCTTGATTTATTATTAAGACAGTGGTAATTTGTCAAAATCAAGACCTTCCAAGGAAACATGGATTTTCAGTTTTCTTTTGCCATCAATTATAGTGAAAGTTGAAGATTAAAGAATTTCAAAGTCAAAGACATGATTCCAAAGACATTTTTCTAAACAGTTTGAGCTTTACTAATTTTTTTTTCTTGTGGATCACAACATCCTACATTTTCACCTTCCATCTTGTAATCCCCACACAAAGAGCTATTTTAGAGTAATTATTTTGCTCCATACCCATCCATACTTCCCCAAACTGCCCATTTCCCAGTCTCTTGATCAACTGTAGGGATTCTCGTGGAATTTCCCAGACATCTTTGGTTTTGACAGACAGATCAGTAAGCCTTGGCATTCCTTTATGACAGGGGACTACTAAGCGGCAGCAAAGACCTGCAGCTCTCTCTGATGGAGCCAGAAGTGAAGCCAACAGCAAAGGAGAGGAAAGAAAAAAAAGTGTGACATGAAACAAATACAGTAAGCATAAAAACAATGCTACTCACAACAGCTGTTAGTTGCATACCACAAAGCATCCTGGAAGATTAGGAACTGAACATTGAAACATATTCATTTGAGACAGAACAGGAAATATTTTAGTCTCTGCACGGCCTGAAATGGAAGGTGACCACCATTGGTTTCTCTTGCAGACTCAGGATTTCCCTCCTCCCACAATGCTTCTTTAGGATAACCTCTTGAGTTATTGAGTTTACTGTGGTGCAATATAGCTTTGTAAAAATAATCTGTCAATTACAATCTGATCTGTTTCTGTACTGGGTAAAAGAAACACGGAGAAGATTAATTACTTATTTTTCTGAAAAATCACAGCCATGAAAATTTGGTGGACTTTTTGTAGCCTGGGAAAAGGCATTTTCTATACCCTGCTCTGTAAAAAGGTGTCTTTGTAGGTGTCATGCAAGTCTGACATTCTTTCTAGAGCTAACCTTCATTAGCATATGCAGCCAGTCCTACATTGAGGCAGGTTCATGATGTTATCTCTTGCAAAGCTTCACAAAGACTGAACTGTGACAAAAGTCACACAAGATATTTTGGCAAGAGTAAAAACAGTGATATATACATATGATATACACACATATTGGTGAGGAGTGTACCATGCTGCACAAAGCAGACTACAATATAAAGCCTGCACAGACTTGCATCTTAAAGCAGGTGCAGCAGAGCAGAACAAGGTGGGGAAGTGCAATTGCACTTCAGACTCAAACATAATCTGTATTCTTCTGTGCAGAAATTCTATCTGTGCACGTGACCAGGTTGTTTCAGCATCATAAGGTGGGCAAGCACTGAAGCTCCTTGCAACACCAAGCTCCACCTCATCAGCACACCTGTGCAGAATTCAGAGTGCAGAGCCCTTGTGGTTTGAGTCAGCTGGGGCTGGGATGGAACAAGGGCTCCTGTGTTCACCTGGGTCCTGGGAACCTCTGGAGTGCTGTACCACGCCTACAGAGCTACCCTGCCTGGATCCTACTGATTATGCCTCCATGTTGCACAAAAATAAATGTCTGTTTCCAGATCTATTTGTTTCTGCATCTGTGCATGGAAAATATGCCACCCAAATAAGCTGACCACAGGAAACTAAAATTTGACATATATCAACTGGTACAGTGAGGTTGTAAATTATCTTCTTTATATGTGAGGTTTTTATACCTCATTCAGCTTGAAGTAGAGTCACCAGAAACAACTAGAAATCCTCCCTGGCAGCATACACCCATCAGGAATTGGGTGGAGAAGACAGCCAGATGTCTAGTATGAATAGCATAAGAATACAGCAGACAGAATACAAAGAATACAGAAAAAATGCCCGACAGAGAAGTTGATTTCCCAAGTAAAAATTATGAAAAGTTTTTGAGCAGCAAGAATTTGGGATAATCTGTTAATAATATTATGAAAAGCTAAAGTAAAGGGAAAAAAAAACCCCAAAGAGCAAATAATTCAAAATATAAATTTCTGCTTAAAAAATGACCATGCTGAGAAGCATGGTGATCTTCTGTGTAAGAACTAGTGTGTCCTATGCAAAGGTTTGGGGAACTTTGAAGTTGCATTTGTTGTACACCAATTGCCAGTGATGACCAGATGTACTTTTGGGTGGAATACTGCATGCCACACTTTATTCACAGGAATAATTTAAAAATAAGTTTGGTGGGTGGACACAAATAGTGTGCATAAAGAAACATGCATATTGCCTTATTTATTTAACATAATTTAATTGTTAATGATTTGCACATAGAACAAAAATCCAGTGGGAAAATACATGTAATGTATCTAATATATGCAAACCTTTTGGCCATTGTCTTAGGTGACTGAATTCCACAGTGCAATTCCTATTTGCTTTATTAACAATAGTGTGCTGCAAAATGGCACATATTAGCATTCACTTATTCACAGGGAATTCAAGCTTGGAGATGTGCTAGTCAAATTTGGCAATTCTGCTTGCTTAGAAGAGGGAGAGCTGGCAAAACCTTTAGCACAGTAAAGTGTTAGGTTTTAAAAGCTGTGCTGCTGTATCCTGTGAATGGCAGTCAAAGACATTTGTAACTCTAATGGGAAAAGGATAACAGGAGATGCATTACAACAAGCAAGAGTCATAGATCAAATGACTCTTTAGGGCATCTTACACATACATCAGCTCAGTAGCAAACACTTTTGTTTTAAAATACTTCAGAGTGCCATATATTATCTGAAAAATTACCTGAGTAATGCTGAACCAGCTGCTGAAGAGTTTCAAATTGTGCCCGAGTTGTGATATAATATCCACCATTGTCAAGTTTACGAATCTTATAATGTTTGACATGATCTCCTTTCATATCATCCCAGTCTCGAATAGACAGGGAATAGGCACCTGTTCCAAGCAAAGGAGAAATAAAAGATTGTAATAAGCTTTTAATCACAAAGATTTCTGCTTCCTAGTCAGTTGTTACAAAGTGAAAGAGAAATTGCTTCCAAAAGGTCTGCTGTATCCTGAAAAAGAACAAATTAATCTAACACAATGAGATAAGTGTCAGAGAAATCCTGGGATGTTCACACCATGTCCCTTTCACAATGTTCTAGAAAGATACTGGGACTTCTGTGTAATTGAAAATTCACATTTTAACATTTACTGCTCTGGGCTGTTAAATTGACTTTTCCTATTCTAAGTGTCAGGTTGCACTGCAAATACTATAGTTTATGTAAATGCCAGTGGGTGGAAAATACCAAGATTTTCACAGGAAGCTCTGGAGATAATGACTTTATATAAGGGTAGTGTTGTTACCTGGATGGATCACAAACTTCTTTATAAACAACCAAATAAGCACACTTTGTACACCACAGTTTTGGAAGGCAGCACTACGCCAGGACTGAGCACCAGTAGATCTGCAAGAACTTTGTGTTTAACTTCCCAAATCCATGTGGGGCTTTAGAGCTTACTAGTGGGATTCAGATGCCCTAGCCCAGGGATTAAGCACCATGTGAGATGCCTCAGGACATGCTGCTTGGCAGTTTTCCCACAGGCTGTTCCATTTTTCCAGCCATGTGGAAGCCCTGCAGGCATCTGAAGTGGGTCTGGATGCTCAGGTGAAGGAAGCTCAGTGGATGGGCTGGGTTTAGCTCTAGGTGCAGTGGTGGCAGTCTGCAGGTGGGCTGGGGGCTCGATGCCCACACAGAAGGCTCTGGTGCTATGGGGGCAGCTGAACCCCAGCCCAGTTTGCAGGAGTGCTCTGCTCTGTGGTGTAATGCCAGCGTGGGCACTCTGTGCCTGCAGTCACGGCTGGCTGAGCAGAGCCTTAGCTTCTGCTGGCTGCAGAAACAGCTCACCCACCTGCCTGGGGACCTGCATGTTCAGGTGTCTTACTCTGGGGACAGTCCTGTTTTACATCCAGTGACATGCTGGATAGTGTTCTCTACAGTGGTTCTCCACAGTGTCAAAAGCAAAGCCACTTTTTTTACAGCATAACACAGCATCTGAACAAAAACACGGCCCATTTCAAAGGCAGCAAAGAAAACAAGTCCTCACTCATGACTCAAACAAATGTGTTTACTCAAGGGAATTTAGGCACTAAAAGGAGAAGAGGAAACCGTCAGCTGCAGAGAGCTCAGGAAGGTCCTTCTGGAGCCCCTGCTGCTTTCACTGGTAACCATGTCAGCTAAGGGCAGAGAAGGAAAACCACCAGCAAACAGTGTTGTATGACATGAAAGGGGGTCCCAGGGTAAGATGCCTTCCTTGGATGTATCCTCAGCAAGAAGCCTCCACATTAGCCAGCAACAGGTTGCACTGGTGGGTGGCTCATCCCTGAGGGAGGTGCAGTGAGCAAAATGTCTCCACCCTGACTCCAAGGACTTCTCAAATTCCCTGTTGTTTGTCCCCTATATGGGAGGAAAAGGGCCAGCACTTAAACAGATGATTCTGGTTTATTTGAATGGGAGGCACCCTTAAAGGAGTGTCAGGGGTTGTTTTATGTCTCTTTTTTTTCCTTTATAAAACTAAAATAATTTTACTTTCATGTATTTATTTTGGTGGGGTTGGAGCTAGATGATCTTTAATGTCCTTTCCAACTCCAGTCTTGCTGTGATTCTATGATTTCTAAGTGCAGAAAAATACTGTTTGTTCAGGAGAGTTTTCTGAAGGGGTTCTCCCCCTGAATCAGTAAATTTCTCTCAACTAGGAGTTCAAAGCTTTTTGGTGATTTTCAAGCACATCTTGTGCATGCTTTGTACCACCACTCTGGGCTGTACAATGTCAGCCCCCTTTCAGAATTTTCCAGGCACTCTTCTCCACCTCCCATGTTTGAGTTTTGATCCACTGGCAGCAGCTGTATTTTCTTTAGTCACGCTCCCTGCGTATCTGGTCACTACTTTAGATTCTTTAGGAAAATATAAACAATCTGTGGCTCCAGGTCTGCAATCAGAGCTGTGTGGGTGGCCCTCTGTGGACCCCCACTGACCTCAGATCAGTCGGGGCTGGAGCTTTACTTCAAACCTGGACATAAACAAGAACCAAGATGTATTTCACTATTCATTTATTTAGGCTGTTGGATATCTATACTATTCACTATTATCTGATGATAAATTTAAGTACAAGAGATGTCAATAATAAAAATTTGGGATAGAAAAACGACATTACAATATATCATACTAATGATTTTTTAAAAAAAAGCCAAACAACTAAAACCAGACAGTCTTGAAAGGTGGAGATTGAAACCAGGTGAATGATTATACAGACAAAAGCTGATGAAGTACCTGGGTAGTCAGGCTTGAAAAAATGAAAAGCCAGCTCCATATGATTTATTTTGAAAGTAAGAAGAGAAGGCAACCATGATCAAGGGAGGTTAAATTAATACTGAAATCATCCCTGATGATACTCCTAACGTGATCCTGATTAATTTTATTATTGTTATTATTTAAAGCAGAAGGGACAATTCTAGGTCATAAAACAAATCCTGCCTTAAGCCTATGGTGACTAGCTGGGGTAGGGCATTTTGAGAAGTCTTATGGTAGAACACACCATTTGAGCCCACCCAACTGATTTTTTTCTCTGTCTTGAGCAACAAGCTCTCTGTTTTCTTCTAACAACATACTCAAACACCACAAGGATGTGAAGGGAAATAGGCATTTTTTACAAATAAATATGTATGTTTGTTTTTTTCCTATACCTTTGATGCAAACTCTGCTTGAAGATGTAGAGAGCCTTAAGTTTCAATGCAGAGAAATTAAACTTGCTGCTCTAAGTCCACTTAAGTGATGGATTACTGCATCTTCCCAATGCTTTTATGTCTCACAAGAAATTAGAAAAACCCCTGACTTAGCTAAGAAAACAGCACTGCAAAACATATCCCCTATCACTGTATAAAAACTGGGGAAACCAGACTAAACTGATAATGTGGTTTAGAGAAACAATGTTGTGTTTATTTTTAGGATCCATGGCTGCATATATGAGTGAGTTTTTAAACTTGGCACAGAGTGGGATGAAGTCCTGCTCCTCACACACATCAGAGCAACTGTTGGTGAAAAAAAACAGGTGGAGGCTATTTGCAGAAAAAGAGCAAGTTAGAGCCTGTCTTGCTCCTGGTGAAAGTGCCTCACAGCAATGGGAAGCATGGTGAAGCTGTGGGGTGAAAAGAAATTGTCTGCCTGGAAAAACAGTAAGTCTATTCAGATTTTGCACCAAAAACAGTCTTCAGAATTATAGGCAGCAAAGGAAGAATGCAGTGACTGCAGGAGGGAATGATGCAAAACTTACAATTTTGGATGATTGAAAGCAGCATCTGAAGATAGATCAGGGAGAGAAGAGTGCAAGTACTGCTTCTCTTCTTTAAACTCTTTCACTAGCCATGACATCTTGCATGCTAAGCCTAGCTGGTAGTGTGCTCTGATCAAAGCACTGACAAGTTGGTGCTTTAATTATGTGAACCATCATTAGACTACAGAACTTGTATGGAATTAATGCTAGTGACTTATGCCTCCCACAGCTTTTGTTTTGGGCTGCTGGTTAATTGAGAAATGGCCAGGTTTGTTTTTACTTAGTTTTAGGTTTTCTGCTCAATAGTTGTATGAATTAGAAAGATCTTTTCATACATGTGAAGCTTTTGAAGAAGATGTTGACAGGTCTTGTGAGCAAAATGTAAAAGCAAAAATAGCACCCGCCAAGAAAACTGGAACTCCTCCAATATTTTTAGAGGGAAGGAGGGGAATACACCCTTCCACTTGACTTCAACAGAATGGATACAGTTGAATACTTTATGAATATATTAATTAGAAGTATATTCAAGCCTTTTCCCTGTTAATATGTGAACTTAAAACTGCTGCACAATTTTTTTTCTCCTTTTTTTTGTTCCCCCCCAAGGATCCAGCATTTCAAAGGATCACACCATGTGGCTTGCACTGCAGATACCATGGGTTGAACATGAGCTGTACTTTGGTTGTTCTCCACTTTGAACACTCACCCTAAAACCTAGGATATCCAGACATCCAACTCCCTAACACAAATACATGCAAAATGATACTTATCTCTACCTTCATAGCAGTGAAAAGAGCATTTCACAGACTCAGCACAATTTTCATTCATGGTCAGATACCTCTGCCCAGCCTACCTTTGGTAGTTTCGCTCTCCCGGATCAAGAAGGTACCTCTGGGGTTTCCAAACGACAGCAGCTGCCTCTCGGCATCCTTTCGGCCAAGCTTGCCAAAGTACCACCTTAGGGAAATACCAGAAGATTGTAAGACAAATGCTACCTAGCATTTCCAAGTAGTGTCACAAAGCCCAGACATGGGGAAACTGTGGTTACCCAGATACAGCTGACCATTGTTGTCACCCCATGTCTCTTTTATCTTTGTGCTAGAAAGCCAACGTGACAAACTGTGTATTAGTGCTCCCCATGTAGGGCAGTAGCTCTTTGCATTAAGCCCATAATCAGCAGCTGCTGAGAATGCTTGGTGTCCTCTGACAAAAGCCAGACTTGGGCAAACAGAGACCAAGATGTGCTGGGTGAGGGCATACACAAGGAAAAGGGCAGAAAACTGTCACTGCCAAAGAGCAGTATTTGTACAGATGTTGCTATAAATATTTGACATACATAGTGATTTAATAGTACTCAATATTTTTGTTGCAGCACAGCTATTAAATCTAAGTAGAAGGACAAGATTCAACCACTTTACTTGTGGTTCTATAAGAAGCTTTCAGAGTTACAGCCTCTTTTGCTTCCTGCAGCAACGTTTTTGTGTTGTTTCACAATCAGCCAAGGACAACCTAAAGTGCAGGCTCCAGTAGTACCTGCTCAGCTCTGTAAGCTTCCCCACTATACCTTTTATATTGAAAATAGTGTGAATACACACATCACTCCTTTTCTTTGCATAGAAAAGAAATCCTCATTAGGCAGCCTTGTGAATGCATTGTGGACATCCTACCTGTCCTAGCATTTGTGTCTGTTGGTACAACATGCCCTCTTTAATGGACAGTTTGCACACTAATTGACTCAAAATATTTTTACAAGTTTGTTCAGGAAGAGCAAGGACACCTTTTGGTTTAAGCTTGAAATTAGCTGACAATTGAAAAAAGGAAGCAGACCTGTGTTCCTTTAGATTTTCCTCCTTTGTTTTGACATTGAAAAAGCACTGAGCTCGTGCTTCTTTTGTTACTAATTACCTAATTATTTATCAGTGCAGTTAAGAACTGAAATAAATATAATGTAAGTCATTTGAAAAATCGCTGCAATCAATCAAACCCAGCTCCTCACACCGCCTTCTAATACAGCACTAATGGGTCTTCAGAACAGAAAAAGAAAACATACTCCTCTGCTTGGATGGAATCGACTGGAGCCACATAATTACTGGGAATGTAACCAGTTTCTCCTGTAGTCAAGGAACGGGCCTCCCACCAGTCTCCTTCCCTGTTGGAAACAGAGGTGAGGAGGAGAAGTGAGAGCAAGACACAGCTGCAAAGACAATGATTTGACTCTGTTAACAGCACCCAAAACTGCGCGGCCGTAAGAAACCACAGCAACTCATCTCCTTGTCACTGGCATGCTTCCCAGAGAGCTGTTTGCACCTAAACCCAAATAACACACCTATTTCTTTGCATCTAGAATTATTGCAGCAGTGATTAGTACTGCAGCCTTTCAGATGCAGTGTAACAGCCTGAAGAGGCAGAAGAGCCCGGTGTAATTTGGTTTGGCAAGGGCTGAATTCTACTAGAATATTGAAAACTGTGTCCACAGCAATTATTCTAATACAGACCCTTGAAACAGCTTATAGGAAACTTGCCAAAATGAATGCTGTATTCTGGTTTTGGCTGGGATAGAGTTAATCTTCCTCAAAGTAGCTGGTGTGGGACTGTGTTTTGGATTTGTGCTGGAAACAGTGTTGATAAGGCAGGGATGTTTTCATTACTGCTGAGCAGCATTCCCACAGTGTCAGGGCCTTTCCAGCCTCACAGCCCAGCAGAGAGGGGGTGGGGGTGTGCAGGGAGGGGACACAGCCGGGAGAGCTGACTCCAGCTGACCACAGGGGGATTCCACAACATATGGCATCATGCTCTGCATGTAAAGCTGGGAGGAAGAAGGAAAACAGAGACTGCTTGAAGTGATGGCACTTGCCTTCCCAAGTCATGGCTAGGCATGATGGATGCCTGCTTGCCTGGGGATGGCTGAACACCTGCCTGCCTGTGGGAAGGTGTGAATTAATTCCTTGTTTTGCTTGGCTTCTGGCATGGCTTTTGCTTTACCTATTAAACTGCCTTTATCTCAACCCATGAGTTTTCTCTCTTCTACCATTCTGATTCCCTGGTCCCACCACTGGAGAAGTGAATGAGTGGCTGTGTGGGGCTGAGTTGTTCTCTGAGGTTAAACCACAATGTCACATGCATTACTAGTTTTAAATTTCTATGAGCATAATTAATGTGAAACCCAAAGATATCAAAAAGCCATCTATCAACATGGCATTTTAGACAACCCTTAAGGATCACACTTCATTGTCTAGATTCCCTCTGCTGGCCACCTGGAGGAGGTAGCACAGGACTAGGCTGCATTTTCAAATACTGATGAAAAGCTACAACATTTAAATGTGAAAAGGTTCATGCAGGACCATCTTAAGGCAGCACTCGGTAGGCTGAGCATGAATTTTTGCCTTACACTGGTGCACACAGTGGGACGTGGTAATGCATTTCAGATAATGCACATTGCTGCAGGATGTGCAGCTTTAAGAAGTTTATTTCTCAGCTTTTTGCAGGATGCAATGATTTGGGATTTAGCAATTTCTATTTCATTCTCAGGACCAGATTCACCAGGGTTTAACTCCTACCACTACTAATAAGCATTCTCTTTTCTATTTCTGGACTTCTTACAAACTCTTTCTTGGTTCCCTTCTCTGTAAACCAGAGACTTGGTCACTAAATAAAACCCTTTTATCAAATGTGACTGGAGAATTCAGCCTCTTCTGGAAGAAAACAGTTACAGAAAACACACTATCTAAGCTAATACTGGAAGGAAAGGTTGTGTCAAGGTGAATTCTTTAAATTTTCAACTTCCCTTTATTTAACAGTTTAAAGGAGCACGGACTCTATGGAAAACAACTAGAAAACAGCTGTGATTAGTCAAAAAGAAGATGCTTCCAATTTTACAGTTCAAGAAACATGAAGAGCAAATAGCTTTGCAGAGGCTGGCAGTTGACGCTATTTTAATACACCCTGTGTGCATTGGTATGTCAGGCAAATGGCCCTTTTGTTTGTGTCTCTAGTATTGCCAGTGAAGTGCTAACCCTTCCCCCATATGCTGCTGTAGAATATTTCTGAGGCATTATGCCACACTGAGCTTGATAAATTGTCTCATTCCATCCCTTCTCCTCACAGTGCAGAGAGTCCACTAGATGGAGGCATTTTGTCGTATCTAGGGAGGAAAAAAGCAGTCCTGAACATGATCACAACATCAGGAACAACCCCCTCTGCTTTGACAGAGAAGCTCAAATCTCTCAAAGCACTGCCAGAAAGAAGGAGGAATGCAGGCTTTTTTCACAGCTCTTAATTTTAGACCTGCAGCTAGGTAGGAGGCAGCTAGTCAATGGGCCAGACAGGGTGTGGTGCTGGGAATGCTGGGGATGGCCCAGTGCTTTGAAGCCCCAAACTCAGACTCAGCTCTGAACCACTCTGCAGGTACCTCTTTCACCCAGACTGCCTTTAGTAAAATTTCTGGGCTTAAATCCCAGGGATACCCCCTGTATGTCATTTCAGGTGTTGCACTGTTTACTCCAAAGCACAAATCAAATTTCATTTGTCGAGAGCTAAAGCAAAACCCAGATCCAAACCCCTCCAAAAACTCCAGACAAACTACATTTTTGCATACATATGCTTTCTATTTGCAAACAGCATTGGCAGCTGATTAAAAAATGGGCTTATTTCATATAATTCCTGATGTAAGTGAAGAGAGGAAGCATTTTTACAAAAAAGCAGCTTTCTGGAGATTCTCAGTCTGGCTATCACTACTCCAGAGGTGTGGTTAGGGCCATGTTTATAAGCAAATAAACCTAACTACGATGGGAACTGAGCTTCTATAATCCTACAGGAAAATCAATGAATGCTTGGTGTTTTTTCCTTTCTTAGAAACTCTTCTTCCAGGCAGTAATTACCTGCATCAAAATGCATGTACTGCAGCCACTGATGTGAAGGGGAATCTCTCTGTCTCACCAGCTCCAAGGATGATTGTTCCTTAAGTGCTGGTGAGCACTGCCAGATTTCACCAACTGGCACGTACAAGGTATTTATAATGTGTGGAACTTCTTGTTTGAAGTTATGGCACACTTTGTGCGAGGTTAGGAAAGCAGAAGGCAATGTGAACAAAAATGGATCATAGGTTTAAAAAGGGCTCTTTTCCAACTGCTAATTTAGAAGCAGAAAGGTTTTAAACTGCTGCTCCCTCTACAACTTGTAACTGAAGTTTCTGTGCTTTCATCTACATCAAGGCTCTTTAGCTTCATGAAATATTCCACAGAATTACCTGATTTTTTTTTTTAACTTCAATGCACATTGAGCCAATTCCAGCCCTGCAGTTGCTATATTAAAATTATCAGGGGTTGCACCAGGGGTGAATTTGCCTCATTGTCACATATTATAAGAGAAAAAGAGAAGACCAATATTACAAAGCCTTTAGAAAGTGACATACTTGGTTGTTAACCCATTTTTACCTCTACATGATATCAGCAGTGAACATAACACAGAGCCTGCCACTTTATTCCCTTAGCCAAGAATTACAAGATGTTCAGATATAGGTCAGTAGCACAGTGAGTTTTAGAAGATATTTTTAAATCGCTAAGGGATTTTTTTTCTACGGGCAGTTGATAAAATTAATTTAAAGTTGATGATTTCCAGGATGGAAATGTGGTTTTCATGTCAGATGCAATAGAACTTAGGAAGTTCTGATTGCATCATCTACCTTTAAAAGGACAAAAATGCTTTTAAACTTGGAATGTGAGTCTGGATAATGACCCTTTTGTGAATCAGCTTTTAGCTCATTTCTGTGTAGGGATACTTGCAGCAGATTGGAAAAAGTGTTAGTGCATGCCTTGCAAAACCTCTGTAGCTACTGATACAGTACAGAGCTGGTAGTCTCAGTTCTGAATGTGGGGTTACTGTAAAGTGTAAGCAGTAAATCACACAATCTAACACTTTTAAAAGTAAAGCTGCCTGTGGTTGAAGTTTTTTTCCCCAACAATACACCACCTTGCAAAAGCACATTAAATGCAAGGATTAGTAAGCATAGAGTAAATCCCCTCCATACTTGAATAACCAACATCAGCTTTTACTAATAACATAAGCAAACATTATTGTAAACATTTTAAGTTTGAAACTATTAAAAAGTCGATTCCCAAGCCTAAAACTTACGAGCTGTTAAGTATCTGGAATTTTTCTCCTTTGTGAAAACTCAAGTCATCTTCCGTCCTTGCTTCATAGTCATAAAGCGCCACAAAAAGAGTTACACCTAAAGAAAAAGACAGGTGGGTTGTACTCCATCACAAAACACAGGACAGGAACCTCAAGAGTTGATGTGGCAAAGCCACAGGTAAGCTACTCCAGTTGCTTACTCCAGGAGCAAACCAAACGGAGCCCTCCAGCCTTTTGAAAGATTCTCATCTCTCTGGTCTTGTGCAGCCAGTGGGCACTTCACCTCCTTCACTCTGTACAGTCACAGGATCCCAAGCAGGCAAAGGGGGTTGAAAAGACAGTTTAGCCATAGCTATGCCAAGTTTAACTACTTGAGGTGGCTTAGCCCACACTTTACATTTCCTAGTAGAGGGATGAGGCAGTTAGCCAAATTTGGCATGTACACATAATTTCTCAGCCCCATGTGAACCTGCATATTAGCAAAGGTAGAGACCCACATCCACACTACTTCAATTCTTCACACTATTTCATGAAATAACTCTTCCTAAAAGCAACCTGCTGAGACAGTCAGGCCTCTGCTGTAGAGGCAGGATTGACACTAGCAGCACTAAAATAAGACTTTCAAGCTCACCCGTTCCTCCTCTTGTGCGCAGCGTCCCTGTATGAGAGGAGGAGTTGACTCCACCAAACACGGTCAGTCCTTGGCCTCCTGTGGCATGGAAGTTGTTGTAGTTTGGGATTGAAGTCACACCAAAGCTGGGGTAGTGCTGAGGAGTGGGGTCTGTCCCATAGCGGTAGCCTGAGCTTTGAGTTAAACTGCCATCCCTCTCGTCAGTCAGTTTTGTTGCTTCTTTGTCCTTACATTGCACACAGCCCATTATCTAAAATCCTAGGAGAGGAAGGAAAGGATAGGTGCTCATTTGTTGATGCTCACCAGATCTCCTCCAAATGCACATGATGAGGCTCAAATTAAGTTCAATTCTCAAAAGTTAAGTACTTTGAAAAAAAACCTGCAGTGGTTTGAATATAAACAGCAACATGTTGATAAAAAGCTCACACAAAATCTTCCCTGAGGCCTGGGAAAGGGGGTCCTGCCTGCTCTTAGGGTACTGGCAAATCTTTGTCCAGCCCTGACAGGCAATATTTGCACAGAGGGACAAAGAGGATGAAACCCATCTTGCTCACCCTTTGCCAGGAGGATGCAACGGGCAGGCGAAGGACTCAGCCAAAAACGTGCAGCTGGAGGTGTTCAAAAGTGCCCTCAGAACAACAGAATGAGGCAGTTTGTGGTTCTTGTTTGACTTTGCCAACTACACAGAAATGGACTTCACCTAAAGACAATAAAACCCTTCTTCCATTGCTGGAGCTCTGCATGGCAGGCAGAAAAGCACCCACAGTGAGCCAAGAATTATTACAGCAGGAAAGTAGGAGGGAGATATCAGAGGGCACAGATTAAAAAAAAAAGGAAGCTCCTTTTCATGCAGTACCAAATTGAAGGCTAAAACCACTGCTAGCAGAAGGTGATGGTGTTACTGAACTCTTTCCTACTGGCTCAAATTGAACCAAGACACAAAACTTGAGTTTCTGGAGTTGGGTGTGTTGAACATAGAGAATCAGATATTTGTCTGGATGCATCCTTGATCTGGACCAGTTACAGTGACTCTTAGATGGAACCTGGCACACAAACAACATACTCTGAACAGTGGGGTTGGAAGAGAGGTGGCAGAAAAAAAATATCATAAAAAATTACTTACTAGACATACTTTTTTTCAGAATATGCAAGTAGACAAAGAAAAAATGGAGACAATGGAAAAATATATAGAGAAGTGCATTTTTTTTTCTCCACATTTCAGACAATATCTGTCACTTTGGGTAAATAAAAAGTCTATACTTTAAAAAATTTCCTAGTTTTTCTGTAGCTGCCAGGCTGGCTATTTTCTATGCCTTACCCCAACATCAATACAGGAAATTGGTTTTGACAAACTCATGGGATTCAGAAAAAGAATGTTTCACCAGTGCTAATGCTTGAAAAATTATGTAGCAGCTCCCTGTTTTTCTGTGACAGTCCACAGTCTGGATACCTGCTTCCCACATCTAACCTGCCTAATTAAAAAGAAAAACACTTCTGTTGAAGGGTATTTTCTACAATTTTCAGATACTTCCAGTTATTCTAAAAGTCTGCTCAGAAAAACAAGCACCATTTTGTTTGCCCAATGTGACACTATTTACAGGAAGGAGCAGAGGGAGTATCTGGGAAAATGCAGGCCTGTCAGTCTGACCTTGGTGCCCAGGAAGGTTATGGAACAGATAATCTTGAGTGCAATCACAGGGCACACACAGGACTGCCAAGGGATCAGACCCAGCCAGACTGGGTTGAGGACTGGACACAGCCCTCAGTGCCATGGACTAGTTGACAAGGTGGTGATCAGTCAAAGGCTGGATGCTATGATCTCAGAGGTCTTTTCCAACCTAAAAGACTCTGTTATGCTGTCATTTTATTTTTATTTATTTTCTGGAGTTGTATTGCCTGTGGTTAGCATGGGTCTACCCTCTTTTGCTCTTAGCCTGACTTAAAACTGGCCTTTTTCCATTTCATTATTCCCTTCAAGACAGCACACCTACTCAGCAGGGTTCCCTCACCAAAATGTTTAAGTCTTTTTGGGAGAACAGAAAAATGGACTCCTGGCTCTTCACTTGCTGCATGGGTGGCACGAGCTGGCATCCCTCAAGAACAACCACTGGTTGAGGGAAAGGGGTTTTCAGCCTGGAGGCAGCAGAACACACTGCTGCAGTTAGTGCTGCAGTAGCCATGACCTCCTCTGCTCGCCCTGGAAGCTGGGTTGGAGCTGGAGGTGCAGAGCATTGTGCATCCCCAGGACCAGCACTGACACCAGCTGAGCCTGCAGGGACCATGAGAGGTGCAGAGATGCCCTGGCCAGCTTCAGGTCAGCTGTGAAAAACTGCTTGTGGAATCATGAGTACTGCTTTCACTGTTTCAATAGCAGGGCAGTCTGGCTCTGGACACCCTTGGTTTGGAGATGTCTCTCAGAAGTGAGGTTTTCCTGGCTCCTCTCAGAACCAAGGAGTCCTATGAGTACTGCCAGGGAGGAAAACAGGACCACGTGGAAGGCAAGAGCCCCGTGGGGTGATGGCTCATCTCCCTGCTCTCAGCATGGGCAGAGCCCAGCAGGCTTTGGGTGGGAGGGACAAGTCAGAGAATCACTACTGGGACCCTGCTACACCTCTGTGAAAGCCTAGCTGTGATGTGCCAAGAGCAAAACAGGGGCAGTGAGCACACGCTGCATGGGAGATACCATGACAGAATCCCAGCTCCACAGGAAGGGCAGAGAGGTGCTGGACACCTGAGCAGGGAAGAGTAAGCCATTAAATCAGCCTGCTTAAAAGCTTCAACATGGGCTTATTCACCTCAAAGCAACTAAGTGATACGCAGGATTTACTGTTTAAAGAAGAATTTCACAGCCTTTTTGTTGGCTTGCAGACTTGCATCCCTGTGAAACTCTATCACCTCCTCCCTTTCCCCTCCCAGCTCCATTTTTTTCTCCTCTTATTTTTTTCCCATGGGCTTTCATGAAAAAGTAGATAAGAAAATTAAAGAAAAAAGAGATAAGAAACATGAAGTCTGGGAGACCAGTGGGAGGGAAAGTGGTTTTCTTGTTGCTCATTCACAAACATTTAGCTGAGCAGGGAAAAAAAAAATCCCCACTGAAATCCAGGAATATTTCACGTATAAATTTACAACTGCTGACATGACAACCCTACATATTTCATTTACACATTGATAAGGAAAAAGTTGAAATGACAAATCATCTGCAAAAAGAAAAATTGCTAAAAGTATTTATTCTGAAAAAAAATAAAAAACAAGGGCATGGTATACATATGTACTGGTAGTTTAAAAAAATATTTAGGTTTTTATTACTAGGAATTATATGTATGGTGAACCAGTGAATTATGAATGTCTTGATTTTTGTGTGATTTTTGCTTGCTTTATCTTTTTGCTGTCAACAGCAGCACACAGGGAAGGAGAATTTGATGCAAAGTGAACGACTGACAAAATGGGCTTTTTCTTTCACTTGTCCCCTCCCACTGCCACAGTGTCTAGACAGTCCAAGTATAAAGACTGCTTGATTGCAGCCTCTTGTGAAATGTGACAGAGGGTGTTACATGCACACATCTTTTCAAGCCAAGTCCCTGAAAGTTGTCTGTTCTTGGCTCAAAGAAACAGCATTATGGGGAGTTGGCTAAATGTGAGAGAATACATGTATGCATGTACATGCTTAACATGATTTCAGCTTACTCAGGGTTTCAATAAATATCACCTCCATTCAGCACTGGCCTTTGTGTCAATGAATGGAATCCAAAAACCAATCTCCTTCAGTATCACAGAGCAGGATTTTAATATCCCAAAGTTTCGTCTTCCTGCATGTCAGCATTTGGAGCTGTGGAAGGCTGGAATTATTCAGTCAGCTCTGAGATCACCAAACAAAATCTGGAATTGTTTTACACTAAACTCTCTAGAGATGAGCACACAATGTTGCTCATCCAACATGCTGTGCATCTTACAGTAAGGGAACAAGTTTTTAATCTATTTCCACTAGGAAAGGCAGCATTTCTCAGATGTGTGAGTTATGGGTCACACAGCATTATAGTCTGACACTGGTAATGTTAAAAGGTATGTAACCAGCCTAATTAAAATGAACTTTTCTAATGCAAGCAAGTAGAATTTGTTTATTTTGAAGTTGTGTTTTTATGGGCAACATAAAACATGTTTTTATGAAAACGTAAAACCCCCAATTTTCATGGGTTTTGAGACTTCCTTAGAGACAAATGAAAATAATCATTATGTTATTTGTCTCCTTTCTTGTCCTTATTACATTTCTTAGACTCCAACATTTACATTACAAGCAATCCAATATGTGTCTAACCAGAAGAGTCATTTCCACCCACATTGTGGAAACATTAGTCTACAAGGATATAAAATTCATTATATCATTATTAATAATTTATATAGTCATAGCACCTTAATCACTTTCAGGTAGGATACAGATGAAGCCTAAGGAGATGTATTAAAATTATTATTATTACAGTAAGTCTTCCTCCTTCAGTTTTTCTTTTTGTTCTTGATACAAAATGGAAGCCAAAACTGAAACACTCAACAAAGCCAGACATCCACTCCATTAACAAAAACAAAAGCCATCCTCTGCTAGCTAATCAAAGCTTAGGAAAAGTCCAAGAGTAGCAGGAAAATTCCTTTTTTTATATTTCTATTTTAAAAGTAAAAGCTCCAACATGTGATATCTGAAAAGCAAAAAGTACTGATTAACCTTTGCTTCTCAGTAGTAAGCATATGGATGGGGGAAGAATGGTGCAAATTCACTCCTTCCGAGCATCAGAAGTTTTCTCAGAAGCTTTTGCAACTCACAGCTGAAAGTCTGAATTTTGGTACATCTTCAGAACCTTCTTTTTTTAGAGCTGTGAGAGAAAATAGGTCCTTAGAGTGTTTGAGAGAGAGCTACTGGGAGATGCAGGGGAAAACTTGTCTACCCTGCACCCTTCAATCCATGCTGTGGCCTCTGTCCTCCAAGCCCTTGCACTTGAAAGGGAACTGGCACTGGAGAGGGCTCAGCCTCCTGAGGAGAAGGAGAGCAGGTTCAGACCCAGAGCAGGTTCAGACCCAGCAGGGTGCATTCTCTTTCCTCCTGGATTTCTCTGGCGTGAAATCTCATGGCATATTTTTAAGATAACTTCTCTCAGTAAAAAAACATGAAAGGGATAGGCTGGATGTCTGGTAACTGGCAACTGCCTTTTTCTGACCAAGTCTTACAAATCTTGTCTGGAAAGCATCAGCAGGGAAGCTGAGTTAAGAAATAGTTATGTTAAAAGGAAATCAGAAGCACAAAATCCTTGGCTTTTATTCAGTCTCTGTGGCGAACAGGCATGAATCAAACTAGAGGGTTGCATCCAGCATGGCTGTGAAAAATGAAATCTCTAAGGGCCATCTTCTTGGTGCTTTATGTTTTGCTGAAAGCACTACAGAACTATCAGTCTGTAAGATCAAATAAACCAAATTTTATGAGCTACTGTAGGATTTAATATTCAAAACGCCACATTCTGAGTTACCATGAAGATTCAAGGAGGACAGAAAAGGCTTTCCAAGAATATGAACTCCAAGAATTTTTAAAAGAGACTTTAAAAATGATTGTGGAATCCCTCCTGCAGGCTGTATAGAGGGAACAATCAACACAGAAATTTACCCTGAAGTTGAAACATCTTACTTTCCATGCCCTATTAGTAGCTCCCTAGAGAGAAACTGATGGATTACGTATTTTGAAACACAACTCTGAGACACATTAAACTCCCCAGTTTTCAGAAAAGGCTCACTTGCCCACTTTGACCATTACAAGTCACTAGGAAGGCATTCCAAGTTGGGCAACAAATAGGCACTTAAAACCAGTCTTATGTAGGTCAGTAATTCTCATGCTGTCTGCTTGCTGACCTCTCTGACTCACATCTATGCTGATGGGAGCATTTTGGATTTCCAGAATTAATACTGTGTCAGTTTCAAGCCAACTCAAATGAAACAGATGCAATAAAATAGCAGCACTTATTGCATTATTTTTGTTTTTATCTGTTAACTCGGAGACATTTTAGAGGAATGCCTACATTCCAGCCTGGCCAGTGATTCCACCATTTTTAGGTCAGAGAGGTACAACAAATACTTTACAATTCAAACTTCTGGGTGTTATTCATTATTTCCCAGGCTTGTGGGTTGCAGGTTACTATACATACATTAATTTTTATACTAAGGTTCAATCTAGAAAGAATATAATTTTATTGCATTGTGAATAGATCTGGTTCAGCCTTGAACAGTGCTGGATTTTTGTGTAGAATTCTTGGAAATCTACATGTGCACCACACTTGTCATGCTGCATTAAAAAACGTAAATCATAGAAGACACAGTACTACCACTGGATGTCCTCTCACTGTTAAAGATATGCAGAAAATCTCACACAGACAGTCATATTCCTGAACAAACAGCCAGAAACACCAGGGCAAAACTTCAAGTATGTTTCAAAACAACACTCAAAAATTCCTGGGCTGCATAATTTAATTTTTAAGGGAGACCTTTAATGCTTCACTCCCAGATTCTGCTTTAGTGGGCTGAGCAGAAAAAACCCCAGCAGTTCAATTGTTCATCTGCAGCAGTCAAAAGTCAGGCTGCTGCCCAGTGTCCATGGACATCCATGGCTGGAAGAGCAGGAAGAGCAGCCTTAGCTGAGCTCCTGCTGCCATACTGCCCTGGTTCAAAGCAAATGCCTTTTACAGTGCTGGAGTGCCCTTACTATTGTTTCTTAGCTTTGGAAATCCTCTACAATGTGGCAGAAGGGGTTCAGGACAGGGAGCAGCTCCAGCTGCTGTGAGAAGAGCCGACCCTGGAGGGCACTTTGAAGTGCCATATTCTGTCCTGCTGTTCCTCCCCATTACTGAGTGACTGGGGACACAGCCCTGGAAACAGCAGCTTGCTCACACTACAGACAAGGTTTTTGTTTTAACACATGCCTGCAAAGCGTGGCCCTGTGCTTGCCTTCTCTCTTTTCCCTTTTGGGACCTGAACTAAAAGACAGTCGTGAAAAATGAAGGTTTGGGCTTCACCTTGCCTGCTCATTCAGCCAGCCTCGGGGGTCAGGACAGGGAGGAGAGGGTGCATGAAGGATTTCACTGAGCTACAAGCAGTGCCCTGGTTTGTGCCAGAGGCTGTGAGCACAGCTGTCCATGGACAGGGCAGGGAAGGAAGGAAGAGCAATGAACGTCTTGGTCCCTCTCTGGCAAGAGATTTACTGCAACCCAGACAATCTGTTTATTATCCATACAGCTATATGATCTTTCATTGCAAGTTAGGGAGGAAAGAGGAAGTCAGTGTTCCAGCTGGGCAGGAGGAACAATAACCACGTCCACGTGTTCTTTGAGGGGCAGTGTGATGGTGGGACTGGCTGGTGGGAATGTCACCTGGCACGGCCACAGGAAGCTGCATCACCACAATGCTGTTTGAGCAGCCGTAATCAAACACTCCCCAGTGCAAGAAGAGGAGATAAACCCTCCAAACTGCCCATGAAAGGACACGTCTCCACCCTTTTGGTTTTGTGCAGCTTCTTTGTCAGCCAAGTCTGTGAATGTCGGGGCCTCATCTTTTTCAAAAAGCAGTGAATTCTCTTCCACTCCCTGTGATACATCCCTTTCAGCAAAACCAAACCAGAACAAAACACAAGAAGCAATTAAAGGCTCATGCTGCAATCTCTTAAAGTTGCAGCAACTGAGTTATGCCTCTTACTGTCTCAGGGCTTTTACTACTTTGAAAAAAGATGCCCTAGAAAAACGCAGCAAGTCTGAGAAAAGGTTCTTCTGTGTTTTGTTCTTTTTTTTTTTTTTCCTTTTCCCAGCAACCTCCAAACTTCACTTATAATCCAAAAGAAAAAGTCTTATATGTAACTAACTTCAGAGGGAATGCCTGCAGGTTTTATACTTGTAAACTGAAAAATCAGACTCAAAACTGCACATAGGATTTTTTTTATGCTTAAAATGTGTTAAAATAATCTTTGAAATTAAGAACTAATGGCAGCAGCTACATACAGTAAGCACACTGCTTACTCTGTAGTTAACCCCCACAAAGGATGGACCTATCCCTGGTTCTGAGAGTACACCATGCAAATTCAATGGCGTGATTTTGAGCTACATTTCTCCTTCATCAGGCTGCTTGTGGTAGCTCTGTTCATGAGCAGAGAAGTGGATGGATGGTTTGAATAAGCATTTTGAGCTAATGTGCCTAAATTTTAAAGTGCCTTTTAAGTGTGTAAATTAGAAAACCTATAGCAAGAGAACAACTACTGCAAATGCCAGAATAATTTTGTCTTGGAAAGAGAAGAAGTAAAACACTGTCTCCACTGATTTCCTCTTTCTTTTCTCCCATTAGGAGAACAGAAAGATGATTGCAGGTTGATTCACACTGTTCTGATTTTTTTTTTTTTTTCAATTCTTATTTTTAGATTCTACCCAGGATTAATGGCTGTTCATCTGACCCACAGCATGGGAGCAGCACAGAGCAGAGTGCCAAATATGAATCATGATGGGCAGGGAAGGAAGGGGGGAAAGGGGAAGGGCACAGTAAAGAAGTTCTGCCTGTTTGCTACTGTGGACCATGAAAGAGGCATAAAAAAAGATTTTCTCTCAAAAAAACCCCTCACTACTCCTTCCCATCCCCCTTTGCCCATGCAGGAATGAAACTAACCCTTCTCTGCCTTGTCTGATTTCTGTTTTGTGACTGAAGAACTTGGAGGATGTGACAGCAAGAAAAAGGGAGCAAGCTGAGTTTCAAATCAGGAGAGTTACTTTGAAACCTTTCCAGACAACATTCCCTCCCGAAGGGGCTATCACTTCTTCTAGGTTGCTACTTTTAGTATTTTAATAGAGTTATTTATATCCCTTATTTGTCCAGTTACATTGGGGGAAAAAAATACTCTCCTTCCTAAACACAAGCAAATATTTGCCTGTGGCCAGCCCACAAAGAAACCCCCAGCTTTCTCACCATCATTGTAGCTGGCTTCATCTACAAAAGCAATGATGCTGACAGGCAGGTTCCCCAAACTGGGTGTCAGCCACATTGTGATAAAGGCAGTGAGTGCTGAAGGTACTGACTACACCACTAATGGGGACACACAGAAACCTGCCTGTGCTCACACACCCACAGAAAAGTTCTCTAGTGAACTTTTTTTCTAGTTGTTCTCTCAAACCCAGCTGCTGCCTCTGTGGTTCCAGTGTCTGACAGCAGCTTTCTGCTAGATGACACCTTAGGTAAGTTTATTCTGTTCTGGATGGGGTTCAGTTTCTCCTCAGCATCCCAAACCCTGCTGTGTGTGCTTTAGCTTTCTGACCAAAACAATGTTCATAACTCACCCATGTTTGTGTTATTGCAGAGCAGAGCTTGCAAAGCATCAAGGCTTTCCTTGTTTCTCACTCTGCCACTGTAGCAAGTAGGCAGGGGGAGGTTTGGGAAGGGACAGAGCTAGGAAAGCTGGACCCAAAGGTATATTCCACACCCTCAGTGTGTGAGGAAGAGTCCACAGAGGTTTTTCTATTTCTGTGTATTTAAAACAAAAAGGCAAAACTGGTGGGTAATCTGGAGCAGGCAGGGAGGGTTTCACTGAAAATGTGAAATGTGTCACCTCGTGAAATACACAACTCTTGACAATTCAGGAGATCTGGGAATCTTCTCTGGAGTTCCTCCCTGTTTCCCAGCACAAAGAGACAAAAAACTGAAGGCCACTGAAATTAACAACTGTGCTGTCCCCACAGCACAGGGGACACATGACAGGTTTGTGGGTTGTGTTGTAAAGGGAAAAGGACCTCTTGATAGAGAACAAATTGACACTCTAAGCCAGGCTGGCTGGGAGGTCAAATAAGCGACCACAAACACATTCAGCACCAACAATGGTATAGAGTAGAACATAAACCAGAGCAAAGGCTGTGAGAAGATGACCCTTTTCAGATGCTCATATGCTAATTACAGGATTCTGAAAAAAATAGATAAACCCTCTGCTATAAAGTAGCAATGCAAAATAGTACTCTTGACAAATAATAGCTATATTTAGACTATTATATTATTATCTGAAATAGCTGTAGCAAATTTAAAAAATACAAATGAAAGAGGGTGGTGTCAGGGTGTACGTGTCACAAATGACATCTGAGTGACTGACAACTTGGAAATAAATAATCTTGGAGAGTTACAGGGATTATGAGCTTCTTCAACACTGACATACAAGAAGCAGGAGCTGCAGGGCTGGCACTGCACAACTCACCGCTGGTTGCGTAATGTAGCTGCGCCTGAACCGCGTGAGTCACACCTGGTTTAGCATCCCCACTCAGGACTTTGTCTTGAGAGAAGCCAGCACAGACCAGAAGGTTGCTGGTTGTTTAGACTGAAAAGCACCAACACTTCCTGTGCAAACAGCTAACATTGTCTGCAGCCAAATCCAGAGCAGAATTTTCTGCAGTATGAGAGCGTACGCTCTTTATAGATACATAAATTAAAATCCTAGGGCATGCTTTGTGAGAAGCAGTTTCACAAAACTAGAGCAAATGGGAGGCAAATCAGGCTGAAGGCAGAACATACAGAAAGTTGCTGACATCTGCAAACAGTTTGAGACATTTCCTAAATGCCTACAGTGTTACAACCATGGAAATGGGCTAGATAAAAATAACACTCAAAGAAAAAAACCCAACAGCTGGGTTTACCAGGGAAGTGAAAAAACATATAGAGTGTTTTACAGAAAAGTGGTACACAAAAGGGGAAAGAGGAAGAGATAATAAGAAGCAAAAAAAGCTCAAATAAAGATTATATAGAGGAATCAAGAAGATATTAGAAAAAAATAAAGGCACATGAACTCAGAAATCACATTTTTAACTTTTCTAAGCAGATTACGAAGGATAAATCTTGAACAATAAAAATTGTAGAATCGTTCATAACAATATGACAGCAGCAGAAGTTATTCAGTAAATGTTTCCGATTAGCACACAGGTAAAAAAGGCTGGATGATCTGTTTATGATGATGATAATGAAATAGATTCCCACCACAGCAGCCCCTGGAGAGGGGATGTTAAGCAGCAGATAAATGATTCTGGGCGATTCAGATTAGTAGCTAGAAATAAACTTGTCTCAGAAGGTTTATAGAGGCATCTTTGGAGCTGCTACGGCATCTAAAGCAGTTCTTGTCCCCTGGGGAAGGACCAAGGACAGGAAGAAGGCTCATACTGGGCTACTGTTTGAGAAGGGTAGAATGTAATTACAGGCCATTTTGATGAGTTTCCAGTATTTTGCAGAGGATGGAACAACTAATATCAGTCTCAATTAATACTGTTTTTCAAAGCTCTGTAATTAGCATCAATTAACTTGGCTTTAAGGAAAATAGATCCTGTCAAATTAATTTGATGTAATTTCTTGCAAAAATTACAAGTTCACTTGATGAAGGCAGCATCACTAACAGTATTACAAATCTAAGCCATTTGACTTGTTCTGTAGAGTGTCTTTATGAATGCTTTGAAGCTATATGGAGTGTCTCCATCTGCACATGAAAAGCTGGACTCCATTGGTGGTGAGCACCATATAAGATCAGGCTAAAACCTTAAACCTATTTTATACTGAAGTCACTTTTGAGTCCACAGTCATACTAGAAATATTAAAAAACGGATAAATTAAGGAAACAAAAGTGTAACTGCAAATGACAAACTGTTTATTAGCAAACAAATGGGTTCCTATTGGATTCCACAGGCAATGGTGACCATCCCTTTACTATTTAATAGCCTTATCAGTGGCCTGGATTAAAGCTGAGTCATTCTGGTGAGACACGAGGCTGGGAATGGCAGAAAACAAACGACAAAAGAACAAGCCTGACACAGAGCAACTGGGGTATGTAGAAAGATAGGAGAAACCAGTTTAGGTGTTAATATGGCCAAGTACAAAACCACCCTGTTAGAATGAAGAATCCAGGCCATACTTACAGGATGAGAGGGAGAGAGAGGACTCTATCCTCCGAAGCAGAGACTGAATACGAGACCCGGGGTCCTGGGAAGCAATCAGCTCGACATGAACTCCCCACACAAGGCTGTGGCCAAAAGGGCTAATGTGAGCCTCAGCTGTACAAACAAATGAAAATCAAAAGATGAGTAGGTAGGTTACAGTGATGCTGCATCAGGTTCTGCTGCTCCATTCTACAAAAAAACTGTTGGAAAAACTGGAAGGGTGCTGAGGGAAGAGAAATTAAATAACTGAAAACACTGGGCTACAGAAGGCTTTGTTATATACAAAAATCTTAGAGGGAATTTTGTTATTTTGTTCATGGTATAGCAGTATTCTTACACTGAATACATTTGATAACAGCAGGCTCTGACCTAGCAAAGGTAGAAATTACAACAGGACTGAAAATTATTCCAATTCAGGCTGTGAACAGGCACGTTTGTTCTGCTTGTTCAGCAGTGATGTGTTATAGGCAAATAACCAGTAATTAACCCTCTGCATCACAGGTTAAGAGGTACTGCCCACCTCTGCAAAGTTGTGAAAGTAACCATGCTTGATTCAGAAAGGATGCACACCCACATGGCTTGGGTTAATTGTCACAAAGCAGGAGCTCCTGCGACTGAGCTGAGTGGTCACTGTGTGTGTTGTCACCAAGAAACTCTCCTCCTTGCACGGTGTTGATCCTGGCAGCCTTCCTGCTCACAGCTTACAAAACATCTCTGGGATACCCCAGGCTTTTGGGGATGAGGTGCCATCTAAGAACGGATGACACCCAACTGTCCATCTTCTGCAGGATCTGCAGGCAGCCTCTCTCAATTCCCAGCACCTGGCTGCACACAAAATCTCACTGTACAGAGCTCCTCACACTGAGATGCCGAGGAAACCACTTTTAGGAAACTGATGGGTGTTGTTGTGGCTCTGGCACTGAGAAAGTACTGGTGACTCCTTGTTTGAGCAATTCACTTCATCTGCTGCCTGCCACTGGGACCACATCCCAGCACACCCCGGCCACAGAAGGTGACCTCAGAGAATTATGTTGGGGAAAAGAGTCCTCCATACCTTACAGATATTTCCTTTCCCAAATTAACCCTTTTAGGATGAACAGGAGGACTAGCTACCTTCTTCAGGAAAACAGGTTGGATCCTTTAAGCAGAATGAATGGATATGAGCACTACTCCTGCAGGAACCTCCCAGGTCACTCAGGACACCTAAGTGTCTTCTCCTTCCCTTTCTGCATGCCAAGGGAACTGGGTGCTGCCAAGAAAGCTTCTGGCTACCTGTCCCAAGGCTGGGGTTGGGCATTTGGGTTCCTGAGGACCATGTGTTCAGCTGTGGGGCCCTGGTGACTGAATTTGCTTCATCTCCCAGCCTGCCAATAATTAAATTTGGTGTTTTTTAAGGAGGCAACACAAGCTTTTGAGCATGCTGTCTGTCTTAACCTGGGCCTTTGGCCAGAAAGTTTTAATCCTATCAATGTGCAGGAGTGGGAAGGCTGGAAGTGTTTGATTTGTGCCAGTTGCTGGCATCATCTCATTTTAAGCTTCTGGAATGAACCCATTTATGACTGAGTGCTGCAGTGTAAATTCTGCAAATAAAACAGATAAAATAATCTCAATAACTTGAGCTCAGGACTAGCTCACATATGCTGCTCCAGAGATTTAGAGGGCGTTATTTCATACAAACATCTAATTAAATTTAATTATGGTTCTACAGTTATTTTTATGTTCAACAGTTGGAAAAAATGTGTTTTTCAAACTTTTGGTTATGCTCAGTAAGTGATGCCTGCTAAAACACAGCATGCACAGCATAGTAAAATCTTGGTTGAATGTCACAAACATAAAAGAAACATCTTGTCTTCAGTAAACATGTAGTACAAAGCTTCTGTAGAGTGAATCACAGCAAGAAAGTTTTGTAAAAATTTTAGGGAGGAAAAAAGCCAGTCCAAGTGTGGTGTGTATGTATGTATATGTGTACATGCATTCACACACACCCCACCCCTTCAGCTCTGCTATACCTGGCATTCCTGTCAACAGTTCCCAAGACTCAAAACTGTGACTGGCAACTCTTCAGTCACTAATAGGGCAGAAGCTTAGGGAAAGCAGATGGAGGACAAGGTTTCAGAGCTACTAATAAAAGATGTATCAGAGCCTGCAAAAGTATCCTTTGAATTGTGCATTTTTGGACCTTTACACTTTCTGTCCTCCTGGATGCATTTTTCCCTGTCTCCCTCTGGCATGACCCCAGATATATCCTACAGCATGAAGGTGTTCTGTTAAGTATACATGCAATGTGTTTTTTAAGCCTTGTAAAGGCTTATGTCAAAAGATGTACCAAGGATTACATAGGCCAGACTTCAGAAATAGAATTTTACAGATGAAGTAACTGTGATAATCTTCCTAACTACAAACCATAGACACTACATAAAAGCAAAGAGCTTTAACACATGGATTTAAAACATCTTTTTTTCAAAATACTGCAAAATAAATCAGATGCAAGGCTTTTTCTTTCATCCTAGACACACAGACGCAGAATTAAATGGGAGAATGTGAAACTAACCATCCCATCTGCCTTTGTAATTCACCCAGACTAGACACAGAAATGCTATGGAATTTAATGCAGTGAACCCCAGAAGTGTCACTTTCACAAATCTCAAGAGGCATCATTGACCTGAGGCTGGCTGCAGTTTCTGCCCCAATTCCAGTTTAATGTATTCCAGTCTGACCCTCAAGCGACAGTGCTGCTGGAGAACACGCTAAGAAACAAATGCAGGCAATTGCTTTGACATAATTCTTTTGGACGCAGGCAGATCGAATGTGCTGATGTCAACAGAGACCAGACAGGAGTTTTATCCAATCTCCTTTCCTCACTGAAGAAAACAATGAGAGGAAACAAAGCACAAACCAAACCCCAGCCAAACACATGCCCTCCTCCCAGCAGCAATACTGATACATGCTGTCCAAGAAAGCGAGAGCAAGACAAACATTACTAAAGCAGCATTTGTATGTATACACAGCATTTCATTTATGGCTTAAATTTACACAACTTGTGTATATAACAGGATCCTTGCACATAACATGCATGAAACATCTGTCCTATACAAGATAATAATTTGAAAGCCTAATGCAGTCCTCTGTGGCCCCAGTACATTCAAAAGAGTTCCTAGCATAGTTCCTTCAATTTAATGTAAACCACTCTTCTTCCCGTTCTTGAATGCTTCTAAAATTTAGGGGGCTGCATGGTCCTGCTTTCAATATAATTGTCAGGACTATACCTTCTTGCCTTGCCAGTCACTTAAATATCCAAGCTCTAGCATGCTCTGAGGCTGCATAATTTGAAGTCAGAGAACATTGAACAACACTGACTTTTTTCTCTGCACAGGGACAGCAAGAAGAGAAGCTGTGAGTATTTTTTTCCACAGCAAAGATGAATTATGGTAGGAAACCAGATCAAGGATGCCACAATGTCTATCCTGAGAATAAAAGACTAAGCTAAAGATTTTCTTCTCCACCTGGTGATGTTGCTCCTGAAATGACTTCTGTAAAAAAGAGGAAGATCCATACATCAATGATAGTTTTTCAGAACTCACCAAGGAAAACACCAGGGTTGAATGTGGCTGGTCCCTCAACTTTATACAATAAAAACCAAACAAAAAAGCAGATCCCAAGCTCATTTCCTCCTCTCTTTTTTACTTCCTCTCCAAAGAAAGGCTTCCAGCTCTGCTATTTACAGCTTTTCTTTTCTCCCCATCCTCCAGCTCCTCCCCCATCAGTCCATACAGAGAGATTGTCTGCAATGGTATAATGCAAAAACCAGATGAGATACTTAAGGCTTCCCCTTTCTGTGTGCCTGGAGCACTTCCAGGAAGAGAAAGCCTTGTGAGGATTCTCACTTTGCTCTTCTGCAGCTACTTGTGGGTCACTCTACCACAATAAAAGCCTGCATCTGTTATCTGACCACGATTGAGAGACGGATAAAGATTACCATTTTTAATGTCCGTAGGAAGTGTGGTCTGAGCTAAGGCTGATCATGTGTAGCAGCCACTGAAGCTGCTTGATGTGGAACATTAAACCACCCATACACAAAGTAAAAGCAGACTTTTGTCCTTTGTCTACCACCCTTTATGTGACCTGCCCCCAGAATGTGGCCACAAGTTGCGGTCCACAGCTTGGCCGAGCATCAGAAGCCACAGAATCTTTTACTCTGTGTTGAGATCTGCAAGTGTCACAAGGTTCAGGCAATAAAGGTTTCAAGGCCACCAATCATCAGGAATTATAAACAATTTAGTCATGAAATCATAGAGTGGTCTGGGTTGGAAGGACCTTAAAGACCATCTTGTTCCAACTTCTTGTCATGGGCAGGGACAAGTTTCACTAGACCAGGTTACTCCCAACCCCACCCATCCTTGAACACTTCCAGGGATGGCGCATCCACAACTTCTCTGTGCAACCTGTTCTAGTGTCTCACCACCCTCACAGTAAAGAATTGCTTCCTCATATCTCATCTCAGCCTACCTTGCTCAAGATGTTTGTTAATGGCATAGGAAGTGAGATCAAGTGCACCCTAAGCAAGCTTGTGGATGACACTGAGTTGAGGGGTGCTGTGGACACTGCTGGAAGCCTAGGAAGAGTTCAGCCAGGCCTTTTCCCAGGTTCTGAGCTGTTTTAGCTTTAGCTCCCAGGCTGAGAGACTTTCCCAGCTCTGGCCAGGATTCCTTCCCAGGATGATATCTTTCTTACAGATAGAAAGGAATTCATAACATAAGATTAGCACCTGGTGTTGACCGTGGGACAGTGTACGTGACATGGGATGTTTTCTCCTGTTACCCAGTAACTACTGTCCTGTCTCAGATTCACCAGCTGTCCTATAAATATAAGTTGGTTTTCAATAAAGTGCTTCTTTTGCCCAAGAAGAAGTGTGTTGCTATTATTATTAGCAAATAGCGACAGGGTGCCATTGACACACCGGAGGGAAGGGATGTCATCCAGAGGGACCTTGGCAGGCTTGACAGGTGGGATTGTGCAAACCTTGTGAAATTCAACTAGGCCAAGTGCAAGGTCCTGCACCTAGGTCAGGGCAATCACCAGCATCTGTACAGACTGGGGGATGAAGGAACTGAAAGAAGCCTGTGGAGAAGTACTTGGGGGTACAGGTGGATGAAAAATTGGATATGAGCTGGCAACACGTGACTTTTGAAAATATTTTATAATGAGGGTGGTGAGACACTGGAAGAGATTGCCTAGAGAAGCTGCAAGTGTCCTGTTGGTAGAAATGTTTAATGTCAGGGTAGATAGGGTTTTGAGGAACCTGGTCTATTGGTAGGTGTCCCTGTCCAGGGTGAGATTGCTGGAGTAGAACTTTACAAGTTCTTCCAAACAAACCTGTGACTGGTGATTCTGTTACTGAATTGGATTCTCACCTCTGTGATTCCTACCACAAAACACAGCTGGTGCAGTTCATGCAGCTGGGACTTAATGGTGCTGTAAGAGAATGTGTGTAATGTGGGTACAAACCCATATCACTGCAGACAGAGATAAAGAAAGCACATACACTCCAGGATAAAGACACATGAAGAAGAGGAGATTAAGATACCCACATGGTTCTGTCTAGATGCACAGATGATAGAAGACCCAAGTGCACTCATACCTTCACATTGCCATTTGTATGAAGAGTCAGTCTATTATTTCTTCCACATTTGTGAAGCCGTGGCTGCGAGGACAAGCACAGCAGTGGTTAGGTAGCTCACACTCACTGTCTTTTCAGACCATGAGAGATCTGATCATCTGCAGTCTTCCAACACTTCTCTCCAAACATGCTCCTCTGACTCCACTTTTCAGTGACAGCAGATAATTTGTTGTTTGGCTACTGTAGGCTGCTACAGTATTTTTACAACAGGAAATGTGTGTTCCATACGTAAGGAGACTACACTTACAAGAAATAATGCAGGAAAGTGATCTAATTTCTGTTCTGTTTCCTTCCTTCTGCAGTGTGCTGCATCAAGATGTTTGTTCCAATACACAGATACCAGTTCAAGGCCAAGATTTTATTTACCCTGATTGTACAAAACAAGCCAGCACTTAAACTGCAGCTCAAACACCTCAAGCTGTTGCAGCCCATTCACGTTCATCTAAGTGATTTAGGTAAGTGGGAAAAAAATTTTTTCTTTTCAAGGTTAATGTGCCTGTCTTATCCATGGCTGGATATTTGTGCTAGAGATTTAAAACTCCTGTGAATAAAGAACACTTTCCAAAGGTGCAAACACCAGATCAAGCAGGAAATGCCAATTTTGAAGTGAACCTCAGTATTGCAGACTGTAAGAAAATGTCCATTGTGCTGCATTTAGGGAAAAGAACGCAGCATCTTCACTAAGCACTGCACCTACCCATGGATATTACTTGGCTACCACTGCTGAACAAAGAAATCTGAGTAACTGCTACACTTCTCTGCTTTTGGAAAACCAGTTTTTAATTTAGGAAGTCTGGGGTAGCCTTTTAAGAGAAAACTTTAAAGTGTTTTCCTATTTATTACTGGGACTGCCAATGCATGTATATAATAGATTATAAATTGCCACATGCTACTGCCTCCTGTCTGTAAGCTAAAAGCTGGAAAGAGACTCCACAGTGCTACAGAGCCAAATCTGCATCAGGCAAGTTGTTGAATTTGGGAAGTTATGAACAGCAGCAGATTCACAAGCTGATCGGTCAGTGCTGACTGCTCAATGCCAAGGTTCTTGGAAAGGGATAAACAGATGGGTCAGGAAAGGACAGAACTCTGACTTGGATTGCATAGCTGTAGAAATAACATCTGAGTTCAATTGTTCTCTATCTCCCATGCTGAAAACCATCAGTCCATTAAAACTCCCCACTGAATATCACATTTTTTGTGAGCTAGCAGGACAAACTCTTTCATATTAAGTGTTAGAGAGGTATTAAAAACACAAATAAAATCAAGGGATACTTCCAAAATTTATGTTTGTTTTGTTTATGATGTCAGTAGTGTATTCTTCTGGTGAGGCAATATTGTCTCTGAAATGCAGGAGATTTCCCCATGGCTAGGCTGGTGCCTCTGCTTTTTGTTTGGGCACATAACCATCTTCCCCTAAGATGAAGCATGAAAAACAAGGCTCCTTTTTTCCCTTTTGTATATTTTTTCAGAGCAGTTTTTCAGATGCCAGGAGCATAAATGTAAGCAAAAGAAGAGAGTCCCGACCTTGTCAGCTTCCCAGAACTACATCTTGTATGCTGGTGCTTTTGTTTTCTTGCAAGTTCAGCACTGCTTTAATGGCAGCACCCTGGATTCCCCCTGCCCCCAACAAGTGATACATATTAGTACATCTGTTTTCTCTGTAAAGTCTTTCTGCATTCTTTGCAGGGCACAGGAAGGATGTGGGCTCCTTTTCACATTCAAATGAGGCAAATTAGCCTTTGCCTGGTTCCTTCAATATAATGCTTGTTTTACATTTAAGCGTGAGAAAAAGGGAGGAAATAAACCCCAATACGTTAGGTGGGTTACATGTTCCATTTTGGTGCAAGCCTCACTGAGCCTTGTTTTGTGAACTGCTTTCCACAGGTCATGATTTCAGGATGATAGTTTAATTAGTTCAATAGTGTAATTATGTAAAATGACCAAATAGTCTGCACAAAGAAATAGCTGCCACAGATGCATTAAACACTAGAAAAAGCTAAAAATGCCAACCTGAATCAGCAGGGTTCAGGCAATCCAGGGCTTGGAAGCAGCACTGCAGGAGAAAATCTGAGTATTCCAGTGGAAACTGAGTTGAACACCATCCAGCAATGCTCCCTTATGGCAAAGGTGGCTATCAGCCTTCTGGCTTGCATCAGAAAAAACACTTCCAGCAGGGTGACAAATATGATCCTTCCCCTGTATTCAGCACTGGTAAGACATGACTGGAGTGCTGAATTCAGTTTAGGGATCCCTGAAAATTCAGGGCTCTCTTGTACAGAAGAGATATTAACTTATTTGAGCAGATCCAGTAAAAGGTCACAAAGATGGTTAAGAGTTTAGAGCATCCATCCTATAAGGAAAGGCTGAGAGTGGGACTCTTCAGCCTGGAGAAGGCTCAAGACAATTTTGTTAATGTGTATAAATAACTCATGGGAGACAGTAAATGAGACAAGGCAGTGGTTTCCAGTGACTGGCAATGGACACAAATTAAAGTACAGGAAATGCTGTTTAAACATGAGGAAAAAAACTCTCGTACATGAGAAAAAAACCTTGAGGGTGTTGAACACTGGCACAGGTTGCCCAGAGAGGCTGTAGAGTCTCCATTGCTGGAGATATCCAAACCCCACCAGGATATGACTCTGAGACACCAGTTTTAAGTTTGCCCTGGTTTGAGCAGAGGGTTGAAGTAGATGATTTCCAGATGCCCTCTCCAACTGCAGCAGTTTGTGATTCTGCCAGGTCATATGAAGACCTGCTGCACTTACAAAAATCCTCCTCTCACTCCTTTTACAAGATAGAGACAAATGCAACAATTCAGTAAGGTAGCAAAAGCATAGTACACATTTTACAGGGAAAAGGTGTGGTTCAGATTCCCCTTTTTTTTTATGTCCTGTGCTCCAATCCAAGTGGTAAAGCTAAGAGATGAGATGCAAGTAAAAACCAAACAACTGCTTAGTGAACTGTGCTTTACCCCAGACAGTTAGCACTAGGTGGAAATTCAGTGCATACTCTTAGCACAACAGCAACTCCTTGCACAGTTAATGCACCCTATGCACAAGGTAACACATCCCACATACAGAGAACAGAGAATGAAGCAGTCAGGTGCTGTAAATCTACAGTCAGCTTCACTAATGGAAATCTCCTCAGGCAACAAGTCCTTAGCTCTGTTGACAGTCATGTGCCAGGTTTGACAGGTTTTACTGAGACCTGGGAGAAGCTTTGACACACCTGTTAATGCATTAAGTGCTTTATCCATCTTGGTTGCCATCCTCATCCACAGTTCTGGGATGCACCAGTCTCACAGCAAGCAGTGGGCTGTGTCCTTGGTCTGGAGGCAAGACCCATGCCCCAAGTCCCTGTTCTGCTCACAGACTACCCCCTGAAATAAGTTACTGTTGTTCTAGGTTTTCTCCCTGTTCTGACCTGAGCCACAAACAATGCACTTTCCCCATAGCCTGTGTAACAGAGCCATGCTCCACCCTCTCTGTGAGAGCCCTGAAGCCTCTGACACAGAGCAGCAAGAGCTCCTACACCTCAGAGCTGACACTGGTTTTTCCAACACCTGGCTGCACAAAGAACACAACCAGCTACTGTTCTCACACACCTCTCCCCACTCCAAAGCCAAAGGCATCCAAACTGATCAGTCTTGCAGCACCACCATGGGTGTCAGCCTGAACTCCACCTTCCATCTCCCTCCTCAAAACAGCAGCACAACTCAGAGACCTAGAGTAAAAGATAATTCAACCTAGATTGAGATCCAGACTTCCCCCAAAACCTGAGCACTGTCAGGCTCTAGCTACCCTCAAGCAGTAGGAGCAAAAGGGCTGCTCAATCAGACACTGATGCCTTTGACACTGGTTTACTTAAAAGTGTTGTGCCAAAGAGGTAAGTGGAGGGCTCTGAATAATTCAGAAAGATCTCAAAAACAGTGCAAATGAAGATGCAGTTTGGGCATCATAGGAACAGTCAGTTTCTCTCTACTGAGACATCCATAGCACTTTTAATCCATAATTTCCATTTTAGCCTGTTAAAATAATGAGATTTATTATTCCTGTCACATGTCCTTTCTGAAGATGCTGGGAGGGTGTGGGAGAGGTAAGAGAGAAAATTAGTTATCAGTCACCACTTGCCAAGAGTAGATTAAGCACTCAGGAGTTATACATTCATGTATAAATGTCTCAAAGGAGTTTCACTTTTTCCTTTTCTCCTAGTTTATATTTTTTTCTTCCTGTCCTGCAGCCCTTGATCCCACTGCTCTCAGTCACCACCTGCCTGCAGTGGACAAGTTGGACAGTACCAAACAATTCTGGATTTTCCCCCCTTTCATCATGAGAATTCATTTGGACTCTCTTTCCCAGACCTCAGAGCATGCCTGATTCCTGGGAGCAGAACAGAGAACAAGAATAGAGTTAATCTTTAGCAATGTGATAAAAATCACTCTCTCACAGACAACTGAAGAGGGATTTCAACAGAGCTGTTGTGCCAAGCACCTGATAGCAAAACCTGAAACTGCTGCCAACCCACACCTTCCTGCTCACAGACACAGCTCACTCAGTCTCTCCCCAGCACTCCTGCTTCTCTGCTAAACCCAAGCCACCACTGAGTAAAGCCTCTCACTAAACGAGGCCCTTTCCATGACAAGGACACAAGCATGGCCGCATTACGGGTGGGGTCACCTCATCTCTGCTTTATTTTTTTTTTTTTAATTAAAAAAAATAGTTGTGAAAAGCAGATTAAACAATCAGATTGGAGAGATGGCATAGGAGGATAGCACACATGGGGATTTCATGGCTTTGGTGCAACCTAAGAAGCCACCAAGGAGCAGGCAGGTGAGCAGCTGGGATGGAAGGGAGGAGGGGCAGCAGGAGATGTGGAAAGGGAGACCAGCAGCTTGCTCTCCCAAAGCCAGAGTGCCAGCTGGCAGCTACATGTTGCTGGTTGTGTGTGGGCTGTGAATATAACCGAGGAGATGAGCCTTTAGGGGAGGAGCTGCCTGATAAATCATTAATGAATGAAAATATGAAGTAATCAGTCTGCCTGGGAGGCAGAATCATCTAATGATGAGGATGATGGACTAGGAAGCAGGAGATGAGGTTCCTATCTCACCCACAAGACCGCTGGCACACGAGCTCCTTTTGCTGTGAGTAAGAATATACAGCCAGTTCCTTAAACTGAAGGGCCTCTCTCTTAAAATCAACACAGAAACCTCACAATCTAGGTGATAATAAAATTTACAGCATCCTTTGTGGAAACTGCACCCCCAGCTTCTCTTTTGTTGCAGGCAGTGCACAAAGAACCAATATCCCTTCTCAGAGACAGTCCTGACTAAAACAGATTTTTTTCAAAGCAACAGCAAAACCTAGTACGACCTTTCAGCAGCACCAGTGGCATTTAATTTTAAATCTATTAACTACACACACAGTACTAATTACCCATGGGTGGGGTTTTTTTTCTTTTTAGCAATCAGACTGCTGGCTAGAAATGTAATGGTATGTCTTTACACAGGGACACTCTGCTTTCTCTATGCTCTCTGAAACAAAGAGGAAAATGCTTGAGAAATGATGTTTAAAGGGGCATTTGTGTTTATGGGAATAGCTGCAGGGGCACCAGACACATGCAGTCAGATAGTCATGAGGTTGATAGGGAAAGGGGCAGGAGGTTAGCACACTTTCTTTTGCACAAAGACCTAGCAGAACGTGTCATGCTGCACAAAATCAATACAGCCCTTGCATGAACAAGGAATTGTCAGGTTTGTACAGTTCTCAGGCTTATTTGGAAAGATGCTCACAAAGGTGATTCTTGATTTTTATGAAATTTTTAACTGCTGTAATTCCTCTGTCTTAAGATCCCTGAACATTCAAGGGTATTGTTTTAAAATAGTATTGTTCTAAAATAACACAATCAGGGATATTATTTTTAAAAACCCACCAAATACACACATGGCACAAATTGAAACCATCTAATGTTGGCACATTTGTGGGATAAGAGGTGCAAGGGCTTTGTTGTCCAATGTACTTAAAACATGATTTTCCAGAGTGAATGATACATAGATTGCAGCAGAAACCATAAATAGAAGACACATATGGCCATGACAGAGACTATGTTTATAGAAACTCAAGCACCTGAGCAGATCTGTGGTTTTTAACTACATACCTTTTTGTGGTGCTGAAGCCCAGTTTAATTATTCTAGCAAACATCGCTGAGCCACAGCAAGTCTATTACAGTTTATGGAAGAAACTGCTCAGGCAATTTTACAAGGAAATTGCCTGAGTCTAATCTAATTGCTAAGAAGTAGCTAAAATTACATTAGTCCTGGAAAGACTAAGAAAGAAACAGGAAGCTCCAAAAGGTTCAAGAGGCATCACAAGGCTGTTCCTGTAAATCACAGCATTGCAGATTTGAGGATGAGATCCCTGGAGAGGCTCCCAGTCACAGTCAAGCACTGTTTTTCACCCAGAGCAAACATAACACAGGTGAGACGACTTACAGCACACAAAAGCATGATTTCTCACATACTTAAGCCTTCTTCTGGTTACTGAATACATTTACATAATAAGTGGGGTTTGGAAATTACCCACTGGTGAGATAATACAGATTTAAATGATCTGCAGTGTCAGTTTCTTCTACTTGCAAGCTTTAGCAGCCATTGCAAAAGATTTAACTGGGCTCCATTGAAGAATCCTATTTCTCAAGATTTTGTTTAATCATAAGATAAGCAACACCTATAAAATTTAATAAATGGATTAGGATGGCTTAGATGTTTCCAGACTCTTGCAGGGTACTAGCATGCAATATCAGAAGGAATTATTTCTGTAAATTACAAAGAGTTTAATTGGAGGTTGCTGGACATGTCAAGCTTGTTAACACAGTATATGTGTCATTACCTGCCACATAATCACAGAAATATCTTTGGAGAGTCACTTACTAGCATATGTCGTGCCAAACTAACCAAGAGCAGATTTCTGACAGCACCAACAGCTACTTTGACACTCTGCATGAACCACCATGATTTTAACTGGCATACAGCCTGTTGTTTTGCTCATGTGTTCTGGGTTAAAAATAAATGAAAAAGAAAAAAAAAAGTATTTTAAAAATCAGCTCCCTTCACATACCCTCACTCCACTGACACAGAGGAGCCTAGGACAGAAGATCTGGACTCCAACTGGTCAAATACAAGGACGGGCAAGTTGTGAGGAGACAAAGCAAGCTCCAAGGGCATTTCTCTCAGACTTTCACAGTTTTCTGGTACTTCAACCATCCCTGACTTGCACTACTCTCACTGTCCTCTATCATTAGAGAGCTGTCCATCAAAAACCAGATTTCTGTGAGAGCTGGTTAAAAACTTGAAGAAAATATACAGCTAATTTCCAGCTGTGCCTAGGGTGTCTTCTTCCTCCACCCTGGAACAGGAAAATGGTTTTATATTTTTTATTGTGCTTTTACCTTTTTGGTTTTTTGTTTGTTTTTCTTTTCTTCTCTGGTGTTAAATAGTTAAGGAGATTTCTTGTCTGGGTGACAAGTAGAAGCATCTCCAACCCAGTGGAGCCTAAAGCCACACCATAAAGCTCCTGGAATTCATCCCAGACATAAGAGATTTGAAAGAGCATAGCAAGACATTGACTACATTCATGAGCAGCTTCAAAAAGAGGAGAAATATTCTGGGCAAAAAAAAAATACACTGAGAATTGCTGGTTACAGTGGAAGGAGAACAGTGGCAGCACTCTTACACCTCCTACTGAAGCAGGTGGCCTGGAATGGTACTGGACTCTCATAGTATTGAGCAAGAGTTCTCTTAGAGAAGAAGAGGTGACAGCTTAGGAAATTTTAATTTCTTTAATCAGCAGCATGGCTGGGGAAATATTTAACAGTAATAGAAACTATTGATGTTAACAGAAGTACTTCATACAGCAATTAGAAGACCCCTGCAATACGAATGACTTTCAGTGCTGTCTCAAACATATTCCTCAAAACAAACCCCATCATTTTCTTCTGATTTCTGGACACTTAGAAGTGCTGTAAAAGGGGTCTTGCAACACCAGAGTAACAGGTCTGTTTCCCATGAAATTTAAAATTCAGGTCTCACATACATTCACCCAAATAACACATGTAGAAAAGTATGGATAAAAGTTAGGGGACCTAAACTGGATGGAAAATCAAACTAACAAAAGTGATGTGAACGTGAGCTCTTCCCAAAGACCACTGGCTGTGCACAGCAAGCAGCTCAAGTGCTTCCTCCCTCTGCCTGGAAACACAGCTCCTTCCTCAGAGCTCTTCCCAACATCCATCCACCTTCTGAAGTGTTTTCAAGCTGGGCTGCTTTTTGCCTGCTGTGTAATACACAGTCCCTTTGCACACTGCTGCAAGAGATGTTAGATTATACACCTTTTGCTGAGCACAAACCACGTGAAACTGCTCAGAGCATGGCAGGAGCTGCAGTTTGTGCAAGATTTGCTACTGCTGATGGTAGCCAATGGCATATTCCACACACATGACCAGACAAATAACTGTGTTGGGATAACTCCTACACCACATGTAAATGGTGGCACACACATGGAAGGCACAGGCTACACTAACACAGAAATGGTGAATATGTTAGTATCAACACTAATTCTGTTTTACACTCATGTCTTCAGCACGCTCTTACTTCCTTGGAGTGAGCAAAAGGCTGTAGCAAACAGCCTCATAGTTCAACATGAGCTTTCCTTCTGCTTTGTCAGCTTTGATTAGTGCTCTCTCTCTCTCTCTGTGTCATCTGAAACACTTGGCTTATAAACAATCTAATCCAAAAAAGAAAACGAAGACATATCCTGTAGTTTACAACTGTGCCTGATAATCTCCCAACACTATCTAATGACATACAGGAAAGCCAGTGGTTAAACTCAAACTAAGCCTCCTGTGTAATTACAGTCAGTTAGAGGGCAAAACTTAAGAGAAAAAGCATTTTAAAAAGCAAATGGAATGATCTTGGGCTTCTGCAAAGGCATTTAGCAGACACCAAAATGGTCATAATGGGTATCTTAAAATAGGACAGTGCATGTTGCATTGTCTTCCCTACCAAAAAATATGTCCCTTCACTTGTATACAAATTTGTTTCCCTGTATTTTGACACATTTGGCATAATGACCATGGTTGAAAACAATGTGAAGTCTATAGCATCTCTCAGCTGTTAGTCTCTGCTTTCTATATGTCAGAACATGTATTTTGAGATACCCTGCTCTATAGGCAGAGCAGAATTTCCTGTAACAGATCTTTCATGAGCCTGTGTCTGACAAGAATAAAGACATGGAGTGGCCTAAATATTTCTCATCAAAGCATGGAAATGGAAGGAAATAGGGGAAAGGGGGATTATGTTTGATAGTAAATGGCATGCAGAGAGACACTAATTCCCTAATATTGAGGAATTAGCAGAGGAGGAAAAAATGGACAAAAACTCTTAAGTGTCACGCACAAGCAACAAATATCATGGAAATTGAGGACTTCCCCAGACTGATGATTCTGTCCAATTACAGCTGACCAGACTCAGCACCCCTCAGTAACAGATGCTGGTGACTGATGTAATCACTAGCTCAAAGCATACTGTACTTCAGTTTGGTGTAAGTTCCCAACAAAGAAAAAGATAAACTTTTAACTTTTGATAAGCAGCAAAAGAGGACAAGAGATGACCCAAAATCCTGTTTCCATAGTGTACAATTGAAATTCCTTTCACATAAAGTCTTCTTTCTATATAGCGGGAATGTTTGTAAACTGGGGATGAAATTAGTTAACATTTCAGATCCTATTTAACATCTATTTTTAACTAATAATTTTACAAAGAATCTAAAATGTCTCGTGCTATTTTTATCCTTCTGCCTGTAAAGTCACTACCTTTAGTTATCATGATTTTGCATAAAACAAAATACAAGGTAAGGAATGCAGTTTGATTAAATAACAACACAGAACTTATGTCAGCAAATCAATGCTATCTGAAATCACAGGATCACAGAATCACACATAATCAATTAGGTTGGAAATGACCTCTGAGATTGTCGAGCCCAACATATGGCCAAGCACCACCATGTCAACTAGACCATGCCATTACCTGCCACATCCAGTCTTCCCTAAAACACCACCAGGGATGGTGATTTCAGCCCATTCCAATGCCCAATCACCCTTTCTGTGAAGAAATTCTTTCTAATGTCCAACCTAAAGCTCCCTTGGTGGAGCTTAAGGCTGTGTCCTCTCATCCTAGGGCTGGCTGGCTGGGAGGGGAAGCCTACCCCCACCTGGCTATAACCTCCTTTCAGGGGGTTTCAGAGAGTGATAAGGTTCCCTCTGACCTTTTGTCCAGGCTGAACAACCCCAGCTCCCTCAGACTCCTCATATCACAGGTGTTCCTCACCTCATTGTCACTACTCTCAACTCTACACAGTCTAAAATCTCCCTAATAGGCAAAGCCTCCTCTCCTTCCTTTCCTGTCCCTTCTGAAGAGCTTGTATCCATCCACTGCAGCAGTCCAGCCATGCAAACCATCCCACCATGTTCCCATGATGGTAGCTGTGCCATAGCTTTCCTGGAAGGCTGTGACAGGATTCAACACCACCTTGGAAGACTAGGAAGGCTGGTGCTCAGCACTCAGCACAGCATTCAAAACCCTAGCAGAGTGAGATAGCAGATTTTATATTTTTGTACTACCATTGCATGACATGATCAAGGATGCTCACAATATTCAAGGCTTTTCAAGCCTTTGCCAGAGGGAAAATTTCAAAGCAGACTTCTCCCTTTCCTGTAATACTAAACTGTCTGGGCAGGAGTGACATTTACACAGTTGAATCTTTTATTATTTTCTCTTCTTAAAAACAATAGCAGCAATATGACTTTCTATATTAGGTAGACTCCTACAGGTTGGTGCTGAACAGGTATAAAGGTCACCAGGACAAAATGCTATTTATGAGAAGGTTGTACAAACCTCTGTTAGCTCTGAGGTTCCCGAGCTAACACGAACACAAACTTGTCATGAGCACAGATATTTTCTAAAAATGGATATTTTCTAAAAATCATCATTAGTGAGTGCCCCAATGACTTGGGAAGAGCTGACTATTCCAGACCAGTGAAGGCTGCAGAGGACCCCTTGGAGCTCATAATGTTGTTTCTATTGCTAGAAATATTGCAGAATGATGTGGAGCACTCCCTAAAACAGAGCTTTCCACCTCAGCTAATGGAGTGTGATACCTCAAACAGGAATCTCCCCCATCACTGAGCACTGGCCTTCAGGACCCACCCATCTTAATTTTTATTTCAGAATGGGTATTGTGATACAGCACTGCAGGCATTCTCAAGACATGCATTAATGCATCATCTCTACACTAGTTTCTGTTCCTGATTTTTCTGGATTGCATCCAAGGCTTTCTTTTATCTTTGAGCTTAGCAGAATGATAATATAAATAACTCAATGTCCAAAAATATTCAGCTTTGGTAATCTGCAATGAGATCTCTCCTCCTCTTCATGATCCTTTATATGCAGTTTCATTATGTTTGTGTCAGATGAGCACTTAAATGAGAGGCAGATGTAATGAGAGATGAAGAACTATAGTAGTGTGCTTATGCTATGAGGTGGAAACAGACACACTTGTACCTGGAGATCCATACCAAAATCTTATTGAAGAGATCACGTGCCTATACGCAATATATTTAGTGCCCAATATAAAGCTTCAAAATAGCACAGAGAAATCTCCTAAGCAAATCCCATAATAATTAAATCCTGATACCACAGCATCCTGTATTGCACACACAAGCATTCTGTCCTCAACTTAGTTTCAGCAACCTCCACTGAACCTGGCTGATAAAATAATCTCCCAAATGACTGTAACTCTAAAATCTGTTAAACCCATGAAGTATTGATGAGGCAGAATTAATGTTGAGAAGATTACTTTAACCCTCTCCCTCCTCCTGTATTTCCTAAAAGAAGCTATAGAAGAAAAGCAGCTCTGTGGCTTGGACTGCAAAATACAGCACACACTTAGGTCAGGAAAATCTACATCTGTCTGCATGCCCTAAACTCTACCTATAGATCTGTTTGTCATTACAACACTTACTCCTTGGTAAGAGTAATAGCCACAGAAATAGCCTTATCTGATGGCCAGAGACCACGCTCTCCTTTCTTTTTATTCCCAGATATGACCTGTGTCTTGCACAAAGCAATACCAGGCTCTCTCTTACAGTGTTCCTTACTCCCTACGCTGCAGGGCTCATTAGCTGTGGGTTGAGAGCATTACCTACTAAGACCCTGTTGCTGCCTGATTATAAACTTGGCACAAACAGACCCAACTTTGGCAATATTCTCCATGCTGGGAGTCTGCTGGGAGGCTTTTTTCCCCCTTGCTTTGTTGCTGTTTTGGATTTTTGGCATGACGTCAGCCAAAATTTTTCAAGCTAATTTCTGAAGCAAGGCATGGGAAACTGGAGTGATTTATTCATGTGAAAAGCTTTTGGTTGATCCTTGAACAGCTCAAGAGGTTTTTGTGATTTGGACCATAAACTTGCAAGGTGTCAAGGCAAAATCTTTGTGTTTTGATCTCTGTAGAAAACTCCCAAACATGACTAAATTACTAACCTCTTAAAAAATAAACCTTAATTTGCATGAGCTCACTAAGGAGGTGATGCTTCCTAGCAACTAAATTCCCTGGAGATGAACCTACAATGCTCCAGGATCCCATGAGGTTGGGTGGCACCTGCCTGCTTGAAGCTGCAGTTACACTCCAAGTGGTCAGAGCTGGCCATGAGACCAGCTGGAGGCTGTTCCATTTCTAATTCTGAGCTCCTAAAGGGTTGGATGGCCCTGGATCAGCTTTGTATCCAGTTCTCTGCAGGGGAGGAAGGGGAACAGAAGGTGTGATACACGCCGGTGAGATGGAACAAGGGCTTTTGTATCAACCACACCAATGCACATGCAGAAAGAGCAACATTGATGCAACACTCCCTAAAGCAACATCCGAATTTTCAAAATGTAATGTTTTGCTTTCAACAGAACAACTGGAAGGCCTATTATGTAGATTAAAAAATAACACAACCAATTTAGCACTTGCTAAACCCTATAATGGATATTCAAGCTGCTGTAACATCATCATCCACTGCAAACATCTTTGCCATTGAGCCAGCCAAGAGAGCTGGGAAATACAGCTGTGTCAAGTGCTCTGTTCCATCTGCTGTTTTAACTGTCCTTCCCTATTTCTTCTCCACATAGACACCCACATAGATGGTCTACTGATCAACTCTCTTTTGCTGAGTAATTCCAACAGCTGGAACACCTCAAACTTTGGGGGGAGGAAGGGAAAAAAAGCTCTATTAAATTAATTACCAGTGAAATGTAGGAAAATTACAGAGTCTGAGAGACAAAGATCTCTTCTGCAGGAGACTAGAATGTAACCTCGCTGTGTAGGGTTATCAGATTTAATACAATGAACACAGGTGTAACAATGCTTCACAGAGAGCAGACCAAATCCAGTCTGGTTGGGACTGGACACATGCAGCTCTGGGCAGGGGACAAACAACATTCCTCAGAAATCTTATAGACCAGATTTAACATTTACTACACCCAGCAGCATCAACATTGACATCTTCTGAATGAATTAGACTGGAAGAAAAGAAACAGACTAAAGTTGAAGGAATTACAAATGTAGCATAGAAAATCGTGGTAAGCCCCAAATATATCAAAATGTTCAAGTGTTTCCCACAGTTCTCTTCCTAAGGAGAAAGATAATCTTCAGCCCATAGGAAGAGATAATGAAGATATGCAACAGAAGAACACTATGAGGCACATCAGTGCCCAAATGAATGACTTCAGAAAACTAAAAGCTGCTAGAAATAGGACCAAAATGCACCAGGTCAGCCCTAATTACAGAGAACAGCTAATGACTCCAGCAAATCCTCTTGTGGGTATGGCAGAGTACAGGTAATAAAGCAAAAGTCCCAGCAGGTTATTTTTGTAATGAGAGCACAGATAATGCATAGTTGCTGTATAACACTTTCTGTCAGGAACCTGATAGGTGTGAAGAATTACCAAGAGAAATGCAATAGCATTTTTGGTAGACATCAGGGATGTAAATAATTGTACCATACAAACTGGACACCCAGGCACGCACAGGGCATCACAGTCTTTCTAAAGACAAACAAATTTACTATGTTTAAAGGCTGAAAATTTGGTTTCATATAATTTCTTAATACCGAAACAGCCATTACCTGCTACTTTTTTGGTGGTGTTGTTGTTTAAAATAGAGAAGAAATACCTGACTGTTCCAATAGGAGGAAAAAACCAAAATAGCAGATGAGTGTATTAGCAGAAATCCAAATTTTTCTTGATATATCTGAGCTGCAGATATAATAACTGAATCCATTGTTTAAGATGTGCAGTTGCTTCTAGTATAAGGAGAAGTGTGCAAATAGGAGCAAAGTATCTCAGATTTCAATTGAACCATTAAAAAGCCCTCATCCCTGCCCAAATTCAGAGGGAAAAGGGCCATGGACTCCCAGGCTCTGAGATATACATTCAACATCAAGGCCAGTGTTTGAAGCATTCACAGCTTTTCTGGGAGGAGGATATCTATAGGAAATGGATGAATGCCCAGTTGCACACCTGGCCCAGAAAGATGCAGGTCAGGTTTATGGTACAGCAGTCCCTCAATTCACTTCACAGCTTTATCCTCCCCTGACCTTGATGGCGGTAACCAGCTGCAGGGACAGGACCCCAAGCTGTACAGTGTAAGTCATGCTTAGAAATACAAAAAATGTTATGAAAGGCAAGAGTTTCAAGGGCAGTGTGGATGGCAAAGAGCAGTGTGACTGTGGTAAAAAATACAACAGAGATCACCCCAAGGTTTTCTGTCCTACATCAGTCAGGCTTCTCGTGACTCCTCGTGACGTGGAAGGGTGGCTGTTCTGTGGCTCCCTTCCATGGCATGGTCTTCCTGGTCAATACAAACCTACAGTGCCACATGAATATCTGCCCTGACACCCACAAGGCTGCTTTACAGAAATCTCATCAAGTGAAGGGTCTTCTCACACTGTCATCAACTTAGCTGAGGGAGTTTTAAATCCAGCCAAGACTCCCCTCCCAGCATTCAAGCATACATCTCTAATCAGCTCTTAAATCCATTATGAATGTTTGATGTAGGGGCTGCATGACCTTTTTTAGGACTTTGATACAGGATGAATAAATAACTACTGAGCCTCTGAGCTATGTCAAGATAAATTCAAAACATCCTCTTGATGTCCAGTACTTTTTGGATTCAGTAGGTTAGGGACAGAAGCTGGGCAAAACAGTTTCCTTGTCTTACATTTTTTGCAATTATTTTTAAACTCTCTGGGAATTTGTAATGCCATAGGCAAACATACAGTGGGGTCAGAGATATTTCAGAGATCTCACATATGACAAACTCAAGGTTCCTGATCATTCTACCTCAAAATAAGATGTTGCAAACAGTTTGAAGTGGGAAGAGTGAAAAGAATAGCTGTGACAACATATAAAATTTGCACTCTGTTTATGTATTTTAATGGCTGCAGGAAAACAAATTTTAGAGCAAAATCCTGGAGCATAAACCCAGTTCCAGACTACCTTGAAAAAATTCCAGGATGTTCACAACCCAGCAGTGAGAAGTGCCTCTTTTCATTGACTTAGATCACTGTAAGCAAGTGAGGAAAGCTGGCAGTTTTCAGGTGCATCAGTTTGTCCCCAAATTCCTCTTCCCAATTTCAAAATTCAACCAAGTCAAGCATGCTCTTTGGGTCTGAACATCAGCTACAGGCTGAGAAACATTGCTCAAATAGAACCTCTGTGAACCAGGTTGTGGTTGTTTTTTTTCCCCACTAGAAAATTTACTGCATCTGCATGACACCACATTTCCATGGAGCCACATGAAGCAACTTCCCTGATTTTGAGGTCTTCTTCAAGACTTCCCTCTCACAGGCAGAGAAGATGCAGAGTTCACACTGATGGACAGTGAGCAACAGCAAGAAACAACAAGAAAACACTTTTTTCACTCTGAGGATGGTCAGACAAACAGATGCCCAGAAGGGCTGTAGAGTTTCCAGCCAGCTGAATTTTGAAAATGAAGGCCCTGAGCAACCTGACCTAATAGGACCTGTTTCAAGTGGGGGTTTGGACAAGACAACAGTTTCTACAAGTTCCTTGGCAGTTTTGTGGCAGTTTTTTCCAACCAGGATTATTCTATGGTTCTAAGAAGTGTGCTTCTTCTGTCACTTTCCCCTTGCTGCTCTTGAACTAAGGTCAGCCATGGAGACTAGGCTGGCCTCAGCTGAAGCATCTTTGAAGGAAATTGGAACACAACCATCTGACTACCAGGTCTGCTGATAAACTTTCTTTCCTTGGTGTTACATAGCATCATTATTTCCGAATAGTTCTCCTCTTTCACCTGTGAACTTTGTCACAGACCCACACAAAGTTCAGCCAATATGTAAGAAAGGACACTGGGCAACTTTTAGGATCAAAATATCAGTACTACTACCAAAAAGAAAACTAGATATAGATCCTACCCTCTTTTGTAGTGAAGTCACAAAATTTTGTGGAAGTCACCACAAAATCTCATGGACCAATGAACTCATGCTCTGATCTGTGGCTCATCTGTGGCCTTACAACCAAATTCTAGTTAAAAATTGGTTTGTATTTCTCATAGGGATATAGATACAAACTTGTAACATTCACAATTGCCAGAAAAGCTTATCTGAAAAGAGAAAATAATTTAAAAGAATGAGCTGCAGTAGGGTTTGCCCAGGTACAATTGTGCAGGAATTTTCATGTGTTTGGCCAGCTACTTTGTGAAATTCTAGGCTTGACTATCCTATTTTTCCTGTCTCTAAGAGTAAATGTCCTGCAGAAAGGTAAGTGATCTACATTTAAACATCTGCTAACTAATCCAGATCTTTCTATGTGATGTAACAACATCTGGGGTTTTTTAAATGGTAGAAAAGAACAAGTGTTCTCACAGAAGCCAGTCTTTAATTTTCAGTTTTCTACCCTGCAGGCTATCTGATTCTTAAGTCTTCTGCCAGTGGAGAATAAGCCAGTTTTCACCTGCAATCTGCACATTTTGCCTGGAGAAAAAGCACCAGCCCAAGACCCTGCTTGGCCAAGCAAAGGAAGGGACACACAAGGAAAAGCAGGTCTCTGCTGACACGTTTCTTTTCCCAAGGGTGATTGATTGGTACTATCCAGAACTGTGTATATTGGTGGTCTCCTAGAAGGAGGAGCCAGATGAGCCCACAAACTGCTCCAAATCTGCTGCCTTTATTTTCTGCAGGTTGGAAAAGCTTTCTCTGAATTACTTCCCTCGAGTTGGGACATGTCACTAATTACCTCCTGCTCTTCTCTCTCCCCCTTTACTTCAGAGTGGTGCAGCTCAGCAGCACAGACACATGATGTGTCATATTCCCAGAGCACTGAGGACCAGAGAAGTCTGTTGGAAGCTGATGCCTCAGGAAGTGTTGTATACAGTACAGACAGACAAGCAGCAAAGCTTGTCATCTGGTATGGAAAGGAGGAATAGGAAAACTGCTATAGCACACATTAACTATCTCCTTATCTCTCAGACATAAGCAAACCATCCCAGTTCCACATGGCAAGGGTGTCAGTCAGGCATTTTGGGAAGAGATGGAAAGATTGTAGAGTCCCCAGCACCTTGGGAAATACTTGCTCCCTCTGCATTACTTTTGCTCCTGATCTTTTATACCGCTAGCATGCTTTTTTGGTACTCCTTGTTCTAAAATTAGGCCTTTTTATTTCTTTGACTCCAGCTTTTAGCTCAACCACTCTTCAGCAGAATGGAACAGCTACAAACATAATAAGCAGATGCCACTGGAGCAAATGAAAACACATTCCTCGCCCTGGGGCCCAGCATGCTGCTCTCTGTCAGTGCTGCTCATACTGCCAGTCTCCATACCAGAGAAAGAACACACATAATCAACTATATGTCTAAATTTTCCAGAGATAAATTAAAAAAAAAAAACAAAAACCTGAAAAAAGCTAAAACAATCAAACCAAAACTGATCAAGACAGCACTTACCACAATTTCCCCCCCAACAGAGCAAGTTTACATTCACCACATTTCCTCACAAATGGCTCGAAAACATGCCCTGTAAAATAAGAGAGAAAGGGAGAAAAATAATAAGTGCCTGGAACACCACAAATTATGTTACACTTTCTTCTCTCTCTACTAACATTTATCACCAACTTCCACCATTTTTCCTAGTTTAGGGAAGGAGGTAATTGGATCTGAACCTCCACAACTAATTATTGAATTCCACTGATATTATGCAAAATATTAAAATAATTGCAGGACTCCCTCAGACTGCTCAGACACATCACTGTCACTGACATGATGGCTATTCAGACTTCAGGGAGACAAGGTCAACAACATGAAAGGCCCAGCAGCACACAGCAAGCGTGCCAATTATTTTAGATCCAGCCCTAAAAAAAATTTGCCAATCCAGTACCTCTAAGTCACTTTGTTTTAACAGACTGGTTTTGGAATGGGATGCACGTAGGTTCATGACAGCCTCTTTGTTTGAAAACTACACAAAGGGAAAAAAGGGGTTGTGCCACACTTCATTTTTAGACTGTATTAATTACTTGGCATTCTCTAGGAGAACAAAGAGGGAGAAGAAGGAAGCCAACACAACATCCAGCTTGACACACACTAGGGCCCATTTGAAGAAGATGGAGAGCAAAAGTGACAAATGCCATCATTTTGCCGACCCTGAGTAAATTTCAAATGACAGCCAAGCCTTATTTTTCCTTGAGGCAAAATCTTTGAAAGAATAACCCGTGGAGCACAGACTAACAATGATGTTAAAACGTTTAGTTTGTAAACTCCTAGAAGATGGAGGAGACAAGGATTCTGCTGGTGCTCAGGGTTGGGAGTGGTAACTGTGCAGCAAACAGAAAAGATCACAATTTTTAGTGCCCAGGTGTCCACACCAGTGAAGCCAGACTAAATTTGAACTGCTTCTAAGTCCCATTCTCCCTCAAGTACATGGTTGAACTTTCCACCAGAGAGGTATCTGTGAAATTACTGTTGGATGAGTAACTTTACAGGTAGACACAGATTACTTGGAGCCCTGCACTACTGATCATGAAAACCAGCCTCAGCTGCAGAAACAGCAACTCTTGTGCCAGCACCTCTCCTGAAAGATGCTGCAGGCATAAACAGGAAACAAAAGGGGAATGGCTTCTTAAATGAAATTATTTTTACTGGTCATCATTACATAAAAAGCAGTTACGAAATTAAAATTTCTCTTAAGGAACAACCAAATAAATATTCCTCTAAAACATGGAAACTGAATCACATTGCTTTAAGTCCCCATTAGCAAGCAGACATCTGATATTATAAAGCTCAGAGTTCATTTGAGTAGAGGGTTCAGGGTGGGGAGAAAAGAAAAAAAAAAAGCATAATTATAAATCAGAGGAGGCTGTTGTGAGATTTTAGAGATTTTTAGAAACAGACATTTTCTAACAGAAAAGCAAAAGGTAAGCATCTTCTCTGCTTGCTTTCTTTGTTTAGCATTGAGAAAAAGAGTGGGCATACCAAGGAATAAAAAAAATGAACACCCCCTCCTCTCCCATCACCTTTTGTACAGCTTGGCAGAGTTTATGAAAACACTGAAAAAAAGTGGGTCTTAACTGCTTTGCTCAAACTCAGGGAAGGTGGTTATTATTCCAGTGCCATCTATTTCCCTCCCTAGCTTCCAGGCATTTGGCCTGGAAAGAAAACATCAAGTCAAGGAACTCTACTTCTGCCTCTGAACTAATTGGATAAAATCTGCATGCAGAAAAGTTAGAAGCTTAAGAAATGAGCCAGGTCCAAAACAATCCAACAGCACCTCAACTCTGGATTAGCTCATTATTTTCTTCTACACCATGAGACTGATTTAGTAATTTCCTCAGAGGAGTGACAAATAAGGAAACTCTGTACTCCATGCTGCTGGTCCCAGGAATGCTTGAAAGACAGAGGCTGGCACCACTGCCAAGAGGGGCTGAGCTCCCCCCAGCACTGCTGTGGAGCTTCTGGATCTGGCCCTGGCTGCATTCCCTTCCTTTCTCCTTCCTCCCTCACCCCACCACAAATGCCAGTGCAGCAACCAGGATTAAACCAAAATGGGCAAATTCTTCAAACAAGTTTGTCAAGTGACTAAAACAAAATAAAATAAAATAAAATAAATAAAACAAAACAAAACAAAATAAAATAAAATTAAATTAAATATAGAAAAGAAAAAGGCCTGCCCTGACTCTAGGGTAAAAGGGAGGAAAAGATAGAAAGGATGGACCAAGAGTACAACTCCACTTGTTACATGCAACATTCCCATGTCACAGCATGGGAATGCAGGCAGCTGCTTTAATACATGCCAAAGGAGTCTAGTCCAAGCCTTTCACTGAGACCATGTATGAGAAAAACTGGCAAGAGGGCTAAGGAAAGGGGTGTCTTGTTGAATCCAAGGCAGACACACAATTTGCCACATCTCGAGCCTTGCAAAATCTTCAGAACTGTAGGGATGGCAGACAGAAAGCTTGGGGAAGCCTTTTGCTTGATTTTAGATGATGGTGAAAAATAAATGTGCCCTATCTCTTAGGCTACAAAGGAGAAGAGAGGCTTGGAGGTGGAATAGGAAGGGAGAAGGGAAGGGATTATTTTGCTGCATAATTGAGGGTGAGGGCTGGACATATCTTGCAGAGTAAGCCAAAGATTATTCATTCTTTCTTTGTGTTCTGTCTGGTGCCCTGTACACAACTCAATCTTAGTCTGAATGATTTTCATTCTACCCAATAATGTAGGGGAAATATTCCTTTTTTCTTGAAGGCTTTGGATCATGATGCATATCGCCAAATTTTGTTGAGCATTTTTCAGAGAAGCTCTGCTCACTTTGGAGAGTACAGCATGAGAGATGCAAAATAAACTAATACAGTCCTCAAGTCCTCAAAGCCTCATAGGCTTTTTTATAATTAGTATAACAAATAGAAGAGGAAACAAATGTTTTGACCAACCAGTACCCAAATGAAAGCTGTCCAAGAATCTCCTCCTCCATGGTAAGATACAGAAAATCCTTAGGACACCAATAGACATGAAAAGCTGTGCTGAATTTCAGAGCAACATGATTTGAAACACTAAAGAAAAGCAAAACACTTCTGGGGGATAATCAGAGTTATTATCTGCCAGGAACAGCCTTTTCCTGTAGGCAGCCTGAGCTTCAACAAACTGCCACCTTTTACCAAAAACTCACAGCCCCCTCCTAGTGTTGCATATACATCACCAGTGTATTTATGTAGCTTTGTGGAAAAATTACTTTCTTTTTGTAAAGAAAGAAGTATTTAGTGAAACAGAATGTGGCAAGTAGCATAACAACATCATTTGTGTGTTCACTTTCATGACACTGTCTGCTTCATGAGACAACCTCTATTTTTCCTCAACACCATTCAGATGCATTTTTGTCAGTTCACATTGGGATCAGAATTAAATTTATTACTACTGGCAAAAGAGAAATCACTGAAAACAGACATGGTAAGTACTTTTTTCTCAAGCCTGCACTCCCAAATCCATCAGCACTCAACAACTTGAAGGATCTTTGGATCAAATGCATGGTGAATAATCCTAGACGCGAACCCACAAAACTCCTGATTGTTCATTGAAGCAAAAACTGTTCAGTGACAATTTACCCACCATTGAAAACAGATAATAACATGACTGGAAGCATAAAAAGAGCCACACAGAGGGTGCTGGTCTGGTACATGTTGCGGTTCATATGAGTTTTACCCAGCTGGAGGAAGTGGCTGGTTGAAGTCATAAGTGGTCTGACATACTTTTCAAATGCTAGTAGATGCAATTGAGTTTATGGTACTCAAACACAGAAGAAAATCTACATAATTATAAACATCTGTCAGTTTTCTATTAGCAACATGCTTCTGCTGCTGCTTTTTCAAACCTCAAGTAGAAGCAGGCATTCCTGGTGCTTGGGTTGCTATTTTACTTGGCAAAAACTGGGAAGATGAAGTTTTTCATGCTGAACAGTTTACAAAGGAACATGTCTGGATCAGGATGTGTAACCAGTAAATGAGCTGGATCCACTTTGTAAAGAAAGTGTTGGTTAGTCTCTTGAGGATAGTAGCCTGCCTTTTTCATCTGTTTCAATGTCAGTCATGCTTATATTACAATACATCATACCACATAGATTTTGGGCAACGAATTGGTCCAGAAAGTACTTTTCAGTAGTAGGTTACTAGGACTGCTCTAACAATCTCAAGTTACCCTTTCAGACTGGTTGAGGATTCAGTCACCCAGGATGCTGACACTGCTGTTTGAACAAACCTCTGGAAGCATACATGTTCAGTTTCTAACAGGGTGCATGCAGCACTTTCCATCTATTCCCACCACCTAAGATTTGTGACCCTACTAAAACCAAAAACCAACCAAACAACCTACCAACCAAAAAACCTCCAATGGACCAAGAAACTCTTTCTAGAAGCAACATTGAGCAGGAGAAAAACAATTTCCTACATGCTGAATTGACACAGCCAGTTTATAAAAGAACTGCACATCTTAACTCACATAAAGTAATCCTTTACTAGCCAGACTACATATAAAGAGCCCTTATCCTGAGAACATCTGAAAGCTTTCCAACAATAAAACATTTAAAGTTTAAGGGAAGCTTATAGGCTTGCTCTTACACAGAGACAAAAGCCTCCCTGTTAGCCTGAAACTACCCTTTTTCTAAGTGAGGTCCCAGATAGCTGGCACATGATATGAAAAAGCCCAGTCATCAACAGGCTTGTGGGGAGAGAGCTGAGGGCAGAAAGAGGGAGCTCCCAACAAAATCTGCTCTTGCAACAAGTCCAGACACAACTCTGGACAACAGCAAAGGGAAAAAAAAACTCCAACCACCACCACCATTAGAAGACTTATACTAATACACTACTATTCTAGTGGTTTCTCCTCCCATGCAACAGTGCCAAAACTTGGAAAGAGGACAGTGGCTATGGGACAGGCACTCTGCATTTTTTCATGTGGAGGTCACTGGATTTCTAAAACAGTTACTGGAAAGCTTCTGCACATGCAGGATGTAAATAAGGATAACTAGGTCCCTCTATTAAAGGAGTCCAAAAGTAGTTCAGTAGTTTCAAAACAAGAATGTTTGTCAGCACTATTAAACTTGTTCCTGTCTAAAAACACGTCTGCCCTTTCCATTTGGAGCAGAAGGAACTCAGATGTAAAGTCACCGTTGCAGTGGCAACAAGTCTTAAGAAACAGGAAATGTGGGAGGAAAACACCGGCAAAACACAGAGGCTTTGCTCGAACTTTTTCTGATTTAATAAAATGGAGCTATGAAGAGAAAGAAACCCCCAAACTGTGCTAAAGATCAAAAGCTGAACTGGTATATTGACTTACCTTTAGCAGACATGCTGCTGTTAGCTGGTCCCTATGCTCTGTGGCGCCCAGCCCTGCCAAAGCAGGGCTTGCTCTCCTTCACCCTGGGCTGTGCCTCTTGATATTGCCAGCTCAGTATCAGTAATATCAGCACCTTGCCCTTTTCTCTACTTTCTAGCTGGATAAACTAAACAAAATCTTCATTCACAACTCCTTTTCCAAGCATCAGCTTTGTAGCACGGCAGAGCTGAAAGCATAAAGCTGGGATGTGGAAACACGGCACCATCCAACCAGCAACTCCTGCATGGAAAGCACCAGCACAGGCACACAGTGTGGGTGTGCATGGAGACCCAGCAGAGGCAGATGCAAAGAATGAAAAGATGCCAACAGCTTTAGGAAACTCTCAGTGGGACAGCCAGTGGTTACAGTGGGCAAGTGGAGAAGGACACAGTGAAGGCACTGGTGACAGAAAGGCGATCACAATGGCACTCATGGCTCATTTGTACATCCTGCCTTTTGAAAGTGTTCTGGGGAGAACCAAACCCTGTGGCACCCCTGGGAACCCACACTGTGGGAGAGAAGCAAGTGCAGCTCTGTGTAAGCCAAATGCCAGCAGGTGCCGTGCACAGCTCAGCCTGTCCCTGGGTCAGGAGCCCGTGGGCAGCCACGGGCTGAGCAATCCATAGGGGAAGCTTTTAGCAAGCTCAATACTGAGCAGGCACTCACACTGGCAGTGCTACACAGGAGGGGCATGTGATTGTAGCAGCACTCTTCAGTTCTCGAAATACTAGAAAAATTACTTCATTAATTACGGGAAGAGCACTTGCATTTATCTTTACAGAAAAAGGAGAAGTACTATGCCCCAAACAATTTTCTAAAAAATAAATGAATGGAGACCACAGTCCTAAAAATAGACTGAACTCTCTATCCCTCTGAGCTGGCTCCTAGGAATGCTGCTGGGCATCTCTGGAGCTGAGGGAAGGCACAGGCAGACAGTGATGATGCAGGGACATGGTGGCTAGAGCCAGCACTGCATCCCTCTCCCACACCCTCAGCCTGCTCATCCTTACCTGCCCAGCATCCCAATGGCACCAGTGACACACTTCTATGGCCAGAAACAAGTACTCACATCATTATGAATGCTAAAAAAGACAGCAAGGGGAAAAAAATCCCATGCATAATGTAAGGTTTCAGAAGCTTTTGTTTTAATAATTGATTTTCCAGTTTGTTTCAAAGAAGAAAATGCTTTCCTTCTGAAGATACAGGATTGACCCAAAAGGACCTTTAGCAGAAACTGACTAAACAGTGTATTTTAAAACCTTCTGGAGAAGCAGTAAAGGCCATTTAGAAGTGCAATTACATTGCAATGCAAATGTAGTTTTTTGGTATATAAAAATTTGCTTTTAGAAGTAATTGTTACTATAAACAAATTTCCCCTTCCCCTTAAGAGAGAATCTTGTTATACAATAAATATTTTTGTGCTTTGATCATTGTGCAAGGTTTTAATTAAGGACATTATTTCCATGACATATAATGAACACACACATTGAGAATAGATATAGAATATATATGCTAGTGTTGCAATATTACAGTACCCATAATGCCAGCCATTAACATTGTGGAAGAAATAATTAAAAATACACACGTGGGAACACATAGTCTTGAAGTCCTGGCAAATTTGTTTGGAGGCTTTAAAGGTTAAAAGAATTCAGCACAAGTATCTCTTAGGACAAACTGGGAGTGTTTACTAAGGATTTCTTGCAGTTCAGTCAATACATGGATTTTAGCTAATTTTGAGTGAGCCAAATAAGATATCTTGTGATACTTTAATGGCTTGATCACTTCCTATTGTGGTTTCACAACTGCTGTAATTCCAAATTTCAGAGAGTGAAAAGAAAGCATGGCCCAATCTGCTGGGGGGGCAGGCAAGGCGAGTCTTTGCAGAAGCTGCTCCACCTACATGTGTCACACTTCCTGATGTGCAATATAAAAATGTTGAAAAGAGGCTGAAATTTTGCAAGAATGGGCTATTTGTAAACCTATTTCTGTATCAAAGAAGGCCCCTGATGTGAAAAGTAAACAGCGTAAGAAAAGAATATAGCAACACGATTGGAATACAAACAATGAGAATGCTGCACTGTAAACTAATTATTAACTACAACAAGCTGAAAATAAACTGTTTCCTTTTGCCATGTTCACTTTAATCTTCCGAGAGGCAGGAAGGGGGAAGACAGGAGGAGGCAGCAGTTTCAGACTTGTGGAGCTTATCAAATCCCAGATCGGATGATTAGAGCACAGCTAAAAAGAAAACATCCTCTCTCCCCACCTCCCTCCCTCCCCAGAAAGGAAGCACAGCCTTTAGGACCAACCTACAGTGTTTGTTTGCTGCTCTTTAAGGGATTACTCTGGAGAGCATTTTTCTTAAGCTGTTTTTATCTCTTTCTGGAAGTTTCAAAATAAACAAGAGTACTTGAAATAGAAGAACAAAAAACTTGACTTTCTGGTTTATTTTTTTTTAATAGTGAGGCAAGTAAACAAAATAAACAAGGTCCTTCATTGTCACATAAGACAAAACGGAAGAGAATAGAACCTTTAAATCTGAGAAACATTGCAAAACCTAGCAAAAACCACCAATGGGCTGAGGATGGGATAAGTGGAAAAACAAAATAAAACAAAAAAAAAGGGCTGTCCCTCATGCTAATTTGCTGATTATTTATTTACTTACTTTAATGATGAGACTTGATGTTGCTGGCTTCTATAGTCAGGAAATTAAATAAATAACTAAACAAAAGGACCAACCACAAAAAATTACTGTATTTTGACCATTTACCTTCAAAAAATGCTCTAAACAACCAACCCTGCTCTCTAGTGGCTTCCATAAAAGACTCCCATAGTGCAAACAGGAAATGAAATCCTCAGGACAACACACTAGAACTATGAATGAAAAGATTTTGCACTGATGTAATGCTTCAGCTTCAAGCTCTAGATCAAGTCTTTATTCTTTCACACTGCCCTTAAAGCCAGCAGGTTTTCCCTCAGAAAGCAAGTGTCCCAGTGTGAACCAGAAAAATACAAGGTTCACGTAATTCCAGGATTGTGATACATTAATATAAACCTCTTTGCAATGCAGAAGCCACACAAATGCATTTATTTCGCTGAAATATTCTAAGGATTTAAAATGTCATTACTATTCAGTGTAACCTCCCTACATTTTTTTTTTTTTTGGTCTTTTGTTTTCCAAGATTAAGCAAACGCCTGCTCAGTGGAATGAATGAAACTGAATTTCCAGCTCATCTGGACTCGTGATGCTACCTTCACAATGAGAGTCCTTCCCACGTTGCATCCCGGTGCTCCTGGCTCTCCCATACCCCAGATTCCTGGTACCTGCTGTATTTACTGCACCAGCCCCTCTGCAGCCACTGGTCAGCTGCTCCAGGGGTGCCTGCAGACCCTGCTCCTGCTGCCACCACGCCCAGCCCACTCCCTGCAGCAGCTAATGCACTGCAGGAAGAGCTGGGAAGTCAAATGCTGCCCCTGAAGGCCCCTCCCTGGCTGGAGACAGCCTGCAAACTTACAGAGGAGGACTGGTGTGCAAACACACCGAGTTAACAGCCTAACCCCCACTTCCTCAGGAAACTAGGCTAAAAAATCTGGTTTTTCTCTTGCTATGTCCCTCTCTTACACCACCAACTATGCAGATGCAGCTTTAAACAAAAACAAAAAAAAAAAAAAAAAAAACCACAACAACAAAAAAAGAGTAGCATAGACATAAGGCTTAAGGGCCTATATCCCCACACAGCATCTGGATTTCTGTCTCAGACATGTTTCAGAAGTGTCATTGATTTCCTGTTTAATATTCATGTTTTATTGCTGTACAAAGCCAGCCTCTGCTCAAAGAGCAATATATTACTCTCTTATGCTCCAAGAAGATCCTTAATGAGGGTATTCTGGTTTCTTGACATTCAGAGACCTTCTGTTGGTATCAGCAGAAGATCAGCATATGCTCGAACACAGCACACGGAGAAGTCAGCTCTGCCTGTTAAAACAGAGCTACAGGATTAAAAGGGACCTTGAATAACCATCCAGGTGGTTTCCCTGCTCAAGGCAGGAACAACCATACTTATGTTATTCTTTTATTAGGCCACCTGACCTAGCTGGGGAAAAAGAGATGTGCTTGGGGGCTCACAGTCCGTTCCTGAGCCTGAAACCTCTCCCCTGTGTCACCCTGGTCCAGCCCTCAGACAGCCACTTGGTCCTGTAAGATCCCTGCCTGCAAACCCTGCCTTCCTTGCATTGCCATGGTTACAACGCTGCTATTACCATGCATCTCCAGCCTATTTTTAAAAGCCTGCAGTGACAGGAGATGCTGGTTAAGGCCTTAATCTCAATAAGGTCTAAAATTACAATGAGTGCTTACTACTTGTGCTGCACTCTGAAAGCTGAAGATGGGTGGTGAGCTGCTCTGCATTACCTGCATCCCAGCCAAAAAGAGAACATTTTAGAGGAGAGACCTAAAGGACAAGAAAAAAGTAGTCCTGCTGATATTAATGGGGTGGGTTAGGTCAGCAGAAAATCTGGAACAACGTGTCAGAAAGCAACTCATGTGCACTGGAGGAGGCAGGCATCACAGGAGGCTGGAGCAGAATGATGCCCTCTTGGAGCTGGCTGACAGATGGGAAGTAAGAGAGGAAGGGAGAGTCTTTGGTGATAAAGACAGGAACCTTGTGCTGAATAATGAAATCAGTAGAGGAGTGCGTAGGGAAGGTTACACTGCAAACAAATGAGGAAATGGGACACATTCCTTTTGTAAAGGCATTCTGGACAGATGGAATTACAATCTGAAGATGCCAGAGAAAAGGATGTTGCAGTAATTCAAGACAACAAATGAGTGCTTTGATGTGAATTTCTGTGGTGTGGGGTAGATAGCACAGGGCATTTATTAAAAGACTATATGCAAGAAGAATCTGCTGATCTCAGAGCAAAGACAGAGGGAATTGAGAGATGGACAGATTTTGGCCTGGCTGAGGAACACTATGTTGTCCTTGGCAACAGCAGTGTGAGATAATGGGGAGAGCTGCAGGTGGAGGGAGGAAGGGAGGTATCAATGGGTATCTGTTTAGCCCTGCTGAATGAGACTTGATGTCTTGGTATCCACAAAGAAGTGAAGAAAGGCTGATTGAGGTTATAGCTTGGATGAGGGGAGAGAGAACTAGTTTTATGTCCCAGTCTTAACAACTTTATACATGTATGTATCTATGATGGTGATTATATAAATATATGTGCGTGTGTGTAAATACATATTTGTATAAAGACACATTTGCATATATACATGTAATAGCTCTAAATAGCTCTGTATGCAAAGGAATCAGAGATAAAGCTGTAGTCAGGATAGGAGAAGAGAAAGAACACAGCCCTGTACAACCTGACAAAAAACAGAAGTGGAAAAAGGACTCTTTTTTTTTTTTTTTTTGGTAGGATTGGTAACAAAAAGCATGTAGTAGCAAAATTCTTGCCTGCTACCCCCCTGGAAAGTTTAAGCAGTCAAAAAAAATTTAGCATAGGACTGCATCGTGTAGGTCAACAAATCCTTCCACATTTGGAGGGCAGGTGTCCCGTGCAGCCACACTGCCACACACCTCAGAAGATGTGTGAACAGCTACTGGCCCTGTCAGCAGTGTCTTATCTGACACAACCCCTTACAGCACGGGAGAGGTGCATTTTGGCCCAGTGATGGATGTGTGTGTAGCCATGTGTCAAATCTGCCAGCAGGCTGAGTGCTGCAAACAAATGGCACTTTCAGAGCAGCGCATCTGGGTCACAGCCTGCTCTTGCTGTGCCTGGGAGAACAGTGCAGCAGGGAGAAGCAGGCTGAGGATTCCAGGAGCTGTGCTGGCAGGTATTATCTAGGCCACTGTTTGTAAACAGGATACCCTCACCCTGGAACAACAGAAGTGGATTTTTGGTACTGTAAGGGTAAGTCTTTTGCATCTCTGTGTGATGAGGTGACACTGGTTTATTTTCTTTCCAGTCTCAGTTTTGCAGGTGTAAGCAGAATAATAAACCCACATTCCATGTCCCTCCCACCCTCCGTAAAATAGACTGTAAATCACTGAGAAATAACAGAGAAAGTACTCACAGGCCACAGGCTCCTTTTCTAGTGCTGTAACTAGCTTGGACTCGTGCATTTAGGAAATGTCACATTTGATTCTGACCTAGAATCAAGTTCACTGTGCCTCGCTGCAGCACAAGACGCACCATTCACGCGGTGCCTGGAGCGCAGCCTCCAGCTGCAGAATGTGGGTTACCAGGAGCAGGAGGCATCTGAGAAGGAGCATTCAGAGCAGCACGTGCGCCACTTTCAGCCCTGAACGCATTTCATTATGAACTCTACAAAATGTATGAATGGTACAGCCTGACGATACAATCCCTGGAAGTACATATCCATAACAATCCTATGGAAAAAAGAGGGATGCACGCCTGAGAGCTGCAAAGAGATGAGACTTTTTTTTCCTCTTTCTTTTAAATATGCATGCCAGCTAATTAATTTCCCTTCCAAAGGACCATTTGCACAATCTGGGAGCTGCTGCAAGGGCTGGTTGTGAAGATTTCAACAGTAAACACCATCAGCAGCAGCTAATCAATAGTCATATTTTAAACCCAAACCATACACGATGAAAACATCACACTCCTTTCCCTCGCATATACTTTAGCATCAAATGACAAACTGTCAATAGAATTTGGGACCATGACAGTCCACAAAGCCATTGGCAGTGCAGCTGGACAGCCTGTGCAGAAATGCCACCTGGCATGTCAGGATGCCCTGCTCACCACACACTGCAGTTTTCACCTTGGATAACAACCAGTGTGTTTGCTCTGCTTCCCCTTCCCATGCTACACACGTGCCCATCCACTGCTTACTGCACTTCCACCCCACCCATACAGACAGAGAGCTACCAGTACTTTGAAACACTTCAGGCATGGAAGTGCATCAAGAAAGGGGTCTGCATTTGACCTTGTCATACACATGTATGGGGAGTGAAAACAGTGGTCTCTGCAAGCTGATGGAGCATTTTAAAAAAGAGGACAAAAAGTAAGAGAGAGCATGGTTCCTCATAAACACGTGTGCTCCATCAACTGCCTGAACACCAAAGCACTTCCCTTTTCCAGACAGACACCTCTGGGTCACATCTTTCAACTCTATGAAAATTTCAAGCTCATTGGCTTCCATTTCACGTGAAGAGGGGGAAGGGACATGGACTGAGCATCAGATACTCAAATGCAGAAATGGATTTAATGGAAACTGAGAATCTTCTCCCAAAGAGAGGGCTTCCAGTACCAGGACTAAGTAAAAGGAAGAAAATAAAAAGGTGCAGAGTGACAGATGCATATCGTGCAGCTGGCACCATTTATGTCCATAGAGTTTTCACTGCATGAGCAGTAAGAGAAAACATTTTCCTCCTGGGCAAGCTCTTTCTCACTCTAGGATTCACAGTGGAGCAATTACAAGCTTCCTAAAAGTGCTGCAAAGCTTTCAAGGCTTGCAGTAGCTACAGCTTCTGACCCAAACTCAGTGCAAGCATTAGTAGAGAGCAGAGCAGTAGAAAATGTTGCAGCCTTGTTGAAGGTTTAAAAACCAATGTGCGTGGACTTCAGCAAGTCCTGCCCTACCTGCCTTAAAAATATCCAGCGGTCCTTTTAGTATCAATGATGTAATTATCACTCTAACAGGCCTGTTTTGGAAGGCTGACTCCTTTACTCCATCAACAGAACAGCGTTGCCCTGCAAGTGTCTGGCTTACCTCTCATTTTGTGGGGGGAAGCACCAGCAGCAGCACGTACAAAGTAACAAGGGTATACAAAGCGTTTTGTAGGCCTGGAATAAAACCCTGTTTGTAGGATTCACAGAAAGAATTTATGTTAACAGAGCAAGCTATTTATAGCAACTCTCCATAGAAATGCACTGTCTCTTGGTTCCTGTCCTCGTGAAATGGAGCTTTTCAGCCAGAGAAACCCTCTCTTTACTCCAAAAGCGTGGGTGAAGGGGGGCACGGGGAAAGGGAAGCTACTCTCTGACACACACCCTGCTGGCTCCAGTTATACAGGAGGTAAGGTCTGCTGTGCTGTGGCACAAAAGGGGACTGCCCAGGGCAGTCACAGCCCCTTCCCCAGCCCCTTGGCCGTGCAGTGGTGAGAGAGCTGCTGTGCCATGGCCCAGGGCTCACAGCTCTGAGCTGAGCCTGTCCTTGCTCATGGACACAGCATCAAGGACTGCTTTTTCCCAGGTTCCTCAAACCCTGCATGTTTAATTAGGGGCTCTTAGGTAACATTGAGCCAAGTGTACCTAAGGAAGGTTACAGTTTCTTGAAAGAGCACAGGGACAAACCAGGAGGGAGAGAACCTGGTCTCTCCCCAGCCAGTCCTTCAGAACATCCCAACAGGTACATATCCTCACATTTCACATCATTTCTGAAATAAAGGTTTACATACTTTAATTCTGACCACACACAGCCAGCCAGCTAGAAACTCACATTCCTGTATACACACCTCACCACTTGAGCAAAATCATTACACGAAGTCTCACCTATTTGTTACAAATGACCCAGATCCACAGCCTGCTTACTGTGAAAGCTTAATTAATTCTTTCTGCCAGTTTGCTCAGCCAAGAAGCTGAGCAAACTGCAGCACATGACTGCACCCTCAGCAAGTTTGCTGCCACCAGGCTGAGTGGCGCAGTCAACATGCTGGAGGGAAGGACTGTCATCCAGAGGGACCTTGGGAGGTTTGAGAGGTGAGAGTGTGCAAACTTCATGACATTCTACAAGGCCAAGTGCAACCAGGGTCAGGGCAATCCCAGCACAAATACAGGCTGGATGGAAAATGGATCGAGAGCAGCCCTGAGGAGAAGGACCTGGGGGTGTTGGTTGAGGAGAAGCTCAGCATGACCCGGCACTGCACTCACAGCCCAGAAAGCAAACTCTGTCCTGGGCTGCATCCAGAGCACGTGGCCAGGGAGGAGATTCCACCTTTCTGCTCTGCTCTTGTGAGACCCCTGGAATGCTGCATCCAGCTCTGGGGCCCCAGACATGGGAAGGACCTTCAGGAGTGAGTTCAGAGGGGGCCATGAAGATGATCAGAGGGCTGGAGCACCTCTCCTATAAACACAGGCTGAGAAAGCTGGGGTTGTTCAGCCTGAAGAAGAGAAGGTTCCAGGGAGACCTTACAGCACCTTACAATACCAAAAGGGGCTGCAAGAGAGCTGTAGAGACTTTCCACAAAGGAATGTAGTGATAGGACAACCAGAAATGGCTTTAAACTGAGAGTAGGTTTAAATGAGGTACAAAGAAGAAATTCTTTACTCAGAGGCAGTGAGGCACTGGAACAGGCTGCCCAGAGAAGCTGTGGATGCCACAGCCCAGGAAGTGCTGAAGGTCAGGTTGGAGGTAGCTCTAAGAAATCTGGTGTCCTTGCCCTTGACAGGGTGGCTGGAACTAAATTATCTTTAGGGTCTCTTCCAATCCAAACCATTCTATGATTCTATAAAAACAAAAACTTATTTTGGAAAAAAAAAAAGGCAAAATGAAGCACATTTGCTGTTTCAAAGTACAAAAATAGTAGATGAATAAATCAGAAACTAAAACATGCACACGCAGACAAACCCCTAATTTCTTTTAAGTACTTACATAAATAAGATGCAATTGATTTCTGTATCCCTATCAGTAAGGGTTTTGTTTTTGGGCTTCTGTATCTCAAGATCACTGCTATTTGGCCAATAAACTAGACCATGGTGTTCAGAGATTACAGTTCAGACTGACTTAGAAAAGAAGCAAATAATGAAAAAGCATTTTTGATCTACAAAAAGTTTTTATATTTTGGCAAAAGCATTATTTCAGACTAAAATAACCTCACTTTCCCCAGCTGGGACCCTACATTTCCTCACTGTGCCCTGCCCTTTGCAAACTGTAGAGGGAACACAGGCTCTCACTGCACACTTTTGTCCCTAAGTCTCATCCATCAACAACTCTTCAATAAAACATCTCATAGATGGTTCCCTCACACTGCTTCCTTTCAGTATCTCATGCTGACACTCTTTGTTGGTTTATGAAAAGGCATATCTTATATCAAATGATTGTACCAATAATCTTAAATTAGTCTAATGGGAACTTGGAACTGAAAATAAAGCTCCAAAAGCTATAGGGTATACATATATCACGAGACTTTAATAAACTATAAATCTGTTGATTACAATCTTATTTTGTAAAGACAGCATTATCTTAAGCCAATTTGTTGCCCAACATAATAGCATTTGGTGTCTATAATGAAAATTAGATTATATCAGGGCTAAGTTTGTTTATAATTATAATTAACAGAATTAGACACAGTAAAGTGTTCACATAGATGAAATAATGAAATGCAATACGTTTTCCTTTCATTTCCATTCAGCACTGAGTTCTTGCTTCACAGTACCAGAAACATTGTTTGAAAAGAGAAAATGCTCTTCCTGTATTCCACAAAGAGTTTGATCAAGCTGATACATGACATCCCTTATTGAAAAGGTGTATTTCCAAAACAAATCAGAAGTGCTGATGAAGATAAACCCTGAGCTGTCCCTATCCTTTAGATGCAGAGGCTGTCCTGCTGCAATTCTCCATTCACCTCAGTTCAGCTGATTTTCATGTTGGTTACATTTGCACTTATCACTGAATCTTTGAGACACAGGGGTTTAATATCAATCACTCCAAAACCAAAATGTTTTGGTTTAAATTATGAAACAATGATGGGTGAGCAACACGGGAGAGCATGTGTGAGCAGGAAGTTCAGAGGTTGGCTGTGCCACCACAGAAGTCCTGTCTTGAACCACAGCCTGGAGGGAAAAGCAGAGTGCACACGAAGTTTTTACACCATTGCAATCAGTAGAAGAAGAAAGGTACACCCACTAAAATGTAAGCTAATTGTGATATTTTCTTGTGCTGACAACTCTGAGTCCTTCAGACTTGCAGATCACTGATTCAGCGACTTTGCACCAACTTATTCAATGATGAGTGACCAAATCACAAACCTTTGTGTGAAAAACATTGTGCAGGCTTCTACATGCTCACTTCACCACCCTCATCTTCCTTCACAGCAATATCTGTGACATGGTTGTGTCCATATCATCCCTAGCTCTTGGTCATGGTGGCACTCAGCTTCCTTTGGGAGGAAATTAATGACATTTGCTCTGCTGCAAACCATGTTTTTTACATATGGGCTGTTTGGGAGGATTGTGAGGACATGAAGTGATGGTGGTGTGCAGCCAAAGCTGCTTTTAAGGTTTTGCTCTGCCCTGCTCAGCCCTTCCATGATGATTCAGTTTCTTTGCAGTGACTGGAAATCAATGGCAAAGTAAGAAAGTTTTCCTTCTGGCAACTGGTATTTTTAATTCTCTCTGTCCAGTGTCATAGGCGAGAAAGGAAAGAGAAGGGAAGGGAGAGGAGATCCCACATACTTGAGTTATTTATTTAGATTGCTGCAAATATTCAGAGGTCTCAATTGTCCTGTTACCCAGACGGTAAATAGCAGTAGTGACGCACTCCAAGAAAGTATCCCCCAAGCCTACCCCGAACAACAAAAATAACTTCTGCCAGCACCAACTGTCATATGTCAAAACTCAACTCTATTCTTGGAGCAGATGCAGGCTTGGGAATTTTTCTTTTTTTTTTTTTTTTTCCTAGGCGAAGTAATTTCAAAGCAGTCCAACTAACACATGTGATGTGTGCGATGGTTTTGGCAGCCGCTAATTTTCTAAATGATAATTACTGGCAGTTTCTCAGCCTTAACAGTTTGAGACAGGCAGTTTGACAATGTTAGAGGACACTGCTGAACCAAAATACAGTTCCCACGAGCTCTCTCACACACTTCTTCGTTCCTGCTGGTTGAAGAATTTCAAGTGCTCAGCTATGATCTGGCAAATCCTTACCCTGCACTGGTCCTCGGAGCACTGCCAGCAGGGCTCTATTAAATCTCCACAGCATACACCATTAAAAAAAAAAGACATTTTTTTACAATGTATTAATTGTACCCCTTCTGACACGTGACTGCAAATAGCTCTGGCAAACAACTGCACCTCGATGAATATAAAGTTTGTTTGACCAAAGAGGAATTGGAGTTGCTTGGCACTGAAGATGAATACAACAAAGCTCCAGCTGACACATCTTTCAAAGATAGTCCTATCAGGTCTCCTGTACTTATCCTTATATACAATACACAGTAAAACCTTGCTTGAAGCTTTAGATTTAAAAGATCAAGAATTCTGGACAAACTGAAGTATTAGCCTCTTCAGACTCTGAATTTATCTTATTAGCCCTTTGCCAGTGAAGTGGCTTCACAAATGAACTTTTACAAGTTTTATTTTTTCCTCTAGCAGATGCAAAATTTTTATTAAACACACATTACCGGGATACTATCAAGAAAAAAAAAAAAAAAAAAAAAAAAGATAGCTTTTATACTTTTTTAATCCTGAAAGCTGATCTTCCATGTTGCATTAGAAAGCTGTTATTCTAGATTTGGATGAGTTGAGGAAGTTAAATCACAGGTACTGAATCTCTGGAATGTCAGAGTGCCACGCCCACTTTCAGCCAAACCTTCAGTGCTCCTGATGTTCTTTGCTTCTGCAAAGCCCTGTTCATGCCATTAAGTGTCTACATGATGCAAAGAGTCATCAGCTATGTGTGGCTTTGCCCTCTTGCAGGCTTTTATACCCTCTGTCTCCTATAGAATTTCTAATGATAATCTTTCTGGGCCAACAATTTCAAAGGCTTAGTCACAGAGAAGAAATGTGGTTTTTGTCATCATTTTGCATCCAGAACTCACCATTCTCACCAACAGGGATTTTATAGAGTAGGACCTTCACAAGGGCAAAGTGAGATGCTTTACATCAAAAGGATCAACACCACTAAGGACTCCTAGTATGGAAGCTTTGCATTGTTTTTCTGATCCTTCTAATTTTCAATGGGAAAATTTCCACTCATTTCTATAGGAACATGCTTCTTCAGACAGGAATAAAAACAGAAAGCATGTACAACTGCTTCCTACTGTCAGTAAAATGTAACTTCCTTTTCAGGGAGCAGCAGAATCCACCACAAACGTTGCATTCACAAAATTGCAAGTATTCTCCCCTAACATAAAGTACAATACCTTAGTGAAAATATATTGCAGGACTTTGGAAAGAAAAAAGGGACAAATAAATCATTTAACCTTTTTGTTTGAAAAACCTCAGATAGGAACTGGAACATTTCTTTTAAACTTTGCACTACCATAGTGGCCTGAATCCCAAGGCAAAGCAAACACCTGACAGAGAAAGAAAAAGAGCCCAAAACCATGAACATAAGCAAATCCCTGAATATACTGGAAAACTAAACCAAGGTGCTTCTCCAGATGATGCCCTTCATTCCCTCTCTGCCAGGGAGCTGCTCTCCACCTCTGAAGCCAGAGAGCAGCCTAGCAGGTCCATGCCCAGCTGGGGAATACTTCTTGCCCATCAGCACCATTGCTCAGAGCATGGCTGATGTGTGGGATGAAGGCAGAACCTGTGGCCCCATGCACACACCCCTGGGGCAGGTCCCAAAGCTTTCAGCAGGTACTGCAGACAGGTAGCCCTGCCTCAGCCTCTTATGCCCACCTGAGAGCTCCCTTCAGAGGGCAGAGACTCATTTTGCTGAAGGAAAAACTATGCAGAGCATCATCTTTAGTTACAAAACCCCAGACTGTGGGAGGCAGGTTCATAGCAGATCAAACATTCTACCCTGTATAGGACCCTCAGAGGAAATCTTAAACTGGAGAAAATGGTGTGGGGTAAAAACCTACTCCTTTCTGCCTAATAGTGGTGGAAGAAAGAAAGTCCTTTTCAGAAGGTGAAAGAAATGTAATTCCAATGTACCTCAATGCCAGGCAATGCTGCCCAGGTACTGGAGGAAATTTTCAGGACAGGTCAGGAGTGGGTTTGGGGAAGAAGTTATCCCCATAAAAAATTCAATGCTCCTCTCTCTCACAGTAACACAAGCATCTTGGCACTGGCACTCTCTGCTCTACAATCTGCACAATGCCCTCCTGGTTGGGAGCAGGGCAGGGTGGCACCACTGGCAGCAGGTGTGGAAACCAAAAGGTCAAAAATGAACATGGGTTCAAGTTCTGGAAACACCAAAGCGAGTCTCTACTTTGGGAGATGGGCAGATGTTGTACAGAGCCCCTCTACTGCTGCACACCTCATAGCCAAGGCTCCAACAGCTGTGTCTCAGGAGATCTGTGTGCACATGCCCTGAGCCTCACCCAGACTCTGGTCAGCAGTACAGGGAGACAGAGCCCCACAGGCTTGTATAAGAGCTGTGACAAGCAATCTGAAAATAAAGCATCATTTGCTTCATGACACCATTTTCTTCCAGCTAAGTACTTATTCCTGTTGCAAAACCACTATTCACTTCTTCAGAAGAGTGATTTCTGAGGAGGAAGCATCTGCCAAATCCCTCTGGACTACATCCCTCTGGAGGAGTGAATGCTGATTCAGGCTGTGTCAGCTGCAAGACCCCTGTGCAAACATGAGTGACCAGTGCTAGCAGTGACTTCTTACCTTATTTTTCTGCAGAGGCAGGTGAGTGCACAAGGGTTTGAGAGGAAGCCTGTGTTGTTATGGAGGCAGACCCTGGTTTCACTTTCTGTTCCATTCTCCAGGCTTCTGGGCAATAACTAGGGGGTAGTAAAATACACTGGGGTAGTAAAAAGCAGTCCAACAATTTTGTTGCTTCCCTTTAACTTGTGCACTTTCATCTCCTTTCACATGGAAAGATGGTTAGTAGCTTTCTCAGCTGTGACAAATTGTGAAGATGATTGTGGTGACTGTCGTTAAAAGATTTAGGGGAAAATTCCAAAAATGGTATTTAGGAAACTGACTTCTAAATTCTATCCAATTTAAGTTTAAATCCTTAAGGATCACCTTGACTTTAGCTTTACAACTTTAACAAGGTAGCTAACAACATTTTTATTAATCACCTGTTCCTTCAACTTCGTGTTTTTATTTCTGTGAAGAAGAATGTGGTGAAATAACTAGAACATGCTTCTTATTAAAATAGAATAAAAGAAAGTCAGTGGTGTCACAAGCAACTGAGCCTGAAGGTTTAAAATATTTTGCAGTGGTATTTCTGAATGCAATCTGCATTAGAAACACCCACCCAAACAGCTAAACACAACTGCAAGCAGCCATCAGGTATATGCATACATGTAAAACACAAGCTTTCTTTAATTGTAACCTGATTTACATGGGTGACCACACAGTGCTCTCAGATTGTGAAACATCTGTGTCAGTCTGATTTCTCTTTCCCTTTAAGCTTATCTCCTTGCACTCTCTGTAGCTGTGATTAGTCATGTGTGCTTGGGAGAGGAAGATAACTTGGTAACAGCAATGTAGCAGCAGGGTCACTGGATGCATTTATTTGTCTCTATGGTCACTCTCCATGTTTCTCAATGCACTCAAAAAGAACATCCTCCAGCTTCACCATGATGAGCATACAAAGCAAAGTCAGATTGTACTTGAATAGGCTGCTGCAACCAGTGTGGATTGCAACTCATTAAACAACCCTCCACCCATTTTAGGCTGGGGAATTTAAGTGCCAGAAACAGGAACTGCAGGTATCAGTGAACTTTTTGAAAAAGAAAAAAGATAAGTTTCCTTCCTGGCAAGTGTAAAGACCTTGACAAACTGACCAACATTTCTCCAAGAGAAAAGGGGAGCAGTGAGGAACAAACCCAGGCCCCTCACAGCTGCTATGTGGTACCTGAGATGCTACTGCCAATTTCCCCAGCAGTGTGCTCACACTGGAGAGAGAGGCAGAATAACCCAAAGACACTAGCAGTTTCAGCCAGAGAATGCTCTCTTACCTGCAATTCAGTAAGTTGGGCCAGATATCTCCTGAAAGAAAAGACCTTCCAGTTTCAAAAGCTTTACTGTAGTGCTGTTCCATGGGAGATTTGCACTGACACCAAAATACCCCTGGAAGCACCCAAGCATCTTATTGTTTCTAACAGAAAAGTGTCCCAAAAAGAAAAATACTCCATTGAGTACCCAAAGAATCTACTGGTGCAGCTTCCAAAACCAAGACTGGAAAAAGGCAAATAATTAAGGATTTCACACATGTCCTTTTCCTCTTCTGTACATGAGATAATAAAAGCTCAAGGCTTCAGTATGCAGAATTAAAAAGACAACAACCTCAAAACTGTTCACCCTGTATATCCTGGGGAAACAGCAGTTGCACAATTTAAAATTGCTAGTCTAATGCTTTTTTAAAACCTCAAATGGAAAAATTATGAGTATCTCCTAATAAAATCCCACATAAAAAGTAGGACTCTACTCCAAGTTAGCAAAGTATACTCAGTCTAGAAAGCACTTCAAGGTCTATGCAAATAGGAGTTGAACATGATACAAAATGGTTCTAAAAGACTAAGAGAAGTAGGCTTTCTAAATGACAATTACTATTTTTAAAAGTGATTAATTATCTCAGGCATACAACTTGGCATTTGAACGAGGCTGGATTTTTCCAGGCAGTTTTCTCAAATAATCCAAAAAAGCACAAGTCACTTTGTGACAGCACCACTTTTGGGCACCCCAGAAACAGTTAAGAGATTAAAATCATACACATCCTGATTTCTTGGAAAGCCTGGACGGGGAGAGGTAGCTGGAGAAGAAAGAAATCTTAAATGCCCATCTGAACATCCCACGAGACACACACTAGTACAGTCAGGGTAAGAACCTAATTAGCTCTCAGATTAATCACACACTGTATGTGTCCCTACCAACACCCAAGCTGGCAAGCCTTGCCATGCAGATCTGAAGGATGGGACACTGATGCAGGGTATTCCACACCAAACAACCCTCCTCCTCCACACCTGAGCAGGAGATGCTTGAGAGCATCGTGAAAAGCACAGCTGTGAAGAAGGAAAGCAGAGATATGAAGCAATTACTCCTTTTTCCTCAAGGCCACATGATTCTCAAGATAGCTACTGTTATTGCACCACCAGTTATAAGCTCCTACACAGGAGGTTAATGGCAGCTACCTTCCTTCACGCTTACTAGTGAGAGCTGTTCCACAGAAACAGAAAATCTTTATTATTTATTCACCAGCTTCCTTTTACAGTTGAAAAATCTGTAGGTGGTATTAACTCCTACCTGCAGATCTGTCTTCAGACAGCCCTGTCTGTAAACAGTCACCTCATTCTCTTGGGCAATTAAATTATTTTCTGGTAGGAAATTAGGAAACCGATCTCACTTCCATCATCTCTTGCTCTGCAGTCACTCCAGAAGACAGATATAGGATTAATTCAGATATTGACCATGTGCCATGAGATCAGAGCTTCCATTCCAGTGCAGGACACGAGCTGCTGTGACTGGCTCTCTGGGCAGTGGGGCAGGATGTGCAGGATGGCAGCTGTATGAAACAGGCTCTGACACTCTTCTCCTTCTCTTCAGTGAGCACCAGTGACTGCATGGGACATCTGTACATGGTTTGCACCCTGGACACTACAACACAGGCCTGCTCTAGGGCTTTCTGCAGGAAATAAGTGATCTGCAGCTGTAAAGCCACACGCCCACACCTGAAATAGTGCTACAGTTACGGCAATGGGTAGCCAAGAGACAATTCTGCACAAGCAGCAGTGCTGGGGAAGGAGACAGGTTGGTGCTGGGAAGTGGTGACAGAGTGACACCTCAGAGACCAGCCCTCACTTGAGCACAGGATGGTTACAGCAAATGCCACCACACAGGAAGGAGCATCTCTAAGCATGGGGCAGTATTACCCAGAATATTCCCATTTCAACACACCAGCTGGGCTTCACAGGACCAAACACACCAATGGCAGCTTCAACTTATCAGTTAATACAGGCCCATGAAAAAACATGCTCACTACCAGTTCTACTAAATTATGTGATGCCATATTATTATTTTCAGGTAGAGACAAGACCCATAGCATCTCTGTGTCCAGCATTCTCCTAGAAAGTACCACAGGATACTAAGCAACTATACATTCACCAGAAGTTGGTTAATTATTAAGAGACCCATGTAAAACAAGCTCCAGTCATTTATTTTCAAGTAGGAAAATACACAAGGAATCACCTTATAAATAATTTTTGATGCTTTTGGTTGTTGCTGATTTTTTTTAAACCTACTCTGAATATCAGATACTAATCTCTGAGTTTCCATGAAATTTTTATTGTACTTGATAGCAGATGAGTAAATGGAAAAGGGCATCATGATTGTGTGTTTTAAGGAAAGAATGTATTAGAATGTGTCAACATCAGAGCAAAGAACAGTGGCAGAACTGGACTGGCTTTATGTCTGCTTCCTTTTTGTTAACTCCAAATGAGGCTAGGAAAGAGGAGACCTGCAGAATCTTCTTTGGCTACCAATACACGCAGGAATAAAAATGGGACTCTATCTGGGGAAAAACCCCCGACCAGCTGTACTTCTTTTGGATTATGGCAGGCACAAAACATGAGAAAAACGCTAATTTTTGATAAACATAAACAATGCAACACTCAGCCTTAGAGAGAACCTCACCCCCCACAGCCCCTGTGCAGACCATGGTGAGGCAGGCTGTCCCCTGCAGCCCATGGGGTCCATGGTGGAGCACAGACCCACCTGCAGCCCCTGGAGGGCCCACCCCAGGGCAGGAGGAAACCCAGAAGGAAGGGTGGGGGGAAGGTATTTTATGATTTAGTTTTTATTGCCCCTTGGAAGTTTCATTATATTCTTTGTCCCCTATGCAGCTGAGGAGTGATGGAGGGCTTGGTGGGTACCTGGCATCCAGCCAGGATCAAACCAGCACAGCTCATTATTCACTAATAACATTAGATCTGTCAGAGCAAAGTATAGAGCTGTGAATCTGCATGGTTTATCTAACTGAAAGAATTAGGTCTCTGAAGTATTGCTTCCATTGAAAAGACCTTCCTGACTTGGCAATCCGAGGCATTTGGAGACTGTGTCAGTAATTTAAATACACAAATCAGGCCATTTCCTTCCTAATACCAGCTGTCCAAAAGGTTTTGTGAAAGGGATACTCACTTTTTCCAAAAACATCCAGTAATATAGAGAAGACATGCAGGAATATAGGAATTCTGTACAGGGTGCAAGCATGAGAGAGAAACAGGAAGATAAGAGGATGAAAGTGGACAGATTTGAGATTCAAGAGAGCTCCCCAAAGAAAGCCAGTAAAGCTAGTTTTTATGGCATACATAAGAAGTTATCTCCCTCCTTTGGTTTGCATTACAGTAGCACAGTAAAGCCTGACCTGAGATGATATTCTTGCCAGTTTTCCTAGATAACACACAGATATTAAAAATAATAATTTAAAAAATCAGATTAATTCAGCAGGTGAAGTACTCCCCAGGCCTCAGACACTGGATTCACAACCTCAATTCAGTCAGGATGAGCACATCCCTTTGCTCCTTGGCTCGCATGAGGAAGGGGAGATGCAGAGGCAAGGGTCACTCACTGAGCTGAAATGAGGGGACTCAGGTGGCTGCCTCAAGAGCAATGCTTTGGGCTTCAGAAAAGTTACATCAGCCACCTCTGATGCAACTTAGGTTACCTCAGGTGATGTAACTTATTTATGGGCTCTTAAGTGAGATTAGAAGTCATGGGGGAAAGGAAATAGATACTCTTCAAAACGGACATGATTTGGAGGTTTCTTAGTGAAAATTGCCTCACCATCACTTTGCCAAATTAACCAGAAAAGGAATTAAAAGCACAAACATCAGCAGTGCAGTTTCTGGAATTAAAAATCAAGACTTGTTTGGTTCTCAGGCCTTGAAGTCTTAATTTAGACAACTTTGGGTGGAATATTTTGTGCATCTCCCCTAGGAGCCATTATAATTAAGTCAGTGCCTATAGGAAAGCAGATGATGAAATCTTTATGTATTATGTATGCACACAGAGAGGAATTTCTTGGAAATAAATCTCAAATTTTGAACCAATAAGTATGAGAAATTATGCTAAAAGGTACAGAAGCAGTTGATCTTGACTGAGGTAATTTCTGTTTGTCTTGATCCATAAGCAAAAAGAGAGATGCTCAATGGAGCAGATGCTTTGGACAGGATTCCTCAGTGGGGAATAATGGGGCAAACCCAGAGAGAAGCTGTGGCTGGAGGAAGCACGAGCCCCGCAGCTTTCTCGGGGTGCTGCATCCTCCTGCTGGACCAGGAGCAGGCATGGCAGGTGCAGCAGGCAGCCAGCCATGGATTCTCAGCCCCAGATGTGCTAAGCTGAGCTTCCTGGAGCTGGTGCTGTGCAGCAGGATGGGGTCCTGCTGTGGAATGAGCCTAAGGCATGAAAACTGGTGAGCTGGAGACCTAACCAGTTAACACTGATATCCTTCAGTGTGCAGAGAGCACCAGCAAACCTGGTGAAAATTCTGATCACCTCATGGGCAGGAGCACCATCTCAGCATAATTACTGCTTCAGGTTGCCTACTAGTGGTATTCAATCTGTGGTCATCAGCTTATCCATCTCTTGATACTAATCTTTTCCAAAGCACTAATGGAAAACAGGGAATAAAATATTCCCAGGGTATTACACAACTTTTGTGTTCATGCAAAGCTCTTCCTTTGGCCATCAAAGATGCCTATCAGGTTATTAACTTTGCTTTTGAGGCTACATAAAGCACCTTACCATTCAAACTGATACATCTCTTTACAGCTTTGGTGCATTGACAAAGTGTAAAGGCTCCCATTTGACAAGCACTGCCTTGCCAAGCTCTCACACAAATCAAACACCATAGCAGGAATGACTAATGAGTAAATCTCAAAAAAAAAAAAAAAAAAAAAGGAGGTAAAAGGATGTTTACAGATTTCCACAGAGATGTGGTCTATTATGAAGCTATAACTTCCTATCTATTGAGTGTTTACTAGAAAGGCTCAGTATTAAGATAAAGTCTTTTGTGGACAGGAAATGATCCAAGAAAAATTATACAGATACAGCAATTCACCATCAAAATGGGAGGAAATACTTTAAATGCTAAATAACTAAATGCTTACATGGTACTAGAATGTTATTTAAAATCAGGAGTAAAGATTTCTCTTGGACATGCACTTCCTCAAACCTTTATATGGGATTTTATCCAGCCCTGTTTTACTCCATCAGATGGCTATAGATTCCAAGGATAGTTTGACAGATTAACAACTGCAGGATTAGATATGTGTTTAATTAAACACAAAACCACAATGTGTGATAGGTGTATTTGAAAAGCTTATTCAGTTTAAGAATGATTGATACCTACAGATACATCTGCACTTTAAAAAAAACCCAGATTTACAGCCCCATACATGAACAGAGAACTGACAGGAAATAATATGCAGAAATATTTCAACCTTAGGCTCACATCTATTGGTCTACTTTCTTCTCTCATGTATAATTTCATGAAGTTGCTTTATTACAAACAGACAACACAGAGCTTGGGGAAGAAAGACATAATCCATCAAGATTATATATTTAAAATTTCAATATCTGTTTTATGAATTACAGCCTAATCTACATTTTTTGACTGCAGAATGATATGTTACACGTGGCAATTTTAATCTAAATTCCACAGGAAAGGCACTTCCCATCTGCAGCTGAGCTCTGGGTGCACACCCAAAGGCTCCATTCAAAATCTGCTCCAAGGCAGCCAGCACCAGCACTGCACATGTAGCCACGGACCAGCAAACACAAAGAGCTGTACTAGGCATGAGAAAGAGAAACTAGTGCATGAAAGGGACTGAAAATGGTTCCATGCAGCCAATGGCACCCTGCTTTTAGAGAAGTACTTTGAAAGAATACCACAGAAGGGCCTTTTTGCCAAATAATTGCACTGTCAATGACTGGTTCATCCCACTGATTACGGTCTTTCCATGAACTTCATCGAGTTCCCTATCAATTTCCAGATTTTTGTTATTAAAATAGGCTGACAAACAATCTAGGCTCAGCTTACAGCTGAGGCTGGCACTTTATCACCCTGCACCAAATTGTCACAGGAGGGTTCACAGCCCTCAGTGCTGTGAGGAAAGCTCCACGTGGGAGGGGAGTATCACTGCTTCTGAGCTGGATACAGAATCACAGAATAGTTAGAGTTAAAAGGGGTCTCTGGGTATTCTCTAGTCCACCCCCTTGCCAAGGCAGGATCACCTGGAGCAGGTGACACGGGAATGTGTCCAGGAGGGTTTTGAATGTGTCCAGAGAGAGACTCCATGACCCTGCTGGGCAGCCTGTTCCAGTGCTCTGCCACCCCCAGTGCAAAGAAGCTCTTCCTCATGTTGAAGTGGAGCTTCTTGCATTTTAGTTTATGGCCATTACATATGAGGTAGCTGTTAAAAGTACCTTTTTTTTTGCTCCTGTGATATGTTCATATAAACACACATTCATCATATGAGTAAACATCACATATTACACAAGAAGCATATATTTTTGCCAAATCATGAAACTAAAAAATAATTTAAAATTGACTAACAAAATTATTTTTCATTTGCAATCATTTAACAGGGCATCAGAATATTTTGGGGAAGGAAAAAAAAAAAGGAAGAGGTTAATTCTCACTTCCATCCTTACTTTATCAGTCCAGAGCTAAGTGCTGTTTAGTTTTCAGCTTCTTTACCACAACAAAGCTGGGAGTCCTGTATGCTTTCACCAAGATACATATCAGCTGGATACATTAACAAGGAATTAAATTTGTATTATCTGTTTGTATTGAGAAAAGTAATTTAAAAAATAATAAAAAATAAGGTTTGATTTTAGATTACTGACATGGTGAAACAGTGAAAACTAAACCAAGCCAAGTATCTAGTTACTTTTGGGTTATTTTAAAGTAGTCTCAAAGATACACATCACTAGAAACCAACTGCAGCTCAAGTGAATGACTGAATCCTGAATCTACATGTAAATGATGATAGATGAAGGTTTATCTAGGAACTTCAAATGTCATGGCCATTTGGAATGGAACTGAACATGTTCAAAGACAACTACAGTCTTACCCAGATTAATCAGGAAACACTGCTCACTATGAGGGAAGAGAGTGGCCTCCTTCAAAGCAACCCTCCATCCTAAAGTGCAGATTGCACTAACATGACTACAAGGTAAGTGTTTAATAGAAACTTCTGTGTAGATGGAGGCATAATATGTATACACATAATTATGTGTAGCTCAAATTTCATGAACCTAAGGCCAGAAGTCCCATGTTCTGGTCCCAAAAGCTATATAATAGCTTGTGACAGTTTGTGAGCTTCTAGCAGAAGGTGTACTGGCTGTTAGCTATCCACAAGCACACTTTTATCCTGTGTTGTAGCTACAGGAGAGCCCAGAGTTACTCCAGACAAAGGGCTGAGAATTTATACAGCAGCTGCTGCTCAGAAACCCACAAGCTGCAAGTATACACCTCAACTTATTCCACTCTTCTTGTTTTCTCTTAACACCTCATTTCTCTTAAGTAGCTACTGCTCCCCACACTCATTTAATGGGTACAATACCAAATAAAGATCATGCTGAAATTACCTTTAAAAACTTTTTGCAAGCAATTTTTTCCTTGCATGCATGAACTGATGGCAAATATCTTCTAAGTTAATTTCCCCATTGCAAGCAACCAAAAGGATAAAACTGCACTCATTAGAATACACAGAAAGAAAGCAATAATCCAAAGCTCCTTGCATGCTTATCAGAAAACTTTGAATTGCTCTTCATCTCACTGGTCAAATTTAGAAAGAAAATTATATTGACTCATTATAACTCAGATCACAAATGAACCATTTAAAAGTACTTTAAAAATGAGGTTTAAGAGTCATACAGAAGATACTTAAAATAAAAAGGGAAACTGAAATTAAAAAAAGATAAAAATCCCAAAGGTTTTAATTAAATGGCTGAAGTGTTAATTTCTAGAATAAAGCAGAAAAACAGCTGGAAGCATTAATAAACATACTGAACTAAAATTTACATGTCAACAACATAAAGGCAATCTCCAGTGCAGTTCTCCCCCCAAAAGAAACAAATCAAATCCATCCACTAAAAAACCTGCTATACACAACATTACTTGTACTTAAGAAACCACAATTTCTTATGCCCTACAAAAATGGCGCAATCTGGGAGTCATTTTGGCAAAGGAAATGTCTCTGAAGTGCACAGAATCACAGAATATGCTGAGTTGGAAAGGACCCACAAGGATCATCATGTCCAAGTCGTGGCATTTCACATGGGAGCAGCCCCAGCTTAGGTCACAGAGGGTCAAGGTTGTGCTCTCTGGCTTGGAGAGAAGACTAGAAAAGCAAATCAAATAGTGAACTACTATAGGTCAGACTCAATTAAGAGAAGCCCTTCTGGCCTGTGCAATGAAATCTCATCAACTCCCTAGAAGACATTATTGTACCTCCATTGACTGGTGAAGAAGTGGACAAAAATTCCATTTGGTCAAATCTAGCTCTGATTAGTGCTGCTGAAGTGCACACAATAAATTGCCAAATTGCTTCAGTACCAAGATGACTCTGGCTTTCTTACAGCTGCCAGTGACAGATGTAGTGAAAGCAGAGACCTTCAGCAAACACTTGAGTTGGGTGGAAAAACATTGTTTCCCTTCTATCAGAGCCACTCAGATTTGGTCAGAAGAGATTCACAGGAGGATAGAAGAAGTGGATGCTGACACAGAGGTGCTGACTGGAAGGAATACTGGAAGCTGGGCTCTCCATCTCTCTGCCCAGTGTCCTAATGTGAACCACTAGATAAAGGGAGCCAATCCCAACAGAGAGGCCAACACTTATTGGAGTTAAGTTTTTCATTTTGTGTCCCAGGACTAGAGAGTCCTGAGGAATCTCAAAAAAAAATATAGGCTGATGAGACCAGAATGATGAGCAAAGCCTTACAAGAAAGCAAGGGGCAAGGATGGAGAGCACTTTCTCCAACATCTGGCTCCACACTGGAGAGCCACATCTCTTGTTCACAAACTAGTCAGTGTTGCACAATTGCTTTCCTCCTCCACTACAGAGCTCCACCTCTGAACCCACCCTGCTGCTCCAAGCTCCATCAGCAGTTTGCACCTTGCACACAGCAAGGTGAGCTTCCTCTCTGCACCACTATGCCAATCCAAGCTCACTACACTGTGTAACCACCAATGCTGGCTGTTCTGCCCAGCTGGCTCTGCAAGCTGAGATTTAAGGCTCCTGACAGAAGAGGAGCAGCAGGGGCTCATTCACCCATCTGTTTTAACCTGGCTGCCTCAGCTTCACTCAGGGCTGTCACGTCAGGGGACCCCAGGCCTTCTCCCCCATTCCAGCTCCATACCTTCTGCAGAGGACAAAGAAACCTCTTCTGTGGCTCTGGCCACACACCCCAGCACTCGCTGAGCCAAGCCATAACCCTCATTTTAACAGGGTGAAAATCAAAGAGCTAAGCCCAAGGCAAAAGCCTTTGAGCACTGAGGAGTGCATTAGCAAGCACATCACTAGAATCTCCCTAACAATTAGAAGTGTCAGAACACAGACGTAATTTATGCACCACACATACTACAAAACTGAGTGAAGAAAAATTCTGAAGTAAGCTGCCTGAGGCAACAACGTTATTGTAATAATGTTTTCTGTATTATAAACCATAATGATACTTGTTTATAAAGTCTTCGGTTTCAAAAGTTTTAAGTGGTAGCTTTACACAAAATTTTCCTTCAGAAAGGGGAAGTCTGGCAGTTCTGACCTGATTTTGCCGTTTATGTGATGGCTGCAACACTGAATATCCTGATGAAAGGAATCTCTGCTGAAGCCTATACTCTCTCATTTCTTCTTCTTAGAGCTTATTCTGTAGCACTTCAGAGAGCTCCAAGACATTACTGTGTCCCTATCCTATGAGACATAGTACAGATGCAGCTGCTTCTTGGGATTTCAAAAATAATTAAAGGCACAAGACAACAAAGAAAGGATGGAAGAGAGAAAAATGTGAAGGAGGCAACACGAGCCTCTTGCAAACAAATGCATGCACATTCAAGTCTGTTAAAAGGTGTCCCTTTTTCCATGTGATATGTTATCTTTTCTACCAGGCTGATTTGATGGAATTACCTCGGAGCATTTTTATTGTGAGAAAGCAAGGTGGCTGAAGTTTATCCATTTTGTTACAGATCTTTTACATTTCAATATACTCCCAGAATTTAACATCTTCCTCTGCTTTTTAAAAATCATGGCAGAGATAACATCTGATTTAATTAAAAACAACAACTGTAAGTTCACTACCACTGTTTTAGATGCTCCTGATTAGTGGCAGTTCAGAAGCTTCTCACAGTGACATTAAGGAAAATGCTACCTACCAAACAAAAAAACAGAAGCAGCAAACCTAAGGAGAAAAAAAGGAAGGCAAGGTAGATTACTTCACTGTGGGAGGGGCTGCTGTGACTTCCTGGCTGTCTAAAAGCGCCTGTGCTCCCTGTGCAGGAGCCAAAGAGGGCTCAGTGGAGAGGGCTCACCCACCCAGCCATCCCAAATCCCAGCAGGAGGGTAGGAAGTGCCCTCAACCTGGTTCACACAGATGTGTCGGAAGAACAGTCACGGGAGTGGAAATGAAGCATCACACAGCCCTCTGCAGCTCTCTTGCCCTGCTTTCTGAATCCATGGATAACAAACGCACCCGGCTAAGGCTGAGGCTGCTTCTCCCCGCAAGGAGCTGAGCTCCAGGACCTCTGCACATTCCTTGTTACCCAGGTCCTGGAGAGCTGCAGCCAGGCAATGGCACTTCAGACAGCGAAACACTGAAAGGGAAACCCACAAACGGTCTTCTTTCCCCCATGGCACACTTCCAAGACAAAACCCCCCACTTCTGACAGGAATTGCCTATGTTTCCTATAAGAAAGCTGAGAGGAGTATGACAGATGACTGTCACCACCTTGCAGCCCACTCCCCCAAAGCACAGTTACCTCTGGAGCACTACAGCAGTGACAAACAGACAGCAACAATGGTAGGTAGGCTGGAGCCAGAATAATTCCTGCAAACACAGCACACTAATGATTGCATATATTAACATAAACGTGTTATTTATGGATGAAATACATCACTTATCACCACTACGGTCTGGAGCATTTGCAGTTTCCAAAGTGAGGGAAATGCTCGTGAAGCACAAGTAGTTTGTCATTTTATCAACAGCTCTCAAACCTCCAAAAATACTTCTTAACTACATCCAGAAAAATTACAGACCACAGCCATGTTTGCCTTGTGATTACTTGAAAGCTAAATAAATCTTCTCTTTGAAGTGGAAACGAAGGTTTTTGAAGGTTTTACTGAGTTTTTGGCCACAGATTTTATATATAAAAGCACAGATTTAAAACTTATTATATCCCAACCAAGATAATTTTTGGAAACACTCTGCTTACTTCTTGGATGGGCTTATATTTGATTCAATCATAGTAATTCTACAGTTCTCATAATACTGAGAATTAGTCAGGCAAACAAAGAAAATTACAGATATTTCCATTTATAGATGACTGGCCTGCAGTTTGGTGATCTTGCAACCAGGAGAAATCATTCTCTTTTCAATATCACATGCCAGAAGCAATTAGAAACAGCCTCAAATTATATGAATTCTATTCTCCTGATTTCAATGATACACTCTTGTCTTAAGCCTTTAGATTACCCTCAGGTCCCTACTCCAAAAAACTAACACTACACTTACATCTCAAGTCCCATCTTTGCCATCAGAGTTCACTAACTGCACATATAACCTGCAGCTTTTTTTCAAAAAATTTATTTCAGGACCACAACAATCCTGAAGAAACATTGAGGGCCAGGTTAACATTGCCTATAGAAAAGTTTGTGTGAAGAGATGGTGCTTGACAACATTTGCAGAACCATCTGGGCAGCCTTGTTGCTGTTGAAGTCAAGATGGGCATCTCTGAATATAGCAGACCCTTAAAGAACTCAGACTCAGGAAGAAGATCCTTTAGAGAAATGAAGCCAAAATACAAGGAATAAGTTTTACTCTAAATTAGTATCTGCATGGTCAGATTGGATAGGACTCTGAGCAACCTGACCTAGGTGAAGAAGTCTCAACTCATTGCAGGGGTTGGATTAGGTGACATTTAAAGGACCTCCAACTCAAACTATTCTATGGTTCTGGGAGAAATCAGTGGGCCAGGAACATAGGTCCATTCCTCCATATCTGCTACAAGCAGAACAGCACCCAGCTTTACTGCATTGCTGCCAATGGTGTTAGAAGGGCTATTAAATGTCACGAGTTAGATTTTATTACAGTCTAATTACAAATGAGGTAAGAGAAGATTCATTGTCTGCTCATGTGGTATTAAAAATCTTTCCCAAAGCAACACAATCTGGTTAAGTCACAATGAGCCACCAGACTTGTTGGGTCACAGGTCTGACCTAGGCATAGAAACTCTGTGTTTTGTCTAGTAAAGATGAAGGAAAAAATAAATCTGTGTGATGATTCCAGCAGAAAAGGAAGAAATGGATCAAGCAGAACTCTGACATGTGAATTTAAAATCCCAAATCTTAATGGGAAAAAAAAGCAGCAATTTACTTTTGGGGGTACCTGTAGTTTCCCAACACATTACTCTTCATTGCTTAGGAAACCTTTGCATCTGTGGACCCTTTGTGCAGGAGTTGTATGCCCTGAGTTCAGGCTCAGTGTTCTGAGGAGCTGCAGCCAAAACAACCCAGTCACTTCCAAGAATGTAGCTGGGCAAAAAAGGGAACCTTTTATTCTCAGAACACAGGGCATTGAAACTTGTCCCAGCACAAATTCTTTTCACTCCCTACTACTTGAGCTTGGAATTCCACAGCAGCTCTTCCACAGTGCTTTATCCATGGGTTTGTATAAGTCAGGTGAAATAAAAACATCTTCCTGACTACTGTTTTTCAAAATCTTCCTGTTTAAAATTAGATATAAGGGAATGGATAGCCAGTCTGCTAAATCAAGGGCTTAACACTTCTCAGTCATTTGATAAGCACAAGTTTCAACAGTGCTTACTTGTACAACATGATGGTTTTGTGATGTTTGATACTTGCATTTCACAGATGTAACTAAGTTCAACCCAAGCCCATTGAGGACTCTTATCAGATGAAGGCTGGAGAGATATTTACTTGCAGGAGATGAGAGAATATTTAAACTTTTATCATGGTCCATATAATTTTCTTGAGAAACTTTTATTTCTAGCCATCAGAGATATGAAGTCTATGTATAAAATATACTGTGTGCTACAGCAACTTCTTTTTCATTGAAAAGGGCTGATTCCCATTTTAAAAAAGCAGAATTAAACTGCAATCTCAGCTCAGCATTAATAGGAACAGCAAATACAGTACCCTAAGATAGAGTTCCTATAACATACATAACTTATCTGTACAGAGCAAGCTGGCAGAGCAGTTACGTCTTTAGCAAACCAGACTCAATATAAAAAGGATTTACTTGCATGCAAGAACATTTGCAGTCTCTGTGCAGTTTTACTTTGAATAGATTTAACATTTAACTAGTTCAACCACATTAATCCTTGAGCTCCAGACTCTTGGAAAAGTATTCATCATTCTTCATTTCGAACCTAAAATGACATTTGGTGCAACAAAAGGTGGAATTTTAAAGAAATGTATGCAAATTTTAAAACATCAGTATCTAAATAAATACAAAAACTTCCCAACTTCCTCAAATAAAAAAAAGTAAGATTCATAGCAAAGCTATGCTTTCCTCATTTATATCAGAATAAGTTTTAAGCTTTAAAAGCCAGAACGTGGAGCAGCTTTTTCTCAGATAGTAAAGGCCATCACTTTTGAAGTGTCCCAATTGCAAAAGCTGAATTGCAGCAATAATGATGAAATACTCCAGTCAGAAGGACCTCTAGATTGAAATTTTAAATGAGAAACCAACTCAGTGCAGTTACTGATAATGCCAGTTAATTAAGAGCATTTTTGAACATTTGTCCTATTTCCTCTCTGTGATTTCCAGGTTTGCTAAAGAGTTTCCTATTGTGCTGCACATCATGCTCCAGGGTACAGCAATAGCTGCCCTTCATACAATGCCTTTGTTTGATACTTTGAATTTTACAGTTTATCTGGAGATAAAGACGTAGAGAAGCAGATTAAAGGAAAGTATGTTTTACTTCCATTACACTGGTTTCCTACTGGAGGACAGATAGGTGTTTGTACAGCTAAATCCATCTCTGGTTGTCTCCCATTCCCTGACACGACTCACTGCCCCTTCCCCTCTGCTGCAGACCACAGCCTTCAAAAAAAACCCCCAAAATGAAAAAAACCCTAATGCCTCCATATATCCAAGAAAGGAAAAGACTATGAAACAATTGAGAACAAACACGAGAGCCCTACACCAGTATATCCCCCACTCCAAGACAGCTAAAACTATGGAAGACTTTTTGACATTTTGGCATGTGTGAGTATGGACCAGCAGGCAGAGGGGTTGCCATGTTTTGCTATCCTGAGTAATATGTAAAATGCCACAGCACCTGGCCCACAGCTCTGGTTCAGGGAAGATTTACTTGCTCTTCATCTGGATGGTATTGGGTAACTTTGTCCCTGTCACAAAGGGAGACTTACACAACTGCTCCACCATCACTGTGGTAAGAAAATTTCCCTGGAAGCCAAAGCCTTGTCTCTACTTCAGAGGAATGTGAGAGATGATCCTGCTTTCTGCAGTGGGGTCTGATTTTTCAAAAACAGCTCATCCATTGGTTTATGAAACTGAGCTTGTGAAACACTAGGAGTGTCTCCTATTAGTTTAATCAGATTCCCTGCCCCTATAAGCCACAACCCCAGAAAATCCAGCTTCTCTTCCATTCCCTGGAGAGCTGCTGTCTTGTGGATGGCAGAAGAAAGGAGACTGTCTCCTGCTTTGCATGCAGACATTCCCATCCCTCTCCTGTAGAAAGCACTTCACCTGCCTGTCATTCTCTTCAACAACCTGTCTTGGAAAACTACAACAGCTCGAGCAAGTCTCCTCTGACTTGTGGGTCTAAACTTCAATATTTGCTCACTGTCCAAATCTCTTCTGTCATACTTCAACAAAGCACCTTTCTCCTTCTTCTTCCTTTTTATTTTTAGTTTTAAATTTTACTCTCCCAGGCAGACACAAAAAATTCCCTTGTACAGCAACTTTTCCTCTCAGTACATTAAATTTGCATCATCCAAATAAAAATTCTCATCTTTTCTCCCACCAGTTGAGACTTCTGCTGCCAACTCTCCTAGCTTTCTTAATCAAGCATATTTGTCAATTAACTTGCAATTACAATGTATGTGCTTGATAAAGCAAAGATATGTGTAGAAATAAACTACCAAACACTTTCATGAATTAAAAAAGACATTAACCTGCCTCTTGCTTCCCTCTCCCCAGTTCAATCCCTCTCCAAGGCCTCGTATCCTCCTTTTGTCTGCAGCCCCCTCCATGCCTGCTGTTCTGAGCTGCTCTGCCCTCATCTTGACTCAGCATTTCTATACTTCAGCATCTTTACCTCTGTCTCACCAGCCTTATGCTTAGACTGGGACATTGCAAAAACCATTATGCCAGTCTTTAGTGGCATAATAACCCAAGTTAATAAAAAAAAAGTTCCAGCCTGCTACATTCTAAGCAAAAGCACTTTCTGAAATACCAAAATGCATATGCCTACATTTTATAATAACACAATCTTTCTGGTCAATGAATATAAAGCACTTCCAGCTTTTTTAAAAAAAACTTCATTTGACTTCTTGGATTCAACCCACTCTTATTAATTATACAGGAGTGTGGGTTTTTGCTCATTTCATGGCTATGTCATTTGTTTTAGCTTTACTGTTTCTGCCTTTTGTAGATGCTCTCCTGTCCTGGCTGTATTTTCTACATGCACTACCTCTACCCTTGAACCTTTCCTCAGCCTTTATTAAAAAAAACCTCAAAAACCAAAAGACCAACAAAACTCCACCTGAATTCTCTTTCTCACCTCACCCACGTTCTGACAGAAGCCTGCTCCAGCTCCCAGGCTTGTTTGAGATCTGCTGCCTGCATGCTCTGCCTCAGAGCCCTTCTGGGCAGCTCTGCCCCCTCTAACACACACTGGAGGATCAAAAAATACCCAAACAAAAAAGCCAGCCCCACCTGGACCCTGCTGCTCTTTCTCCTTTACCTTGGAATAGAAGCACTCCATTAGTGTTGATTCTTTCAAAAAAGAAAAAAACCAACCAACCAAAAAACCCAAACAAACAAAAAGAAAGGGCTGGCTGCAGCTGTGCGCTGGCAGACAACATTGGTCCACCTCAAATAGAGAAACAGCTTTTATTTCCATATAAATAAACAGCCTCCACTGAGGAGGGGAGGAAACCAGCACAGAAAAGGAAATATTGTGAATATTGCAAACACACCATTTCTAGTAAGTTTTTGTCAGTGGATCTTCATTTCTTTGCTCCTTGCAAAGGTTATAACGTCAATTCATTTAAACTTCATTTTGTTTGCAAGAAACAGCACCTTCTTTCTCTACTGATTTCCTGACTTCAGCAGGTTCACAGGAGGCTCACAATCTCTTTATTGTGCACTTTATTAAGAAGCATGAAGGTTTTCATTTACTACTTGAGCTTTCCATGAGCTCTAAAGATCAGGAGAGATACTACTGAAATGCAATTTGATTGCAAGTAAGCATCAAAAGAATAAAGTGGAACTAGAACTTGCTGGTTATTTCGTACTTGTGACCAGCACAAAGTTCCCTCACTTTGCAGACAGATGCTACTTTTTCTTCTAAACAGCACAAGCAGTGTCTCTCCTGCATGTTCCACTGACACCAGTTTTTTCCTGAACACAAAGTAAATCAATGTGGTTTTCACTGTTTCATTCCCTGACCTCTTCAACCAGCCTAGGCTGCAGCTCTGCCTGTGAGTGGAAACAGTACATTGGTATTGCAGACCACTGGACTGGTGGGGGAGAGGGCAAGGAAAAACACTTAGGGGTAAATTAAAATCCCTTTTAAAAGTTTTTCTGGTTCTTAAAAGTGTTTGAAAATCATATGGACATGGTGTTTTCTTCTTATAGGCTTCAGGGGAGTTTTGCAAGCAAGATTTTCATTGTAGCGAGACCAGAAGATTTGAAGTCTGTTTTCATCCCACTCCATGGGTAGAATGAAAGCAGTCTTAATGAATAGATGGTAGAAAATTGCAGTTCTTGGAGAAGTGAAACCCTCGATACCATGGACATCTAGCACCTTTTCACAGAGTTTTTGTGACACAAATGCTTTGGTCACACAGCAGTACAATATGTACTACTGTAAACTTGCTTAACAGCACCTTTCCCAGACTCTGTGGCAAATGCACTAGAGCTGTATTTCAGAATTTTTTTCATTGAATAATTTTTCCTTCATATGCTGTTTTAACATGAGTGCGTCCAAAATGAATCACAACATGATTATTCTTCCACAAACACACAGTACTGGTGTGTAGTAAAATTTGTCAGCACAAAACACTAACGATCTTAAACAAAATCAAACAGAAAGAAACAAAAGACAAAAGACTGTACAGTCCATTTGGGAAATGCTTCCTGAAGCTGGAAAGAGAGAGGCTCCCTGCAGTGCTAACATCTGCACAAGACAGAAAATGTATTTCCCCCTCTCCCCAGAAAGAAATAAGAGATGGAGGGAGTAGAGGAAATGGCAGACAGCAGATAATCTCTATTTTACTCTAACAGACAAAATGACAGTGGAAAAGACTTCTGCCCTCTGGGGTTCACAGGAAACCAGTCACAGGATGTGTCCCTTTCAGTTCAGTAAGTGCACACTCTGGCAAGTTGTGTCATTAAACACAATTGGATTTTTCTTAAAGTTACAACCACAAGCAGCATCACATTTTGTAAAATCTCTTACTATTAGTATGTTGAAGAATATGAACATACTCTTAAATAAATATTCATATATTTAAGTCTAGAAGCAACAACTCATATATATATATATGTAAAACTTATGATCTTCTCCATTAAGACCAAGGAAGAAAACCTCTCAGAGACACAACTGACCTGGGGTTGGAGTTTTTTGTGTTTAAAGAGACAAAACTGAAATTGCAAATCCAAGTTCCATCAAAAGGCTTTCAGGTAACCTTTTCTCAGAGCACAGTATAAATATTTACCCAGTTCTCTCAAAATGTCATCAACATTGTGTTGGGGACATGCACTGTGGGCATTGAACCAGCTTTTACTTTACAATAGTGTTAATGGGCAGAGGATATGATTGCATTTTTATCTTTTCTTTAGACTCCTTAAAGTGTTTCATCAAGTGTCCAAATACTACTGACCACATGGGCTTTTCAGGATTTTCTTTTTTGTTATAACTCGTAAGTAGCTTATACAAGCACACCAGGGATTATATGACTCAAATGCTATTTTGTAGCTTTAAAAATAACTTTACTTCAATTAAAAGTCAATTGCCAAAAAAGATCTCCTCACCCCTGACCTCCTCTAACAATCCTCTTCCTTCTCCTTGTAAAAACCAAGGTAGCAGTAACAAAACAAACAACAAAACCCCCCTGAAAAATGGAAAAAATAAAAAAAGCAGAAAACCCCAACTTTCAATATTTCTGACAGTTTTTCAAACCTGTCATGTTCAAGGTAAAAGTCATTATAACACTGAAAACTAGAAATTTTTGAAAAACACAAAGAACATAACCTTTTCATTCTATTCTATTTTTTTTCTGATTGACACATGCCAGCTGTTCAATGACTGTTTTAATGCCTTCTACTTCCACTGTCAGTAAAAACAACAAGAAATTTTAGTTCACATTTAACAAAGGGCTCATTTACAAACAAACACCTCATTTAGCAAATAAAATTTGTAGGTGGTTTCATCCTTGAATGTCTTCTGTTCATCCTATAATCTCACTCACCAGCACAAGTGCATTTCACAATATCCTATCACTATAGATAGACACAGTGGCATCTATCGACTGCCACAGTGGAGAGATTTATACACATCCTTGAAGTCTCTTGCTGAGTGTCAGAAAAGGACAGCTTGATGAGTTTGTCCTTTGACATGCAAGGAGCCCAAACAGCTTTCAGGAGTTTTTTACCTCTTATTTTTAAACAGAAGATGAACTATGTTTTAAGTTAAGAGAAATTAACTAGGGAGTATTAACAACTGTCAAATGAGATGAGGAAAGTGAGATCATAGGACTGAGCTCTCTGTAGAAATGCACGAAAAAAGGTGCTGATGGTTAATTAAGATTGTGTTGATAAGTGTCAAAAGTCAAGTTCTCAATTTCCCCTACACCTTTCAAGTATAATTAGGTTTAAAATAAAACAGAGTAACAGTGCTGACAGGCACGGGATCGCTTGTTTATGTTCTGACTCTGCTCTGTGTTACCTGGAAAGGACAGTAAGATTTCATACATATGCATTAAAGAGCTGCTTCACATTCTTTGACTGAAGAGCTCTTAGCATGGTACAGGCTGAACTCCTAAATATTAGTGTCAAAAAACCTCCAACCAAATAAAAAAAAAAACAAAAACAAAACCAAAGAGAAACAAAACCACTCTGGGTACTCCAAACTAAAGCCAGGAAATTAGAACCACAGAAGTCCCATTTGTAAGCTCTTCCAGGCTTCCTTGCACTATAAACCACAGTGTCCCCAAGCCAGTGGGGTGCTCAGAAAGCCAGCCTGTGGCTCAGAGCATTCCCCACACATGTGTACAACAGGCTCCCACGCTCAGGAAGGGGGAGAGGAGGAGCTGGGAACACCTACTGTCCCAACAGCACCAAGTTTCCATCCTGCATTGTGCCTCACTGCGTTCCCACCTGCACAAAGGCTGCTTTGTCATCTTTGCCACAAGCACTGCAGCCAACAGCAATTTAGTGTGGCTCACATGTGCTGGCTTGCAACACCAGCTCGTAGTGAGAGCTCTCTGGTTAAGGAGTGTGCTGCTTCATACCTGAGAGCAGAAAGCCTCAGCTTTCACCCTGCCCCATCTCTCTGCAGATTCGTATGCAAAGACCAATTACACACGTTTTCATGACAAAAATATTAAGGTTATGTATGAATTGTGCACCCAAATCCCAGACTTCCCAGAGCTTTTTCTGGTTGTGCCACCCTGCCCTTCCCCAGTGTGCCCATGACTTCACTGTGATGAAGCTCTTAATTACATGATCACACAGAAAGCTTCCCATAAGAGCTGAGTCTCCCCTTCAGTGCCTAAAATGGCTGGTGCTTATTCAATGTGGGCAGTTTAATACTTTTTTTTTTTTCCTTTTGACATTCACTGTCATTCTACAGAATGATCTTTTCAGCTTGCTCCAGAAACACAACCAGCTCACTTATGGGTCCCTGCACTGCTCAGCACGAGTTCTCCCTCACAAAGCATGCATTTTTAATAGCATCCTAAGACACCAGGAGGGTTACTGGTACTTGATGACAAAGACAAGATGAACTCCAAAGTTCTTTATTTAGGTGCCCAGTTTGAGAGAACCAAGGCCTGATTATTCACTACATCCATACAGCAATGAATCCATTGACTTCCTTTGCATTTGCACTAACTTGACACTTCTCCAGTCACCCCAGTGTTTATTATGTTGCTACACAACAAAATAAGTCACTTCTGTTAACAAAGTGTGCTTAAGTGGAGCCTCTTTCACAGGTGCCTAGCAGGTTCTTGCCTTTTCCTTCCTACAAACTTCCCCACCACTTTCACGTGGCACCTCCCAGCTCCTGCAACAGGTGAAGCTGTGATTCAGCAGGAGACAATCTCTCCTGCTACTGCTCCATGGGCCACTAAAGGAAACAGGGATCTTCTCAGCTGAAAAGCCCAGCATCACATCAGGCAACTAAAACCCAAACTGTAACACACAAACACTGATACTGCAAGCACTTGAGCATCCTTGACATCAGGAAAAAAAAAAAAATAATCAAGGAAACGTTCTTTGAAATGAAACTATTTTAGGATTGTTAAAAGCAAATGTTTCCCATCCCTTGGGAAGTTCTCATCACGAGTGTGTGTGATTAATCAGCAGGCTGATGCACAGTCTCTCCTTTTTAAGTTCAGGGAGTAATGGGAAACTTTATGTTGTTTTTACTGCTGAGTTAACCACAATCAGTGGGGAGGACAAGGGGTACACATCACTTCATTTATCAACAGGTTTCATGAGTTGTTGCTACCTGCAGAAGGAAGAGTCCAAGCCCTCAAATCTTCAGTTCAATTACCTCCAGATTACACAAAGCAGACTCTGCAATCCATAACTTCTTGCTCAACTTGCTTTAAAGTCTTTTCTCTGCTGGAAAACATGCAGAAAGGGCTAGAGGAATTGGTCAGAACTATTAAAAAGGAGAGAGAATGGGAAAGGAGCACATGAGGGACTTGAAAGATGAAGGTGGCTTTTACAAAGTAACAGTGCATTTTACTTGCACAAGAAATGCAGGCAGGAACAGACCTGCTCCCTTTTGGTCCACTGTTTCTTCGAGTACACTGAAGATAACAGAGATGCTTTGTGCAAATACTGATGACAGATAGATATTAAAAACTCTCCAGATACCAAAGGGTGGAGAGAGCAGTTGGAGATGCTCTTCCCTTGAACTCCCTAGAAATCAGTACTGACCTGCATTCACTGTATCCTAACTTGTGCCATTAGGACTGGAATGTTTTAAGACCCCTGCATATCCTAAATTTCGACCATGCACAGTTTTGTGTCGCTCTTGGAAGCTGTTCTCAGAAAAGCAAGATTCACAAAACCTCAGCTGGCATCTGCCTGCCCTTATTTCAACATGCCTGTGTGCTTTGTGGTTTGAGATGCAGCCTGAGTCAATGCTGATGTAAATACATACATGTCACGTCAGTTCTGGGTACAGACATTGCAAAAAGCCTGAGAGGTACTTGGCAGAGATTATGGGTGGGCACCCCTCCCACTTAGCACCCATTACTGAACATTGCTGATGTACATGCTCTAACAGCAGCTGGAAAGCTCTGGGCAATTATTTGCAACTGAGCTGGCAACTCAAGGCTATTCTTCTGTTCTTAAGAAAACAATTTCCCTTAGAGAAACAGCAGGTTATTGGCATAGAAGTGCTGGTAATACCTTAGGAGCCACACATGTCCAAACACTCCACTCTCCTCTATGAGGACCATAGAAATTCCCTTTCAAGAGGCAACAGAGCTATTGCAACTGCAAGCTTCTAACTCTGAAATAGCTGGGAAATTATCTGTTCTGGACATTGATTAGCAGACCCCTCAAATATATAACACAGAGAAGATCATAAAAACAAATTACTATGTGTTCTTCTAGACACATCTGCATAGCAATTTAGGGAAGATCACTGGGATAAAAAAGAAGGCATTCTCCTGGATGTGAGTAGCCTGTTAAAGCTTCTGGAGGTTCAGGGTGCCATTGGCTCTGTAGTAAGGATCCACACTAAGTGTCTGCAGCTCAGCCAGCCTACAACTGCAGGATGCCTTTGCACTAACCTGCCAGCCCAGGTGCTCTGCTGACAGCAGTGTGGACAGATGGACAGACACCTATACCCCCCTTTACCCTTTTCACCAGGAGCAAGGCCAACACCTCAGCCCAAGCAAGCTGCCTAGGTGTGAGCAGCCTGCAGGAGGGTAAACCCAACAAAAGCCATGTAATCCAGAGTAACTAATAAGTGTCCAACTCAGACCTCATCGTGCCTTTGAGACAGCAGCATCTGGCAGGAGGCAAAGCCCCAGAGGAAGAATACATAAAAAGCCAAACCAAAGCTAAACCAAGCAAAACTCACCCCAAACTCTGCCCAACCTTGAATAAATCTATTAGAGCTCACAGATAAATCCTTTTCACTGTATCAGTTTAATAAAAGACAGTATCAGTTTAAGCCAAGGCAGCACAATTTCTCCAGTTCTATCCAATGAGAACTAATGCAGGATGCTTACTCACAAAAAGCATGAGATGGTTAACAAGCTGACAAACCATTCAATTCTTAACAGGAAGTCTCAAGTAACACCAAGTTTCTCAGCACCCAATATTGCAGCAATATATTTCTTCCTCTCCCCTCTCTCCTTCTTTCTTTTTCTCTAGAGGATGAATTTGTCTCAATTCCAGTAAAAGCAGAGGAAGTAAAGAAAAAAAAGCAGCATGCTGACTGGTACCTTTGTTGCTGTTGAAAATGCAGAATGAATATGAAATGTCAGAGCATGATACTCCCAGAGGAAAGGGCTGGCCTGAGCCAAAACTTCTAGACTAAAGCAAAGACATAGAAACCTCAGCCTGCAAACAGAACAAAAAGTTTTGTCTGCTCCCCTTTCTGCTCAATTCATCCCCAAAATTTTCTTATGCCAAGTAGTCTCCATAACTGTTTCTGAAATGGAACCAGCAAGACCTTAAAGAGATCAATCAAACATTTCCTGAACTTCTGGAGAATGAAAGGGATACAAATGAAACATCTTTTTTGGGACATTATAATCCCTACTCCTAGGAGGAAGAGACTGGAAATTACACATTCTGGGTACTGCCCATGTTAATTTAAATAGAGTAAGGCATTATTTCTGGTTACACACCAGTCAACCATTTTTCCAACTAACTTGAGGAGGAACATTACTGAGATGCAGATGCAGCCAAGTCATGTCACCAAATGCCATGATGGCTGGTAGAGCCAGCCTGGGAGATTGCTGGGTATGCCTAGAAGGCAAACTGGCTATCAGGCTTTCCATTGAGCACTGTGAGTTCAAGTGGCTTGGGTTGCTTTTGCTCTGTAAAAGCCTGATAAGTAAGTCTATGATAAAGATTCCGCATTGAAATAATAATAATAAAAAATCTTGAGATCTCTGAGACATGAAAAGACTCAAAGTTTGAGGGACAAGGGAACAAAGTGCTTAAGGCTTATGCCTACAAGAAACAAAATATACAAAAATCCCTGCTTCTAACATTTATTTCTTTTTCATATTAAAAATCTCACTTTTAACACTTTTAAAATTTTGCAATACATGGACAACTGTACTGTGTGGTCCCTCACACTATAGGGACAGGAGATTGAAAGTACAATTTCAGAAAGCCATAAAAGTGGCATAGATCTTCAAATATTTATCATGTAAACCCAAAGAATTTCTCATATCTCATATTATTCTTAGTTTGCTTGATAAATAATTCTCCCAAAGAATGCAAATTTGTACACTGGCCAAAAAAAAAAAAAAAAAAAAAAAAGAAAGAAAAAAAAGAAAAACAAAAAGAACTGGTATTAAAAACTGAAACAAAAGAACCTGAACCACAGGTGCCAACAAGGAACTTAAAATTTATTTGTGATAAGTTGCCAGAATTCTTAAAATGAGCTCTCATAGGAATACCAAAATTAGGTTAGCAGTTTCTTGTGAACATCAGGTAAAGAAAAAAATGCCCTGAAAACACAACAAAACTACTGCCAAGTAGGCTTATGCTGCTTTTTTTCAGGGCTTGGCTGCTGCTAATTAATAAAAATCATCATCCAGGTTTCTCTCCCTTTGAGTCAAAAAAGGGTGGAATGTCTTCTTCAATATGTTCTCCTGTAAAAACCCAAAGGAAATGTGTTCAAAACCAGTTAGCTATATATACAGGCAATGTATACATGTATTACACCTCTAGTCCAAGCATGTGGCACACACTCAGATTTAAGAACATCAGCAAAGGGAATCTGCAAAATTATGATTCAGATGTAGAGTTACTTGAGATCCTCCCTATCCTTTTGTTTTAATACATTGTATGCCTTACGTTGTCTCTTTAGCATATGTGGCAATTGCTCTTTTAAGTTCCTAAGAAGTATTTCTTGACAAAATGACATTGGAAATTCCTACACCAAAGAACCAGAGGGAATAAGAAGCCACCTTAAAGCAGCAGTCAATATGTGATGTGCTCTGGGTCAAACCCCAAGGCACCACTTTTCGAGTGGTAAGCACCACACGCTTGTCAGAGAATAAAGTCACAAGAAGATGAGAAAAAAAATCTGACTCACATCTCTAACATGAAAGGACCATTTCTGACATTTTTGGTTCATACACATATTGCACAGAGGCAGCCAGTGTGCCTGAACAGCCAAGGTCAGTTATCCTGGAGGGCATCTGTCTTCAGGAAGGTTTGAGATTTGGCCAGGGTGGAAGGGGTGAGAGCATGGGGAGTCAGTGGGCTTGTCTGGTTAGACAGCACCGATAATGCTTTAACTATTGCTAAACAGGGAAGAGAAAATAGTGTCAAATACCTCATACTGAGCAAAGATCCAGCTCCTACCACTCCTTTCATAGAGGACTTCCCTTATTTAATTTTTTTTCAGAGAGATAAAAAAAAATATACAAAGAAGTCAGTGTATTGCTTAGAAACATCTGCCAACATTAACATAAGAAAATTGAGAATATTTTTAGGATCAGCCTCTACTACGCCCGTTTATGCATCAGCAATTTCAAAACAGCATAGATCAGCCACAAATCAACTCTACCAACTAGTCTTCCAGACACAGCAATAAAATTATATATATTAAAAATACCTGAGTCACACTGGTGGAGCCGACCTCCAACACAATTTGAATGTGTTAGATTTAATTAGAAGGTGTTGACAAGCACACACACATTTATTCCATAAGAAAAAAATAGTCACCTTTGAGATCAGCAGCAGCCACCACACTATCTTGGATCCCAGTGGCCAAATGAACATGTAGTATCTCTGGCTCTAAACTCCCACTCCTTCTTCCTCTCCTCCAAAACCACTCAAGTATTTAAATATTTGAGACTGGTAACACTGACTTCCAGTCTTGCCATCACCCAAATTTTACTCAGGGTCAGGATGCAGAAGACTAAAGGTGCTGGCATTGTCTGGAGCAGGTACTGATCTCCTGCACTCAGTGCTGTTTGTTGCCTCATGCCCCAAAGTTTCTACCAACATAATACACATCACACTCTTTGGAAAAGGAGTTTTTTTGACTTCTCTATCTTGTTGGCAATAACCTAAGTTTAATCTTGCACAGCCCATTTAAGCAAATATTAAATGTGAGTTGAAACACACCCACCTCATCTTCCCATTGGAACTATTTTACTCAAGCTGCAACCAAACACCAGAAAGCTTGTGAGCTGTTCACATTACTTAAATCAAAACTGAAACAAAATTTCTGAATGCTTTCAACTCTCACTCTCTCCCCCATGAGAGCTTAAATACTGGACCAAGTGACCCCAGTTTCTGATTAAATAAAAGCAAATAAATGAAAGCATGCACCCTCCTGAGCTGGTGAACCTCACAAGCAGCCACAGTGAGAGCTGTTCACCAGAACCACCAATAGTACCTGGGGAAAGTCTGGGTCCCTGAGGGGTCAGGGGGTGTGTGTGTGCCCATTAATTACTGGGAACAGGCAAAACTCCCCATTTGTCACACAAACCAGTGATCAGATTAGTAGTAAGCCTCCACTCTGAAATATCTATTGCACAAAGTCCTTCTGCTATGTAACAAAGCCTCTGCAACCTGAATGAGCTGTGTAACCCAAAGGTGACTTCCATACCAGGAGGGGCTTCTTGCTTACTTTGGGCTGCAAACAGTGGTAACTGTACTGAGTAAAAAACTACAACTCATTTTCTGGGCCTGGGCAAAAAAGTAATCCGTCTTTTTATTTTTAATCACCGTGAATATAAGCAGTTCTGCAACATTGTGATCAGAGCATTGTGAACACCCATTAGCTCAAGGATAAAGAGCTCATTTGTGCTGGGAGATGAGAGGATTTGCAGGCAAGGCAAGGAAGGTGAGCAGTGAGGAAGACCAAGGTAAGCAAACATGAAGACAGGATTGCTGTAAGCAGGGTTATTGGAACAGGACAGATGAAAGAGGGACCACTAAAAGAGCTCCTGGCAGCCACAGCCAGTGCCACAGAGCTAGAACAAACACCCAAAGAAAAATCAGAGAAGGAAAACAGTGGTATCAACAGCCAGAGTAGGAAGAGAGGAACTTCTCTGGTGGGAATAAATATTAAAGGTTAAATGAAAAAAAAAGAAAGAAAAAAAAATAAAAAGAGCAGCTTGACATTTCCCCTCCCTTGGCAACCTTCCCCAGCTCAAACCTCTCAACCACTTCCTTTTACACCAGTGGGCTATTTAGGCTTCCTTTTTCTTTGATGGAATAGATACCCAGGAGCTCCTCCAGGCACAGCAAGTGCTCAGCTCAGCCATCTCCCTGACCACCAGTCAGGCAGCATCAGCATGCACCCAGCATCTCAGACACTTACCTTGCCAAAGCTACTTGTGAGCCAGAATTCCTAAACTAAACATTAACATATCACTCATTAAAGCAGGTACATGCAGGTATAAAATCTACACCTTCAGCTATCTCCCAGGTTGGACCTCTGAGCTGGGTGGTGGGACCAACACACTCTTAGAAGCAGCAACAACTGCAGGATAAGTCACACATGCACAGGTTTGCTGGTGGTTGGGGGTTTATCTTGTACTCCAGTAGTTCTGTGTCTTTTCAGGCAAATATTAATTTCAGTACTTAAACCACTAATCATGAAATTTTCATTTTGTGTGTGTTTGGAAAAAAACAATCAAAGAGTGTAGGAAGATTAGACCTTGAAAAACACAAATTACAGCAAATCACACATAGTACGTCAGTCACCTGTAACAGCCCACTCACAATGACAGAGCCTCAGAAATCTAGTGCAGAAGAAAACACCTTCTCAGTATAAAATTTTAAGCACAAGTTTTTGTCCCAGAGCTCCTGTGAGGCTCACATGGATGGCACAACTCTTATTTCAATCCTCATATTTGCTGCCAAACATTAACTTTAGAGCGGGTAACTTAGCTGATAGACAAAGTATTGCCAGGAAAACAAACAGAATACACACAATGCATCTCTTTGCATATGTTGTTTACCATGCATTTCCTTCACTGTTTTACCAAAACATGATGCAGTCTTACTGCTTCAGGTTATATTGCAGTATGAAGCGTGAAGGACTGGTGCAAAAAAATTCACTAGAGGGAAATTGAAAACTTTTCCAGTTTTCTGTACACAAACACTGGATTGGTCAGTTTCTTTGTGTAACTTAAGCAAAGGACCATCACTGCTCCAGCTCTTTTTGAGGTGACAGAGCCTACAAGTACTTGCCTGCAAGGAAGAGTTTTCACCAGCTCCAGCTTGAGGCAAATTAAGATAACTGGCAGCAACTGGAGATCTGGCACCAAATAAGCGATTTAATTAGCTGACAGGTGTAGCAAAGTAATTACTCCTCTCTATGCAGCATTTGTGAGACCACATCTGGAGTACTCGGTCTGGTTTGGGAGTCCTGGGAAAAGAAAGACTGACGTACTGGAGAGAGTCCAGTGGATGTCCACAGAGCTGCTGCAGCACTTGGCATATGAAGGTGAGACTGAGAGCTGAGAGCTGGGCTTGTTCAGTCTGGCCTGGGAGACCCTCAAAACCTGCCTGGATGAGGCCCCAGCTTTGAAGTTATCCCTATTCTGTTCAGGGAGATTATTTCCTTCAAACCTACAGTTTACCTCAGAGATGTTAGAAGAACTATTAAAAAGTAGTTTAATAGGAAAACTAATAAAAAAGTACTTCTAGAAAAAAATCTGTAAGCTCTAGAGACAGATCAGTTACAGAAAATAAATTTTTACAATATGATTGGGTAAAAGCCTCATAGGTTATCATTCCTTTAAACAATATTAGGAGTTTCTCCCCATTGTCCCCCACCACATTCTTAAAGTATGATGTGAAAGAGTTCAAAGCTACATACTTGTCATAATTTAAAAAAGGTTTAGCAAGTTCCCATGCCAACAATCGTGAAGTAAATCTACATGATGTGGTTTGACTGCCATTTTCAAGGTATTTTCTCAGAAATTACACCTCACAGTAGCAACATGCTGCTGATTATGGAAGAAGTTTTATAGCAGTTTGGGGTGCCCACATTATCAGCAAACAGATTTCATTTCTCTTACACAGTTGCTTCCACTTGCATTTTCTTAATATTTCTGTGATATTTCACTTTTGGAACAGAGTGTCAACAACAGTCCAGTGGCATTAAGAAATCCACAGATAGTTATTTAAACTTCAAAATTAAACTTGAACCACAAGCTCTCTGCACTAGTTTACTTTGGTAAGACCTCACTCATCAAGAATTACTCTCCAATGCTTATGGTGATACAATTTGAATCCATCCTTCTTTAAACAAGGCAGATTGAAAATAAACATTGCATACTATCATAGCACTATATTATCTTAAAGTTTGTGGGTAGCTGTAGCTCCTATGGAACATTGTGGGGCAGAAAATGTTAAAAAAGAGAAAATAACAACAAATAACAGTAAAAAATATTATGTTTAGTAACAATTTTTTAAAAGCTAGTTTAAATAGTATGATGCTATGAAATAAACATTAATCTAGTTAATCCACTCTTTCTGGTCATTGCTCTCTTGTCTTTTTTTTTTTGTGTCAAGAAGTGAAGTACAGCTCTACACCACCACACGCTGCCACACAGATACACTCACAGCAACCATGGACACATCCTGGGAGCAGGGCAGGCACACAAGCACAGCGTTCCCCTGGATCTCACATGAGCTTCTCTCCCACCTTGGCACAGTGCAGGTGTATCTTGGGTTCCAGACTTGCTCTACCCAAGGAAATAAAATGCTGTCCTGTCCACATGCAGCCCAGACTGTTCTCAGCACAGTCCTGCTGTGCCACACTAGCTCTAAAGGATGACACAAACTTACATGACAAATCATGGAGGAGTTGACCACAAAAGCAAGATTAAGCTGACTCGTTTAACACCTACGTCTATACACTCAGCTCCATAAAGCAGAACTAACTACTCACTCTACTGCATGGGGAGGAACAAAAATCCCCCAACCCCAAACAATGTAACCTCATGATTTTGAATAAAGATTTGCTGAAAATGTAAGAAAGAGCAGGGACAAGGTTACCTCACCCTTAAAGAAGTCACTGAATCACACTGATGGTCAGTGGTTAAAAAAAAAAAAAATCTATAAATGAAATAATTTTTTTTAACCTTTTAGAGGACCAGCAGCAAATTGTTGTGAAGTCATTAAGCAGTGCACAGCGATGCTCTCCCCACCCTGCCTGCCATGACTGAGGAGGAGGAACAGGGACACAGTCTTCCCTGCACACTTTTATCTGCAGCCCTATTTGTTCCTTTTTGGCAGCCCCACTTGAACATTAGGACAAGGAGTTCTGCAGTTTTTGGACATGCCAGCAGTGCTGCCCTAAGCAAGAAAGACAGTCAATGCTTGTGCTCTACCTCCTCCAGTGCACAAAAGGTCACTTCCGACCTTCAAATGCAGGGGATGTTTCTTCCACAAGGTCACAACATTTAGCAGCTCTCTTCCCAGTCAAATTTTTGGGTTCACTACTTTTCCTACAAAAGAGGAACTCCTAGAGAGGTGTTCAAAAGAAATTGAAGCCAATGCTATGTGTGGGCTTTTGAGAGCATACAGCCTGCTATACTGAGAGTTAAATCTGTCTCCTCAGCTTGTCAGCTCCTGCACACTGATCTTATCCCACTTGTAGGCTGATGGGCTTACAAAGTTTTTCAACAGTGAATACTGCTAATACAATGGGTTTCATTTAATACTTTTTTTCTCCTTTTAAAGGTGGTTTGCCTCGACCTTTCTGAATAAAATATAAGAGATATTAAAAACATTAAAATAAAATAAAAACCCAAGAGCTATTTCTCTTCACAAGTCCAAAGTGTGAGGTCTTATGAATATAAAAATCACTGACCATTCAAAGATCCTGGAGAATGTAATATTTGAAAAGAAAGGCTTGCATATTTAACTAAAGACTGTAAATTAATGTTATGAATAACCTCAGATAGTGTGCTATTCAAAAGATTAGTTTTAAATAGTCTTAATCCTTCTTGAAGAGAGAGAAATCAGTAAAACATTTTCAATTAATTTGGAAATGGGACTGAGAGTGTTTCTTGATGAAATCACCAATTTAAATGTTGCAGAGTGATAACATCCAAAAATTTCATAATCTGTTGGCTATCTCACAGATCAGCTCCAGAAGGAAATTTAGGCGTTTTCAGTTACTTCTCAGGAAGGAAGATAGGCAACAGAACTGGAATTTTTGCTGGTCTTTAGACAAAAATTTTGCTGAATACTGGTTCCCTCTCTGTAATTCAAAATTTATTAGCATACAGTGACAGCATGCAAGAGGACCTGTTCATAGGAAGTCCTAAAAACATGCAAGAGGTCATTAACTTCACCATAATAAACTCTCACCACCAAGAAAAACACTGAGCATTTACATGTAGTTTAAGACAAGAAACAGTCTAATTGCCTACTCAGAGAACAGAGGTTTTCATACCCAGTCTTAGAGATGTTCTTTTTTTCTTGGAAAAAACATATCACAGCTGCTAATGAGGGGCTGCCCATAAAGAAAAACACAGCCCAGAAAAATATTCTTTTTTTTTAAGGGTGTGAGAGTTCCTTTTGCTTACACCTGCTCTCCTCCCCTGTCCCTGGGGTGAAAACAGGGAGGCTGGAGGACACAATCATCATCATCTTCCAGACAGGGCTGTGAGCTGGTCTCCTCTGCCAAGTCCTGAGAAATGACCAGGTATGGGACAAAGTGCCCAGCACTTGCATCATCCACTGTGGTGGCTTCTGGCTTGGGAAACTTAAGAACTAACCAACAACAATTCTTCTCAATTATTCTGGGCAAGAACATCACCTTCAACTATAAGCCCCAGAGCAATTCTGTGGTTTAAAGGTCAGGTTTAAAGATGGAAAATATACTTGTTCTAAAAAAACAAACAAACACAAAAAACCCTCAACACAATTATCTGTACATTGTTATCAGGATCCAAAATAGGAAATACATGATATTCCAAAGTCATGCCAGGAAAACTTTCAGAGCTGTCTTTTTTTTCTAAGTGATACAGCTGCAAGTCAAAGATCAATGTTAGGCAAAGTGCTCTTTCACACACAGGTTGTTCAAAAACAAAGGAGGTTGAAAGGTCTTTATTAATACAATAAAAAGCCTTCAAATGAATGTTAAAGTTTATTCCTTAAAAACCTGCAAAACAACAAAAAAATCCAACACTCCCACCTCCTCCCCACCCCCAACAAGTAAAATAAAATAACTTGTAAAGAAAAAGGATGCTAGGAATCACCAGACAGATCATTAGAGAACTCTCATGGAATGGTAAAGTTTTTCTTCAAAAAAGCACAAACCTGAATGGGCATTTCATATTAATCTTCATTCTCACAGCCTGTTTGACTTCTCTGTGTAGCTTCATATAGCAAACTTAGATGTGCCATGATTGAGATTATCTGGCAAAAATATATCCAACTTGGACTATACCAAAAAGGATTGAGAACTATTTTGGTCAAATCTGTTAACAGAGGAAAACTGGAGCCAAGAGGAAAAGGACAATTTTAAACACAGAAGATATTTCATGCAAGCCAAGCCAATCATTTGAGGTTTCCTCCTTACTCCTCCCAAAATCACTAAAACAAGAGTTATTTTCATGTTAAAGTGGTGCCAAACACTTCTTTTCTGTTAAAGCAAATGTCCTCAGTCACACACACACAAGGGCAGCCTCCTCTGCCTGCTTCAGCCAGCTCTTCCCTCGGTCTGTTCCATGTCCCCCACCCCAGCTGCCTCTCCCCTTCTCCATACATCGTCCTGGTGCCACTGCCATCACTTTCAGCTCCAAAACGCCTTCCAAATTCACCGCTGTGAGCACTTTGGTGAATAAAACAGCATTTCCCAAGCATTTTTGGGAGCTTCAGTATTGATGGTACACTTTCTCTGAAATGTGAGGTCTCAATTTCAGGTTTTAATCGCCCTTGCACAGCCAAAGCTTTAGATGCTAATCTGTCTTTCAGAGCTCCCAGAGCCGCTGCAAGGGAGCCTGGGGGATGTGCAGACGATGTTCCAGAGGCCACGCCAAGAGCTGGGTAGCAAAGTGAGCTGTGTGGGGTCGAGTCTTTTTGTTCAGGGCTGGCTGGGCAGCGCGCCTTTGTTTTGGGGAGGGCAGGCTAGCCGCGCTCACAGCGCAGGGTTCGATACCATTAAGAGTATCTCCCTGAGCAGCTCCGACCGGGATACTCTGTACTCTGATGCACCGAACACATCACTCACAGCCGCGTCTCGATATCCCGCCTCTCTGGCTGTAGCCACAGGGAACCTACAGCAGGATGGAACAATGAATTTCCCTAGGCTAGAAAAGGCCTCCAGTCATCGTGTCCTCCTAAAAAATCCACCAAAATAGAGTAAAACAAATAAGCACAGAAGGGTCACCTTCCCTGTTCTCATCAAAACATTCTCACATTGCAGCTGCCCTGTAGAGTTCATCACATTAAACCACATCTCAGTATTATGAACATCGATGAACTTGCTCTAAAAATTTAGGTTTCTGCCTTAAGCAACAAGGACTTATTACTCACAGATACTTTAGAAAATCATAGTGTGGAAGGGGCAACTTTCAGAGGTACAAGACTTCTCTGCATCAGGAGAAGCTGGGCAGGAAAATTTGGGGTAACCTCTCCCTATAGCACAACCAACATCAGTAGATCCATTCCAACCGGGATGTCTCTGATACAAAAAATGGAGCTGCATTTTAGGGAGGGCAAGTTTAAAATTTGCTGTCCTCTTCCCTGTTGAAAAAAAGATTTAACCCAGACCATCTACTTCAAACCAGTTGATACTGTCAGGCTATCTTTTTGATAGCTTTTTCAGATGAAACACATTAATTCAGATTCATGGCATAAAAGGAATAGAGCTGGTCAGGAAAAATCCAACAGTCATTTTCCACAAGATTATTTAGTTCTATCCACACCTTAAAGCTCCACAAAACTGCTGCTGATTTTATACTCCAGTAAAAAGTCGAGGTGTCAAAGGTTCATTATTTTGCTCTAAACAGGTGGCAGTATTTTGAGTTGAAATCCTTGCTTTCACAGCAAGTTACCATTTAAAACAGTCAGAAGCAAGATGAGGCATCATGTTTTGACTGACTTGAAATAATATGATTTTTCACCTCCCCCAGTAAAAGTAGTGATACTGTTCAATTTCATTTCCGTTCCAAGAGAACCAAAGCTCAAAAAAAGCTCTACAAAATGTGATTGTTTTCCTGCAGCCAGTGGTGCTATTCTCCTTGGCTGTAACCCCAGTAAGGCCAGCCTGTTCCTAGTTTCAGGGCTCAAGGACACGTCCCACAGACAGGTTTAACTGGACCACTCTCACACCGGGAGGCAGCCTGGCTGCCCGAAACCAAAGCCCTGCCTGAGCGAACAAGGGAGCTGCCTGGAGCACGGCGCTAACGGGGCTCTCGCGCTCGCTCCACAACACTCCTCATGAGCCCAAACAGCTTCACCCTCTCCTGTCTCATCTGCACCTGTCATTTCTCTGTCTGCAAGCAGGCACTGAGGGCGAAACCCATGGCAGGATGCAAATGCTAGAAATCCCAATTCTTCTACACCTGCATGTTTGTAGTCTACTGAAACGCAAAGTTGGTTGTTGTCTTTTTGTGTTGTTTTTGTTTTGGTATTTTTGTTAGCTTGTTTGGGGTTTTGGAGTGTTTTCTTTTTAAAAAATAGATATAAATAGCTACTACCTTACCAACTCTAATAGCTAACCTTAAGCAACCGTGGTACTAAGTGAGCCACCCAGGAGGCAAGCACAATGCATCCAGCCCAGCACAGGAGGCAGGGAACACAGCTCTGAGGTGCACAATGCATCCAGCCCAGCACAGGAGGCAGGGAACACAGCTCTGGGGTGCACAATGCATCCAGCACAGGAGGCAGGGAACACAGCTCTGGGGTGCACAATGCATCCAGCACAGGAGGCAGGGAACACAGCTCTGGGGTGCACAATGCATTCAGCACAGCACAGGAGGCAGGGAACACAGCTCTGAGGTGCACAATGCATTCAGCACAGGAGGCAGGGAACACAGCTCTGGGGTGCACAATGCATCCAGCCCAGCACAGGAGGCAGGGAACACAGCTCTGAGGTGCACAATGCATTCAGCCCAGCACAGGAGGCAGGGAACACAGCTCGGGGTGCACAATGCATCCAGCCCAGCACAGGAGGCAGGGAACACAGCTCTGAGGTGCACAATGCATTCAGCCCAGCACAGGAGGCAGGGAACACAGCTCGGGGTGCACAATGCATCCAGCCCAGCACAGGAGGCAGGGAATACAGCTCTGGGGTGCACAATGCATCCAGCCCAGCACAGGAGGTAGGGAACACAGCTCTGAGGTGCACAATGCATCCAGCACAGCACAGGAGGCAGGGAACACAGCTCTGAGGTGCACAATGCATTCAGCCCAGCACAGGAGGCAGGGAACACAGCTCGGGGTGCACAATGCATCCAGCCCAGCACAGGAGGCAGGGAACACAGCTCTGAGGTGCACAATGCATTCAGCCCAGCACAGGAGGCAGGGAACACAGCTCGGGGTGCACAATGCATCCAGCCCAGCACAGGAGGCAGGGAATACAGCTCTGGGGTGCACAATGCATCCAGCCCAGCACAGGAGGTAGGGAACACAGCTCTGAGGTGCACAATGCATCCAGCCCAGCACAGGAGGCAGGGAACACAGCTCTGGGGTGCACAATGCATTCAGCACAGCACAGGAGGCAGGGAACACAGCTCTGAGGTGCACAATGCATCCAGCACAGCACAGGAGGCAGGGAACACAGCTCTGAGGTGCACAATGCATCCAGCACAGCACAGGAGGCAGGGAACACAGCTCTGGGGTGCACAATGCATCCAGCACAGGAGGCAGGGAACACAGCTCTGGGGTGCACAATGCATCCAGCCCAGCACAGGAGGCAGGGAACACAGCTCTGGGGTGCACAATGCATCCAGCCCAGCACAGGAGGCAGGGAACACAGCTCTGAGGTGCACAATGCATCCAGCCCAGCACAGGAGGCAGGGAACACAGCTCTGAGGTGCACAATGCATCCAGCCCAGCACAGGAGGCAGCTCCATCCCCAGCTCTGGGGAGTGAGATCTACAGGGATCACAACTCGGGGTGCTCCACACCAGGCACACAAACCCTTTTGTGGGTTTCACCTCCAGTAAATGGCTGACTTGCACAATACAGATCTCTAGGGCTTTTGTCACCAAAGGAATCCTTAATTGCTGGATTTCAATGAGACTGCTCGGGTGAACTAGATTTGTCGGTTCAAGTCCTGTTTTTGGAGTAATGGGTCAAAACAACCTGTGAAGACACTTCTGTGGCAGCTGCAGGGGTGGGAGAGGGCCAGGAGTTCCTGGTTTTCTACCTCTGAAAGGAAGGTCACTTCGACAATACACACTGCCAGCAGCAGACTTGCCCATAAAGCAAATTACAAAGCACTGTCCATGACACAAACAAACACCATTATTATACATTCAAAGTAGTGCCCAAACTGAATTAAGCAGAACTTTACAGAACAAGTTTGAATCAAATATTAATGTCCAGCCCAGAGAGAAGGACGAAGGGAAAACACATGCCTCCAAATCTTTTTCCTCCTGAAGTAAAAGCACAGTAATGCAGCAAGACAGAAAAGTGAAGGTGCTGATTAAATAGAAGCAATTTGGCATGAGATGGCCAACAGCTCTAAACTTTCCTTAACACAAATAAATATATGATATTGTAAATGTATCATATTACAGTGTGAAATCATCACAAATGTGCTGGACAGTTTTCACTCAGCCACAATTTTATTACACTGTAAATCAGTGCAGATGATACCATGTCCAGATTAGTATTCAGCTTAATTCAGCTAAGCCACAGGGCCAGTGGTCACAGAGGCCCTCATCGTATCAGACTTACTCATGAATTTCAGATGACACCATTTAGATACTTCACATAAAGGTATTGTGGAATCTATTGCAGTCCATCAAAAATAACTAATTCTTCAGCAATGTTTGTTTTACATGAATTAGAAATTTATCACCGGGTCCTAACTTTTAAAGACACTTGTTAAAATTACTAATAACCAACTTCTTTATCCAATGTGATTAATTTCTGGCTTACACTGACTGCCATGCCCATATGCCAAAGTAATTTGTCCCTCACTGAAGACATGTATTTACTCAACATCAAAATAATTTCCAGAGAAGGCTGTTCAGAGTTTTATACTTAACTGGTATTTTATGCCACTATGTCTTTCACCAGCAGGCAACATAGAATTTCTGAAACAACATGCCTGAAGCATAAACCACAAAACACCACAGCCAGTGGCCTACCATCAGACAACCTCATATTGAAAATCGTTTCTTTTGCCAAAGATGAGCCATGCAGACTAGGCAGTAACTTGTTGGAGGTGGAGAAGAAGGATGCTTACAGGCACCCTCTAAGAAGCATCTGAATATTTCAACAGCTCTGCAGCCTACTATCAACAAAATACAAATTTCCAAAGCATTAATTAGACAATCTTTCTTTCTCTTTTTAATCAAAATTATAGCTTTATGAGGTTAAAAGGGCTCAAGAAGGAGCCCAATGTCTTTTTCACGAGAGATACCATTCTTAAAATTGCTTTTATATTGCGGAAAGATACTGACCTACTGACATCCATCAAATGCTACCAGTGCTGAAAACTCCTGAAACACTGGAGGAAAGGTAACAACCTTTCCACTTTACCGATACTAAATAAATGTGCAACTGTAACAATGAACCGTAGCCCCTCCGGTTTCCCACTGGGTCAAACAGTGGCTACAATGGATGTAACTGAGAAGCTGGAGATGTTGCCTTCCCTCCCTTCCCACTCTGGTATTTTTCTTCTGCACTCCTTTGTTCACTTAACAGAACTTTGTTTGAAGTGTGTTTTTACTCCTTCACTGCATGACCAACCCACACAGTCAGAAGACAGGCTTATAAAAACCACAGATCTCCAGCAGGGAGCTCAACGGTGGGTGTAATATTGGACACAGCTCTCCATTCATCATGCACATTCTCTGGATTTCAATTTGACAGTGTCCCTTTAGCTTACTGTCCCTCCTCATGGGAGACCAGACGAGTCAACCCTAATGAAAACACTTCCTCCACCAGCATATAAACAAACACGTCTTCACCTGCAACTGTTCTCAGCTTCCAGAACGCTTGTTAAAAAGACATCAAGACAAAAAGAAAAGAAAAAAAAGAAAAAAAGAAAAAAAGAGAAAAAAAAGGGGTGTGGGAAGGAGATCCTGAAAAGTGTTACAGCTGCAGGGATGGTGGAAGGAAGGATGTGGGAGTTAAGGAGGTTGTACACGAGGAGGAAAATGACAAGGTCTCAGAGGCGTTCCCAGCCCTGTGCGTGCATTTCAAAAGCCCGGTCCGCCCTGGTCACTCGTTGTTTAGCATTTTAAGAATCAGAGCGTATCAGAGTGGCTGATGAGCAACTGCAGAGGGTTTCCACTCAGCCCAAACCTTCTCCTCCAGCCCCTACTCAGCCCTGCCTTCCCCGTCGCTGCTGAGCGGACCAAGGTATCATGGTCCTGCTTCCACAAAGTGACCCCCTTCCCTGGCCAGCCCTCTCCCGGAGCTCACGCACTCGCAGAACCCACGCAGCGCAGAAATCAGGCGAGATCCCGAGGAAGCAGAGGCCAAACCCAGCATTATTAAGGAGGTCGGGCGACACGTACACTGTGGCTCTGCAGACGCAGCAAAACGCTGGCACCCATGGTGTGGCGTTTGGTATCTCTCCCTAATCTAAAATGTGGCTGAGAAGGAACTGGCACCAGATCAGCGGCCTCGTCTGGGAAGGAACAGAGAGGCTCTAGGGGAGAGACAAGAAACAAGCCTCTTTTCACATCCTACCACCCTTGGGCATTTTGTGCGTCCCTTCTTTCTTCCCTGAAAGAGGCCTTTGTCACAGACGCGCAAATCCTATACGATTTATTTCAGAGGGAGAGAAGGTCTTTTTATTTATTTCCCCCCCCCGCTCCCCTTTTTCGCAGTTCGGCGACAACAAATACGTCCCTGTGCCGCGCCCCCTCCCCTCTGCCCGGCCGGGGTCCGCGGGGGCGGGGGACACGGACGCGGGCGACCCGCGGGCTCGCAGGGGCGGCGCACGGGCGGTCACCGGCGCTGCCCCGGCCCTGCCCGTGGCTCCCGGGGGGGAGGCGGGCGCGGGTCCGCGGGTGCGTGTGCGGGGGAGACCCGCAGCAGCGCGGCCGCCTCCCCTGGCCGGGAGCCCCCGCACCCCATCACCGCCCGGGCGCACAAAGGAAACAGCCCCGCCGCAGCATCCATCCATCCATCCATCCATCCATCCATCCATCCGTGCATCCCCCGCCCCCGCTCCCCCGGGCGGGCTCCGGCCCCTCCGTTACCTGAGGCGGCTCGGCTCGGCTCGGCTCAGCTCAGCGCGGGGCCGGGGCGGCGCCGCCGCACTCGCATCCTCCTCGCTCCGCTCCCCCGCCGGCTGCCCCCGCCCGCCCGCAGCGAGGGGCGCCGCTCCGGGCGCCGCTGCCTCTCCCCGGGGCAGACGCGCTGCGCCGAGCCGCGGCCGGGCGCGGAGGCGGCGGCTCCGTGCGGCGGCACAGCCGCAGCCTGGGCACGGGTGAGCTCGCACGGGCTGTGCGCGCCGCTGCCGCCGCCTCCTCTCCGCTCCGCTCCGCTCCCTCCGCCGGGCGAGCGTGGCTCGGGCGCTCCCTCCCACCGGGGCTCCTGACAGATGGCGCAACCGCAGCGCCGCCGCCGCCCGGCCCCGCTCGCCCGCCCGGAGCCGCCAGCCCCCCCGCCCGCCTCGCCCTCCGCGGGGGCGGCCCTGACTGACAGCGCCGCCGGCCAATGGCGGGGCCAGGCCCGCAGCCGCCGCCGCTCTGATTGGCGGGCGGCCGGGGAGGCGGGGCGCGCGGCCGCGGGCGGGCAGCGCCCACCGACGCCCCCGGGCAGCGGCCGCGGCTCCGGGCGCCCGGCGCGGCCGTGACGGGGCGGCCCCGGCGGGCAAGGGAACGGAAGGGAACCGGGGCGAGGAGCAGGGAGAAGGAAGGAGAGGAGGGCTGGTCGCTCCGTGTCGGGGTTCGCGACCGGCAGCAGCCGGCTCCGGAGCGGTTCGCGATGCTCGGGGCGCCTCGGGAGGAGAAGGGAGGAGTGAGCTGAACGTCTCAACATCCCCGATGAATGGGAGAACAATCTTAAGCAGATTATGCGTCTTTATGAAAGACGACGGCTTGTTTTACTGTTATGATTTTTTTATCCGTAATTCTTGAATTTGGCAATAGTGGGTGATAAGGCAACGGGGGTAATGAATTATGCGGAGGTTTTCCAGAGTTATGGTTTTATTTCATTTTCCACATTTACTCGCGGAGTATTCAGCCAGCCGTGTTGGAAGGAGCGTCAGCCCCACGATGTTTGTCTTTCAGGGGTGTACGTGCTGTCCCCACAGCACCGCTGAGCTCCTTTGCGGGGCTTCGGTCTCGCACTGCGGTCAGAGATGTGCGCGCTGCCCTGTCCTCCTGTCCTGCTCCACAGGCAGGTGATCGGAAAAGTTCCCCCTACACTTTGTTCCCTTCAGGTTCTCAGCAACGCCATAAATCCTCCCAGCATTTCCCGAGGTGTTGCATCCACCTCCAACGCCCATTGAAAGCAGCACATACTCCAGCTTCAGGTCCTCTCCCAGCCCCGCCCCGTCTGTGACCTTGGGTGCTCCCGTACCGACAGATTGGCACATCTCACTGTCACTTGTCTCCGAGGCTTGGAAAGCTCTTTTGCCTTAGGACTGGAGAAATTGCAGTTTAGGCTTCAGCAAGAAAAGGAGAGACATAGAAAATACAAATGCAGAGGGAGGAGGGAAACTTAATTAAATATGTTGAAACAGCAAAGAGAACTATAGCACAAGTTTTCAATAAATGAGGTTTACATTTCTCCCTAGATTTTATTTTTGTATGCTGGTATTTAACTAGAGAATTATGTCATCTTGACAATTTGATTTTCTGGTGAAATTAGAGTTTTACAAGTTCAAACAAACTTGTTTCTTATCAAGATGTCTATAACTGACTTTCAGAACAAAAAAATGTTTCACTTCTCTGGGTGACTGTGTAGGTTGTGTGTAGGTGACTCTTGATCATTACATTTCCGGACCAAACACAGTTTGTTCCACAAATTCACATGAAGAATTTGGAGAAGATGGGGAATTCCAAAATAAAACATCACTTGTGTCACTTCTCATTTTAAACCTGACTGTAGATGTACAAAGAAGCAAGATTTTCAGGCTCCTACGTAATTAATTTTTAGTTTCCATCCTAATCCTTCTATGCAGATTGATTTTTAAAAATAATTTATTTTACAATGTAAAAGGTATAATCAACACAAGAGTAGAAATGTATAGATCAATTGAAAAACCAACTTTTGGTTTTCCTCCTGTTGGATGAAAACTGCAGCCTGGTGGAGAGGTCTGATGATGCCTTTCCAGCAACACTGATTGGGATCCTGATGCTGTCGACTTTGAGGAGCTCAGGCTGCAGCCATTGGGCCAGCAGCAGGTACCAGTTCATGCAGAGCAGAGCTTCTGCTGGCCCAGAGTTTGGAGGCAGAGCAGTTTTATGGACTTCCAGCTTGGAGACTATCAGGACTGTAAATGGTGTCTTAATACTCCAGGCTCCTCAGCAGAAAGACAGCATGAGGCTCTAGGGAAAGGGGCATTTTTGCATTTTCATGCCTTGTTTGCCTTTTTTATGGGTTTATGCATAATCTTACCTTCCCACTAGTCAGTAGAGGTTTCTTGGGACCTAAAGAACCTTGCAAATTAATCAAACAATCAGATTTTCTTTCTGCAAAAGCTACTGGAAAGAAATGCATTTATTTTATAATTAAAAAAGTGGGATAAAGAATCTTTGTCTGAAATTTGAATGCTCTTGCTCTGAAAGAAAACCAGAATGGCACAAAAAAAAAAACAAAACCAGCAGGTGAAAACTACTGGACACCCATTTCTTGAGCCAAACTAGAAAGTAACCAAGTAATCAATGAAAGCAGGGAAAAACAATGCAGAAACACAGAACTGCTGTAAGCCTAGGCAGAACAACTGGCTCAGCAGCATGTCATTGAAAGCCTGATTCTGAGCTAGTATAGCTGAAGAGGACAAGGTGTGGAGCCAGGAATCAAGTGTTGGTGGTTGCATGGGAAGCACAGGAAGAAGCCTTGGGTTTCCCCTTGAGGGTACCTGTACTTCCCTTAAGATCACAAGGCTGCTGTGAGTTCCTGCAGCCCCAGTGCAGAGGAGAGAGCTGCTGGAGTGTTCCCTCTGTGTGAGTCAAGCCCACATGTCCCCATTGCAGCTCCTCCTCACACAAGTCTTGTTCTTTAGTACTCACCACCATGGTTTGACTGTATTGACATTTGCCTTCAGGAACCACCCAGAAAAACTGACAGAATAAATTAAACAGAATAAATTAAATATTTAAATATTTAATTAATTAAATTTACCCGCATAACACACTAACAGTTATTTATACTCCCTTCTTATTCTCTCAACTTTTCTAAATACCTTAAGTTCATGACATTGTTTTCTCTCACCTTCATCTGTGTAGCCGTCCTCCTCATGCCAAACTATTTTCTCCTTTCTCCATCCTCACTTTAAAACACTTACTCATTAAAATCTTGAAATAATGTCCATTGAAATGCTGCTTCTCTATCAGTCATTTTCAAGGAAATACCTTTCATGTGAAAACCTTAAATTTGCAGTCACATGTATACAAAAAGGTGCAGGGTCAAGATTTTCTCCTCTCCTTCCTATTCCCTGCTCCTATCTTCCTATAGAGATACATGGCTTCTCACAGAAATATGAGAATTACAAAGTCTGATTAGAATTTATTAGTATTAATAATTTAGCACCTTGGAATATTAGGTAGCAGTCATAAAATGACACACAAGTGTCTTTTAGACTTGTCAGTGGGCAAGAAGTCAGTGACAGCTATCATGAATGTATGCTGAATAATATCCACAGTTTGTAATGAAAGGTAGTATTTTGAGAAGCAAAACGTGCTCCTTGTTGTAATAGCAAGGAGATAAAAAAGCAGCTCTTTTGTAGAACAGGGCAGGACATCACTTAATTTTTCTTCATTGTGTCAAGCCACTCTTGGTAAAGCTAGGCTGACTCAGGAATAACCATCAGAATTATTTGCCTGATTCATCTGAGCCATAATTTGTAAAAGTCAGATCCTAAGGAACTTGTCTTTTAAAAGATCCACAAAGTATTAAATGTTAGAGTGCCTTTATTTATTTATTTATTTATTTATTTATTTATTTTTAATAACAAGCGTTATGATTGAGATTGCCTTTCATAGGGATAAACAAACCTCATGCTCAATTTCTTCACTCAAACCAATACACTACTCACAGAGCAATAGGTCACTAATCTGCTCCACCATTTTATCTTCTGTCTTACACTTCCTCCCTTTTTACATTGCTGACTTGGCAGCACTTCCATTCACTTTGGTTTTGGCTGGGTGTATTTTACCAGCCTGTCATGTATAGCATGTTATAAATAATTACAGAGTAGTGGGGGGGAAAGGGATCTGAACTTGCCTACAGTATTTTGGGAGGCTGACAGTATTTGCCTCCAACATCCCACTATATTTTCAGGAGGTGCTTCAACTGGGGAGTGCTAAATGGGTCTTGCTGACTCACAGGTGGCTCCTGCCAGGGAATGCTGAGGTGGCAGGTCTGCCTCCCTGGGGACAGCATCTTTGAGGTGTGAACAGCAACCTGGAAACAGAAGGGAAGGTTTGAACTGAGCTCTTCATCATGCTCATCAGCAGCAGTCACACTAATACACAGAAGCTGAAGGAAGGGTATTGGCAGGGATAGGAAAAGAGCACGTTGGCATTTGTGTGTTAGGTAGATCGTCTGTGGGAGCAAGCAGACAGAGAAACATCATCACCCTGTATCTTTAAGGAATAAAAGAAGAGGCCTTCCTTATTGCTGGAGAGAGTCTAATCTCAAATATTTACATTTATACAATCCTGCTTTTCTAACTGTCTTAGAATATCCCAAAAACTAAAATTGGAAGAGGTGTTTCCTCAGACACTACACAGAGGTTTTCCAAAACCAGCAAAGCAGGTGTTAAACTGTAAGAATATAAATGGCATCACACATTTTCTAAAAGTTAAATTTCTGTGTTTATAAGCTCCAGATGTGTTTGCACACTCTGTGGCTACACATGGACACAGGGGAAAAAACAGATGTGGGACAACCTTAGGAAATCCAGAAGTACCATGAAAATATTAAAGCTGTTTTTCATAACTTCCAGATTTATTAGAAGTCACATCCTACTCAAGTCAGAAAAAATTTCTTACTCTTATTTTATGCACTCAGATAAACATTTACAATTCTCTGTGAAAGTTGGTAAAAGGTATTTACTTTGAGTAAAAATATTTTTTAAATGGCAGTGAGAAGCCTGTGGGATAAGAACACTGGGGACAACAGTAATTTGTTGCATTTATAATCAAGACAAGGAATACAGCAGCTCTCTTATTGGGATAGTTTGTTTTTGAAGATACAGAAGGTGGTGTGTATATTGCATAACATAATTTTGTAGAGATGAAGAACAGATAATATACTTAAAGATGTGTCACTGTGCTCCTTCTTCTGTCAGCATTAGCCCTCTGCTGAGCATCAGAGGAATGCTGGGAGGGCTGGCTTCCTGCAGCAAAGTGAAGCCCAAGTTTGTTCCTAAATACACTTTCTTCTTTTACTTGTAGACATCAACCCCATAGTAGATGCACTGATAAACTACAGATATATTTCCAGGAAATAGGGCCACGTAGGGCTTTGTATTCCCAGAAGTATACACTTTTCAAAGAACTGCCTCCAAACGCCAAAAAAAAATAGAAGAGTTTTTTTTTGTGTCACTGTCTCCAAGCCACACTGTGTAAGAGAACTAACACAGCAATCTTCAGGTCTAAAATGTCAGCAGGCACTGAGAACCAACTGATTCCATGAGGATACTCAGATTATCCAAGGGAGTACTTTGACTATAGCACTTCCATCCCCAACATACAAAAGGGGGATGAAAATGTCTTCTTACTTGGGCAGCCTGAAGATTAATTACTATTTGTGAAGAATTATAAGTATTCTGTAAGGCTGTACTGCAGAAGCATGAAGAAAATTAGTAATATTCTTTCCATTGTGGGGCTGAATTTTTGCACAGTGCCACCTCCTGAGGAGAGGCGTATTTCTATTTTTCTCCCTAATCCTTTTGGCCATTACGTCACCAAATGAGTCAGGGTTCTCTCAAAAAAACGATTCATATTCCTGTGACTAACTGCTGCATGCACTCAGGGAGGGTACAGCAAGGTTATGTAAACTGTCCCAGTTCTGGCACTACCCAACTGTTGAACTCTTGACCTTCCACTTCTCATGTTCTTTTAATCTATTTTTGGATGTGATTTCCCAGTTTGCTTAGTTTGTTATTTTTTTTTTTTTCCTTAATGGTAAAATAACCCAGAGATCTGTCAGCTGGGCGTAGACTGGTTCCATGTGTATCACTTGCACAGACATGATAGTGAGCTTATTAGAGGGTTGGGAGAGTCCTTTGGGTGCCTCCTCCTGGAAGCTGCAGTTACCACTCAGAAGCAGTGGGATGTCCTTGTCTGCCTGGGACAATTATTAGGGAGGTACAAGGTACATATCTTAGCAGTGAGTTTCCAGCTATCTGCTGACAGTGGAGTGCTGGTGGGTGTTCCCACAGTTTGGAGTGGGTGCTGAGCTTCTCACAGATTGTCTTAGGTGCCTTCTTTCCCAAATCTTCCCCTTTCTACTCGTGCTCGTAGAGGCTGTGGTCTCTGTAGTGCCACATCTCTTTGTCCCTAGCACACACCAACAGCCTCAATGCCGTGTTTTACTGACAGTAACCCTCTTCCTGATGACATGCTGACTTGTGGACTGGATTTCAAGTAAGCATTAATAAGATTTGCATTTGCTTTCAGCTTATTAACCAGAGCCTCTTCCGCAGGTGTTGCCTCCAAGGAAAACACATCCAAGCCAGCAGAGTGCTCATCGTGCTCTTTACCCACACTGTGTCTGCTGGCACCTGCAAATGGATGTGATTCAGTGCAAACCTCCCACAAAGCAGCCTTCACCTTGCTGTCATCACATTTGCAGCACCATGGAATGCTGTTGTGGAGCTGCAGTTTGAATAACACTGCCCTCCTTTTGCATCATTCTCTCCTCTTGTGGTATTTTGAAGTGACTATTTTGTTGACAATGTCAAGGTGAACCTGTGCCCTCATTGGCTTATTTTCTAACTGGGAGTCTTTACTGCTTGGCAATTGCAATTGCATCTGTCATTAGGGATGAATTCTGGATCCTTCAGCTAAAGAAAAACCAATAATCATGGCACTGTGCCATAGCTGCCTGTATGCAGATGACCATGCTCATCATTCGGACATTCCCTAGCTGCACTGGAAAACAGATATAGGATGTAGTGAAGGCAAGGAGAAGGAGGAACAAAATGTGGCCACACTGCTCTCTGAGACATGCAGCCACATGCTGAACAGATGTGTCAGCACAGAGCTGTCTTCACTCAAGTGCAGAACTAAAAACTTTCTAAAACTGTTTCTACCCAAAACAAGTATCTGCTCAGTCTGCAACAGATGACCATTTCACTGAAATGTCCAAAGCTCCCATGATTCTCAAATCTTAAAGTACCTGACTATGAGATTGCTCCTCAGCAAGCCTCCAAAAGCTGGAGCTGCATTCAAGGGTGAGGAGCAGCTTCCCACGTAAATGCAAGATTTAAGATGAACCAGACTCAGGATTGTTAATCCACTGCAGAAGAGAGAAAACACAGAAAGGTACCCATAGGAATGCAAAACCCAAATGCACAGAGGTAAAATCTAGGAAACAAAATTTAGAGGGAAAAATGAATAATCTGAGGAATAATAAAGGTCTTCCTGCATAAAGACTTTGTATACAGTATTCATGGAAAGAGAAGTCATTGAGATTAAAAGTACTGATAAAAGAAATAATGCAAAATAACATTGTCAAGCAGGCAGGAAGTGAGACCAAGAGTCAGATTTTGCAGACACGTGGTATTAATGTGGTGCAAAAGCACAGAAACAGAAATGATGCTGTAAACCTCAGAAAACCTAATGATATGAATGCAAGGTAGCATCAAAAAACCGGCTCCAAAATAAAATCCCATGATGCAAACTAAGAAATCTCTCAGGAAATCAAATACAAAAGAAGCAGTAGGGTAGTAGGAAATATACGAAGCGATAAGATTTCAGTCTTGTTTAAAAGAAAAACCAAAGTACTGTAATGGTGGTAGGATGGCATAAAATTCAAGCTGCCAGCATTACTCTGAGTCACTTGAAGGTGAGGCCAACAGGGCTGTCATGAGTGTCACTGTGTGAATGTCTGTACCAGCTCAGGTGAGATAAGCATCTTCTGTTACACAGATCACAATGACTTTGTGTGTGAGGGTTTTGCTGCTCCCTTACACACTTTTACTGCCAGGAACAGCAGGATGTTCCTCCTTTTCAGACACCCATGCTTCACTTCACTTCAGTGCTTATTTCATTTGAGAACTGAGAAAGGATGGCTGGTAATCAAGCTCCCTTTTCCCAAAATTGCCTTTTGGGTGTCCCTGAAGCATGTATGTAACTATGCTTCCACTTTCCCCGTGCTGTGGCTGGATAAGGAAAAGCTCAGCAAGCACCACAGCCAGGACAAGACGGCTGTAGTTCATGACTAAATACCTTCCTGGATGAGGATTACTTGCTTTGGAGAAGTGGGATGATTCCCAGTGCTTCATGGCCAATGGTGTAATGTTAAAGGCACCCAGGTAAGTCAAATGCCTCCTCTGCAAGATTATGGACCTCATCTAGATAAAGAAAATTGGCAATGGCATTTAGGCTCCTATCTGCAGAAGTGAGTAATCCCTGTCAACAACAGAAGTGGGATTAGCTGAATCTCCTGGGAGCATCATGTGTCTCACAACCTTTTGCTGGCTGCAACCTGGTCTGATAGAGTTCAGTAAGTGGAATAAAATTTGACTGTAACCACAGTAAAATGTGCTTTTCTGCCATGTCATTCACAGGCATTTGCTGACTTTCTTAGGATTATGTGCCAAAGAGGTAAAAGCAATAAATCTGCATCTAAAGATAATTTCTAAAAGGCTTTAATAATAGTTTTTTAAGCTAGCAGACGTTATTTATACTATTTTCCATCATCAACTAGCTGCTGAATTATGAAAAAAAAGGAAAAATACCAGCACAGACATAGTTACCCTATATAACAATTGCATACCACCAGAAAACAGATAATCATTTATCCTGAACCCAAATAAGGCTGTATGACTGAAAAGGCAACAACACCATGCAATGCTAGTGAGTTGTAGTTTGGGGTACCCATTCCTACAGCAGAAGACAGCTGGTTGCTTTTTGACTGGGCTCATTGTCACCACAGAACCAAAGACACCCAAAGGAAGAAGAAATGTCTAGCAATCATGTTTGATGTGAGTCGTTTCACCATTAAGTTTGAGGGTGTAAAGCAGCTCAAGTGGAAAATGACACTAAATCACTAGAGAGCATTTTAAAAGAGTTATTGCTTGTGACTCTCCATGATGCTGAAACTGCAGTGCTACAATTTTGAGGTACTCAACAAAAAGAGGGAATTATATATACATAGCTGACTTAATTTTCTGAACCAAGATATGAGATCCTCAAATTGCTAGAAAAATGGGTAAGAGAAAGGCACAGATAGCAATCAAGCCAATTATTTACCATTGTCAAGGAAGCATCTGAAAGGAAGCTGACAACAAACCATATGAAGCAAGTACTCATGTCTATAATTTTGTGGAACTGGGCATATGCCAAAGGAGAACTCCCACCCACATGCACAGAGTGCTTGGATTTTTGAGGCAGTCTGGGCACGCAAGACAGAGCATCACAGAAAAAGGCATTTGGCTCACAGCATTCAGATCACAGGCGGTTCCTCAGAGCACCTTCTGAAACTGAAGTGTCTCTCCAAAAACCTGGAGATGCCACTGTTTGGCAGACATGGCCAGGGGTATCAAAGACCTGGTAAACAGTTGGGGTTCATGTGGGTATGTGCCAAACCAACCCAAAGCTGATGAAATGTACATAGCATTTAGTTTGTGCTCTAAATAAAGGAGAGTGTGGGAATGAACTAGAGTATTGGTAGCACATTGTCCACACTATTTAATTGCCATTCTTGGCTTCTCTTGGATGATTCAAACTTAGGTTTCTTCAAACAACTACCCTGCAGATTAGTAGGCATGTCTAGTGTGTTCCATCTGAAAATCAGGACGAGGAATCAGTCCCTGCTTCTCCCTTTTTCAACAGTGTAGACATAGATAGTTGCAGGTACCTCAGAAGAAGTTAAATCTTGGTTTTTGCCCTCCTACCCTCACCACAGATATTTTTTTGCTACTGCCTAACTGAGCTGACCTACCTGAGATCCTGGAATTGCCTTGGCTGTCTATCCCTCCCTGTCTGTGCACCCACTGTGGACTGTCTTTCAGTCTGACAAGAAGCAGATGACTATCAGACACTGTACTGACCACAGCAGGAATCATTTCAGCAGGGCTGGTGCCCTCAGCCTCGTGCTTTCAGATAACAGCCCTGACTCAGGCCACTCTGTTCAGATGATTTACCTTGCAAGGAGTCCTACGTCACCATCATGCTGCAATGACAAAGCTTAATCACTGCTTAAAAGTGTGACACACTTATAAAAGCAAGCTGCTAAAAAGTGTCACACACCTATAAAAGCAAGCTGCTAAAAAGAAAATATATGCCAAACCATCCCTGAATATGGTAACATTCCCTGCAGAAAGTATTAACAGCAGCCTGGTGAAAATGCTTGCTGTCAAGATGAATATATACCTCTGGTACTTTACCCCATCAAACAGAAGTGGTAGTAGAGCAAGAAATAGGATGAAAGGGAAATACCTATGGGCCAAAGCCTGCCACTATGGGCAAACTACAGTCCTCCAAGAAGTTAACATTAAATTGATAAAGCCAGACAAGACAACATCAGCCCACAATTACTAAATACCCGACCACCAGCAGTGCAAGGCTGTTGGTGGTCAGTGGGAGAATAGCCTGATACATATTTTGGTATTGGCACCTAGAAAGTGTACACCTGACTCTTTGCAATGCCTCACACACCCAGGGTGTTTGCAGTCAAACAAGCAGATCACTCAAAGAGAGATTGTCTCTAGAGATATTTAGGTGCTATCTTAACACATAAACAAGGAGCAGTATTCACACTCATTTTTTGAGACAAATTTAAATGTTGCAAGACAAATCACCCAAGTGGGAGGTGTTATACCAGGGTTAGGTATGGGATTGTGTCTAGGGACCTCAAAAACTCAACATGTAGTGTTTGACAAAGGTAGAGAGCTGCAGCCACTCTTGGCTCTGCTGACACTGGTTGTTGCAGTTCTGGGAATAGCTGGGAAAGGCTGGGGTGCCTGCTGAGGGCTGCCTGGGACAGGGAGCCCAGTTTGCTCCCTGCACTGCTGCCATGTGAACCATTCCATGCCCCTTGGCCACCACCAGGGCAAAGGGATTTTTATCTTGTCTCTCCTTCTTTCTGTCTGTGCATGTGTACAGAACAAGAGGCATGATTTTTGGGAGGACTTGAACTCCAGCCAAAAAAAGTCAGAGAAATCATTGGAGCAGCCAACAGGCACCAGCAAGAGGAAAAGTGGACACTGAAGTACAGAGTAGTCTTTCCATTAATTTCAGGGCAGGCTGGATTACACCCATATAAGCCCAAGGCTAGAAACTGGAAATGTCATGCCAAATATTAGGAAACAAACTGGCAGTGAATGAAATCAAGCAATTTGTGCACAGGGAGGGAACAGAGTCTTGTCCTACTATGGATGGTGACACACTATTACAGCACTGTAGAATCCTTTAGAATGAGTTTCCTCAGTGTCTCATTATTTAGGATTTTTTTGTTTTGTTTTTAATCCACTGTGTTCTGAAAGAAAAATATGAAGACAGCCCTCTTCTTTCCTCTGTCCTTGGGAATAACAGGCCATTTCAGGCAAAGGAACCTCTGGCACTTCAAACAGCAGAGGTAGAGCTAACATTCCTTAATGACTTATTTGGTGGCATAATATGACAGTGCCCAAGAGATTCATGCTTTGAAAAATATTTTTGTTATTTAAATTTAGAGAAGGGAGCATTTAAATCACAAGCCAGGAATCTCTCTTTACTCTTTGGGACCTGTTACTTTGTTCTGCTTTGAGATGTGCAAAATTTACTTTGGCATCTCTTGCTTCTGGAATATTTAAAGTCTAAGATTTTCTTTGACAAAATAATCTAATTTTCAGAGGTTTGTGCTTCACACTTCTCAGATGCTTGGAGTCAGATGGGTCTGATTCTCAGCTCTACGAAAGCTCATTGTAATTACCAGGGAATTTTAAGGAAATTCTTAGGTCAGCACAGTGGGAAAAGCAGTGGACTTCACTATGAGCATATCTCATGGATGTAAAAAAACACTATCAGTTGGCTGATACTGATATAAACCAGTGTTTTATATCACAACATGTATGGTGTGTAATTTACCCATGAAGACTGTGAAGGCTGCTGTGGGTGGTTTTCTCTGCAAAACAGATATTGTTAAATACTATCACTGAAAAAAACTAGATTTGGGAAATGCTCCATAAACAGTCCCAAACACACAGAAAATCAGCAATCTATGGCTTCTCCCCCTTGTTCTGACCTGGGCAATTGTTTTGAGCTGTTGCTGGCACAGTACTTCTGTCCTGTCCCAAGTCTTTTTTAAGTGCAGACACTCTAGATCTAATCAGCATTGATGACCTATGAAGCTAAGGGATTATACTCAGCACTGTGCAGGGCAGCACACTGCAGAACCCCACCAGTTAGCATCACATGAGCTCTTCTGGAACAGGAAGACATCATTGTGCTGCCTGTTTTCCCAACAAATTTGCTAATTTCATGCCTGCTTTTGGGAACCAAGCCAAAGGTTTCTGCTTGGTGCTTTGTATGCCCCATGTCATGCAATTCTGAGCAAGACTTTTGGCATCTGGTGAGTTCAGGAATTTTAACTGTATGGTCTTCAGAGTAGATGCACCTGTAAAAGCAATCAGAGCTGCTAAACAAGACCCTTTTGAGAAAGAGAGGCAGACACTAAGACTGGAGGGCTGGCTTAGGTAAAACTAAAAGGGGAAGGGGCAAAGAAGAGGTACTTGCCATTCTTACACCAGCTCTCCCATGCCTCCAGAGCCAGTCAGTATTCCTGTGGAAGCCCTCACTCCAGAATGCTCACTGGGCTTACTCCATGCTCACACTGCTGACACACATCAGCCTTTGCAGAATCACAAACCCCTCCAGCCTTACTAGCAGTCACACCAACTTGCACACCAAAAAGAAAAGTTGTCCTGGAACTGCAGTCAACAAATGTGGTTGTATATTTAATATTGCATTTGCCAGTCTAAGGATCAGCTATTGACAGTGATATGATCTGTGCTAGGACAGTTGCAGAGCAGTGCCCAGTTTGCAAGGAAGGAAGAGAAAGTATGGATTTTCTTTTTAATTAATAGCTGCATGAAGTTACAAATGAAATGCTGGAAACTGTTTTCAAGAGTGTTTGATCAGTCAAAAGCTAGGTGAGATGCTCAAAAATGTCTGATAAGTACCACTTGAGGTTGTATCATATCTAGAAAGTACAACATTTACATTTTGTATCAGAACATTTACATAAGAGCAAAGGGAATGGAGAAGGTAGCTGTGAGGAACTTGACCAGTTCATGACCTAGAACAGTAATATGAGGCTTAGGTACAAATTTAGAGGACTTCAGGACACATGATGGATAGAAAATAAAAGAAGTAAGGGACCAAAGAATTCCTTGCCTTACAGAGACTTTTCTCATTACCTGAACATCCTCTGTTCAGTGTTAAAATACATAAGTGAGCTCTCCTGGCCACCTGAACTGTGCTTCACAAGGCCAAACAAAGAAAAAAAGCAAAACAAAAGCCCAAGAGTAAGCATATATGAAATTAGATATCCACACTTCTACACATGTGGAACTGCTGCTAGAGAAAAGGATGTCAGTGTTAGCATCCTCACAGGTGGCCAGAAAAGAGAAATGTGGCTCTGTGGTGAGCCCTCAGTCCAATATAGTCCATTCTGGCAGCCCCAGGGTCCTCTTTGTAATGACTTTTTCCTGGGGAAGAAATTCCCTATTTGTGTTATGATCTATTTCCTTTCAATATGTGCCTACAAATTGAATATATACTCATGTTTACATAACTGTGACTAATTGTACTTGTTTATAAGAATCTGGGATTTTTGTTCTTACTCAGCATGGGCTTTTCATACAGGAGTATTGAAATCTAGTAATTTCTTTATTCTTCACCAAGGGTGTTTTTCCTGATCAAAAGTATTCATATATCTGGAGAAAGAGCATTCAAAGACATTCAAGTTCCATAAATTAATCCACACAATACAAACACACAGAATTCAATTTTCTTCATTCATCTTCACCAACTGCTGTCATTTAGCTCCAAAATCATTCTCCTTCTCCCACTTACCCTGCCTCCTCTCCCTTCTTTTTTTGTTATGCAAACTTGGCAGATTTAGGCTGTGTATTAGGTATGTTTGAGGATTATGCTTTTGCTTTGTACTGAATGGAAAAAATTATTTTTATTTTTTATTTGCTTCTGAATGAGCTTCAGTGTTTGTCACAGGTCTGAGTGTTTTGGAAAGGAAAGGGAAGCATTAATTGCTCTTAAAAGTCCACTTCCCATAGCTTGAAAATCTTGATTATCAAAACAGTCTGTATGTCATTTTAAGCAGTCTTTTTCTTCTTTGTCTCTAATGTACTCATAACCTCTCAAATGCCTTTTTTTTAATCTACTTACCCACTTTTCATATAATATCCTGAAACTAGCAACATTTATCATGGAAATGCTTTATTGTTTTAAGTATTTTGACTTAGCTGTATAAGTTTGGAAAGCACATCAGCTTCATGAATAAAAAACAGTACAGATATTCTCTTTTTATCAAATGTCATTTCACAGTGAGAAGAACTGCGAGGTGCTTTTACTGAAGTTGTTTTCTTCTCAATTGTTGCTAAAGGCTTTCAAAAAAGGTAGGATCTAAATGGTAATTCATGAGAGCACTTCCAGGACTGATCAGTGGGACTATGCTGATGTGCAATTATTGGGGGTTTTTACCACATTTAGTGGAGTTGCTCCCAGTTTATATTAGCACAGATGAGAATATTAGCAGAAATAAAGTCTGTGAAGCTCTTGGAAATATGTCATCTTATGTCTTTGCTGTTTTAGACCTCAATTTCCCCATCATTTGAATTCTGCTTTGAATCTCAGCAGTTCATTAAATACTGGGTCAGTGAAGTCAGAATTTGGAAGATCTGTTAATGAGTTGCTGTTGGGGAAGGCACCTTAATATAATGGATGTGGGCTTGGATTTACTGAAGTAACTATGAAGAAGATTTAGGAGGCTTATATAAGAGCACTGGATGATTTAAGGAAAAGAGAAAGTTAACTGGAATTCTGAAAGATGGTCCTGTTGGCTTTGTGAAACATATATTCTTGTTTCTTCCATGGGAAGAGGGACAGCCCAGCATCCTCCTCCCCCACCTGGATATCTGTAATCTTTGTGCATAGTATGAAACAAAGAAACATGGTAAACTGAGACTCCATGGCATGCACTGTGAGCAGATCTCTAATATTTTCATCATAAACATTTATGGCAAGCTTAATTCTCTCTTTCTTTCTGTGTGTGGCAGTTAAACTTCAATTCAGTTTCCTGGAACTGGAATTTTTGTGTGCCCCCCCCCCCCCATTTTTTTATTTTTTTTTAATTGATGTTTAACTTTGAATCTCTTCCAAAAGGATTCTGAACTTTATAGCACAAATCTTTGCTTGGCCAGGCAATATGTGCCCTTCTTCTCATGAGACCCACCACTGGGATGGATGCAAGAAACTCGGTGAGGTATCTGAAATTACTCCAGAACCCACCCAGTTATCCCCCTTAAGTGACCTTTCTGAGGTCAACAGGATTCTTAATGCTGCCTACAAAGTGATCTTTTACATTAACACTGTTACAGATCAGAGGACTCTTTGAAGACTAAAGTACACCTATAGCTGCCCAAAACTTGGCAATGTCCAAGGCCTTTTTATCTTCCTTCCAGTTTTTCTTATTGTATTACATATTCAATCTTCTCTGCCTATGAGGAACCTTATCACCAAGTATTAAAAAAATAGCTCTGGTAGACTGCCTTGAGGAATAAACTTGTCCACAGTCCTTGCCCAAAGCAGGTTCAGTTATATCAGAATGATTCCAGCTCACATCTGTCACATTTGCTTTCAGAAACCAAGAGTGATGAATATTCCACAACCTCCATAGGCAATCTTTCCCACTGTTTACTGTCCTTATCACTAGAGGAAGCTGTCTCTAGCACCAATCCTTAGTCTCTCTTGGTGCAATAGAAATACATTACACTTGTCCTATCTCCAAAGAACATATGAATAATTTCTTTTTTCCCATTTTGCATCTGTCTTGTCCTTAAAGACTCTTAATGTCTCTCCTCAGTTTTTTTCCTGCTACAACAACCAACTTCAACCCTCCTAGCAGGTCACTTTTCCTACACCCTCATTTTTTTATTTCTGTCTTTTTTTGAAGGATGGTGCCCCAAACTGGTTGATGTTTTCCATCAGAGGCATTAGAAGCAAACACCAAATAGAACATGAAGATTATTGTACATGTTTTAATAAAAGTTCTTCTGCATGGCTTACTGAAGTCAATTAGACCCCATGTCACCTTCTTCAGTCTTGTCAGCCCAGGTTTCCACCAAGCTGAGGTGCAAGTCACTGCCCTCAAAGGGCTGCTCAAGCTTACCATGACCATGAGCAGAGCTGCTGTTTGGAGATGCAATAAGAAGAGTGTGGAAAGCAAACCAAAAGAGTGAGGACCCACTGCAGGATGATGCACAGTGTGGACACACCCTTTGTGTCTTAAATCTGCTTGGAATCATGGAATGAGTTTAGAGATTTTTAACTTGTAGGAAAAAACAACCAAAAAAAACCCAAATGAAAACAAAAAGCACAAAACAAAACAAAAACAAAACAATAACAAACCAAACCAACCCAAACCCCCCCAAAATCAAGAAACCAAATGAACCAAACCAAAAATACCCCACTAAAACCCCTAGACTGGTAACATATTTAAGCTCTTGAGCTGACAGGTGCTGAAGGGATTAAAGAAATTATCCAAAATGAAAGCAACTGCTTTCAATATGAAACAGCCAAAGTGTGTGGGGACTGTCAGAGGGTGTAACACAAGTGCTCTGCTTCTAGTGAGCCAGACACAGCAGTGAAACAAAACCTGTGATGAGAGGAGATGAACTTATTCTGAGGTGATTAATAAAACAACATAATTCTTCACTTACATACATTAAAGAGTGAGCCAAATATTTAGACATTTACTGTGGATGAGGTAGTTTGTCCAGAGAATATCCAGGCACTACCATCTGACCTGGAAAAATGCCCAAATGAGAATGCTAATTTTTCAGATATTTTAAATTAAGAACTGTGCCTGGAAGTTAACTTTTCACTTAACAACAAAACCTCATTTAAATACAAGATCTGCCTATTGCAAGCATAGCAATCACCAGTCATGCCTCTCTGAGTCTAGTGCTGACATTAAGAGTTGCATGTGGTTTGTAAGTGAGGGGATGGATAGGTATCAAACACCCTGTGCAAACTTACCACAAAGACATCTGGATTTGAGAATCTCCCAGCAGGCAAGTTGCTAATGATCTCAAATGTTTCCTTCAAAGAGAATGGCTTGGTTAGGTCTCTGTACTCTTTAAAGATCTACAGGAAATTCAAGCAGGGAAATGGCATAAGTTTATTTTTAGTCATGGATACGACTTCCTTCAAAATAATACTCATGTCAGTCTTGTGAAGTAAGCTGCTTCTTGGTGTTGTGCATTCTCAAAATGCTCATTCCTTCCTGCCTTGCAGAATTAATAGTATTTCCATTGAAATGGCAATATTTCAGCATGGTAGTCATGAATGTCCCTGTTTTATGGATTGCCTTGGCAGGGATATGTGTCCCTAAGGGAAGCATAGTTTGGGTACCTTGCATCAAGGATTACCTTTCATCAGCCTTGAGACTGAGGAGGGATGAGGCATGGAAGAGAGACAGTGATGCTGTGGCAATTCCTAACCAGTGGTTCAACTGACTGGTGCAGCTCAGCAGATCCTGCTTGGTGTCTCTTCAGGACCAGCCACCACCAGGCTGACTTTCAGCCTTAATGCACCGGTTCAGCTCCTTATCTCTGCCCTAGCAGGGCTGGCTGCATGGAGAAGTCCCAGCACTGATCAAGCCAGGATTTTCCTGCTCCAGAAATTAAGGGTGATGACATAAAAGCCTCAGGGATCTGTTCAGCCATGGATGTTCCAGCCCACATCCTGGGAGTCTGAATAGCCTGGGAGTCCCTAAATCACTCCACAGTTTTGCTGAGGACTGGAGCAACACTTCACAGTGTTGATGGATATGAGATCTGGTATGGAACCCTGTGGCCCCAGGGCTTCTCTGCATTGAAATGCCCAAGTTTTTGCTCAGTCTAAATAAATATGTTGCTAATACATCACTGGAGTGCTCAGGGAGCACAGTCTTTTTAGCCTGTAGGGTATCTTTTAACTTTTTAAACCCACAGGATGGGTCTTTGCCTTTAAGCCCAGTCCACACAAATGTGTACACAAAGTCCATTTTTTCACGGAAAGCAAGGCCCCAGGATAGAGGATGTTGACATTGGAGAGATTTCCTAGTCAAACTGTTTTCCTGCCCTGATTGCTCTCTGGGGTCCTGGGCTTGAGATACATTCTGTGGTAGGGGCAGGGAAAGGAGGGGAAAAAGAAGCCCCCAAAAGGGTTTGTGCTGCAAGTTGCTGAGTTTTGTGGCTGCAGAAACCAAGCTTCTTTTAGAAACCCTTCCTCAGGGATATCCCTTCTTCCTCAGGGGAATCATCCCAGGCTCATGCTGTGGCTGGATCACACACACACGAAAAACAGAACTACTCAATGTTACTGGTCCCTTTCCTGCTTTTCTCCACCAGCTTGTGTTTCACAGTGCCTGTGACCTTCTGGTGGACTTCAGGTGGGCTTTGGTTGTTTTTCCCCATTAACTGTATGGGCTGCAAGGCAATTCATCCTTATGTGAATCCCATGGCACCCTTAAACAGAAAAGACCACTGAGGCTGGGGCACTGGCAGTGAGACTCCATAGAAACCAGTGTAAATCTCTTGAGGCTCTTTAGCTGATGATGAGGAGGGATTGCATGGGGATCTCCCCCAGGGTTATACCAAGCAGTGTAAAATCCAAGTTTTCCTCTGCCCTCTCTGTATGGTTATGTGGACACTTGAGACCAGAGAGGCTCCTGAAAGGAGAGGAAGGTGAAAATGTCCTGGGAAATATATGGCTTGTTACTCTGGAGCCAGTCTCAGGATGCAGGCTCCTCTATTTGCAGTTCCCTTTGTCTGGCCTGAACTACTGTGTACAGCAGATGTCCCCAAGCAGGTCCACTCTTCTTTCCTGTGATGGAAACAGTTATGAGGCAAACAACATTAGTTTGGCTACGCGGATTCTGATCTGTGGAGAGAAGTTTAAAAAAGCCTGGTGACAAGAGATGTTCCTCTGGCACCAGGCAGTTTGGCAGTGACACATCTGGACACAGCCCTGTGCCCAGGCTCTGTCTGCTCACTGCCAGCTGATAGCAAAAGGCTGGGGTGGATTTACTCACTTTCAGACTTTCCCATCCCTTGCCTGCACTAAATGAGACAAACAAAGAGAATATGGCCAGATACAGGTGTGTGTGACCTCATGGAAATCCTGGTTTGGATTGACTGGAGAATTAGCCTGGGGATGGAAAGTTACTGCAGCTGTTGCTTAGGCAGAAAAGTGAAGGAATAACAGCACAGTACAATACACAGTGAGACAGCAACATGATCTCTGTTCTAAACCCTGTGATGATCCCTTGGCAGCACTTGGGCACTACAAAAAGCAAGGGAGGGGATTCTGTCACCAGGGAGTCAAGTATGAATTGGTATAACAGCTCTGCACCAGCCCCTGGGATGTGGCAAATGTAGAACAGGAAAGCAGCTAGAAAGATAAGGTTGTTTCCACACCCTATTTTTACATATGCCCAG